>NC_081840.1:59772997-60372997 GCF_963259705.1 Myotis daubentonii | reverse complement strand
GCAAAATCACTAACTCGGATTAGTGACTCTGCTTCCTCTCTAGGACAGTGGGCCCACTTACAAAGGATTTTTTAAATTGACCTGCACAGTTCAATTGACTACAGTTCAACTGAAGCTCACAGTTCACTTGACACGCGCAGTTCAAACCCACGTTGCTCAGGGATCAACTACTTGTTAAGTCTTAAAGTTTAAACATACCCTTTTGTGTATAAAATAAAGAACACATCTAAAAAGTCTCTGAAGTATCAGGACAGGGTAGTAATCCATGACTTATCTCTTTAATTAAACTTTAAAATGGAGCCCACTGAAGACATGGCACCAAAACAGGATTTTGGGGGTACCTCTTATGTAGCAGCCATGATGTAGGTATCAGTGCTGGGTACAATAAGATAAGTAAGAGTCTGTGTCCTCAATAGACTCACAGCCTAGTAATGGAAATGAGTATATGATGAGTGTGACGATGGGTATATTTATAGGGTATTGTGGGAAAGAGAGAAGAGGCATTTAAGAAGAAGGCTTTCTGGAAGAAATTTCCTTTGTTTTGAGACCTCATGGATGAGTAGGAGTTAACTAGGCAATGTTGGGGAAGAAAAAAATGAGAGAGTTTGAGGACTAGCATTCCTGGCAAAGAGGAGAGCAGTAGCAAAGGTGGGAAGGCAGGGGAATGTGGAAGAACGCATGGGCAACCAAAAGCAAATGAGTGTTACTTAAGTGAAAAGTTGAAGCAGACAATAGTGAAATATGAGGCTGCTGATATAAAATTCTGATTTTAAAAGACCTCATTTGCCATATTAAAAAAATGTGGATCATATTCTTAAGCAATGAGGAAGAAGTATTGAGGAAATTTAAGTGAGAGAGTGGTCAAATTTAGGTTTTAAATCTCATAATCTTTCAGTTACATTGGCATGGACTCAGTCAGGACTGTAAATGAAAACAGAGACAAATCAAAAAATATTTTCATCATAATAAAAACTAGAGAGGGTGACAGCCTGAGCTAGAGCGAGGGATGGAGAGAGAAGAACAGAAGTACTTTGGAGGTACAAAAGCAGCATTTGGGGTTGGTTGGATGTGCAGAATATGGGAGAGAGGGGAGTGGAAAAAGATTCATTCCTTGGCTGACTAAATGAATGATGGTTCTACCAATGGAAATGGGAAACACAAGAAGAAGAGCAGGTTTAATGAAGGGATGCCTGGTTCACTTTTAAAGAATCTCCTGTGGGAAATTCTACTGGAAATGTCTGATAGGCTGTTAGACAGTCCTGGTCTTAAAGGAGAATTGTGAGCAGGAGGTATAGATTTAGGATATATTATGGGCCAAATTGTATCTCCTCAGATTTCATACGTTGAAGTCCTGACCTCAGATGTAATTATATTTGAAAATGTGATTGTTCAGGAGGTAAATAAGGTAAAATAAGATCATTAGGGTGGGCCTTGATCCAATAGGACTGATGTCCTTACAGAAGGAGATTAGGATACAGACAAGCAAACAGGAAAGTGGGATGACAGCCATCTGTAAGTCAAGGAGACTTTAGAATGAAATCAATTCTACCAGCACCTTAATCTTAGACTTCTAGTCTCCAGAACTGAAAAAGTTACATTGTTTAAGCACGTCTGTGGTATGTGTTATCGTAGCCCTACCAAACTAATAAAGTTTTTAAAAGGAGACATAATAGTGAAGGTGAAACTACAACACTGGAAAATATAGCCCAAAGAGAGGATGTAATTGAGAGCCCCCAGGCACAGGAAAGGGGCCCCAGGGAGGAGCAGGAAAGGAGCCATCAGAGAGGCAAATGAACCAGAAGTCTGTGGTGTTGTGGAAGCAGAGTGCTCAAAGTGAAAAGAATCATCAGAATGGTCCAGGACACCAGAAAACACCAGAAAGATTTGTGAATAAAATGTAATTGACACAGCACAGATAAGCTTAGTGAGAGTAATTCCTGTAGACCGGTGTTGACAGAATCCAGTTAACAGTGGGTTGAGGAGATAATATGAGATGATAAAACAGAGAATATGGATGTGGCCAATCATTTTGAGAAGTTTAGATGCTAAGGAGAGGAATGAGATTGAGGAGGTTTACTATAGGGAGAGATACAGACCTTAGAATAGAGAGAAAGGCATGTTTTCTGACTGAAAAAATGGGCCCAAGAGAGGGGGAGAGATTGAAGATAAAGGTAAAACATGGCGGGGGGGCGGGGGGGGGGGCGGGAGTGGCATGCAGGTGTGACCCATGGAGTAAGATCCTAGAGGAACAGGAAGAATCAGGGGAAGAAAGGGATGGAAGAGTTGGCCTGAGACATAAGAAAAATGCTTCATCTTCTAAAATTATAGCAAAAGAGGTGAGAATTGATGATGAAATGTGTGGTTTTGTAAGAGTGCAGTGATAAGTTGAGGAGGATTGTACACACTAGTCTCAATTTTTTTTTGAAGTTGAAGCAATTTCTCTAGTTTTCCAGTTTTTATCCAGTGACATTTGTTCTCCAGAATATAGGAGGATCAAGGTTTTGTTGGGCAGGTCCAGCAGAAGGGAAAAGCCTGTGAGGGATTTGAGAGTGCAGGTGCCCGATCGGTCCAGATTCTATTTGTTATTTCACTAATGTCACCATCATAGCAGAAGGAAACAGGAGTGGATTAGGTGAGTTTTCTGATGCAACCATTCTGGTGTGTTGTAAGGGAGGAGAAGATAGCAGAAGAAACTAGAAATCAAGAGTTTGCATAGGATAAAGAACCACTATCTGATATGTATACTCTGCTTATATTGAGAATAGAGTTCATCCTATGCAAAATATGTTTTTGGTATCTTCAGCCTTCCTTTTTTATGCCCCTTCCTCTTTTTATGGACCTTTTACATTTACAGACTAGAAACACTAATTTCCCCCTCAGCATTCATGCTTAATTGATACATTCCTTCCTCTTTGAACTTAATAGCCTAGTGGCAACAATAGCTAATGTTTTGAGTAGTTGCTATGTGCCATGTATTATGTTTCATGTTCACATATATTACAACATTTATTACCCCAACTATCCTCTGAAGAAAAGTATGATCCTTGACCTCATCTTACAACTAATGAAACTGAGGCTTACCCAAGATTCACAAGCTGGTAGTCAGTAGAGCTGAGATTCAAACACTTGTCTGTTTGAAGCACTATTCTACCTTTTAAAAAGGGAAGTCAGAGAGGACAATGACTTACATAATGAAAGGCAATGGTAAAATCTGAGATACGGAAATGGAACAAGGGTATTTCCACTTATTCCTTCAAAACCCAACATAGGGACTGCTTGGCTGTGGTAAGACAGACATGATGTTGAGGACAATTATAAGAACCTAATCTTAAGAGACCTGCTGTGTTGCTAAATTTCTCTATTTACTTTAATTTTGTCTGGTTTTTGTGCTATAATGTTTTACCATCTAAACAATGAGAATACAAAATATGATTGTATTTACATTACATATTTGCTTTATATGTGGTGATGATCTCTTCAAGCTGAAAGATGTGATGTAGCTAAAAAAATACGGCTCCCACCCTTCACTGCTCCATCCCCCAAAATGCACCATCAATTTAGTTCTGTAAAGCAACAGGGAAGCTCATTCTGTATGTAGTATTTCTGAAAGAATCCTGGCAGTGAACTGAGTCCCCTTTTAATTTCCCAAGGGAAGTATCTGATTTATATCAACTTTGATGTTTGAAATATTTCTGCTTCTTAGTCAAGAAAGGGAAAATACAGTTGGATGCTAATAAAATAATTAGAAGTGCCAATTATCTAGGGTAAACAAAAAAAACAACATTACACAAATACTACATGAAGAACATGCAGAAAACAGCAGCATAATGATAGAAATTAACTTTACGCCACATTTCCATGCATTGTTTTGAAGTTTATGTAATTTATGACACAACCCTCATATTAGATTTTGAATTGGAAGAAATAAGCTTGTGTTTCATTATATTATACTGTAATATAAGGCTTAATAAGAGCCTGATAAATCTTAAGTATTGCATTATGCTATGTTAATGATTATCATCATAGATTTTCCAACACAGGCACCAAGGTGTCATCACACATTATAATTTAAAGGAAATATTAGCAATTCTGAGTGCCCATATACTGTAGTTAATAAAGCAGTGAGTAGAAATCAGCTTTATAGGTAATTTGCCAGCTAATGACAATTATTTCTATACCGTGTCACAGGCTTATGTGAAGAGAATAACTTGTTGTATAAATAAGATCGATGCTCGTAACACTCTCACTTATGTACTACAGCAACTCATCCAATACTGGTGGCTGACAGTGTCTCTTAATAAATTAATTTATTGCTCAACAACACAAAAAAACACAGTATTTCATGTTGTTCACTTCCCAGGGGTATTCAGCAAGTTTGCCAACTTCAACAAAGAGTCTATATTATTCTGGTAGGAACTAAAGTGATGACATGTGATTTGCAATATATTGCGGTCAAGTGTTCCATGTAAGAGCTACACGATTTATGACCATCTCAGAGCATGGGGATTCTGCTGTGTCTGAGGAAGTGGCTTAGCAAAATAAAGACAGATGGCAGTGTAGTAAATAATTGCTTGATGGGAAGGTGACCACTGTAGGATTGCTTCCTGCCTTCAGTTCAACTAGACTTCGCTGGGCTATGGCTCATTGATTCATGCGAGCATTTACAGCTTTGAGTTGATTGACCAAGGAAAGAAGCATAATTGAATAATTAATAAAGAAAAAATGATGCTGTGAAGTGGGAGGGATGCCATTCCTCAGGAGGTTCCCCTGTTCTCCCTTCTGTTGTGAGATAATTGACTACTCTCTCTCCTGAAGATTCAAAGGGAACTGTAATGAGTAGACTCTTGCCTGTTTCTAAAAGACTTATTAAAAAATAAAAGACTGAGGATAGAACAGTGGAAGCAATCTTGGCAATTAAATTGAATTTCAAAATATGGTTACTCCAGTTGGTTACCACACAATCCTATATAATAAAAGCCTAATATGCTAAGTGCCTGACCGTTGGTTCCATTCGACCAGTTGCTATGACACACACTGACCACCAGGGGGCAGATGCTCTGACTGGTAGGTTAGCTTGCTGCTGGAGCCTGGCCAATGGGGACTGGGCAAGATGGGCCAGACATACCCTAGACCAGTGGTTCTCAACCTTCCTAATGCCGCGACCCTTTAATACAGTTCCTCATGTTGTGGTGACCCCCAATTTCATTGTTACAAAAATTGAACATAATTAAAGCATAGTGATTAATCACAAAAACAATATGTAATTATATATGCTTTTTCCGATGGTCTTAGGCGACCCCTGTAAAAGGGTCGTTTGACCCCCAAAGGGGTCGCGACCCACAGGTTGAGAACCACTGCCCTAAACGAATCCGTGCACCGGGTTTTGGCCTGATCCCTGCAGGCCAGTCCGAGGGACCCCACCAGTGCACGAATCTAGTCAATTTATAAAGCACTTGAAAATAGAGTAACTACTATTCAAGTGATTTGTCGTGTGCATGAAGATGCAGCTCAGGATTCACTCTCTGTTTTTACTATGAGAAATGTTTGGGGCTATGTTTGAACAATTGGTTAGAAACCCACTCAACTGAGAGACCCTAAAGCCTAAGCTTTTTCATACAACCTCAGGGATTCTCTTCATCTTGGAATGAGAGTAGGGCAGGATTTTACACTCTCTCTCCTCTCTCTCTCTCTCTCTCTCTCTCTCTCTCGTATTGTCGCTTTCTGAGATGATGGAGTATGGAATTATCTAATATGGAAGATTAAAGTTCCCACCTAATCCCACCTATACTACCTTCTGTCATATTCCACCAACCCCTGTTTCCGTACCTCTGTATACAGCATTCATTTCACTTCTTTCAAACACTGTCTTTTGTGCCTGTCCCTTACACACAGGTTATATGCCCCCATCCCTGGCAACTATCCACTTATTTTTCTCCCGTTATAGAGAAAATACTTTCAAATGGTTTGAACTGTATTAACAGCACTGACCTGTTCTCTTCCCCCCCCCCCCCCCCAGCAAACTATTCTTGAGTACTCGTGTCGGTGGGAGGCACTAGCAGAGAGGTGTGGGCTCAACTAAGAATATGAGAGAGGAAGTATGTGAAGTAGAAACATAGGGTCTGGAATCTGACAGACCTGGATTTAAATCCCAGCTTGACCCTTTTTGGCTGTGTGACCTTAGTCAAATTACTCGTCCTCTCTGTGTTTCACTTCACATTTTCCAATTGGAATAATTATAGTACCTACCTGACAGGTTTATTATTTTGCATTAAAATATATGATGGCTTCCAAGGGTTTGGCATTGTACCTGGCACAAAATAAACTCTCAATAAGTGGCGGTAATAAAATATAACCTAAGCTATGCTCCAGGAGTTGGCAGTTTAATGGGGTAAAATACACGTGTATCTTAAAACTACATTCTGTGCCCCACAGTCATAGTTACTGGGGGGGAAAAAAGATTGAAACAAGAGTATTATAGAAATGTAGAGCATTATGTAAATTTCTCTGATTTGGAAATTTGTGGATGGTTTCTTTAAAAAAAAAACTGCAGATTGGGTATTCCTTCAATAGGCAGTCAAACACGTCATTGAAGAAGGATGGTAAAGAACTGAAAGCAGAAGGCTTGGGTCACCAGCTGTGCAACCTTGGACAGATCACTTGAACTGTCTGAACCCAAGTTTCCTTTACATTAAAGTGGGGAGACTATTACCAGCTCTGCCTGCATCCCAGCACTGGTGTTGGGATCAAATAAGATACTGTGTGGAAAGGGCTTTGTGACCCCTAAAGGTCACAAAGGGAGTCGTGATGGTGGTGGTGGTGGCAGTGATGAAATGAGTCATTTTCATTGTCAGCCTCGTGGACATCAGTTTATATCTATCCATTCACTCTACCTTGGCTCACCCACCTTGTGCCTAATGGTCAGCTAGCCAGCACTCCTGTTGAAAGAAATGTGTTGACAAAGTCTTCTCTTGATTTCTTATGCAAACAGAGGCAAGCAGTACACCCGATAGATAAGTCAGAACAGAGCATCAAACATCACTGCTCCTTAGTGCTGAAATGAGAAAGAGAGGGTGGGCACAGAAGGGGGCCCTACATGACCTACAAAGTGAATAATTTAGAATGAACTCTAATAAGAACTTGCGAAATCTCGGTGCCTATTCCAGATGGCCACGCGAGCAGACTGTAGCCTTTAGAATAGACTTAGTCTCCATCGTCTTTGAGGGAACTGCCGAATCTGCCTCCTTCAAACCAAGTCTGGTTTTGTCTCAGGCTGGGGGTTTGCAGCGTGCTCTGTCCAGGATGGGCTGTCTACATACCTTCAAGCAAATCGTTGGAGCAGCTCCCGGTGCACTCAGCCAGCTGCTCTGTTACAGAGGAGGATTTATCGTCTCTTCTCCTTTGTCCAAACTAGAGGACAAAGAACATGGCAACTAGTGGCTGATCACGGGGTGCGCTGGGGCCAGCCAAAAAAGGAGGGCAAAGGAACCCCTCCCCACTGTCTTTGCAGTCGCCCCCCAAAAAACTCATAAATGTGCACCTTCCAGCTGACTGCAAAGAGCAGTGACTCCACAGCTGCCCCTGCATCGCCCCAAAAATGTGCATGACATCTGCGGGGGGCTGTCACCCCGGCCAGGATGCTGCGATGTTGCTATTCTGGGCAGCCTGCCATATGTACCTGTACCGTTAGGGTCCTCCCTTTACAATTGAGGGGCTATAGTTTGAGGAATTAACTTGCATTATACCATGTGCCTGAGTGTTCCGGTTCCCCTGAGGATAGGGGTTGGGGCTTAATAAGAAAATTCTGAAATAATAGTAATAAGCCAAAAGCAAATGGTCTTCAAAGTTGGAAGCAGGCAGGTTTGGAATCAAGCAGACCTCTTTGTGGTTGAACCCTGTCACTTGCTGGGTGACATCATACAAGTGACTCAACCTTTCTGAGCCTCGCTTTCTTCATCCACAAAATGAGAATAATCACAGTAACTAGCTCAGAGTTGTTGCTGAGGAATAACAGAATAGCATGCAGCACAGTCCCCAGCACCTGGAGAGTGTGTGATAAAAGGTAACTGCTAGAATGAACCCCGGGCTTTCCAAAACACTCACTTTACTTTGCATGACGGAGCCCATTTCCAGGAGTTGCATAAACACTCGGCCTGAGAATGCACTGGCTGCTTTGTTCTTTAAGGAGCTCCGAAGCCCCGTGCGAGAACTGTTGCTTATTCTTTTTGCAGGGCCAGGGAAAGGGGAAGGTTACAATTTTCCATTTCACAGATAGAGAATCAGAGGCGTAGAGAAAATCAATGACTTGCTTCATGTCACATAAAGCCAGCAGCAGAGCCATAATCGGTCACGACCTCCCTGTGCAATGCAGCCTGCGTTCACCTTTCAAAAGTCAGGGGTAAGCAACTCCTGTCTGAGCTTTAATACCATCAGTCTAATTTCCCAGATTTTCTATAGCTGCTGGTCTTGAGAACCTTTGAAGCTTTGGGGAAATCACATGGGTGATTTGACCTTAAATCTCATGCCACTGGCAAAAGATTAATTGCTAAGACCTGGAAAGGGGCCAGACAATTCCGTGCAGCTGAATAACAGCACCGTCTAGGGATGTGCCTGTCCTGACAGATTTAGTTAGTGCATAATTGATAAATCCAGAGTTTGTATAGCTTCGCTTCCCAGATAGATAAGGCAACAGGCTCCGAGGGCTGACATTTACAGAAGCCCTACCAGTGTTGTCTATCATTGGATCTCGGTTTTCTGCTCGCTGTCTCGGAACATTGCTCATTTTCTACGGCTGTGTTCTCAGCAGACAAGAAGAGGAGGGGGTCTGACAAGAGGGCCACCTTGCTCGCTGTGAGCGAAAAGCCCATCACTCCTTAGCACCGCCATCTGACTGCTTTTGAAGTCTTTACTTACCTGATCCAACGCAGGCTGAGGTCAGAGAATGATGCAATGCATTACATGGCAGCTAGGAATTTTTCGTCACAATCAGAATCCAAAAAAGATAAAAGGCAGCCAGTCACAACATCCAAGTTTGGATAGTGGACCTAAACCACGGGCAGGAAATTCTGCACAGCCCGACTCCTATTCCAGGCTTGAGTGTCCTGAGACCCTTTTTAGTAATTTGAGTTCAGGCTTAAGTGTCCTGAGACCCTTTTTAGTAATGTGAGTTCAGGCAGGCACAAGACATCGCAGCTTTTATTTCTTTCGCTTCGGTCACTCCAGAAAGTTATTTTGTTTGTCGGGAAGAACTGTTGGTGGATCTTGTTCACCGTCATTTGTATTCAGAGCCTGTAAAGTTAATTATAAGATTTGTTATCTTCCTTAATTCTTGCTCTCTAGCTTTATGTTTCAGTTCAGGAGGCATTGTTGTGTGCCTGCTATACAGTATACCCAGTATACTTCTGCAATTTTGTCACTCCACTGTAAAATATCTGACGCAGTAACTCAGGTCAGGAAATAAGTGGCTTTCGGTGTATAAGATCTTATGTCCAGTGGGTCTGGCTTTTTGGTTTTTGCCAGAAGTGCGTAAAGATGGCATTAAATAGCCCTTAGAAAAAAAACCTAGTGACTTCACATATTATAATTAACACAGAGCTATTTTCTGGGTAGTTATTATTTTCTGAGTATAATTTACTGACATACATTTCTTTTTAATAATCATTCAGAAAAAAAATCATACAATAATCATGTTATTGCACATGTTCCATGTTTAATATGAAAGTAGTATAGAAGAGTGTTCCTACAAACGTTCTCTCTCTGTGTTTAGTAAGCGATTGTATCTTCTCTCATCAGATGAACTGGAGAAATTAGAGCAGGAGAGGCTGGCCTTGGAAGCCACGATCAAAGACAATGAAAGGGAAGAAGGAGGTGGAGGCATCCGAGGCTTGTTTAAAAAAGCGGGCAAGTTGAACATCACTAAGCCAACCTCCAAGAAAGGTAAGTACTGTTGCATTTATAAGAAATATTACAGGGTGAACCCCCCTACAGACTTCATTACCTGCAGGGATGAGAAGACAGCATCTAAGATGTTGGAGGCCTTGACTAAGAACTGAAGACATTTTTTCAAGAAGGTTGTATTGGTGAAAAGTAGAAGCTATTGTAATTTATCAATAATGCCAAGCCCTTTGTACTATCTTACTGTAAAAACTTTCTTTCAAAATTATATGTGGTGAGGGAGCAGATTGAGTGCCATGAAACAGAAATTTCTTAGTTAATATGAGAAAGGGTTAAAATTTACAAACCAGTACCCAACCTCACCACACACACACACACACAGACACACACAACCCTTGCAGACATTTCAGGTGTTTGAATGAGAGATCCAGCTAGAATTCCAATTTCAGAAAAGCATCTTTGTCACAGACCAGAATTCTGGACTTGAACTTTATTGATACTAATTACCTGTAGATTTTGGCTGAGTAGCGCACTTATATCTGAATATCAGGTATACGCCCCAGGAACAGAGGGCCAGAAAATGAGAAATCTTGCTATAAATGTCATAAACAGGTGAACTAAACATCTGATTTTTTATTTTTTGAAAATTGCTCTTTCCTTAAACGCGGCAGTTTGAGGTTAATGAGGTCCACAGCGACCTCTGCTGGTAGAAAATTAGAATGTTAACATTTATTTCTGTCATGCACAAAGAATCCCATCGTTACTGAAGTCATTCACTGGTGTTTTAACTGAGATTTAGCCGGCTTCTGGATTAGGCTGGCAGAATCCAGCCTTCTAAAGAGGCTATCTCCTACCCTGGAAAGGGTTTGGGTTTTTTTCCTTATTTTCCTACTATATCCCAAGGATAAAATTTTATATATGCCTTCAAATACTAGAGGTACCCTTGGGTACCCGAACTATTGCATGGGCTATTAAGAGAGCCAAATATGTATCGTCGCTCTTATATATACCCATTTTCTAGGAAAATGATGTGTTTCAATATTAAGTGAGTGGTATATCAGGACTTCAAGGGTGTAAATATTAGAATAAGACAATCTGGATGCTAACTACTATCTTCTTTTCCTTTCCAAATATTTGGTTTATTCACGAGAAGAGTTACCTATCCACTGAATCTGCTCCATTCAATAGTACAGTCTTGCAAAGCAATGGAAAATTCAAAGTCATAGCCCAATACTATTCAGGACTGAGAGGGAGCAGGGAAGCATTAATGTACTTACTAAGAAAAGGGGACTTGTTATTATTCTGAAACCTGTTTCTGCATCACAATACATTCGGCAAAAAATGTGCTCCTCTGAAAGTCAACATGTCTCATTGTTTGGAAAAGCAAAATAATATTATGTTTTATACTCAACACCTAAAATTTCAGACACAGCTCTCATGTAGGCCCCTTCACTGCTCTGGGCTTTTGTTGGTTAACAACTCTTTGAGTTCTAGATCAAGACCGACTCTGCCTCCAGGTGCTCATACTTGAGTCCTCTGGATGCTTTGATAGACATGTAAGGGGGGGGGGGGGTGCAGAATTTGGTCCATCCCGTAAATGCATTTACTTTCTCCCTCAGCAGTCCCAGGGAGATAAAAACAATATAAGATAATTGCTTCAGAATGGACAGGCCCAAACATGAAAACAGCAAAAGCCAGAACAAAGGATCTTTAGAACCCCTTAGATCAGAGAGGAAGCTCTGAGCGGCTGTCGGCTCTTCTCTAAGCACCACAGTGACACCATCTCTTTGAAATAAGCAATACAGTCGCAGCTATGAAAGACATGGAAGTAAGAAATAATATATACAGTGTAACAAAGAAACCCCTGCTGGCAAAACGAAACAAGGGTCCGCTTCAACCACTGGCCTAGTTCCCTAGAACACTTTCATTGTGTCCGTGTTAGATTGGAAATTGCATTAAAATTTTTTTAAGTATTTTATATGCACCCTTAAGTATAGCTCAAGTAAAGAAATTTTCTCTTTCCATATTTCCTGGCTTTTTCATCTCATTCACAGAAATTCAAATAGCTCAGATGGCTTCAGCTTAGCTTCACAGATCCTTGAAAAGAAAGCAGAGGAGAAAGCAGGCTGGCATTCGAACCGAAGGGTCATACTAGGTCAAGGCGCACATTATCCCTGGCCGCCTTTACACCCAGGCATTCATGGAATTTACACCCAAACTGTACTCAAGTGAATGCATAGCCTAATGAAGGAATACTTCTAATTCACTTGCTTATTTCCAGAAAACTTGATCATCCCATGTTTTACTTTCAAGTAAATCTGAAAGTATGATTAAACTGAGTCATATCTGACTTTTGGAAAAATCAAGATTTTTCTCTTCAGATAATTTAGCGTTGTTATATGTCTAAGTAATAATTTCACTCTGAGACCAATTACTAAGGACCTGAAAATAATCCACAATGAAAAGTATAACCATAAAACTGATATCAAACATTTTTGAACTACTGAAGGTGATATATACTACTGTGGGATTTGACCTTTAGCTCCCCTTTTCAGAGAAAAGGGCTCACTATTTACCTATAAGTATAAAAAACAGTTAGAAATGCATGACCCTTCCTCTATTTTCCTGAATAGATTTATTGGAACATTTTTTTTCTTTCTTTCCTCTAAAGACTAATGGATGTACTACTTTCTCTTTCATTACAGACAGCAGCATTAACACCGTCCAGTCCATGCACGTCGGGGAGTTCAACCAGAAGCTGGTGGAAGCCAGCGCCCAATTTAAGAAGAAGCAAGGAAAGGGCACAATTGATGTCTGGTGGCTGTTTGATGATGGAGGTAAAATTTTCTGGAATGTACACTAGGGAGCAGAATTTCTGTGTTGATAAATTTAACAAACAGCATGGGGAGGTATCTGAAAAAGATACGAGTTAAAGAATAACATTTCTGTGTTCTCCTAAGACTTTAAATGATTTAGGAGCTGTGGATGTGGGAATGAAAAAAGAGGGAATGCCATTAATTTCCTTTCAGCTGGATATACTCATCTTTTCTGTCATAATTTACTCTTTTTTTTTTTTTTTCAGGGCTAACACTCCTTATCCCCTATATCTTGACTCTCAGAAAAAAATGGAAAGACTGTAAATTAAGAATTTATGTCGGAGGGAAGGTTAACCGCATTGAAGAAGAAAAAATTGCGTAAGTAACTTATCACTCGTGTGTTAGAACATTTTGGATGCTTGTTGTTTCAATACTTTAATTTATAAGAAGTGTACGTGTCTTTTGAGGTACAACCAATATAAAGACAAAGCCTCCATGATAGGCCTCACGGTAACTTGGTTTTCTGGTCAATAAATTACCTGTGCAAGTTTTCTAATCACTGTCTTCAAGTCCATTTATCTCCTGCCACAAGTGCTTTCAAAAGGAGCCTTGTCTCAGTCTTGAATGACAGTGTCATTATCTATACTAACAAAAGGGTAATATGCTAATTAGACCAGATGGACTGGACGCCCTCTGGACAAAGCCACCACAGCGGCTGCGGGAGCCAAGGGCAAGGCAGCAACAGCGGGGTGATGAGGACAGCGCCGTCCCCTGATCAGCCTGGTGGCCTCCCGCAGAGGGAGGCCAGACTGTGGGGAGCGGGCCTAAGCCATCAGTAGGACATCCCCTGAGGGCTCCAGGACTGTGAGAGGGGGCAGGCCGGGCTAAGGGACCCCTCCCCCCCCCCAGTGCATGAATTTTTATGCACCAGGCCTCTAGTCTTGTATAATGTTCAATGTTCTGACTAGTAAGTGTATCCCAGAAAGGAAGCGCCTGAGGAATTTGTGTCCAATAGCTTCTTCTGAGAGACTTGAACTTGTGCATTCCCAGTAGTCACTCTAGCACAGCTCACTTCAAAGATAACAGAGATGGCACCTGGTCCTCCTCCCAGCCCTTCAACCTCTGTGCTGCAGCACTTGGTCACAGTCACTATGTTCATGTCTGGGTCTCATTTGTAGGTTAAGAAACCTTCCAATTAAAAGCACAGTATTAGTCTGTATCTTTATTCATTTACTCGTGAAGCACTGATGGGTAGTTGTGAGGACAGCAAGCGTGCAGAGAATGTGGTGCATCCGAAGGTCTCCGGAGGAAACCTGAGGCGGGAACTTCAGCAGCCCTCAGTCCCTCGGGGCATGTCCAAATCCTGAGCCCTGCCTGGAACTTACTCCCAGAAATCACAAAATCATGACGGGCTCTTACTCAGTGATGTTTTTATATTTTCTCCCCCTTCTTAGGAGGTTTGTGTATTTAATTTCTCTTAAAGAGGGCCGTAATAAACTGGAAACAAATATGATGTCTATAACGATTATATTTTCTTAAATCCTCCAGTGTCTTATTGGGACAACTGATAAAAGTTGAAACTGGTTAGTGGGTTAGATGATAGTATGATATCAATGTTAAATTTCCTGATTTCAAAAATTGTACTATCTATTAGAGAATGTCTTTGGTAGGTAGGTGGGCAGGTAGGTAGAAAGCAAGAAAAGAAAGAAAGCAAGAAAGAAAGAAAGGGAGGGGAGAGGGAGGAAGAAAGAAAGAGATGGAGGAAGAAAGAAAGAGAAAAAGAAAGAAAGGTGTAGATATAGGCACATATAAAGAGAGAAAAGGAGAATAATAAATCAAATGGGGCAGATCATAAACAATTGATGAATCTGGGATTTCTTTGCACTATCCCTGCAATTTTTCTATAACTCTCAAATTACATAAAAATGTACACTTGCCAGGGGGTAAAACCTACAATATCAACACTAATAAAAGAGAAAAATGCTAATTGGCGTACGAGCTACCCTTTTCATTGGCTAATCAGGGCTATATGCAAATTAACTGCCAACTAAGATTTGCATATGTAGGCACAATGCAGGGAGGCAAAAGGGATAGCAGGAAGAAGCCCCCTGCCACTGACAGTGATCGGAAACCCAGGGGGGAGCTAAGAGCTGGGGGGCAGGGCAAAGGCGGCCCTTGGGCCGCCTTTGCCCTGCCCCCCAGCCATGATCGGAGAATCAGGCGCCTTTGCCGCCCTGGCCAGTGATAGCAGGAAGTAGGGGTGGAGCCAGCGATGGGAGCTGGGCACGGTCGAAGCTGGCAGTCCCAGGAGCTAGGGGTCCCTTGCCTGGGCCTAAAGCGAAGCCCACGATCGCGGGGCCGCTGCAGCTGTGGGTCCCCACTGCCCAGGCCGGACGCCTCAGCTAGAGGCGTCCTGCAGGGGCAGGGGCGGAGCCCGCGTGATCGCGGCAGCCCCCGCTGCCACTGCAGGTCCCCGCTGCCCGGGCCGGACGCCTAGGCCAGAGGCGTCAGGCCTGGGCAAGGGGCCGATCCTGCGATTGGAGGGTGATGGGGGTCAACGCCTGAGGGCTCCCAGTATGTGAGAGGGGGCAGGCTGGGCTGAGGGACACTCCCCCACCACACACACCCAGTGCATGAATTTCGTGCACCGGGCCCCTAGTATAAAAATATATTGTCAACTGATGGTTGTTGGCATCAATTCAATGCCAGTAGGAATCCCAAATTTGGGGTGCGGTGAAGACGGAAACTTGATTCAGTGCAAACAGCTCCTCTGTGATACAGCACAACTGCCAGGAACAGCTCGGCTGGGCAACAGCTCAGTCATGTTACAGCCCAACTCTGGAGCAGCACAGCTGTGGAACCGCATGGTTGTGAGGCGGCCTTGGGGTGAGGTGGCCCTGGGGCGAGGAGGCTCTGCAGCACCTCCACCTGCCCCTGTGCTGACCTGTTCTATGCCAGTCTGCTCTTCCTGCTGGGCTTTGCCCTGCTCCAGGGAGACTTTGGTGTTTCAGCTCTAGCTGGGAAAAGGCACTCTCCGTCTTTGGTGCATAGGGACAGTGCAGTCTCCAAGCCAGAGCGGAGAGGACTGTTATACTAGCAGAGAGCAGTTCCCACCCCTGGTCCCTGACTGGTCTGTCCTCATGCAAATGAGTACTCCAAATCCTCATAGTTGGTCCAAAAAGCACAGCTTTGATTGGTCTGAATGGAGCTGCTCTAATAGGTCAGTGAAGATGCTATAGCTATGCAGCTCTGATTAGACTGAGAAAGCTTCGGTCCTACTGGTTGAAATACAATTCCAATAATTTCTTCATAAGGGCTGGCTTGGATGGCAGGAACACAGTGCAGGCAGGCAGTTCCGTGCAGGAAGCAGGGAGTTCAGAAGGGCAGGCTTTTCCCTGAAGTGCACTTTGTGGGAGAGGGCCCTGCTTAGAAACCACCGCTCAGCTCTGCTTTTACATCTGAGCCCAGTTAGCCACCAGGAGCCCTTCTTGGTAGGTATCTCTTTTCTTAGGGTCCACAATATAATTACCAATTTGTCAGTAAACTCCAAACATTATCGGCAAAATAAAAGGCACTAAATATTAAAACTTGTCCTGTTTGCAAAGGATAATGACACTTGGAGAGCCCTACATTATTTTCCCTGAAACATAAATGCAGAACTGGGTTTGCTATTTCCAGAGACTGCACATACAGGAATTTCTCTTTGCCTTCCGTGGAATAGCTTGGTCCACACTTCCTATATTCATCAAGTACAATCATGAAAATCAAACACTAACCAAAGCCTTTTCTGAAAACTAAGTGGAAATGAAACATGATTGCTTAAACACAAAACTCTTTGATTGAAAAGTAGCTAAATATGGCATGACAAAGTGTTTTTTTTTCTTTATTTTCAGAATGGCTTCCCTTCTGAGCAAATTTAGGATAAAATTTGCGGAGATCCATGTTATTGGTGACATCAACATGAAGCCAAACAAAGAAAGGTATGAAACATTTAACAAGGTCCATTTTTAAAATCTGTGCTACTCTCTCATTTTTATTTATTGCAGTGACTTCCTGATAGTTTTTAATTTTAAAAGGGACTTCAAATAATCACGAGATAGCACTATCAAGTACATTCTAATGGAAGGAAAAGTTGTGTGGTGAAGATGAGCTCGAGAGGGAGGATTGTAGAACACAGTTTAGTTGACATTGTAGAATTGCCCTTCCTGTGCTTGGAGTCTGTGGTGGCAAGATTAGCAGGAAGTACATGCTGAGAGGATTCTAACCTGAGCAGCCAGGGCGAGGTTTCATTATTTAATGTTACTGGTGAAGCACCCGGCTGGAGAGCTTCGGTGGAGAAGATGTGGAAGCAGCTTGTGTCTTCTTGGCACAATGGTAGTATTATCGGCTGTCCATGGCCATTTGAGCTTTTAGGCACTAAGGATTCAATACTTCGAGCCTCTGAGGGCCCAAAGGCATTCTTTAAAACGATCTGAAGCCTGACAAGGAAATGTATTGGCTCCAAAATTTTAAAATGGCAAAATACAAATAATTGTTTAAATGTCTTCAAAACATGATATCATTTTATCCCCCTTTGGTTCTTGAATCTGTCATGTCCATGATACTTAAAAACAATTTGTAGGTTAGATCTGCACAGGAGTTCCCAGAGACGCAAGAAGATTATCTGTAAATTATAGCTGATTGTAAGTTCAGTGAACTACTTAGAGTGATAAGTTAGCAATTATATTCTTGATTGTATACAGTTCAAAGTCATGTTTATTATTGCACCTGGGTGTGGTTTTATATGTTTGGTTTGGTGTGGAGTGAGGCCTCCAAGGGTCAGAGTAGAGAGAGTCACAAAGGTCTCAGTGTGTCTCAGGTCCTCACCTGCCGGTTAGGCCTCTTCTCCTTTCTGTTGACCATCATTTCTCCTTCCCGTTCTTGTTGGGTTGCCGTTCACATTCCTCAAGTCTTCGTCCTCTTCCTTATTTTGATTGTTATCCTATATGAGCTTATTATCTGAAAATCATCCAAATTTAGGATGCATTATCTACTGAACAACCCACTTGAACTTCATGCTGCTTGAGGGTATTCATAATTCCTCCAAGGCTATGAGGTCACTTAAGATGGCTTTACAAAACACCTTAGCTATGTTAGCTATAATCGACAGGGTCAACCTGGGTTGTTACTATGCAATATTTCCTCCCATCATATATACCACTAATGCATTCCTATATTTCTATAGTTATACTTAGGAAAAATTAAGAGCACATATATAATTTTCCTTTGTAAGTGGAATTAATATTTTGATATGAACTGAGTTTTCATGCAATAAACTCTGGTAGCCTTCCACATTGCATTTGAAGAATTTTAATTCCTAAGTCATTGCTCTTGGCATTTGCAGTGATGTGATCAGATGAGCTCATGTATGGCTCTAACTGGTGAAATGCATTCTCCTTCATAACACAGAAGGTCCAATAGTCCCTAGTATGTGCCCCTTAGGAGCAGGCCAGAACCTGACAATGCTCTGCAAGTACAGGGCCATTTACTGTTGTCTGGAGGGTAGTCACAGTGTATCCTACTGACTTTGGATATTCTATAAACCCTGGGTACAAATTAGTCACCTACTTATAGCTGAATTCTTCTTCTTATTGTTTGTATCATCAACAGCTAAGTAAGGACTGTCTGTTCTTATTGATTAACTTATTCCTATATCTTTGCCTCTTTACCCATCAACATGGGTTTCTTTACCCAAGTCCTTGTTTCCTTCCCTTCCTTTCATGTTAGTCTCTGCCATGGTCACCCCTTCATACCCATCATTTCTGTCCTGTCACCGAGAATGTTGATGAACCTCTTCCACTAACCATACCTCTTCATTCTTTGATTGCCCAAAATAGTCAAGCCACTCTTCATCTTACTACCTCTGTGCCATGGTTTCCACTTTTCAGGGATTAAACTCTATGAACTGTAGTAAGAAGCAGAGACCCAGGCATTGTTGCTTTGTTCCTGGTGTTTAAATTTGATTTTAGACACCATTTTCATTGGGTGTTTCTTATATAGCCTCTTCATCCTGCAATGAAGAGATTATTTCCCTTTCTCAGGAAAAAATAAATTCGTTTTCACAACCTTGGCTATTTTTTTCCTGATATTTCAAAGTGTTGAGGAAGATGGGGGAGAGGGGGTCATTCTTACTGGAATTAAAAACTTTTGCAGTAATGTGCCCTCATACTAAGAAGAGATGTGCTGGAAGTGCCCTCTTCCTCTCTTCAGACTTGGCTCTAAGTGATGCCATATTACTTTAGAGAGCAATCACATACCTGGTGTTGGCAATGACTGTTCCAATATTTGAATGTAAATTTTAGAACAAAGAATAGTAATTCAATAAATCTTACATGTGGCCACTGGTAGCACATCTGGCACTTTTGTGATCATTTTAAAAGGCAACTCCTCGGTTCAATTAGAGAAAGAGAACTCTTTCTCTGGGCCGGTACAGCCCTGGGCCCAGGGCCCAAAGCCTAGAGCACTCAATTCCAGCTCCCCTCTGGGCCTTCGTGGCTGGGCAGTCCTTATCCACTAATAACAACTATCTCCTCATCACTGTTTTTTTTGTTTTTGTGTTTGTTCACAGGATACCAAAAATAGTTTGTTAGCAATTTCCATGTTGGAGGCTGATGTTAAATGCCCTTAAATTGTGTTTAATAAATCTTTCAACTACCCATAAAACATCAGTAAGTCTTGATGGAGACATTTTATCATAGAAACATTATCTATAATATGATAGAACAAGGGTGAGAGGGAGTACAAAAGCAAATTTAATGAGAAAGTAATTGAGCCAGGAAAAATGGAAACGCTCTCATGATTAGATTTCATGTTTTATTGTATAGACTGAATTAAAAGTCATAGGCCAAAAAGACAACAATTTTTATCTAAAAATCAAAGGGAAACTAGAAGCAATTAATTAGATAATTTAAAGATGCTAGAGTGGTCATAAAAAACAGCTATGTACAGTAATTGGAAAGAAGAAATCTTATATGAATTAAGGCAAAATTGTACACAATTAAAACAATTTTAAACTTTGTTATTATGAAGAACAAGATGGGGAAGGCAGGGGCAGCTAGAAGTTAATTTTAATTGAATTAATAATTCTCATTTATTTTTAATAGCATGTAATGCTTGGCCTACTCTACAGTTGATTAAAAAATAGAAGAAAATTACATTTAATAAGAATCAAAATAGGAATCTTGAGCTAGTTTTGGATCACCTAGCTAGGAGATAGAAAATTATTAGCTGGTTTGGCTCAGTGGATTAGAGTGTCGGCCTGCGGACTGAAGGGTCCCTGGTTCAATTCCAGTCAAGGGCATGTACCTCAGTTGCAGGCTCCTCCCTGGCCCAGGTCCTGGTTGGGGCCCTTGCAGGAGGCAACCAATTGATGTGTTTCTCTCACATCAGTGTTTCTGTCTTTCCTTCTCTCTTCTATTCTTCTTAAAAATCAATGGAAAAATATCTTCGGGTGAGGATTAAAAAAAAAAAAAAAACACAAGAAAGAAAATTACCAGCTCAAGGGCGAACCTTAGGGTAAAGAAATCAAAGATGAACATAGGCCAAGAGCAGTTAAGGGCTCAGAGAAAACAACTGGCAAATACAACCCCACGATAACCTTCTGTGTCACTTTAGCATGTTTCAATTGCATGTAAAAAAATAGTGACAAGTAATAGAAATTATGTTCAGTCAAACATCACTGAAAAATCCAAGTGTATTTTGGCTTTCAGACAAATCTTGATCTGTACGGTAAATTTTGCAGCCAAGGACTAATTCTCTTTCATTCTCTCTATTGTACCTTCCATTATGAAATCATCAGTCAAATTTGATTTTGCTAATAAAAATAAGATGACTGCCCATGGCAACCAGGACTACATATTTGATAATTTGTGTTCAGTGAGAAAGTTTGTGTCTTTTCCAGTCATTGAATTCAGGTCATAGGCACCACTTAGGTTGTACCAATCTAAGTCACTGCAGCAGTCGCCATGGTCAAGTGGAATGCTAGGTCCTCGTTCATCAGGCATGGCTGGGTTATGTGCCCATGCTGACCAACCACTCTGGCAGAAGGAATCAGAGAATTGTGCTGATTGGCTGATGCTGGGGATAGAGTCATTCCCAACAGACTATAGTGGGGAAGCATAGTATAAATGCTGAGGAGACAGCCAGCAACCTTCATTCCACCTTCTATTTCTTAGGAAACTGTTTTTGAACTGGTCTTTCTGCACCTGGGCTAAGATGCAAAGAAAACTCTTATCCTGATAAAAATAGGTATAGGTGTATGGGGAGCTTACACAGAGAGCCTCTCAGTTGCTAACCTCAGTCCTGTGGCTGTGCAGTAAATGAATGCCTTGATTTTACAGGAACTGCACACTTTTCATAGCACTTTCACCCAAATCGTCACACTGACCCTCATACCAATCCTCATGCCAGCTCTGAGCAGCCATCGTCACCCCCTTTTATAGCCAGGTTACCCATGTTGAGGAGGACAGTGGAAAAGCTGGAGAGAGAACCCAGGCTCTTCTCTCCTAGGCCAGCACCTTTGCACTGATTACCACCAAAGATCTCTGAAAGCCCAGCACTGTTGGAATGAACTGCAAGTAGAAGTATTGTGTGGTCGAAAGAATAACAGGGCATATCAATTTTCTTCCTTCCTTGTCATTGTCTCCCATTCTAAATAAGCCAACTTGTCAGAAACCTACTGCTTTAAGTATCTTTCCAATCCTCAACAAAGGCACACTGCTAGGCATACATACTCCTTTGTAATCGGTGCACTTTGATCTGAGAATCCCAAATCACCCCAACTGAGGAGATCATTGAACTCATGGATTCATATTTTATTTCTTAGCCTAACAAATGGCACATTGAATCTAATTATCACTCATTCCAAAGTTACTAAATTATAAGTAAGCTACTTTATATAAAACAGAAGAAAAGTATATTTGAGATCATCTTAGAGTTGCATATCAAAGACAACTACTCTCATAAATTAATAAGCTTTGTTTTGCTCTATCATTTTAAAAACTAGATCTTATGAAATTGTTATGAAAGAGAGAGATTTTTCAGCAATTTTTTAAATGTTCCACAGTGCTGACTTACTACTAGTTTTCTACTAGATGATTTCTTCTTAATTACCCTAAAATGGCCTCAGGTTTTTAGACATTAAAATATTACTGATTTTTGTTCTTTCTTTTGACATGCACCTGAACAATAGTCATTTGAAAAGCTCAGGCAACAACAGCAGAAAGACAAAGGCTGCAGGATTTGCAGCCAACATTCAAATAGTTCTATAGCCATTAAACCTGTGGGAGCCCTTGCTTTTCTACCACCTGCCCAGAACCTCCTGCCGGCCACAAGTGGGAGTTGCCATGTGGACCGAAGGTGAGGAGGGCAGCCTTACCCAAATCCCAAGGAACCTAGTTTATCTCCTACATTAATTCATGCAGGTCTTCCATGGAATCTGTAAAGTAAGCTGATGGAAACTCATTTATGGGCTAAAGTGTCTACATAACAACTGTCTTTGGCTATACTACATAGAAAATGTACTTGCAGAATAGTTACTATCTATGTGTTTGTATGCTTAAACTGAGGATCTAAGACCTAAAAGGTTAACAAGGCCTCAAACCTGTTAAGGCCTTTCCTTGGATAGGGAGGCAGTACTATAGTCAGTTTTACTCACAGCATGTCCCTGGCAAAGATAACTCTTAAAAGATTTGCATGACATGCAGCTCAGATCTGCAGCCAGCAGAGCCAGTCAAACCTAGAGTATCTGTGAAATAATGCGTTAGCTTCCCACCATGAGGCCTCCTTTGTACTTCCCATTTCAGCTGGAAAGTCTTTGAAGAGATGATAGAACCATACCGTCTCCATGAAAGCTGCAAAGATTTAACAACTGCTGAGAAATTAAAGAGAGAAACTCCATGGAAAATCACAGATGCAGAACTGGAAGCAATCAAGGAAAAGGTAGACTTGTCTTCCCTAATTTCGACTTTGCTAACTGTCCAAAAAAAGGAAACAGTGGTTGATTTAAAGATCAAGAAATAATATATCTGTTATAGGATTTCATTATTTAAGATCCAGGGTTCCTCTGTTTTTCAAGTGCTTTTCAATTATATTACCAGATGTGAGGATTTAGAAAACTTTTTATTCATTTAATATAAAATCAATTCCTTTTAAAGAAACACAGGTTATTGATAGATATTTTGAAATCTCTCAAATTTAATTTTATAGGAGACAGACCCATCAGTCTAAGATAATTTAAGTCAATATTTATGCAAAGTAGATAAAGATAGACACACAATTTGACCAATAACGAAGTGTTTGTTTTAACCTGATAAAGATAGCGATGAAAACTAGCATAGGGACCTGAGAAAACATGAAATTTGTATAAGGAAGCTGAAAGTTGGATCAGACTCACATTATAGGATGGGTGTAAAATGCTGAGCTTTTCTAGAAAACCCCACAAGATGGGAGTTAACCCCATCTGGCCTGCACTGAATGGAGTCATGATGATGAGAAGATGAAAAGGGCAGGGAAATAGAATTAAGTAGAATAATTGGCATTTGAATTGGATTGGACATTCAAGGGAAAGGACGACAAGGACCTCTAAACTACAAAATGTAAATAAACTACATTAGGAGCTGAAGTTGGAACAAATTATAGCAAGAGATAGTAAAAACCTTTCAAATTTAGTAGAAAACTTACTGAGCTAAGAATCATAAACTTTGTGTGTAATAAACTGCCCAATTCTAACAAGGACTTTTCATATAATTGAGCAAATCGCATATCTGGAATCACATTTCTGAAACCAGTGAAATATAATAACAATATATATTATTACTCTTATCACTGCAAAATAGTTCATTGTAATTATTTTCCCAAGTTAGTCTTTTGATGATTTTTTTAGTTGAAACCAGTTCCCTATACTGGCAAAATGTCCAAAGAGCTAAAGAAAGGTAGATTAATATTTAATCTATAGTCTTAAAATATCAAATTGGTATCAAGATTAGGTTAGTTTTCTTCTTCTTTTATTCTAGTCCCAGAACTGGTCACTCACTTTTTACTGTTATCCATGTGCTGTGCTTGGTTCCCCGCCTTCGAGTTTAATAAGCCACTATAGCACAAGGACAGTCTGGTTTTATACTTTATATTTCTAAAGTTTCTCATGAGTTTTTAAAACACAGTACATTTCCAAACCTGAATGAAATAACTGTAATATTTTTTAAAGTGAGGTTTTTCTACTTGTCCATAATTTGAGGTAAGAAGAGAAATTCTTATTCATAATTCTGGGAAAACAGCCCTCAACAAAATCTGAATGTTGTCCACAGAGTTACCGCCAAGTTCGACTGAATGAACTCTTACAGGAGCACTCGAGAGCTGCTAACCTCATCGTCCTGTAAGTATCATTGCAGACATTTAAGAACGTTACAGAGAAATCTTCAGTGAATGGGTTAATCAATTTAAAAGCTCATGCCAATTTAGGTGCCAAGTTAAAAAAAAAAAAGGAACATGTGGGATTTTAGACAGTGAAGGCAAATAAATGCCACCCTAAAACCTAGAAAACTGGGCCCCAGGGGCTTTAGAAGGCCCCACTTGCTCTAAGGTCCAGGGCAGTGCCCACCCAGAACCCGGGCTGCCCCTCCAGGCCTGCTTCGGGACCCTGGCCCTGGGTTCCCTGCTAACGAGCTTCATGCCAACCAACAAGGCTCACAGGCCCCTTCACTGGGTAGGTGCTCCTGAGGTGTGGCGTCCACTGCACGCTCATAAGCCTCCTTGCCGTGTAGGGAGAGGCCAAGGTGAGACCCTCACTCCACAAATTTTAGGGGTGCACCTGCTGAAAATATTAATGTTTGTTTACCTAAAGATTGAAGGCTAAATATGAAGATCTCCAACTATTTCACATTGATAGCTCATGAACTGGCTCATATGTACAAAGATAGATAGTATATCTTCAAGCAAGATCTAGCCTGGAGTCCTATCCGTCAAAGATATAAAATGGTCTCCTGAACTGAGTGGTTTAATAGCTGGTTTCTAAGGTTTCTCCCAAATATAAGAGCTTTAAACTACTGAGAAAAATTATTTCTGCCAAAAAAGGGGTAGATGTATTGGTTGATCATGTTTTGTATTTAAAGAGGAGTGAAATTTTATAGTTGTGTTTTGTCTCTAAAATGCCTAAGTCTACTGTTCTGCTTTATAGCTATTTGTATTATCTGAGAAATACATTGGTGTCATATCTATATTCAGAATAATTTCAGTGCCTTCATTTTGGGGAGGAAAGGTATAAAAGTTTCAGGACACTGCTTATTAAATAGCTCAGACAACTAGGATGCTACTGTCTGTAGTAATTGTCACCTTTGTTTTCTGTTTTTCTTCCATGCTGTCAGGAGCCTTCCGGTGGCCAGAAAAGGATCTATATCAGATTGGCTGTACATGGCTTGGTTGGAAATCCTCACAAAGAACCTCCCTCCTGTCTTACTAGTCAGAGGAAACCACAAAAATGTCCTGACATTTTACTCCTAAAACATGAAAAATTAGAACACATTTTTACTTAATGCATGGATAATTAAAAACCAGTCCAGTACTTGATAGTGTAAATCTGATCTGTAGTTATGCAAACCTCCGAAGACTATACCACAGGATTCTACATAAACTTTGTCACTATTTTTTTTGTTGTTAGTTAATGGGAACTATTTTCTATCAGCTTAAGGGCAGTGTCAGAGCTAATCTTTAAAAAAAACCACATCTTTTTCATTGCTGATGATAAACAAGAAAATTAAGCAAATCCATGCTGGCTTATGCTCATGAAAACCAGCAACCTGATTGTCAGCTTCTCCAGGCAGACCTAATCTTTTGTTTGCTTCTAGGCCCCCATAGAGCCTTCAGCCCCACAGCAGGTTCTCATTAAATGCTTATTGACAGGCTGGTAGAGTAACAGGGGTGGTTATCAAAGGAAAAGACCGACGGGGGCAGGAAACGTGATTATGCTTGCCCTTCTGAGAGGCTTATACCTACAAAGAAGATTTGAAAATCAATACCTGAAAACTTTAAGAAGTACTTGAGTCTACAAAATGTTTAAAGCAGTTACCTAAATAAGGTTATTTAATGTAACACAGATTATATACTTAGAATGATCTGAGCGATCATTGATAACATATGGCTTCAATTTGCTGCTGACTGAAATGTATATTAGCTGGATTAGAAGGCAGCACATATTCTAATTAAATGAAATATACTCCATTCTTAATATAGAAACTTTAATTTTTCTTCCTATTAAATATTTTCAAATTTCCACCATAGTATTACTTTGCATATTTTTCTAATTAAGTGGTTAGCACAGATGAAATCTTCATAGATGTCTAGCAATTGAAAACCAGTCACCACAAATTTTCAGACATTATAAAGAAATATATCCTGAATCATTTACTTAGTTACTTTATATAGTGATTGTATGGGTTTAAAAGAGCAATTAAAATGTGAAGTGGAGAAGCTTGCAAAATTTGAAATACATAAGTACTGATTTTTTTTTCATTTCCCATTTTTTCCATTCCTATAATACATAATCACATTGAAAAAACAATGAAATTTTATTTTCTGATGCATGCCTTGATTTTTTCCTGACATGTTTTGACTTCTTATTCTGATAAAATGTAAGGGAAATAATGAACCTGAAATAAAAGCACTGAAATTCGTTTGCTTTGGCCTCGGTCATGTGTTATTTCTCAGTCACTAAGATCACAGCGCAATGGTGCAGCAGATGTGGGCCTGAAAATTTCTATCATGTGCCTCATCTGAAGGCTGTCTAAACCTGGGATTTGAGATTAGGACTTCCAGCCTCCGCCGAGAAAGATGACCAGGGGGACAAGAGTCGGAGAAGCTTCGGCAGCAGGCTGTCCCCATTCCTAGTGTGGGAGCATTGACTTAGCTCAGCCCTGGATTAGACCCTCTCTTTTGAGCCCTTGCACCCGAAACCCAAATGACTAGCCGTGACCACGGGCAGGTGCGCCCAGCTTCCCCTGCGCCTGACATTCTCTGAAATGCTTTGGAGGGTCTCTGGGAAAGGTGAGAAGTATTGACTTCTGGAACCGCAGAGTCTGGCTCTTGTTTCTTTGAGAGGCTGTTTCAGTTTGGGTTCCCTGGGAAACAGACTCTGAGAGAGTTTACTGTGGAGCAAGTTTACTAAGGAATGCCCTTGGGATCCACACCCACAGAAGGGAGGGGGAGGAAGCAGGAAGGGTAGAGGAAAAGGGGAGCTGTGATGCAGACCCAAGGGCAGACTCAGCTGACCCACCGGATGCTCTAGAGACAGAAGATCCCTTCAAAGCAGTCCCAAGCAGGGCTGAGAGGGCCAGGCCTTTATCCCCCTCACTGCGCAGTCATTGGATGTGGCCTGCCAGGCCCGGTGTGAACTTGGGTGAGGCAGCTCTCTGCAGCTGCGGGATCCCTGGGGGGCTGAGAGCAGAAGTCTCCCAGCTGCTCGGGCACTGAGTCCTTCATTAAACAAGGTCTGGGTGGGACATCAGCATGCCAACCAAAGGGGCCATATAAAGTAGTGGTTAAACAACCACACACACACACACACACCTTCAGAATGGCCTCACCACTTATTAGTGATTTTACCTTAAACTAGTTATTTCTGGGGGCTACTGGCAAGAGAGTGACTAAAGTCCCTTGTTAACAAAGGAGAAATCATGGACTGAGAGAAAGGGGTGGGTGGCAGTAAGGGACTGATGGTTTTAAGATGAAGAGCAGCTGTGTTGGGAATAGGTTAGAGGGGCAACATTTTGAAAGAATGGAGCTGTCGCCAGGTGCCAGCATCTTTTGTAGCCCTCAGGGTCCTGCCCTTGTCCTTTGCTTCACCCCAACTCTGTTAACCCAGCCAGCCCTCATCTTTCTGTCCACACTCATCTTTCTAAGCAGGAGAAAGTCGCCCGAGGATGTGCATTGATGTCCAACTTTCTCTGTCCTCTCATCATGCTTACATTTCTCATCAGCTTCCCCCACGATGACTTCAAAATCTTCACCATCCTTACGACCTATCCACGTACACAGAGACATAAAATTTTCCTACACTAATAGGACCATACTGGGAGCATTGTCTTACAAGTTCTCCTAATACTCAATACTAGGAATCTTTTAATGGAAGCTTTAAAAAAAATTGTAGACTCTTGGAGACCTCCATAGGCCTGGTAAGTTAGAATCTCTGGGAGAGGGACTGAGATCTCGAAGATTTTGAAACTTGCTCCAAGCAGTCTCTCCCATTCCAGGGATTGACTGCCACCACATGCTGATACCTCCCAAATTTCTATGTCTAACCCAGATCTGCCCTAAGTCTCATGTAAAAATATTTAATCACTGATTTTCATTGTGTTTCTCGTAAGTCCTGCAGATATCCTAAATGCAGGATGACCAGACTTCTATTAAAAAAAAAACAAACATTAAAAACTCAAACTACAGAAGGAACCAAGATGGCGGCGATATAGGCAGACGCGTCCCAGGTCGTGTCCCGGAGCAAATGGAATGAACAGCTGAAACTAGTAACACCCACACCGAATTGGCGAAATTGCTCAGCTGGTGAGAGGGTTTGCAGCCGGGAAGAGCAGAACTCCCCTGGAAAGGTAAAAAAAAAACCAGGGATTTGGGCAGGAAAGTTTGCCAGACCTCTGCGCCCAGAGAGTCAGAGGGAGACCACGTGGCAGACAGCCGCGTCCCCTGGGACAGGCACAGCCCCTGACGGGGGAAAGGAGAACCGCGGGATTCCTGGCGCCGCCAGGGAAATTGAGAGCTGGGTTCTGTGACCGCGGAGGACTGAGCCTAAAGGGGGCAGCCTGAAGAGCTGACCTGACCATACAGTCCCGGTAAGAGAAGAAGCTTACAGAAACCAAGCCTTCCCCGTTTCCGCGGCCGGCGTTTGTTTGTCTGTTTTCACTGAATCCTGTTCATGGGACATTTCAGATACAGACACTCACCTGTGCTGAAGAGAGGGAGAGTGTGCGGAGGAGTGGAATCTGGGGAGAGACTGGGGAGAGAGGGGGAGCCGGGAGAGGTGGCAGCGAATTGAGTGCTGAGACACCCCTGAGCCCAGGACTGGGGCAGCCACTCTCTCCAGAGAGTGAGGCTCCTCCCCCCGGCCCCCAGGCAAGGAGCACAGCCACACCCAGATTCCACCCTGTACGAGATCAAGGATTAAAATAACCTTATCAGTCCCTGGGAGTTAACAGGGTCTGGCCTATAGAGGGATTTTCAATCCCAGCAACAACATAGCGCCGGTAACTATTACACAGTCAGCTCTGGGCAGTGAACTTCCACTGGAAAGAGAGGCCCTATAGCCCCAGAGGCCAACCCCAGAACACTGCCACCCAGAGGCTGACCCACAAACTGACTCTTTGCTAAACACAAAATAAGGCAGTCTGGGAAATAAATGCGACCTGCTTTAAAATAAGGACTGTGGTTCACAACACAGAGGAACAGTATATCGCAGGGAAACTCAACACTCTCCTGAATACCTGGAAGGTCTAAGGCGAGCCACACTGAAGAATAGAAGAACCGAAGGACCTTCACTACTGCATTTTTTTTTCTTTTTTCACTTTTTAACTAAGAAATCAATATTTTTTTTCTGTTCTTTTTTTTTTTTTCTTTTTCCATCACCTGATTTTACCCTTTTAATTACTACCTTCTTATTTTTTAACCAGTATTATTACTGCTACCATTTTACCATTTTTTAAAGTGCCATTTTATTTTCTCTTTATTTTATTTTGGGATTAGTGTTCTCCATTCTATTTTCATTGTTATATTATTGGTTGTTTCTAGTTTGCATTCATATCCAGGGAGCTGTTGCTGGAATTTGTTGGGATTAATGGCTGTTCTATAGGAGTATTCTCCTCATATAAAAAGTCTCTTCCCCTCTTCCACTTCATTCTCTCTTTTCGCTCTTTTTTTCTTTTCTTTTCTTTTCTCGCTTTTATTTTCCCCCCTCCTTTTTCCCGATTTCATTTTTGCACTCCTTTTTTTGGTCCCTACTTTTCTTTTCTTTTTTTCTTTTATCTTTTTCTCTTCCTTCTTCCTTATCCCCTAATTCTCTTAATTCAGGTGGTCACCTTTATTTGGAGTTATTAATATCGTGAATATATTTGTGTAGAGTGCCTGGTACGTGGTGCCTTGTTGTGTTGTATTTTGTGCCTTTAAATCAATGCAGCAGATCCAAGCAACAGCAACCTCCTGAGCACCACATCCTCTGCTGAGGAACAGCAGCTGTACGTGAAACCTCGCCCCACCAGCCAGAAGAGCCACCACAGCTGTGAACAGCACCCACCAGAGGAGCTGCTGCCAACTGAAGAGCAGCAGCTACCGCAACCGCCCGAAGAGCAACCACAGACCAAGGAGTCACTGCCACCCACTGAACGACTCAACACCTAGATATGTCAGTGAGATCAAACATGGGTAGACAAAGAAACCCCCAAAGGAAAGAGAAGGAGGACTCTCCAGAAAAGCAGCTAAGTAATACAGAGGCATGCAACATGACAGATAAAGAATTCAGAATAAGGGTCCTAGAGTGCATAAACCGGATGGAGGAAAAAATCGACAACCTCTTCAAGAAGCAAGAAGAAACAGATGAAAAAATCGATAACATATGGAAGAAGCTAGAAGAAACAGATGAAAAAATCGATAACATATGGAAGAAGCTAGAAGAAACAGATGAAAAAATCAACAACTTAAGTAAGACCCAAGAAGATATGAAGAGTGATATAGCTGCAATAAAAAACTCCATTGAAAGTATCAACAGTAGACTAGGAGAAGCGGAGGACCGAATTAGTGAATTAGAAGACAAGGAAGCAAAACACACCCAAAATGTACTGCAATTGGAGAAAAAAATTAAAAGACAGGAGGAGAGCCTAAGGGAGCTTTGGGACAACATGAAACGAAACAACATACGAATAATAGGAGTACCAGAACAACAGAAGGATAAACAAGGATTAGAAAACCTACTTGAAGAAATAATATCAGAAAACTTTCCTGAGGTGGGGAAGAAAAAAGTCACACAAGCCCAGAGAGTCCCAAACAAGGTGAACCCGAAAAGACCCACACCAAGACACATCATAATCACCATGGCAAATGTTCAGGACAAAGAGAGAATCTTACAGGCTGCAAGAGAGAGATGGAAAGTTACATACAAGGGATCTCCCATTAGACTGTCAAATGATTTCTCAACAGAAACACATCAGGCCAGAAAAGAATGGACTGAAATTTACAAAGTGATGCAAAGCAAAGGACTGAATCCAAGAATACTCTATCCAGCAAGGCTATCATTCAAACTTGAAGGGGAAATAAGAAGCTTCACAGACAAAAAAAGGCTAAGGGAGTTTGTCACCACCAAGCCAGCAATGCAAGGAATGCTAAAGGGACTGGTATAAAAATAAGAAATAAAAAGCTCAGAAAGAAAACAGCCACACACACACACAAAAAGAAATGGCTACAAACAAGTACCTTTCAATAATAACTTTAAACGTAAACGGACTAAATGCTCCAACCAAAAGACATCGAGTGGCTGAATGGATAAAAAAACATGACCCATACATCTGCTGTCTACAAGAAACCCACCTCATTAGAAGGGACTCACACAGACAGAAAGTGAAAGGATGGAAAAATATCTTTCAGGCAAATGGAAAGGAAAAGAAAGCTGGGGTAGCAATACTTATATCGGACAAAATAGACCTCAAAGTGAAGGCCTTAACAAGAGATAAGGAAGGCCACTTCATAATACTAAAGGGATCAATACAACAAGAAGATATAACCCTGGTAAACATATATGCACCCAATGTAGGAGCACCCAAATTCATAAAAAAAACTCCTGGAAGATATCAAAGGAGAGATCGACAACAATACAATCATAGTAGGGGACTTTAATACACCATTGACAGCACTGGATAAGTCCTATAGACAAACAATCAGCAAAGATACAGCAATCCTAAATGACTCACTAGATCAGATGGACTTAATAGATATCTTCAGAACACTTCACCCCAAAGCCAGGGAATATACGTTCTTCTCAGGTGCTCATGGTACATCTTCAAAAATAGACCACATATTGGGTCACAAGCAAAGTATCCCCAAATTCAAGAAGATTGAAATCATAAAAAGCATCTTCGCAAACCACGATGGCATAATACTAGAAATCAACTACAATAAAAACAACCCAAAATACTCAAACACCTGGAAGCTGAATAGCATGTTATTAAATATTGATTGGGTTACCAATGAGATCAAAGAAGAAATTAAAAACATCCTGGAAACTAATGACAATGAAAACACAACAATCCAAAACCTATGGGACACAATGAAAGCAGTCCTGAGAGGGAAGTTTATAGCTCTACAGGCCTATCTCAACAAACAAGAAAAAATGGTAGTAAATCATCTAACTCTACAACTCAAAGAATTAGAAAGAGAGCAACAAGAAAACCCCAGAGTGAGCAGAAGGAAGGAGATAATAAAGATTAGAGCAGAAATAAATGACATAGAGACCAAAAAAACAATACAGAAAATCAATGAAACCAAGAGCTGGTTCTTTGAAAGGATAAACAAGATTGACAAACCTCTAGCCAGACTCACCAAGAAGCAGAGAGAGAGGACCCAAATAAACAAAATCAGAAACGATAGAGGCGAAATAACAACAGACCCCACAGAAATACAAATGATTGTTAAAAAATACTATGGACAGCTCTACTCCAACAAACTAGACAACCTGGAGGAAATGGACAAATTCCTAGAAAAATACAACATTCCAAAACTCAATCAGGAAGAATCTAAAAATCTCAACAGGCCAATAACCATGGAAGAAATTGAAGCAGTCATCAAAAAGCTTCCATCAAACAAAAGCCCAGGACCAGACGGCTTCACAGGGGAGTTTTACCAAACATTCAAGGAAGAACTAAAACCTATCCTCCTCAGACTACTACAAAAAATTCAAGAGGAAGGAACACTTCCAAGCTCATTCTATGAAGCCAGCATCACCCTAATACCAAAACCAGGTAAAGACAACACAATGAAAGAGAATTACAGGCCAATATCCCTCATGAACATAGATGCCAAAATCCTCAACAAAATCTTAGCAAATCGGATCCAGCAGTATATCAGAAAGATCATACACCATGACCAAGTAGGATTTATCCCAGGGATGCAAGGATGGTACAATATCCGCAAATCAATAAACGTGATACATCACATAAACAAATTGAAAGAAAAAAACCACATGGTCATATCAATTGATGCAGAAAAAGCATTTGACAAAATTCAACACCCATTTTTGATAAAAACTCTCAGCAAGGTGGGAGTAGAAGGATCGTACCTCAACATAATAAAAGCCATATATGACAGGCCCACAGCCAACATCGTACTCAACGGACAAAAACTAACACCATTTCCCCTAAGAACAGGAACAAGACAGGGATGCCCCCTCTCACCACTCCTGTTCAACATAGTACTGGAAGTGTTAGCCATTGCAATTCGGCAAGAAGAAGAAATAAAAGGCATCCAAATTGGAAAAGAGGAAGTAAAACTGTCCTTATTTGCAGACGACATGATATTATACATACAAAACCCTAGAGATTCCATCAAAAAGCTACTAGACTTAATACATGAATTTGGCAATGTAGCAGGATACAAAATTAACCTCAAGAAATCTGAGGCATTTCTATACACCAATAGTGAACTTTCAGACAGAGAGATTATAAAAACAATCCCGTTTACCATTGCACCAAAAAAATTAAGCTACCTAGGAATAAACTTAACTAAAGAGGTAAAAGACCTCTACTCAGAAAACTACAGGACGTTGAAAAAAGATATAGAGGAAGACATAAACAGATGGAAGAACATACCGTGTTCATGGATTGGTAGAATCAACATCATTAAAATGTCCATACTACCCAAAGCAATCTATAAATTCAACGCACTTCCCATTAAAATACCAACGGCATACTTCAGAGATCTAGAACGAACTCTCCAAAAATTCATCTGGAATAAAAAAGACCCCGAATAGCTGCAGCAATCCTGAAAAAGAACAAAGTAGGTGGGATCTCAATACCAGATATCAAGTTGTATTACAAAGCCACTGTTCTCAAAACTGCCTGGTACTGGCACAAGAATAGGCATATAGATCAATGGAATAGAATAGAGACCCCAGAAATCGGCCCGAACCAATATGCTCAATTAATATTTGACAAAGGAGGCAAGAACATACAATGGAGCCAAGATAGCCTCTTCAATAAATGGTGCTGGGAAAATTGGACAGATATATGCAAGAAAATGAAACTAGACCACCAACTTACACCATACACAAAAATAAACTCAAAATGGATACAGGACTTAAATGTACGACGGGAAACCATAAAAATTCTAGAAGAATCCAAAGGCAACAAAATCTCAGACATATGCCGAAGCAATTTCTTCACTGATACAGCTCCTAGGGCACTTGAAACTAAAGAAAAAATGAACAAATGGGACTACATCAAAATTAAAAGCTTCTGCACAGCAAAAGAAACCATCAACAAAACAACGAGAAAACCCACTGTGTGGGAAAACATATTTGCCAATGACATATCTGATAAGGGCCTAATCTCCAAAATTTATAGGGAACTCATACAACTTAACAAAAGAAAGATAAACAATCCAATCAAAAAATGGGAAAAGGACCTAAATAGACACCTTTCAAAAGAGGACATCCAGAAAGCCAAGAGACATATGAAAACATGCTCAAAGTCACTAATCATCCAAGAGATGCAAATCAAAACAGCAATGAGGTACCATCTCACACCTGTCAGACTGGCTATCATCAACAAATCAACAAACGACAAGTGCTGGAGAGGATGTGGAGAAAAAGGAACACTTGTGCACTGCTGGTGGGAATGCAGACTGGTGTAGCCACTATGGAAGACAGTATGGAGTTTCCTTAAAAAACTGAAAATGGAACTCCCATTTGACCCTGTGATCCCACTTCTAGGAATATATCCCAAGAAACCAGAAACACCAATCAGAAAGGATATATGCACCCCTATGTTCATAGCAGCACAATTCACCATAGCTAAGATCTGGAAACAGCCTAAGTGCCCATCAGTAGATGAATGGATTAGAAAACTGTGGTACATCTACACGATGGAATACTATGCTGCTGTAAAAAGGAAGGAACTCTTACCATTTGCAACGTCATGGATGGAACTGGAGAGCATTATGCTAAGTGAAATAAGCCAGTCAATAAAGGAAAAATACCACATGATCTCACTCATTCATGGACAATAGAGACCATTATAAACTTTTGAACAATAATAGATACAGAGGCAGAGCTGCCTCAAACAGATTGTCAAACTGCAGCGGGAAGGCCGGGGAGGGTTGGGGGGCAGGAGGTAGGGGGGTAAGAGATCAACTAAAGGACTTGTATGCATGCATATAAGCATAACCAATGGGCATAAGACACGGGGTGATAGGGGAGGCTAGGGGACTGTCTAGGGCGGGGGGATAAAATGGATACATATGTAATACCCTTTGTAATACTTTAAGCAATAAAAAAAAAATAAAATAAAAAATAAAAAAAACAACTCAAACTACACCACTGGAACAAAGGCATCTAATTCTCTTTCTCTGTTGTCTATCAGATCCCCCCTGAAATGACCAAAGAAACAAAGTAGGAAAAATCAATGTCACAGTAGGATATAAACAAGGATGCCATCCATATGGTAATATTTTAAAAAACTGTTTACTTGGGAAAGAATGAAGGAAGCTATAAAGGTCAGCTTGCAATCAATGCTCCTGAGAAAAAACAACATGTCATGGAAAAATCATTGCAGGAGACCCTGGGAGAATTCCACTAACTCCTCCCCGCAGCTGGCAGCTGGAGGTGAGCCAAGGGAGGATAGTGCACCACTGAGTGGGATCCCGTTTGCTGGATGCCCAGACCATTCAGAAATGGCTACAGGGATGCCCTGGCCGGTTTGGCTCACTGGATAGAGCGTTGGCCTGGGGACTGAAGAGTCCCAGGTTCGATTCTGATCAAGGGCATGTACCTTGGTTGCAGGCACATCCCCAGTAGGGGGTGTGCAGGAGGCAGCTGATCGATGCTTCTTTCTCATCGATGTTTCTAACTCTCTACCCCTCCCCCTTCTCTGTAAAAACAAAATCAATAAAATATATTTCTTAAAAAAGAAATGGCTACAGGGAGAGACCAAACCATGTGCTTGGTGGGCACTTAATGCAGACATGGCTGCTGGAGTGAGACTTCTCATGGACGTCCTTGATAGGCACCAGAAAGATACCTGCCTGCCATAGAGGCTGAGCCAGTGCACAACTTCTCCTCACACAAAGAAAACTTGCAGGAATGGACAATCCAGTCCCTGGGTCTCACTGCTCTCAGGCTGCTGGCTTACCAACTGGCACTGCAAGTTGATATGAACCAGGCCTCTCCCTAAAACCAATACCAGGTAGTGTAGTGGAGGTCTCTGTGCCAATCACAGAAGACCAGCCACATCTGCTTATTGTCGGTAGGTGCACAAGTCTTAGCACCTGCATGGTCCCTGCTGGCGGATGTCACCGCATGGGTCACCTGCAGCCAGTTCACTAGGTATTTCTAATGTTTTCCTGGGCAGAGATTTAGGGCCCACGCTGACATAGGGATCTGTCTGGATTCCACATGGGGGGCAGAGGAGAAATTCCTCTTTGGATGAGACTCACTTTGGTGCTAAGATGACCCAGTTGCTGATAGGTCATGGCGTCCCTGTCAGTTGCAGGAAGACCCAGGAGGTCAAACCGCCTGCTCCAGGTCCCACATCTGACCCAGAGACCTGTAGGTCAATCTGACCTCTTTTAGAAATTCTGACATTGGGCACAATTTCAGTCTCCCCTTCCTTGTGCAGAAAAAGTGCTTTCAAATAGAAACTAAAAGATTTCATCTCATCTGTGACACCTTTCTAAATATCATTATTTTAAGTCCCACTAAGGAAGAAAAATATCTGCCATTTAAACTAGGACAAAATATTCTATCACTTAGCATTTTTGCTGTACTGAGATACCATTTAAGGATTATGTAGGTATAGAATTTTAAATCATATACCATACTTGTACACATAAAAAAGGGAAAGAGAAGAAAAATAAATTTTATTCTACTTCTGAGTCCTGCTCTTCTATTGACCATTCAGAGTGAGTGTCTTCATTCCCCCACATGACAGGCCTTCAGTGCCACCAGGAATTCCAGGATGCAGTATCTCTTATAAAGGGAAACCAATAGACACTATTTGATTATTGGCATTAATAATTTGGATAATTATTGACTCTGAAAAGTAGCTTAAATGTGTCTTCTAACGGAATTTAAAAATTATGTGTAAATTCCAATACATAAAGAGCATACAAATAAGAAAAAAAATCTAAAAGAGAAAAGTCAGCAGAATGGCTATTATCAATAAATCAACAAACAACAAATGCTGGTGAGGATATAGAGAAAAGGGTACCCTTGTACACTGCTGGTAGGAATGCAGACTGGTACAACCACCCTCAAAAAATTAAATATGGATCTCCCACTTGACCCAGTGGTACTTCTAGGAATATATCTTAAGAATCCTGAAACATCAATCAGAAAGAATATTCTGATATTCCCATGTTCATAGCAGTGTTATTTACAACTAGAGGCCCAGTGCATGGATTTGTGCACAGGTGGGGTCCCTCGGCCTGGCCTGCAAGGATTGGGCCAAAACTGGCTCTCTGACATCCCCTGAGGTGTCCCAGATTGTGAGAGGGTGGTTCTTGGGTGACAAACCCCAGAATCGGGCTCCCTCCTCTCTGGTTCCAGGTGCATCACCCGAGAACCACAGCTGCCAAGTTACCACAGCTCAGCAGCTCCTGCATTGAATGTCTGCCCCCTGGTGGTCATTGCACATCATAGCTACTGGCCGGTTGGCAGGTCAGCCAGTCACTTAGGCTTTTATATATATAGATAGCTAAGACCTGGAAACAGCCCAAGGGCACATCAGTAGATGAATGGATAAAAAAGCTATGGGACATTAACACAATGAAATACTATGCAGCTATAAAAAAGAAGGATCTCTTACCATTTGAGACAGTATAAAGGGACCTAGAGAGTATTATGCTAAGTGAAATAAGCCAGACAAAGACAAGTATCTCATGATCTCACTTATATGTGGAAGCTAATGAACAAAACCAACTGATGAACAAAATAGAACCAGAGACATTGAATCATGCAATAGACTGATGTATTTCAGAGGGAAGGAGGGAGGGGGGTGGTTCAGGAAGAGATTAACCAAAGAACTTATACGCATACTAGAGGCCCTCAGCCTGGCCTGCGGGATCGGGCCAAAACCAGCTCTCTGACATCCCCCAAGGGGTCCCAGATTGTGAAAGGGCAGAGACCAGGCCAAGGGACCCCACTGGTGCACAATTGGGGCTGGGGAGGGACGTGGGAGGTTGGCCAGCCAGAGAGGGACTGCGGGAGGGCTCCAGGGCATGTCCGGCCCTTCTCACTCAGTCCTAGTCAGCCGGACCCCAGCTGCAAGCTAACCTACCAGTGCACATCATAGTGACTGATCGACTGGTCAACTGTCTGCCCCCTGGTGGTCAGTGCATGTCATAGCAAGCAGTTGAGCAGCCTTAGCATATCATTAGCATATTATGCTTTGATTGGTTGAACCGGACACTTAGCATATTAGGCTTTTATCATATAGGATATGCATAACCCATCGAAACAGACAATAGGGAGGTGAAAGCCTTGTGAGGGGGCACAAGCAGGGTGGAGGGAGTCAATATGGGAAAAAGGGAGGACATCTGTAATACTTTCAATAATAAAGATAAATTAAAAAATAAAAGTCAGAAAAAATTATCATTTAAAAGAGAGTAATTATACAATACTAGAGGCCCAATGCATGAATATTTGTGCAAGAATAGGCCTTCCTTCCCCTGGCTGCCAACACCGCCTTCGCTCTGGCCCAGAGGCCTGGAGCAGCCAGGTCGGGGCAGAACACCTGTGTCATCACCATGGCGATGATGCAAGTGTCCCAGCCCAGCTGCCGCCATCTTTGTCCCATTAATTTGCATATTCCCTCCTTATTGGCTGTGGGCGCCACCATCTTTGTTGAGAAGTGATGGTCAATTTGCATATTCCATCTTTATTAGATAGGATAATAGGATGATACAATAAATAGAAAAGATCACACATACAAGAAATAAGCAAAAAATATAAACGTGTTTATCTTTCTTAAAGACTCTCAAATTTAATATAAATAAATAACATCAAACTATCAGCTTCATATCCTAAATGATATATCAAAAAGGCTAAAAACAAAACAATAAACAAAAATATATAGAAATATTCAAACAAAAGAATAGAGCTGGCAATATTATTCAAAGTTTCAGACTAAAAGAATTAGGAAGGATGGGAGAGTATCATTTCACATTTATAAAATATATATAGGCACAATATAGCTATAATAATAATAGAGCTTTATGTAACCAAATAGCATGGTATTGACATAAATAATACAAGCATTGTTTGAAATATAAGGAGTGAGTCACAGAAAGTCAATTTTCTTAGGAAACAGCTCACCTATATCACCATCTTTGACAGATTAAATATAGAAGAATCAGACTACATAACAAAATGGATTTAATAGGCACAATAGTGCTCGCCCATAGAGAATACAGCCTGTTTTAAAAATCCATAGTTTATAAAAACAAGTTATATATTAGATAACTCAGTAAATTATTAAATGTAGAAATATAAATATCACATTTATATTATAATATAATAAAACTAACATTATTTACAAAGATAGGGTGTCCCACAAAAAATGTATACACCCTTTGAATAATTATTCATTCCAATGGGTTAAATCTGAAAAGAAAGAAACATCAAGTGAGCTATCAGAAAAAAAGTATATATACATTTTTTTTGGTACACCTTGTATATAAACAATAACATCAAAAACCTTACTCATGGAAAAGACAATTCTTCTAAATAAAGCAGGTCAAAATAAAAAATGAAATTGTAAACTCTAACAAAAGAGACATTGAGAACTCAACATAAAATGTATTTTATGCTGATCAAGCAGTATTCAGAGGTAGATTTATACCTATAAATAGATTTATTAATAAATAAGAAAAATGAAAGTTTACATTCTACTCAAGAAGTTAGAAACTGCCAAAATAACTAAAGGAAAGCATGAAGAAGAAATTAAGAAAGAAAAGCAGGGAAGAAAATAAAAGCTGAGGCACTAGAGTCAAAGAGAAAGGAGCTGAATCTCAGTTTCTCCACTTACTAGTGGAGGGATCATTACCAAGCCTCCTGAAGAATCCACTTTCTCAATATGTAACATGAAGATTATTAAAAGAACCTATTCCTGAGGGTTGTAGCAAGGAAATAAGATCCTGTGTATTAATAGCTAAGCACAGTAACTGTCTGAGCACTTTTTGGTAAACACTTAATCAAGTGTTAGACATAATTTTGGGAGAAGAGAAAAATAGGTCAGCTGATAAACTCAAGTGCTGTTTGTTGCTATTGTTAAAAAGAAAAAATGTCAAAGGATAAAATATACACAAATTTATATGAGCAAGAGACCTATGGGCACAACTTTGGAGAAGAATGCTCTTTAAAACTAGACTAGTAAGTTATTAAATTCCAATGAAATTTCTAGTAAAACATAAATTACTAAAATTAAGACAAGAAATGGAACACCTGATAAACTTCAGAATAAAACACAAAGATTGTCAAAGAATTAGCTCCAAAAGGGCATTAACTGAAAGAATTTTTTTCTAGGTGGCTTCTTTTAAACTTTCAAAGAAAAGGTAATTACCACTGTATTTAAGCTATTGCTGAACAGAGCAAAATAAAACTCTCTCTTTCCCCTCCTCAGTTATTCTGTGAAACTAGCATAAACTCAACAGGAAAATATGACAGACTATAAAAACTGGAAAGTACAAATCACTTTCTTGTATAAAAAAAATGTAAAAAATCCAAAATAAAGTACTTTATTTATTTTATCAATATAGTCAACTTTATCAATATCTATAATAATAAAAGAGTAATATGCTCATTAGACCGGGCGTCATTCCGGACGTCCTTCCTGACAAAGCCGGGGCCAGAGGGAAGCCAGCCTGGGTCCTGGGTGCGGGAGGGAAGCCGGTGCCAGCAGCCGGGGGAAGGAAGGCCTACTCTTGCATGAATTTTCATGCGTTGGGCCTCTAGTAGTCAAATAATAATCTACCAGGAAATATAATTAATAACATTGAGTGGTAATTAATAATTAATAATTACTCATAATTGTTTGAATATTTGTAATTGCACAGAATACTTGTTGAAGAATACATAAGAAACTGATAAGACTTGACACTGGAGAGAAAAATGAGATAAATAAAGGACAAGTATGTGAGAGATTTACTTTTTACCATATACCAGTAATAATTACTCAAGCCGAACCGGTTTGGCTCAGTGGATAGAGCGTCGGCCTGCGGACTCGGGGGTCCCAGGTTCGATTCCGGTCAAGGGCATGTACCTTGGTTGCGGGCACATCCCCAGTGGGGGGCGTGCAGGAGGCAGCTAATCGATGTTTCTCTCTCATCGATGTTTCTGACTCTCTATCCCTCTCCCTTCTTCTCTGTAAAGAATCAATAAAATATATTTTAAAAAAAATAAAATAATTACTCAAAAATAATATTTTAAAAATTAAATAAATAAAAAACTGCTTGCCTGCTAGACTATTTAATTACTAACTCATGTTTGAAGTGACATTTATTGTGAAGGTCATCCTATGTAATAAAAGCGTAATATGCAAATTGACCAAACGGCTGAACAGCGGAACAACTGACCATTCAGACGACCATCTGTACAACTATCCAGGACCACGCTATGACACCCACTGGCACCAGGCCAGCCAAGGCGGGTATGATGCAATTGGTCAGGGGCGCGGCCATTGCCCCATGATCACCCCACAGATGGAGGCCCAGGCCACTGACCAGCAGGCTGGGGTGGGTGGGCAGGGCCTCCCTCTGCAAGGGAAGCCCAGGTCCCAGGTGCCAGAGGGAAACCAGTGCCGACAGCTGGGGGAAGGAAGGCCTACTCTTGCATGAATTTTGTGCATTGGGCCTCTAGTATATAATAAACTTTAAAAAGTTTTATAAAACACTCAAAACTAAGTAAGCAACTGAAATATCACTATTAAAAAAAAAAAGTTGAACCCACCACACACTAACTGATAAGTTTAGTTTTATTTCATTTTGGTTATTTTAAAAAAATGAGCTTTTTTAAAAAAAACTTATGATTCCTGGGTGAAAGAAAGTGATAGAGAAATGTTGGGTTGGATTTACCACTAGAGCCCTGCATATTTTATTTTCTGAAACTCCGGAATGACAATTTTAACCTTAATAGGTTCTGGGTGTGGTTTTTTCCTGGGCTGAATAAAACTCAGAATTGATATTATGCATAGTAGGATGGGTTAATTATAATAATGAATTAAGTTTGTGTGAACCCATGCATTCATTACAAGTGCAGTATGTTCTTTTGCCCCTTTAAACACAAAATCCAAATAGGATGCTGTAGTAATTTTCCATTAGTGCATAATAAATTGTCACAAACTTATCAGCTTAAAACAATACAACTTATCTCAGTTTCCATGAGTTGAGAATATAGACATAGCTTAACTGGGTTCTTTGCTCAGCTACTTACGAGTCAAGCTGGGACTCAGGTGCAGTCACGATAAGACTGGGACTGTGGTCTCACCTGAGGCTCAGGGTCCTCTTCTAAACTCACGTGATTTTGGTAAAATTCATTTCCTTGCAACTCATGGTAGCTTGCTTCTTCAAGGCCAGCAGGAGAGAAAACCTCTTACCTCTAGACCAGTGGTTCTCAACCTTGGCTGCACATTAGAATCACCTGGGAATCTTTTTAAAATCCTGATTTCTGGGTCTCATCCTCTGGAAATTCTGTTTCTTTGTTACTAATGTTGTGGCCCCACCCCATAACAAATTGTTCCCTGCCCTCTCCTGTAGCTCTCCGCTTCCTGTAGGACGTGTTGTCACTCTGTTAGGGGTAGGGCAGCTAAGGTTGAGAACCACTGCTCTAGACTCTTTTTTAAAGGGCTTGCCTGATTAAATCCGGCCCACCTGGGTAAGTCTCCCTTTTCATTGGCTTAAAGTCAACTTATTAGAGACTTTAATTACATACTCAAAATCCTTTCACTTCTGCCAAACATATAAGGCAGTGGTTCTCAACCTTCTGGCCCTTTAAAACTTCCTCATCTTGCGACCCCCAACCATAAAATTATTTTCATTGCTACTTCATAACTGTAATTTTGCTACTGTTATGAATCGTAATGTAAATATCTGATATGCAGGATGGTCTTAGGAGACCCCTGTGAAAGGGTCATTCGACTGCCAAAGAGGTCGCGACCCACAGGTTGAGAACCGCTGATAAAAGGTAACCAGCCTAATCACGATAGTGGCATCCCATCATACTCAATAGGCCCTTCCCAAACTCAGGGGAGGAGGTTATGCAAAGTATGAACATGATGGGGGCAGGAAGCATGAGGACCATCTTAGAACTTGGCCTCCCACAAATGCTATCTACCATTTCTGAAGATCATATCTCAGCTACTTACGAGTCAAGCTGGGACTCAGATAGTAAGTTACAAGTGGCTTGTGAAGTACCCAAGTAAATGCTCCACTACTATGCACAATGTATCATGCCCATTTTTTTCAGGAAATCTACAACCATAAAAATAAGCTGAAAAGGACCTCAAAGGTCCTCTACTACTAAAGCAGGGTCTTCCAACAGAATATTTATACACAATTCTGTTCACATGGTTTCCCAGTTAGTATTTTCCAGCATGTTAAATGAGCAGTAACCAGCAATAAATGACAACAGGGGTGATGCAGCAAAACATCACAAAAAACATTTTTAAAAAGCAAATACAAGCTTCAAAAACATGTTAGTCTGCAGTCATAAGTGTTGGAGGCACAGACCCTACATATCTCACTAGAGCCTGAGGGCATCATCACTTTGTAAGAGGACAGCCTACTGGCATAAAAGTTCAATTTTGTTCCATCACTCCGGTTAAGAAAGAAGATGTGCAGTTCATCGTCAGAAAGTCTCCCTCATTGGGTGACATCGCAGGATGGCCAAGCTTCAGTTATCTGGAAAATTAATTTACATGGAAGGACTGCGGGGAAGCAGCCTGTATGGCACGCTTGCATAACACTCAACTCATGTATTTTCCGCTTGTGTAGTTCAAGATGAGGAATGCGGAAGAACTCAAAGTTTGAGGTCAAGATCCAGGTAATGAATGTCCTTGCTTCAGAGAGGGTGATAGGCAATGACATCTGGAGCAAGGAAACTGCTTTCTTTATCAGCCTGGACTATCTCTCAGCAGAAGGTGGTTGGGGCCAAAGCTAAGCAGCAACTTTTTAGAGAACAACATGAGTAACTACCAAGCTGTGGCCTCAGCTGCAGAGCCGTGGGGCCAGAGCACAGGCCTCTGTTCTGATGCAGCTCTTTCTCCAAAGTTGGAGGCTCACCTGAGCTTCTGAATGCAGTTCATCTGCTTTTAGATGACCAAGAGATCAGGAAACAGATATGTCACATACAGACTTCTCTGTTTTTCTTCCAAATCAATTATGTACTTGCATTTTCTAATATCCCTTTTGTACTTCTTCAACAAAGAAGTGGTAGAAATATTCTCAGGAAGGTGAGAATGTCAGAGAAGCAAGCAATATCAAAGATGTTAAACTTCTCCAGTTGCTAACGCAACCAGCACATTGCTGATATGATCAGCAGTTCTATTATTTCCTAATGCTCACAGGTACATTTATAATATGAATTCTATTCTATTTATTTTTTATTGATTTTTAGAGAGAAGGAAAGAGAGAGAAACATCGATCTGAGAGGGAAACATCGATTGGCCGCTTTTGGAACGCCCTTCACCGGGATGGAACTTGAAACCAGACATGTAAGTGCCCTGATCAGGAATAGAACCTGCAACTTTGGTGCATGGGCTGATGTCCAACCAACTAAGCCATATCAGCCAAGGTGAATTCTATTTTAAAAAACATATTTCTGTGGATTTTGGACTTTATGTGTCCAAAACTGAGCTCTCAATTTTCTTTCCCAAAGCAGCTCTTCTAAAGCTCAGTAAATGGCAACCCCATCCTTGCCATAAATTTTGGAATCATTGACTCCTTTCCCTCACCTCACATCTGATCCATCAGCAAATCCTATTGGCTGGAGACTATATCCAGAATCTAATCACATTTCACCATCTCCACTGCTACCTCCCTGATCTGTGCTACGACCATCATTTCTCACCTGGATCACTGCCTCCAACTTTGATCCTTTCTGTCTCATTCCAGCATTCTTTTAAATGAGGTAAAATCTATTTAAATGAAATAGAGTATGTTCTTCCTCTTATCAAAATCTTCCAATGGCTTCCCATCTCACTCAGGGGAAAAGCTGCTGCCCTTACAAAAAGTTTACAAGACCCTACAACTGCAACCTTCATCCTCTGCGTCTGTGACCTCATCTCTGCATCTGTGACCTCATCTTCTACAATTGTGTGACCCCCCCGCACCCAACCCCCACCCTCCCCGCCCCACCGTCACTCTGATTAGACCAGATCAGACTTCTTACAGGTTTGTGCCTCAGGACCCGAGTGCTTGCTGTGCCCTCTGCCTGGGATGCCTTTCCCCCAGATATCACCCCCTTCAAGTTTGGTTAAACACCTCCTGCTCTCCCATTACACTTGGCAGATAGCATATTCTCACTGAGGCCTTCCCTCGGCCACTCTCTGTAAATCACAAGCTTACCTTCCACCTCTCACTCTTCTGCTTTGCTTTTTCCTTAACATTCAGCACTATTTTCATAACTTCTACTTACTGACAGACTGATTTTTGTCTGGTCTTTTCCCTGCTATGTCCCCAAAGTCTAGGCCAGTGTTCAGCACATGGAATGCATTCAATAAATATGTGTTAAAAGGACAGATAACTCGGGACACTGGGGGAATAAGAGGTATAAAGATAATCTCCTTGGAGGCAGGCCTCTGACTTTCTGTGGCGCTTCACCCCTCCAGCTCAGCCCCACATTCCCCACACACCTCTATGTGTCTCTGAACATGTGAGTCCTCCTGTCTGGGATTTTTGACTCTTTCCTGTTTATCTCACTGTTATTTTTACTCTCATTTATTTCATTACCAATGAGGTAATTACTAGACAGTTTCTCAAGAGTTTATTTAGCATCTGGTATTGCCTCTTTTGTCAATTCAATAAAATTGTGCCAGGTTCTAAAGATACAAAGATACATCATTCTAAGCTTTCAAGATATTAAACAACCATGTTCCCTGCCCTCAAAAAGTTTATTCTCTAGCCCTAGCTGGTTTGGCTCAGTAGATAGAATGTCGGCTTGCAGTCTGAGGGGTCCTGGGTTCAATTCCAGTCAAGGGCACATGCCTGGGCAGCAGGCTGGATCCCCAGTAGGGGGCCTGCAGGAGGCAGTGGTCAATGATTCTCTCTCATCATTGATGTTTCTCTCTCTCTCTCCCTCTCCCTTCTTCTCTGAAATCAATAAAAAATATATATTTTTAAAAAGTTTATGGACTGATGAGCAAACAAGTACACAAAATGATTATGGATTATGAAAAATACTGTAAAGGACATAAAGAGGAAACAATGACAGAGAATAATGGAAAGGGAAGTATTTAGGGTATTCAGGGAAGGTATCAATGAAAAAATATTTGATAAGAAGATCCTGACAATCATGCACCTTAATTGAACTCTATGTTCTTAGAAAAGAGTGATAGTCAGGAAATCTCACCAGCCTTTCTTTGTCCCCCCAATTCCCCACCCTTTTGAGTTCTAGAAAACAGCTAACTGCAATGACCACCATTCCCCCACATGGCTTACATAAGACCTGCTGTCCACTCTTTCTCATGATTCCTACAAGACTCGTAGACTTCCATGTCTACCTGTGACAAAAACCAAACCCAGACGGGTTCCTTCTGGCCTGAATCTGTTGCCTCATGAATTATTAACAGAGAATTAAATTATTTGTTCCCCTGAAACTAGCTAGACACAGAAACAAACATTTCCTGTTTCACTGAAACTTCTTTCCATTGAAAAACAATCCCGACTGTAAATAACCCCACCTATAACTTGCCTTCTCCTCCCTATAATAATCTAAGGCAAATCCACCCTGCTGAGGTACCCAGTAGTAGACTGAATAATGGTCCCTAAAAGATTTCCAGGCCCTGACCCCTGGAATTTATGAATGTTACTGTATATGGAAAAGGGGCTTTTGGAAATGAGATTGAAAAGCTTGAGATGTAATTATTCTGGATTATCTGGGTGGACTCCAAATATAATTATAAGTATCCTTGTAAGGGGGAAGCAGAAGGAGACTTGACTACAGAGAGAAGGCAGCCATGGAATGGAAGCAGAGCCAGAGAGAAGACGCTATACCATGGGTTCTGAAGGTGGAGGAAGGGATCATAAGACAAGAAATTCAGCTGTAAATGTGGGAAAAAGCAAAAAACACAGATTGTCCTATAGACCCTCCAGAGGCAGTGCAATTCATTACAACTTGTTTTGGACTCCAGAACTATAAGATAATAATTTTCCATTGTTTAAACCACTCTTTTTGTGGTTGTTTGTGACAGCAACCATAGAAAACTGAAATATACTCTAATCTTGAGGTCTGGGGTGCTTTTCCCACTGCAATAGCCTGAATAAAATTGATCTCCTTACCTATTTGGTCTTGTCTTTGACGGTGTCCACCAAGTGAAGAGCAGGGAGAAAGGTCAGACAGAGTGAATACCATGGATAAAGGCCCTCAGGCAAAAGAAACCTTGGTGTGTTCTAGAACCTAGGAGGTGAGTATGTCTCAAGATGATGAAGTGGAATGGTAAGAGCCTGATCATATAGGGCAGTGATGGCGAACCTATGACACGCGTGTCAGAGGTGACATGCGAACTCATTTTTTTGGTTGATTTTTCTTTGTTAAATGGCATTTAAATATATAAAATAAATACCAAAAATATAAGTCTCTGTTTTACTATGGTTGCAAATATCAAAAAATTTCTATATGGGACACGGCACCAGAGTTAAGTTAGGGTTTTTCAAAATGCTGACACGCTGAGCTCAAAAGGTTCGCCATCACTGATCTAGGGCCTTGGGCCATGGTAAGGAATTTGGATCTTATTATAATTATTATGAGTAATCTTTAGGAGATTTTAAGCCATAAAGAGTAGAAGCAAGGAGATCACTTATTAGTCCTGGTAAGGGATGATGTGGCCCCAGAATGTGGGAAGAATTTAGATACAGTACTAAATGAATGAGATTGTGTTTCTGGAAGGGTTGTAATATGAAACAGCACAGTCCAATTAGGATAACTGTAGGAAGGTTTACTAAAGAGGTCTTTATAAAGGGGTGGGCCAAGTTTGGGAAGCCAAAGAGAGTGCACTACTCTGAAGCTTAGAGCAGTGCTAGGCCTGTAGGGAAAGGGGAGAAAGTAGTTTCCAGGGCCTGGAAGAAAGGCCACATTGACAAGAGCAACGGTCTTCAGCAGAGGGGTGTAGCTACGCAGAGGGGGCCATGACCTCTTCCTCTGACTTCCTGCTGGGGCTGTCTACTGTCAAACCCAAATGCAAACCAGAGGACAAAAGCGATCATTGGTGAGGTCCACACAGGTCAGCCTCCTTGGCAGAGAGCAGGGTAGACAGGGACAGCGTGGGCCTGGAAGGAGAAAAGAAAGATATGTTGTAAAGATGTTCCAGTTAATCCAATTTATTAAAAGAAAATGTAGTGACTCGAATTTTCTACATTAGTTCCTCAACTCAATTTCATTTAGCCAGAACCTACAGGCACAGAAACACTGGCCTTTCACCTTCCTGACTTTTCTTTGAACATTTATAACTGCTCTTTTGTCCTAAAGGCAGTCAAAAAAGACAGTGATTAAAACATTATAAGGACTAATAATGCTATCTTCAAAGTTCAGTGAAAACCTCTTTTCTTAAAAAGGCAGAATTTGAAGAAATGTTGCTACATGAAAAATGGATAATATCTACTTTAGACCGAAGAGAACTGAGTTTGTGCAGCCTAGTAAGGGGTATTTGACAGAGGCAGAATATTGAATCACAATCAACCACAGCAAGCCTAATTAATACATCTCTCTGCATGGATACCCATATTTTACCAGTTTCAGTTTCCATTTTTTCTTTTGTTTTGTGTTTTGTTATTACTCTGGAAGATAATTCAGTCAGCATCGTGCATCTCCTCACAGAAATTTTGAATCTTATGAATATGAAAATCATGAACGTGACCCAATTTTATTTTAATTAGTTTTTCTGTTTCCTAATGCAGGATTAACTTCCCAGTATATATGCAGAGATTTAGTAGCAACAGCAACAATGTGCACATTAAAATATGGAGAGTTTCGGCAGCAATTTGAGTTATGTTAATTACTGGGTTTGTTTACACAGACATAGATGAAAAGCATAACCTTTCAGTTCCTGGTTTGTTTGTTTTTCCCCTTAATTTGGAAAAATTGTGTGCTACCAACAGTAAAACCATACAACAGTTGTTCAATGTCGTGGAGAAAATCGGGTGCAACCAAGGAGACTGAGAAATAAAGAGATCAAAACTGTCTGAGGTAGTATCTTCAAGCATCCTTTCTCCTGGCGCCTTCCTTGATTATACTGAAAGACCCTCGTGCTCATATTTTGCTCAGAATGACTGCCACCACATCCATCCCACTCTTAACTATCCAGCGGGTCTCCACTCACATATCAATTCCAGTGTGGCCCCAACATCTCCTTCTGTTTTCACAGTCATTCTCCATACCCTGCTCCCTGGTCCCATTTGCTCCATCCAGGAAGTGGGCCTGAGTGAGTGGGGGCCCATACGAGAAAAGAGGAGGAGGAAAAGGCAGATGGTCCCAACAACTGGGAGCCAGCAGGAGAGGCACCAGTGCTCACAGGAAAGGTGAGAAAAGAGGCCCATCCCTGAAAACACGAACAGACCAGGCCTGCTTATTAAGGCTTGTTGTTCCTAGATCTAGATGCTTCACCAAGATATCCATTGTTTCGTGACTTCCAGGATTTTCCTCTTAAAGACAGCAGACAGACAGATCTTCACATGTCTTAGAATGGAAGAAATGGGTGAAATTACCCAAATTTCTAATGCTTGATTTCAATATCTTCTTCCACCTCTTTCACCCATATGAAAATACCAAATTGACTTAATGGCCATCAACCCAGCTATTGATTGCTTAAAACAGGGGTCCTCAAACTACGGCCCACGGGCCACATGCAAATACAAATATTGTATTTGTTCCCATTTTTTTTTTTTTTTACTTCAAAATAAGATATGTGCAGTGTGCATAGGAATTTGTTCATAGTTTTTTTAAAAACTATAGTCCGGCCCTCCAACAGTCTGAGGGACAGTGAACTGGCCCCCCGTTTAAAAAGTTTGAGGACCCCTGGCTTAAAATATCTGCTCTAGTAGTTTATGTTAGACATAGTAATGGCGCCCAAGACATCCATGGAACCTGCAAATATATGACCTTACAAAGCAAAAGGGACTTGCAGGTGTGATTAAGATTACTGACCTTGAGAGAGATGATCCTGGATTATCTGGGTGGACCCAACCGAATTACATGAGTCCTTAAAGGGGGAGAACCTTTCCCAACCGTGATCAGAGAACCAGAGAGATGGCAGCATAAGAAGGAAGGACTCAACTTGCTGTTGCTCTCTTTGAAGATGGAGGGTGGAGGTCACAAGCAGAGAATGTGGTCCAGCCTCCAGAAGCTGCAAAAGCAAGACAATGGCTTTTCTCTTAGAGACTCTAGAAAGAATTGAAGTCTTGACAACACCTTGATATTAGCTCAGTGAGATCTGTGTCAGAGTTTTGACCCAAAGAACTGTAAGATAAATTTGTATTGTTTAAGCCACTAAGATGGCTTATTATTGTATTACATCAGCAGTACAAAACTTAGTCTTCATCACCTCAAACTTGGATTAGCACCATAGAAAATTTCCAATTTCTTCAGCCTCTCTAGTCTCTGGGTCATTTTAGAAATTCTTATTTCACACACTGTTGTCAAATATTACTCTACTCATTTGACTTTTCTGTTCAAGAGCCTACAAATGGCATAGTTTTTCAAACTAAGCTCCTCTGAATATCAGAAGATCTGGGTGCCTCCTCTGGGCCTGCTAAAGTTCAGGCTGGAAGGTTAGTGAATGCTGCTGAGAGGGACCTGAAAAGATTCCTGGGAGAGATAGGCCAACAGAATTTTCCAAGGGTTTCATAGCAAATATGTTTAACAATAGGCATATACTAGGCAGCTTACAAAGACTCACAGTGTTTGCTAGTTACACTGCCCCACAGATAAAAAACAGTCAGCGTGCTGAAGAAAAACCAGTTCTGCCGCTCTGTCCAAAGTTGGTCATACAATTAACCTCTGAACTAGGGACTAGCCAGAATAATGGTTACATTATAACACATTGTATGGCTAATTTTCCAGTCCAATCAGATGCTTTTCAAAGATGAAAGAAAGAGACATGATTTTAAAGAGATCATATCAGCCCAGAGAGACAGCAGAATTCTAGCTCTTAGTTCCTGAACAGCTTTTGTTTTAGATTTCAGACACTGATGAATTAAGCCTGAGTGCTTTAATTTATCTAAATTAACAACAGAATCAGAGAGTAAAACTTCTAAATCAGTATAGGAAAAAATAATTAATTAAAATAAAATTAATAAAACTTTAAAAAGGCAAGAATGGGTTAAAACACACACACATAGAACGTCTGAAAAGAACCCAAGTTAAGCTAGCTTAAGTCCATCACAGAGCTTACATGCTAGTGGAGGAAACATACAACTAACAGGTGAAATAAATAAATGTCATTTCAACACATGCTATGAATAAAAATAAAATAGGGTAAAGCATTAGGAGGAGACTTTTTTTTAGATAAGGGAAGATCTGAGAGAAAGGGGGAGAAGAAGCAAGACTTCCAGACTCTTTATCTTAGGCAGGAAGAGAGGTTGAGAAGAGAAGAGAAGCCATAAAGGAGACGGAGAAGAGGCAGCCAGTGAGGCAGGCAGAGGTGTGTGGCCCAGTGAGGAACTGTTTCAACAAGGAGGACATGATCAACTGTGAAATAAGATTGCCTGGTTACTTTACTACACATCTCTCCCAGACTGAGGAACACAGCCAACAGCAGGCTCAGTATTGATAAGAGTAATCACAGAGTGCATAAACTACAAAGCCAGCTGCTAACTGCATGAACTTGGAACCCAGACTACATGAAATTGAATCCTGGATCTAAGGGGGGAAAAAAAAATCCTCTCAGTGCTTCAATTTTCCATCCATGAAATGGGGATAATAAGAGCACTTGTTTCTTCTAGTTGTGATTAAATGAGTTAATATTTATACAACACTTAGAATAAAACTGGCATAAGTTAACATCGTGCAAGTCTTTGTTAAAAAAAATAGAGAAAAATCCCATATAGTTGTTCTCCCTTATCAGAGGAGGATATGTTCCAAGACCCCAGTGGACACTTACAGTAAACCACAGATAGTTCTGAACCCTACATATACTATGTTCCTTTCCTATTCATATATATATGTGTGTCTATATATATATATATATATATATATATATATATATATATATATATATAGACACACACACACATATATACATATATATATGTTATCATTTAGGTACAATAAGAGGTGAACAATAACATATAAAACAGAATAATTATAATATACAGTAATAAAATCATGTGAATGTGGTCTCTCTCAATATCTTACCCTACTCACCCTTCTTGTGATGGATGTAATGGTGGAATCATTCCATAAATAAGGTGGCTGTCACCCATGCTTTCTCATTATGTTGCCAGAACACAAGTAGATAATTTTTGTTTCTGAGTGTTCTTTGCTCTATACACTATGCCTGGCTTTATCATATGCCCCGCAGCATTGCCACAAAGTACCAGAGTTAATCTGTCCTTCCATGTTTTATGTCCTGATGCCTCCTTTGCACTTTTATGAATGTAGGATCTATTGGGCATCTTCTTCCAGAAGAGTCTGGTTTTCATTGCAATTAAAAACTTGCTTTGGATGAAATCTTTTCTCCATCACCTCTGCAGGAAGTGTGGCCGTAGCTCCTTCATCGGCAGATGCCACCTCTCCAGTCATTTTTATATTTTTCAGTCCAAACCTATTCCTGAATCTGTAAAACCATCCCTTATTTTGCAGCACATGGCTTGGTACCACTAGTTTCAGGGGCTCCCTAGCTGAAGTTTTCCTACAGGCTCGATGCTTTTTGATGCAACATGCTGACGTCAACTGGAACATGTTTTCTGTTCATGTCTTCCGCTCACAAATTTAATGCCTTTTCCATCTTAACTAAGCCCTTATCACTGAGGTGGTCACTTTTGCAGTTTGAGGTGCAACAGCAAAACTTGCACGAATTTTTCTTCTTCACAGTTTCATGATAGTAGATTCATTCTTACTGTAGAGCTTTAGCAACCTCAGCATAACATTTTTTTTTCATTCTTTAGTAAGTAAAAAACTTTCACCTTTTCACTTAGCAGTGGTTCTCAACCTTCTGGACCTTTAAATACAGTTCCTCATGTTGTGATCCAACCATAAAATTATTTTCATTGCTACTTCATAACTGTAATGTTGCTACTGTTATGAATCGTAAATATCTGATATGCAGGATGGTCTTAGGTGACCCCTGTGAAAGGGTCGTTTGACCGCTAAAGGGGTCGCGGCCCACAGGTTGAGAACCGCTGACTTAAAGGCAGCACTTTACAGCTTCTCTTTGGCATATCCCTACTCTTGGGCCTTGGAGCCATCAGTAAGTAAAATAAAGATTACTCGTGCTCGGCTAGTGTTGCTCAGTGGTTGAGCATCGATCTATGAACTAGGAGGTCATAGTTCGATTCCTGGTCAGGGCACATGCCTGGGTTGTGGGCTCGATCCCCAGGAGGTAGCTGATCGATGATTCTCTCTCATCATTGCTATTTCTATCCCTCTCTCCCTCTCCCTTCCTCTCTGAAATCAATAAAAAATATATTTTTTAAAAAGATTACTTGAACACAAGCATTGTGATACCACAACAATCTATCTGATAACCAAGATGACTACTGAGTGACTACCAGGCAGTGAGCATATACAGCATGGATACCCTGGACAAGGGGATGATTCAAGACAGGGGCAGGATGGTGCATAACAGCATGAGATAGCATCATGCTACTTAGAATAGTGTTTAATTCCAAACGTACGAATTGTTTATCTCTGGAATTTTCCATTTAATATTTTCAGACCACGTTGACATGGGTAACTGAAACAGCTGAAGGCTAAATCACAGATAAGACAGGACTAACAATAATGGCAGAGGTAGGAAGAACAACTTTGTAACGATGTGCATTCTCAACAGGTTCCAGTTGACACTAGACTTATGTAATTGAATTAATCAACATGACTGATAGAATAAGTATATCCTGATTTTTAAAAAAACAGCATGAAATTGACAATGGGTAGGATATAGTTAGTTCTTATTTGTCATAGGGATGTCTTATTAAATACTGACTGATTCAGAACTCTATCCTGTTACTCCTTTCCCGTTGGATTATGCTCTTTTCCATTTAAAATAATCTCAGATGAAAAGTGACAAGAAGTAAACACTTTCTGTATCCATATTTTCTGTAACAGAAGCAATAGCTGAATATGTTCTTGGTGCTAGGTATCATAAGGAGCCAAACAAATAATTTTTATGTCATACACTGAAGTAGGTGCTTTGAAGGGTTCATAAAACTGTATGACATCAATGTGAAAGATAAAGTTCATATGTATGGGACAATTACACAATTATGAGTATATTGGTAATGAATTTTATAGTGTTATAAGCGATAAGATAATGCAGAGTTCACTACTGGCTGTAAGGATATTTCATGAATGAAGTGTGATTGTTATCTGGATCTGGGTAATATTAACAATCATTATAAGATATGCAAGGACTCAAATGATTTCTCTCACCTGCGAATTTCCTTAGAAAGATTCTTGAGAAAGTACTTCAGCAAAATGGGACGTAAACTAAGAGCAAGATATAGATCCATAAAACCAGGGCTCCAATACAAATGTGGGGCAAGTCCCAGGAAGTCTCAGGGTGACAGCAGCTATTCAACAGGACTACAGGGTCACCTCCACACATTAGAGCAACAGAATAGAGGAGTAAGAGAAGGGAAATAGAACTAATAAGAGGATTTTATGTATTTTAGTTTCATTTACTGTGATAGATGTTTAAGGTATTGGGTCCACTGAAGCATTTCATAAAAACATGCAACAGATGAATTAAACACAGCACCACTAACAAAGACAAATAGAAAACAAAATAATTAACTTGAGGGGAACAGGTGAAAAAATATAATCACATCACATTATTTGTCTCAGCAGTGCATGATACTTACATAGTCTCCACAAAGTAAATACTAACTGCTGACTTACCCAAAAATTGCTTCAAAACAATTGGAAGAATGGGGTGGAGAAGGGGGCGATAGACTGAATCTCAACAACCCTAATTCAGAAGATAATTTCTATGCCATTAAACTTTGCAGGCTAGAAGAGAGTAGCAAGAAATATTCAGTGATAAAAAGCAAGGACCTACAACCTAGATTACTCTACCCAGCAAAGCTATCATTTAGAATTGAAGGTCAGATAAAGAGCTTCACAGATAAAAGCTAAAGGAGTTCATCGCCATCAATCAGTATTATAGGAAATGTTAAAGGGTCTTCTTTAAGGAGGAGGAAGAGGAGGGGGAAAAAGATTAAAAATATGAATGAAATGGCAATAAATACATATCTATCAACAATTGAGTCTAATAATCAGAAGAAAGGAACAAGGAACCTAATGAACTGATGAACAAAATGGAGCCAGATGCATGGAAACATGAAACAGATTGATAATCTCAGAGGGAAGGCGGAAGGGGGGGCAGGAAGAGATTAACCAAAGAACTTTTAGGCATATATGTATTACCTATATGCACAGACAATAGGATGGTAAAGACCTGGTGTGGGGTGGAACCTGGATGGAGAGGGGCAATGGGGGGAGATATCTCAACAATAAAGATTTCTAAAAACCCTAAAAAACAAACAACAAAAAAAGAGATAGCAAAATATAAATTATAAGTAGGGAGGTAAATTCCAGTAGAAAGCCCACAAAAGTTGAAGGGTTGCCTCTGAAAAGTGAGATTGAGGGAGGGTATTTGTGGAGAGGGGCGGGCAGGAATGGATGGTTTTCATCGTAGGCCTTTGTAAAAGCATTATATGGAAAAATCCTTGGACTAAAAATTAAAGGAGTAGATAGGAACATCAAAAAGACTTTGAGAAGTGATCATATACAGGAGCCCAATGGAATAAACAATGAGATCTCTGTCATTCATTCATACAACAAATATTTATCCAGCACCATCCTCCCGAGCTAGGCACTAAGCTAGGCCTACAATGGTGAATGAAGACATGTGTGGTCCCAGCACTCATAAAGCTTATGTCTACTACAGCAAATAGAAAACAGGAAAATCCTATATAATAAAAGGCTAGTATGCAAATAGACCAAATGGTGGAACAACTGAACACTATGACATGCGCTGACCACCAGGGGGCGCGCGTGGAACATGGTGGGCGTTGGCCGTGGTGGGATGGTGGAGCAGGTGAGTGGGGGGGGCGGGGGGGGGAAGACCAAGGTGGGGCGCTAGTCACTGTCATCGGGGCAAGCCTCTGGTGGTTACTGAAAATTCTTTGCTCCAGTGCATCTTGGTCCCACCCGGTGCTCGCACCTGCTGCCAGCACCAGCCCCGCTTGTATCTGCTGCTGGCACTGGAGCCACCACTTGCACCTGGCGCCAGCCCCGATTGCTCCTCAGGGCTTCTCTACCTCCCCCTGCTCCCGAGGGGCGATCAGGACCGGCAGCCACCTCTTGCACCCGCTGCCAGCGCCAGAGCCACCGCTCACACTCACTGCCGACACCCAGTGCCAGTCCCTATCACTTGGCACCAGTCCCTATCACTCGGCATGGTGAGTGGGTGCGAGTGGTGGCTGCCAGCCCCAATTGCTCAAGGGCTTCTCCACCTTCCCCTGCTCCTGAGGGGCGATCGGGGCAGCAGCTGCAGCTTGCACCTGCTGCTGGCGCTGGCCCCAATCATTCCACGCCATCAGTGGGTGCGAGTGGGGCCAGCAACTACAAGGTGTGGGAGAAGTGGTGGCAGGAGTGGGGCTGCCGGCAGACAGGGGACCTGGGCCACGGTGGGAGGGCCCAGGTGGGGGTTCAGAGGATGGGCCAAGACCCGCCCGTGTCTACGGCACCAGCCTCGAAGCCCACAGTTCAAGGTACATGAATTCATGCACTGGGCCCCTAGTAAATATATAAAACAGCAGTTCTCAACCTGTGGGTTGCCAACCTGTGGGTTGCGACCCCTTTGGGGGTTGAACGACCCTTTCACAGGGGTCGCCTAAGACCATCGGAAAACACATAATTACATATTGTTTTTGTGATTAATCACTCTGCTTTAATTATGTTCAATCTGTAACAATGAAAATACATCCTACATATCAGATGTTTACATTACAATTCATAACAGTAGCAAAATTACAGTTATGAAGTAGCAACGAAAATAATTTTATGGTTGGGGGTCACCACAACATGAGGAACTGTATTAAAGGGTCGCGGCATTAGGAAGGTTGAGAACCACTGATACAAAAGAAGTACAGATTGAAGTAAAAACAGGTATGTTTAGAACAAAAAACAAATTACTGTGTTAGAAAACGGTGATATGGAGAAGAATGGGCAGCTATTCCAGTTGGTAAGTTTGTCAGGGAAGGCCTTTTTGAGATGATTTGAGACTTGAAACACATGGAGCTCAGACTACGGATGGATGCATATGGATTCCCAAGCAGGTGCATCTAGAAACTGTTCAAAAGCCAGGTGGCCTGAGCACCACCACAGGTGAGCGGGAAGATGGCTCTAGATGAGGCTGAAGCAGCATGGCCCAGGTCATATTGCTGCAGGTATACATCTGGGGAGTCCGCAGGGTAGAGGCAATATTTAAAGCCACGTGAAGAGAGAGCACACAGTAACCCATAACCTCACCCAGAGGAATTCCAACGCTTAGGGGGAGCCTGAAAAGGTGGGCACCGCCATTAAGGAAAGGCACACCAAGGAAATCTCAAACCTTCCCCAACAATGCTCTAACAATTTTGCCATTTTTCTAAAATTGCTCCTGCCCTGTCACTATAATTTGTGTTTATTTTGACGAAGTGCATTACAATTCGGTATTCAGATTTCTGCGCTGGTTCCGGAGATAACTGGAGATAGCTGTAACCGAGAAAAGTCAATTTACTATTATACAGAAAGCGATTTGCTCATTCCCACTGTAGTTAGCCCAGGTGGCCCAGATCTCTGGATCACAGCCACGGGTGGGGGTTGGGGGCTGGGGGAGGGCGCTCCAGGCAGCTGTGGGCTCATCAGGACGGTGCGAGGATTCCAACCGACTTGTCCTCGCGGCGATCCTTGAGCCTCTGCCCCGACCCCCTCTAAGTAACAATACCCCGGCGCACTCGGCGCAGTGAGGGGATCGAACACCCTCCTTTCCGCACAGCCTGGGGCGCGGCACTGCGCGCAGAGGCTCGCACCCGCCACGTGAGGCGGCTCCGCGGCTTTCGCGGCCCCTGAGGTTAGTACCTGGGAAGTCATGGCCTCGGGCGGCGCCGCCCCAGGTGAGTCAACAGCCGCGCAGGGGACTCCAGCATAGTCTCAGCAAAAGGGGAAAAGGGGGCCGGGAAAAAAACCCACACGAAACAAAAACAAACAAACAAAAGAAAAACAAACAAACACGAGACGAGGAGGGAGGCGGAGGCAGCCGGATTCCGGACACAGTGTGCGCCACGTTCCCAAGGCCCAGGCCGGGCCAATAGCGGCGACGCACCGCCTCCGTGCGCCCCTCGCCGTTACTGCTTCCGAGTCGCTTCCCCGACGGCCCTAAGGGTGCCGGCCCGGCGGCGCCGCGGGAGCGGAAGAGCCACCAGCGCCTGTGCCTCGGGCCGATGACTCCCCTCCGCCCGCGCCCCCGGCTCGGCTACGATTTCCTTCACTCTTTGCTCCGCTCCGCGTTTAAGGACGCGCGCAGCCCACGGCCGAGCGCCGAGACGGCGGGACTCCGCGGGCCCAGCCGGCCCCTCCGCCCCGCCCCGGCGGGCGCCGCGCCGCCCGGGGCCTCCGGGCCGCTGTCCAGCGCTCGCAGCCTGAGCCGAGGATGTCGCGGCGCCAGTAATGTCGGGGCCGGGCTTCCTAAGGCGTGGGGAGGAGGGGGCCCCGCCCCGGAGCCTGGGTGGAGGGCGGCGGGGGAGCGGAGCGGGGGAAGTTCCGGGACTTAGCGCGTTACGGCAGGGCGCGCAGCCCCCGGGCGCGGGAGCGAGGCCATTCGGGTCACCCCGGGGGTGGCGTGGATCCAGTTGTGTGCGGGGGAGGCCGCCGAAGCTGCCCCTGCACTGGACACGTGTGCTACGTTCGGAAAGTTCAAAAATGATCAGTAGTTTGCGATCCCAAGTCTGTTTTCGGAGAAGCGTTCCCAGCCCCTCGCTGCTCCCCTCTCAGCCCCTTGGTGCGCTCGTCCAGGAGGAGGGGGTGTGGCGGGGCGTTTCGGGCGGGAAATTCAGAATTTGGGCGGGTGGCCGGGCTCATTCTCTCGCTCTTGTTCCCCTGCGCCGCCACCGCCGCCCGCCGTCTGCCCCGCTATGCCGTGCTCCGAAGACACGCTCGCCGTCTCCCCCAGCAAGCGGCCCCGGCCCGCGGAGGAGGGCGGCCTGCGGCTCCGCTTCGTGCGGCTCTCGGAGCACGCCACCGCCCCCACCAAGGGGTCCGCGCGCGCCGCGGGCTACGACCTGTACAGGTGAGCGCCGGCCGCCCGGGCGCAGGGCCGGGGGAGGCCGCCTTCCGCCCCCTCCTTCCCTCCTTCCCTCCCCTCCGCAGAGAAGGCTGATTCCCGAACTTTAAATGTATTTATTTCTTTATTGGTTTCAGAGAGGAAGGGAGAAGGAGAGAGAGAGAGAGAGAGAGAAACATCAATGATGAGAGAGAATCATCGATCGGCTGCCTCCTGCACATCCCCCGCTGGGGATGGAGCCCGCAACCCAGGCATGTGCCCTTCCTTGGCCGGAATCGAACCTGGGACCCTTCAGTCCGCAGGCTGACGCTCTATCCGCTGAGCCAAGCCGGCCGGGGCAAATTCCCGAACTTGAGAGCTTTCTGTCACGTTAGCTTACCTTCTGCTGCTACGGCTTGAAACTTCCATTTCAAAGATTACAGAGACAGACGTTTTTTTGCGTATATGTACAGTTTCCGCCTTTTTTTTTTTTATATTGGAAAATTTTAGCTTTCCTCTTTAACCTGAATTTAACAGACATTTGGGCAAAGAGTGTAGAATAGCAAATAAGTATTCATAAATGTGCCCTGAGGCGTTATTTTGCAACATGAAATGTTCTCTGCGGCGTTGTTTTGCAACATTGATTGCATCCTCTCGAGTGGAAGGTAGAGTTGCTTAAGGCACGCCTTGCCCTTCAAGGCCCGAGCATGGCGCTGTGCATAATAGAAGGAAAAGCCAGGGTGGCGCCTAGGTGCTTACTGTGAACGTACGTAGGCAGGATCAATGAAGGCTGCTTTTGTTTAAAGCGCGAATAAAATTTCTCCGTAGGTTCATGTTTAACTTTGGCCCAAGGACTGGAAATTTCACAAAGGGCTTGAATAGGAACAGCAGAAATGTTAGTAATACTCCCCCCTTCTCACTTCTATACTTTTTACCTATACTAAAAACTTTATATATTTTTAAATCCTCACAACAGTCTGAATAGGTGAGTGTTGCGTTTTACAGGTGAGGGGTTTGTAAGGAGCTGAATTGATTAATCCAAAGGCTTGAATGTAGGAGAATTTTTGACCCTGAATTAAGTGCCTTTTTTCACTGGACTCCTGTGCCCACTTCTTAGGGCCATTAAGGTAAGTGAAAAGCGATATTGGAGATAGGGAGTGGTCTGAGCCTTACGATGCATTTGAAAGCATTCCAGGTAATTCTAACCTGAGAACTATGGTCTAAGTCATAAGTAAGTGAGTACAGGAGAAGAGGAGAAGAACTGTGATGATAGTAAGGGAGAAGAGAAAGAAAAAGAAAAGTGAGGTATAGATTGTTGTAGCTGAAAGGGACTATAGTTCAGCCCCTTAATTTTCATAAGTAGAAATAGTATAGCACGTAGTTTGACTGTACCTTGTCTGGGCACTGTTCTGATCTAAGAAGAGGTGGACTTAAGGTACTTTCAGCATCTTTTATACTGAAATAGACATGGATCTCTTTAATAAATTAGTGTGTAACTATTGGAAGAGAGCAAATTTCATTGAAGAAAGATACACTACCGCTTTACCAGTCTTAATGAAGGTCTTCAAAGTGACTTCCAGTTCTGCTTATTTTTAAGTTTCTATCAAAGAGGGGGCGACAGTAAAAACAGCAGCAGCACTAGCTGGGTGGACCTTGGAGCATCAGTTCCTCAGCAGTGTGCATCTCCAGGGCTGGTCACAGTGGTCCACTCTCCCCGCAGCCCGTGAAAGGTCATGGCCGCAGCTGGGTGTGCTTGCCAACCCACCAAGACCAGCAGAACAGATGCAACCCGACTGTCCCCAGTTAGATGGCCCACCCATTGCCCCCTTTCCTTCTCTGCATGTTTTTCATAATCCCTTGCAGTGGTTCTCAACCTTCCTAATGCCGAGACCCTTTAATACAGTTCCTCATGTTGTGGTGACCCCCAACCATAAAATTATTTTCGTTGCTACTTCATAACTGTAATTTTGCTACTGTTATGAATTGTAATGTAAATATCTGATACGCAGGATGTATTTTCATTGTTCGCGAACCACAGGTTGAGAACCGCTGCCTTAGAGGATTGTTGTGAGACTAACATGAGTTATAAAAACAGAACTGTGCCTGGGGCATAGTAAGGGCTTTATAAATGTTAGCTATTATTTACCCTCCTTTCTTGGTTCTCTCTTTATCTTCCTCTTTTCATACCACGTTAGAGAAGCACATACTTTTTAAAAGTTCATCTTTTCTGTCCCCTCCTGCTAAATCATTACCTCAGTTTCCCAACCAAATTTTGTTCAGGGGAGAATGCATTTACATATTGTCACCTCTTTCACCAGAAAAAAGTCACTACATCTAAATGCCAGTGTTTTGTTTTTTGTTTTTTCAATATCTTTCCAGTGCCTATGATTACACAATACCACCCATGGAGAAAACCCTTGTGAAAACCGACATTCAGATAGCTCTTCCTTCTGGGTGCTATGGAAGAGTAGGTAAGTGATTCAAGATGTTTTTGTGATACGTTCCTTCATCTTAGTTTTATCTGGGCTATAAAAGAGGGAAGGGATATTTCTTGGCCTGAGTCCTAAAATAAGGAAGTGCCAACTGTGATGGAAAATGTAGCCATTTGAAAACTTTCATTTACATAATTATACTTTGGAGATATTCCAGTTCCGTCTCAAAGCACTGCAATGAAGCAGATATCGCAATAAAGCAAGTCACGTGATTTGTGGGGTTTTCTAGTTCATATAAAAGTTAATGTTTACACTCTTGTAGTCTATTAAGTATACAACAGCGTTATGTCTAAAAATGTACATACCTTAATTTAAAAATACTTTAGTGCTTAAAAAAATGCTAATCATCTAAGCCTTCAGCAGGTTGTAATCTCTCTGCTAATGGTGGGTCTTCAATTTGTAAAAAATGTAACATCTGTGAAGCACAGTAAACAAGGTATGCTTATATCTGCTTTTGCCTCTTATCTCTGCTATTTTTCCAATTCCTTACTTTAGCTCTTAGAAGGCTCACATTGGCTCAAGAGGTTCTCGCTGTGAGAAAAACTGAAAATATAGGTGATTTTTAACTGTCACTTTTTCCAGTGTTACCACAACTCCCCCTTCAAAAACCAGACTGCATATGAAGTCAAGATTTCTTTGTGAAGATGGTGATGAGAATGGCTAATATTTGTTATTTAAGAAAATAGAGGCCTGCTCAGGATAATGGCACATGGCATTTTATGTCACGAGAGTGAAACTTCTAAAACCTGTTAGTATATTCGGCCACGTAGCCTGTTCCCTGTTGGGTTTGCCCCCTTGAAGTGTGTTAGGGAAACACCTCACAGGGGAGGAGCTAAGACAAAATGGAGTGTAAGTTCTCAGATTCGACTTTCCTAGAGTGATGCAGTTGTCCCTGGAGAGAGTTTAAAACTTCTTTTCAAAAGCATAATTACTTCCTGACTACCTTCAAAGTAAACCTAAGGAGCAAGTGGAACTGTGCCCACCCTCCTGTCCCAGGGTTGGGTGGGAGGTGATAGCAAGAGTATCATTATCTTGTTGGCCATGAGACCTGCTGATGCCCCACTCCGGGCACTTACCACCTATTGTCTGTGTCCATGGGTTATGCATATATGCATACAAAGTTCTTTGGTTGATCTCTTCCCACCCACTCCTGCTTTTTATATTTTCTTTTTAAGAATAAAAGGCATAATAAGAATAAAAAGCATAGTAAATTGAGTTTCTAAGGTTTAGTTTTTGGCATTTTTTTCAACTGACATTAAGCCTTTTACTCTGGTTCACTTGTTACATACGGACATGTCTTTTGGTATCTGTATCATGAGTTGGAGCCCCAAGTTCTAGACTGGGCTCTGCTACTCTTTGATTAGGTTTATGACTCTTCTCCCCCTCTCCCTCTCTCCCTCTTCCTCTCCCATATCCCCTTCTTCCCGTCTACATTACAACACGCTCAGAACTCTCTTTGTTTTTCTTTCTTTTTTTTTAATATATTTTATTGATTTTCTACAGAGAGGAAGGGAGAGAGATAGAGAGCTAGAAACACAGATCAGCTGCCTCCTGCACATCTCCCACTGGGGATGTGCCCGCAACCCAGGTACATGCCTTGACCGGAATCGAACCTGGGACCCCTCAGTCCGCAGGCCGACGCTCTATCCACCGAGCCAAACCGGTTTCGGCCAGAACTCTCATTTTAAAACAAAGTCCTTTTCCTCAGTTCTGTGCCCCTGCCAGCTACAGTCCTCCCATTGTGGCCCTGCTTCACAGAGTTGTCTAGGGTTGTCCCACTTGCTCACCTTTCAGTTCATTCTAGTAGTCCATGGCTACACCACCCTAGTCCTCCACTGACTGAACTTGGATGGACTGGCTTAAGTTGGCTTCAGATTAAACCTTGTCAGATTTTCCTAAACTATTCTATTCTACTTTGGTAATACAGAGTAGTAAGTAAAGTGAAGATGAAGATATCAATGATAGGAAATAAGAGTATAACATGCTTAAATTGTGTCAATTATATCAAGTAATTGCCCTTCCCCCTTAAAATAGCCAATTTCTCCTTTTTTTTTTTTTTTTTTTTTTTTTTAGCTCCACGATCCGGCTTGGCTGCAAAACACTTTATAGATGTAGGAGGTATTGTATTTACATTTTTATTCTGTAAATATTTCTAAGTATTTACTTTGCATTTGCTTATTAAGAGGAAGTAATCTAATGCCAAATTTTATTCTTATTTTATTTCAAGAAAAGGAAATGGTTTCTGTTGTGTCTTGCCTTTTAGAAATTTCAGTCTCTGAATAACAGACAATCATGATAGTTATAAATGCTATTTGAATATGTTTAGTTTTTAAATGACCATTATGTGAAATGTATGTTATTTTACTACTGGGCTAACTAGACACTCTCTGACAGATAGGGTTTTTGCCTTGGTTTAGTGTTAATCTGCATTTAGTCCAAACATGACTCCATTTATAGAAGAAAGTTTTAGGTTTATTATTATGAGAAGGAAGAGATTTTATGTCACTTAAGGAAAAGGTTCTAGAAAATGCAGGTATATATTGTAGTAAGATTTTTCTTATCTCCTTAAGAGAGGTATCCATGTTTGTCAAAAGATAAAAGGAGAATCTTTCCCTAAAGTCAAGAGAGAAGACACTGCCCTTTCCTGACTCGATTTCTTTTTTTTTTTTAAAATAATATATTTTTATTGATTTCAGAGAGGGAGAGAGAGAGAGATAGAAACATCAGTGATGAGAGAGAACCATTGATCGGCTGCCTCCTTCATGCCCCACACTGGGGATCGAGCCCACAGCCCAGGCATGTGCCCTGGCAGGGAATCAAACCCTGACCTTCTGGTTCCTAGGTTGATGCTCAACCACTGAGTCACACCAGCTGGGCCTGTTTCAATTTCTTGCTGAGCACGTCCTCCATGGCTCCTATTCCCTTATAACAAAGCCTTACTCAGTGTCTCCCAAAGTCAACAATTTCCTCACCAGACCCCTTTCATGAGGGAACCTTAGTCTCTGCTGGCCATCCTTGTACGACCTTACTGAACGGAAATTCTCACCTTCCTGATATGACTCCCTTACTTGGATCTCATTACTGGTGATAGGCCCCATTGACAAGGTTATGTCCGGACCCTTCCTTATCCCCATTGATAATAGCGAGTGCTTCACTATCATGCTGAAGCTACTTTTGACGGATGAGAAAACTGGCTCAAAGATGAGTCCAAGTAGACACATTAAAAACCTGGAATCTCCATCCATATGATTTCACTCCACTTGTTCTTTCCACCACCATTTAATGCTGTTGATCCCCCTGCCCATCCACCACCAGCCATAGTCTGTCCTGAGTTAGCTCATTGTCACATGCACTGCATAGGTTATAAGCACCATTGAGACCTGTCCTTGAACTATCTCCTGCCTGACCCTTAGTCTCCCCATGGTGTCACTAGGTGGTGCTGTGGGATAAGACAAGAGCCCAAAAGCAGTTCCTAAGAGAAGCTGAGTGACACAACAGGGATGGACCACCCCCTGGGATTGAAGATTAATTACCTGGGCTCAGTTATGTGTGATTTTCAAAAATACTTGTATACAAGGTCAAGTATGGTAATTTAGGACTATAATTTAAGGATATAAGAATTGTGTATATTTAAAAAGAAATTTCAAAGGGTTGGGAAAAGCACATGGGCTTTGGAGAAAACAATGAAAATTAGTGTGCACACCTGTGAAGGGTTGGAAGATTAAATGCTAATGTATGTAACTCTAATACTATTTGACTCATATTAAATCCTGGAAGTTCTATTTCCTGTGAAGTCCTAGGGACTTCACAGACTTTTTTTTTTTAATGTGGAAACTTTGTTAATAATTTTTGCTCTGTTGAAGCAAACCCTCTGAAAAAAATTCATGTAAAGGAAATGGAAAGTTAGTTTGCCTGGTGATTGGTTTGGTATTTATAAAATCACATTGTGGTGTGTTCTTGGATGCAAAGTATCTTAAAAATGTCTCTTAGGCACAGGTCTATCACAGTTGGCCACAGTTTTTATTTCAGAGGAAAGATGTTGTTAGAAATCCCAGGCTGTAAATAAGGGTCAAAGGGAAAAGTTGAGTATGCAGGATTCTGTTCAGAACTCACATCTGGTAGGTGTGGATAGTTTTCACTAAAGGTTTCCAACAAACGACATGCCAAAGTCTTGACAGAGTAAAACATTGCCTGAAGTCAGTTAATCACTCTGCCAGTTCCAATGCATGATTTTTCCAGTGATAACTTCAGAACACTTGCTGCTTTCTCATGAAGAGAAATATCCCTCGTGTAACTTATGTCCCTTACTATGTGGGTTTTTCTTGAAGGTCAAGTTGCCTTTGAGTGATAAGTGAACTTGGAACTGTTTCTGTTTTGTTTTGTTTTTTAATACTTTTGGCATTCATGCTAAAAAGTAAATTTAATTGAGAGCTTTTTTTCCCTGCCGTACATTTTAATTGACTTCAAACAACTTCATTTCTTTTAGTTAGTTGAAGGTTTTTCCCATGTCTGTGTGCTGCGCATAAAATCTTGGTGGATCACCTGGCATTGCAGAATTCAAAATTCAAAACCCAACCATTTTAGTTTGATAAAACAACTTTATAGATAGATAGTAAAGGCCTTTACACAAAGGGAGTGTTTTTGTATCTTAGGAGATAGCATAGACTAAAAAAATAAATACTTAAGTCATATGCAAAAGAGTTAAATACCCAAAGAGATTAGAAAAAAATATAAACAAAATATAGAAGAGAACATGCAAGTACGCAGCAATCATGGAGGAGGAAAAGTCCAGCCTCGCTAGTCACCAGGGAAATGCAAAGTAATGCCATGAAATACCATTTCATTTCTTTCTCATGACTTTGGCTGGAATTAAAAAGATTGCTACCTCTGGTATTGCAAAGACTTTGGAAATGGGCCTTCTTAAATACCGTTGATGGAAGTTTGAAGTGCTACACCTTTTTTTGAAAATTGTCCACTAAAATTTAAAATGTACACACCCTTTGACCCAGAAAAGTGCTTTTTGGAAACTATTTGATGAGGATAAAAAGCAGTAATACACAAGGACATATGTACAGGGCTGCTCTGTGTGTTATAGCAAAGTGTGAAAATAACATGAATGTGTGATAATATTTAAGAAATACATACAATAATGGTCCTGTATATCTTAGATTTAAAAAGAATGACTAAGACATGCATATTAGTCTCAAAGAATGTCTATGTGGCAAAAAAGAAAGTAATGTATAAAATATACTAGAGGCCTGGTGCACAAATTCGTGCACGGGTGGTGTCCCTCAGCCTGGCCAGCAATCAGGGCCTATCAGAGCGGGCCAGCCAGGGGCAGAGACTGTGGGAGGTTGGCTGTGGGAGTGCACTGACCACCAGTGGGCAGCTCCTGGGTTGAGCATCTGCCACCTGGTGGTCAGTGCGTTGTTATAGTAACTGGTAGAGACCAGTGGTAATGGTTGCTTAGGCTTTTATATTATGTAGATTACTGTAATATTGGCTACCTGAGGGAGGGTAGGGGAACATTATTAGCTTTTACTTTATATGCATCTGTACTATTTGGGTAACCTAAAAATGTTCTGGTAAAATAGGAACAAAAGAATTCAGAAGTCAATCCACATTGTCTTATCTTGCACATTCTAGATAAATGAGTCCTAGTCTGTACTTTTTTTTTTTAAATTTACTTTCTCCCCTTCCCCCTATATGAGAAAATTGAAAGGAAATGCTTACCCTTGTTCTAAAAAAAAAAAGGTTTTTTTTTCAGTTGACCTTTAAATAATGAAGCCTGCCAACTGCATTGGTACCCATGGAGCTAAGTTCCTGATTACTTTTATTTCCTTTTTTCCTTTGATAAGAGGGTGTTTTTTTTGTTTTGGCTTTGTGTTTTTTTTGTTTGGTTTTTTTTTTTTTAGAAGGTAGGTGTTACTAGATAGACATTACATGGACCTGCATTGAATTAGGTTTGCATGAATTCTATCTAGCATTTTACAAACCAAGGGAAAAGAATTAGCAGGTATAAAGGAAATTGGTAGGAGTGGAGGGGAGATTGGAGAGTGACTGCTAGTAGATAGGGGGTTTCTTTTGGGCTAATGAAAATATTCTGAAATTGATTATGGTGTTGGTTGTACAACTCTGAATACACTAAAAATGGTTGAATTGTGAATTAAGTTTCAATGTTAAAAAAAGGAGATGAAAAGGCCTTGGTGCCACCTATATTATCTGTGCTTGTATTTACGGAAACATTTAAAATTCCTGGCTCAAAGATAAGTGCTAACAAGTCTGGTGAATGTACTTCTCTGGGCCAAAGCTGGGCTCTGGCTTACATTTCTCTTTTGCTCTTGTGTTTATGGTCTCATACAGGTACTAATTATACAGGATTCTAAGTAAAAGTGTGCTCATTATTAAGCTAATGTGTGAATGTCCTCTGCGAGATCACTCTCTAAGAAAAGGTGGTGGCTTAAATTAAAAGGTTCAGCTCCATTTTTATTATAGAAATGAAATGTGCTGATATTTGGTAGATGGCTGCTTAACGATGTCAGCGTTGACTTACTCCACTGCTGATCTTCAGGCTTTCAGACATTTTTATTTATGACTCAATCATATTTCAATGTGGAGATTAGTAGGAAGCTGCCACCAGAAAAAGCCTTTAAAATCCAAATCATAATTTTCTCCTGCTCTTTTTTGGCAGGTGTGCAGCGGATAGACAGTGGGTTTGGAGAGCAATTCAGGACCACCTGTCTGAGTTGCGAAGTGCCTGCTCGCAGTTTAGAGTAGGAAACTGTCACCATTTATAAGGGTAACCGGTTGGAAAATAAGGACTGCCTTCTAAATTCTTATTTGCATATTAGTAAGATTTCTTAGTTTTGATGCTTTACGTAGTTACCAGATGCTTACTCAGTTGTATAAAAATCTCAGAGCCAGGCCCAGCTGGTAAGGCCCAGCTGGTTGAGCGTTGACCCATGCATCAAGAGAGGTCACTGGTTCGATTTGCACTCAGGGTAAAAGCCCAGGTTGCAGGCTCAATAACCCACCAGGGGGCCATGCAGGAGCAACTGATCAATATTTCCATCTCATCAATGTTTCTATCTCCCTCTCCCTATCTCTCTAAAAATTAATTTTAAAAAATCTATAAAAATCTCAGAGCCATAGAAGAGTGATTTTTGAGGTAATTGTACATTTTAGTGTTTTGGTAGCATAAAACAAATTAACATTATTTTTCTTTTCTCCAGCTGGTGTTGTAGATGAAGATTATAGAGGAAATCTTGGTGTTGTACTGTTTAATTTTGGCAAAGAAAAATTTGAAGGTATGTTAAATACATATGGTCACATAGATGCAGCGAGTTTTCCAAGTTATGTACTTCTAAATGGCACATGCTATAGTTCTCGTTGTATCAGGCAGAGTACAGAGAATGCATTAATAAAAGATCAGTAACACACTTTTGTGTTTTTTTTTCTCTCTGAAGTAAAAAAGGGTGACCGAATTGCACAGCTCATTTGTGAAAGGATTTTTTATCCAGAAATAGAGGAAGTTCAAGTAAGTATCATAAAAACTGAGTAGGGAATGAATGATCAGTGAAGGAAATTAAAATTGTGAGATTTAATATGCTATCTGTAACTAAATAGCATATATGACTAGTCCCATTTTTAAGCAAAATTAAAATCTTAGCTGTAGAATTTCTTGATGATTTTCATGGCTATCATATAGCATTATATTGGGTAATAAATCATTTAAATGTACTGTGAAATTCTATTTCCTTAGCTTTTTAAAAAATTATTCAATATTTAAATTTATGGAACTAAAATTTAGTTTGGTTTTCTGTAATCTTTTTTAAAGATGGATTAGCAGGAATGAAAGTCTTTTTAATGAGGAGCTGGGGAGAACTGAGAGGATCTGAAATTAACCAGATGGCTTACCACCTTTTATCTTTTCAGGTTTTGGATGACACTGAAAGGGGCTCAGGAGGTTTTGGTTCTACTGGAAAAAATTAAAATTTATGCCAAGAATAGAAAATGAGAAATAAAGAGTTTTTGTTTGGTGTTTTGCACTCCTGTAAACTTAAGAGCTTTAGATTCTAAAAATATTTGGTTCTCTTATGATCAAGGAAAAAGGTAATCTGTTGGGATCACATTGAACTTTTTTGTGTTTTTCTACATTTGTTGTTGTATAAATATTCATGGTAACCTGAATAGTTTGTTTTGTTTTTTTTTGTTTTTTTCAATCAAACGTACATCAGTTATAGATCTTCAGAACTGTATTATTTAATTCACTAAATGCTACTCATTCAACAACTTATTCTTCGGTTTGTTTTATAGATCATAAGCAAAGCCTTTTATTCAATAAATTTGAATTCTCTCACAGATTCAAATTATTATATAAACTGAACTAAAAGATAATAAAAAAAGTCATTCCTTGTTCTCTTTATTGGTATAAAAACTGTGTGTGTGTGTGTGTGTGTGTGTGTGTGTGTGTGTGTGTGTGTGTATGTGTAGAGAGGGTGGAGGGAGAGTCTAAACTTTTATGCTTAGGATTTATTGGTGAGAGTGGGAAGAAGGGAATCATCAGTTTCTTTTTCTATTTTTAGTGTGTGTGTGTGTGTGTGTGTGTGTGTGTGTGTAGAGAGAGGGTGGAGGGAGAGTCTAAACTTTTATGCTTAGGATTTCTTGGTGAGAGTGGGAAGAAGGGAATCATCAGTTTCTTTTTCTATTTTTAGTGTTTTTTTAATCTTCCTTTGGTAGACCCCAGGTTGACTGGGAAGAGTATGTTTGTGAAAGGAAATATAACTTGGAAATTTCCAGTTGGTTTATTTCTCCAGATTTTGTTTCATCAAGTAAATAGTACGAGTTGTAGTTAGTATATTGGTTTCCCTCACTGCAATAGCAATAGGCTGTATCCAAGGGAATATTGAATTTAATCATGATAAACTAAATATAATGATGTATGCTTAGTCCACTGAGTTTGTCCAACCCATGTACTTTTGCTTAAATATGTTTAAGCAGCATTTCATTTCTGTGGATTTGTTTGATTAACATCGGCAAACTTCTAGGTGTGCTTTCTGTACTCATTTCCCAGACCCCTTTGCACCAGGCTGTCAGTCACACTAGCGTGGGACTCCACGCACCATTTTTGTGTGTGGGGTCACACGGCAGACTGCCGGAGCTGGCTGCCCAGGTCTAGGCGCACAGGCTAGAGTTGGTTGCTGCCCATCCAGTGGTTCTCCAGGCCATTTAATACCCTGCAATGTAGCGGGTCGCTATTCATTAGTGAGTCATGATAGCACAGTGGGTAATAACTAGCATTTAAAGAAACTGAATAGAAAAACAGTGACACTTGTCAGGTGGGTAAATACTATGAAGATTGAATTACATATTTATGCATGTACTGAGTCGTATAAATTATTTCTGCTAAACTAGCCAGAGTAGGTTCTGTTGTCAACATAGTAACAGTTGAGTAAGAACAAATAGTATGACTACTAAGAGATATGGTCTTATACTGTTAAATTAGTTACCCCTTACTGAAGTCCACTATATTAAGCACTTACAAACTCTTACAGCATACCTGTGGGAGAGTAGATAAAACACTCTTTATAGATGACAAAAATAGGCTCAGAGGGCCCTGGCCAGTGTGGCTCAGTTGTTTGGAGCATCATCCTGTGCACCAAAAAGTTATGGGTTCAGTTTCCGTTCAGGGCACGTACCTAGGTTATGGGTTTGATCCCTAGCTGGGGAGTGTACAGGAGGCAACAGATTGATGTCTCTCCTCTGAGCTTCCTCTCTCTAATTTTTTTTTTAAAGTCCCAGAGGTATTTAGTAACTTGCTTAACATTTCAGCCAATATGACCACTAATAAAATTTGGACCCTATGTTTCAAAGCCAAAGTACTCTAAAATTCTTTATAGTACTTTAATCTTTCAGGTGGTAAAATATAGAATGGAAGAGGTAGTTAATGAAAGCCCTTATCTGTTTCATACCTGGAATATTTTTCCATCTAGGCACCATACTTAAAGGAAGATGCTCAGATCTGTAGCTACTCTGAAAGAGACAACCATATCCATGGGGGATAGATGAAAGACTTGGCTATTTGGAGAAGTGTGTGTGCTGTGAATGGGGGTGAGGGAAATAGCAGAAGGTCCCTGGGATATGCATGATAGATGTTCTTAGATCTTAAAGACTCCTAAGGGATAGGCTTGTGAGATTTGAACTATAGATACTATCTGAGTTAATAGAAAAGGTATCTTGGTCTTTGCCCCTGGTTCCTGACACAGCTCCTAAAACCCTTGTAATTTCCTAAGTGATATGAACACTAGGAGCATCTCTTGTTTTAATATTGGTCTTTGACCTCTGTTCCTGACAAAGCTGAAACCTTACAGTTTCCTGGGTGATGGAAGTGTCTGTGGTTCTAATGAGACGACTCTGGGTGGGCACCTTGATGGCTCCTGGATGGGGACTGGTCACCAGAAAGACCATGAATAGAAGCCTAGAATTTTCAGGCCTCCACCCCATCCCCCATTCTCTTAAGAAGGGAGAAGACTTGAAAATGGAGCTAAGAGATGAAGCTTCCATAAAACCCCAAATCTCTGGGCTTCAAAGAGCTTCCAAGTTGGTGAACTTATAAGGTGCTGGGAGAGTGGTGTGCTCAGACAGGGCATGGAGGCTCCATCCCCATCCCACATACCTTGCCCTGTGTTTCTCTTTCATCTGGGTTTTCATCTGTGTCCTTTATCATACCTTTTAGTAAACAGAGCATAAGTGTTTCCTCAGGTTGTGTGAGCTGCTCTAGGAAATTAAACCCAAGGAGGGTGGGTCTTTGGAACCTCTAATCCAGCGGTCGCCAACCTTTCAGACCTCATGGGCCACCAGTAGTCACTTGGTCAGAAGCAGAGGTGCTAACCTGGGCTTGTGACCAGCTTCTGAAGGGTGTGTGGGGGGTGAGTGAGGGGAGGAGACATTCTTGGGGGACTGAGCGCTTGGCCTGTGGCCTCTGACACTGTCTTCATGTCGACAGTGTCAGAACTGAATTAAATTGTAGGACCCCCAGCTGGTGTCACAGAGAACTGCTTGGTGTAGGGCAGTGGTTCTCAACCTTCCTAATGCCGCGACCCTTTAATACAGTTCCTCATGTCGTGGTGACCCCCAATTTCATTGTTACAAATAGAACATACTTAAAGCATAGTGATTAATCACAAAAACTATGTGTGTGTGTGTGTGTGTGTGTGTGTGTGTGTGTGTTTTCTGATGGTCTTAGGCGACCCCTGTGAAAGGGTCGTTCAACCCCTAAAGGGGTCGCGACCCACAGGTTGGGAACCGCTGGTCTAGAGGAAAGCCTCTACACTTCTGGTGACCAGAAGTGAAATGCATGTGAGTAGTAAAGGACACTCACAGGGAGAAATGACATAGTCGAGAAGAACTGGATTTTAACAGTTTGGTAACTTCCCAGCCAGAACCAGGCATTTTTCCTCATCCTTCACAGTTCTGTCTCACTAATGACCCCTTGTCCACTCCTGTCCTTGGTACTGTAACATCAGAAGAGGAACAACCAGGTGACTCCTACAGACTGATGCTCCAGTTCACCTTGGTGGCTGTGCAGTGGGAGCCGCGTACCAGTACTTCAGCAGTTGGCCTGGGTGGATGGGGGGCCGAGGCCCAGAGCACCTTCTCTGCACAGCACTTCCTGCCACATGACTATCTTTATCCCACCTGAGAGGAGCTAAATAATCAAATGATTATTTCCTCAGATTCATTTTCCATCTCATCAATGGAAGAATGGTAGAAGGCTACAAAGCTAGGACACATAGGCACCTGGAGTTTTATGACATGAAGGGATCAGAGTTTGGGATTAATGGGCCTCAGAAACATTGACAATTTAATTACATAAGTATTGAGTCCAAGTTGTCATATAGAACATTCTTAGCAGGGCTCCTACCCCAATCCTCTTGCTTTGACTATTCCCAAGTCACCCTAAGTCCTCTCTCGTCTGCCTTCCTCTTCCCCCACATCTTTAACTCCGACAGTGGTCCCCATTAAGAGAGTACTAATAGTTGGCACTTATCTCTGGTCCCTCCTCCCCCCAAAACTTCTTTTCCTCCTGCTCACCTCTACAGCATACCCATAAGGCAAAGGTGATAGACCGTTAAGAACAGCAGATACAGAGGATAGAAATCACATGGGCCAAAATTTCGTAGTACTGGTAATAATATTTATAGATTCAGAGAGCACCCCTGTATAGAGAGAAAGATGACAGAGCCCACCATAAGAGGCATGCAATCATTCTAGTAAAGACAATGTGATTGACCTTTGTCAGGCATTTAAAACCATCTTATCATATACTCATTAGTGTAAAATGTACTATTTTATGTAACTGACCTGGTCCTTTCAGCTGAGAAATATGCTCTGGTATTGTATCATCATCCTAAGAAGACAGGTGAGGTGGAAGAAATAACGTTTCAAAAGTGAAAAAGAAATGCCTTTTGCAAAAAAGATACATCTCTACGTGGAGATGGATTGGGTACACAGGGTTTTGACATTTCTCTTTCCCGTACTGAAAAGAAAATGAGGAAAAAGCAAAATATAAATGAAACTGAAATTTTTCCCGAGAATCTTCTCAAGAAGTATATGAAGAAGAAAACAGTACATTAAAAATGGTCTCCCCTTATTAGTAAACATGGTTAATTTGGGAGAATTTTAAAAGATCCAGGAGTCCAGCCGGTGAGGCTCAGTGTCTGAGCACCGAGCCATGAACCAGAAGGTCACTGTCTCAATTTCCTGTCAGAGCACATGCCCAGGTTGTGAGCTTGATCCCCAGTAGGGATGTGCAGGAGGTAGCCAATTGATGATTCTCTCTCATCATTGATGTTTGTCTCTCCCTTTCCCACCCTCTCTCTGAAATCAATAAAAACATATTTAAAAAATAAAATAAAAAGATCCAGGTGGTTCCCTAAAGAAAATGTCTATTTATAAAAGTAAGATTATAGAGAAAATTTAAGGTTAATTTGATTAACAAGTTATTACATTATGTCTTGGTTTGTATCTAATTTTTAAAAAATGAGTAAAGAAAAATGTCTAATCTATATATACTAGGGGCCCGGTGCACGAAATTCGTGCACTGGGTGTGTGTGTGTGGGGGGGTGTCCCTCAGCCCAGCCTGCCCCCTCTCACATACTGGGAGCCCTCAGACGTTGACCCCCATCACCCTCCAATCGCAGGATCGGCCCCTTGCCCAGGCCTGATGCCTCAGCCAGAGGCGTAGACCCCCATCACCCTCCGATGACCTGATCGGCCCCTTGCCCAGGCCTGACGCCCCCGCCAGAGGTGCCAGGCTTGGACAGGAGACCCCCATCTCCCCCCGATCACTGGCTCTGGCCCCCGCCCAGGCCTGAGGCCTCTGGCCCAGGAATCATGCCTGAGCAGGGGACCCCCATCTCCCTCTGATCGCTTGCTCCACCCCCCGCCCAAGCCTGACGCCTCTGACCCAGGCTTCAGGCCTGGGCAAGGGGACCATCATATCCCCCCAATCCCCGACTCAGCCCCCAGCCCAGGCCTGATGCCTCGGCCAGAGGAGTTGACCCTCATCACCCTCCGATCACCAATCACCGGATCGGCCCCTTGACCAGGCCTGAGGCCTCTGGCAGAGGTGTCAGGCCTGGGCAGGGGACCCCCAGCTCCCCGCGGTTGCAGGCTCTGCCCCTGCCCAGGCCTAAGGCCTCTGGCCTAGGCGTCCGGCCCGGGCAGCGGGGACCCGCAGCTGCAGCGGCCCCGTGATCGTGGGCTCCGCTTTAGGCCCAGGCAAGGGACCCCTAGCTCCTGGGACTGCCAGCTTCGACCATGCCCAGCTCCCATCGCTGGCTCCACCCCTACTTCCTGCTATCACTGGCCAGGGCGGAAAAGGCACCTGATTCTCCGATCATGGCTGGGGGGCAGGGCAAAGGCGGCCCCAGGGCCGCCTTTGCCCTGCCCCCCAGCTCTTAGCTCCCCCCTGGGTTTCTGATCACTGTCAGTGGCAGGGGGCTTCTTCCTGCTTTCCCTTTCGCCTCCCTGCATTGTGCCTACATATGCAAATTAACCGCCATCTTGTTGGCAGTTAACCGCCATCTTGTTGGCAGTTAACTGCCAATCATAGTTGGCAGTTAATTTGCATATAGCCCTGATTAGCCAATGAAAAGGGTATCGTCGTACACCAATTACCATTTTTCTCTTTTATTAGTGTTGACTAGTGGCCTGGTGCACGAAAATCGTGCATGGGGGTGGGGCTGGTGTCCCTCAGCCTGGCCTGCACCCTCTCCACTCTGGGACCCCTCGGTGGATGTCCCTACAGGGATCGGGCCTAAAACAGCAGTCAGACATCCCTCTTGCAATCCAGGACCGCTGGCTCCTAACTGCTCACCTGCCTGCTTGATCGCCCCTAACCACTCTGCCTGCCAGCCTGCTCACCCACAACTGCGTCCGCTCCCGCTGGCCTGATCACCCACAACTGCCCTCCCCTCCTGGCCTGATCGCCCCTAACTGCCTCTGCCTCGGCCCCGCCACCATGGCTTTGTCTGGAAGGATGTCTGGAAGGTCTCCCAGTCTAATTAGCATATTACCTTTTATTAGTATAGATAGAGGCCTGGTGCATGGGTGGGGGCCGGCTGGTCTGCCCTGAAAGGGGTCCCGGATCAAGGGTGGGGGTCCTCGCTGGGGGGTGTGGCCAGCCTGGGCAAGGGGCTGAGAGCCATTTGTGGGCTGGCCACGCCCCCATCAGGGTGAAGGTCCCTTCTGGGGGGCGTGGCCGGCCTGGGTGAAGGGCTGAGGGCCGTATGGGGGCAGTTTGCAGGCTGGCCAAGCCCCCAGCTTTGCCTGGAAGGATATCTGGAAGGTCTCCTGGTCTAATTAGCATATTACTCTTTTATTAGTATAGATAAAAGCCCAGAGACTGAAGGGTGGAACAACCAGAATGACTGGTCGAGCAGAGGCTATGATGTGCACTGACCACCAGGGGGCACATGCTCAACACAGGAGTTGCCTCCTGGTGGTCAGTGCACTCCCACAGTGGGAGCAGCCACTCAGAGGGTGGGTCCACAGCTGCTCCACTGACCGGGGTGAGCGGCTCTCCCACACCAGGCTGATCCCCGCAGGCCATGCCCCCCACCAGTGCATGAATCTGGGTACCAGGCCTCTAGTTTTAAAATAAAATTATGTCTAATTTTTTAAAATGGGTTTTACAGATGAGTAAAAAAAGCCTCTGGGAAAATATATACCCAATAATAATTATCTCTAGTTGTTGGAAATGTAATTTTTTCCTTTTTTGCATTATCTATATTTTAACATTTTTTTTTACATGTAAGCCTTATTACTTGTTTTGAAATGCTTAGATTTTTATAATAAATTTTTTGTTTAATTTTGATCACATTTGCTATTTTAATGAATATTTTAATATTGAAAATATGGGGAAGTTATAACTATAAATTGTAAGTTTTGAAGAAAAAAAATACACAAGTGTGTATAATGAAGAAATTACTAGCTTTGGTAGTTTTAGACCCACGTTTAAGTTTTGCTCTTTGGCTAACTAAAAGATATGAATAATTTGAATAGCCTTACAGATTCTCAGTGTTCTTATCATAAAATAAGGAGGTGCATCAAATAATTTCCCCTGACCTTTCCTGTTCTCCTATTCCGTTTTTTTGTAAATCTTGAGACCAGACTTTACGGCTGTAGCGAACCACTGCCACCTGGTGGCAATTATCTAAAGTGAAGGGGCTGCATTAAAGGTATAAAAACATCATTTTACATTCATTCATGTTTAACTTTGCCCAGCTACATTTACTGGGCAAGTGCCAGCATCATGATTCATTCACTTTAGTGTTTTTATGTTTGTTATTTTTTTAGTTAGAGTTGACATTAAATATTAGTATATAGTAGTTTCAAATGTACAGCGTAGTGGTTAGACATTTATATAATTTCCAAAGTGATCCCCCATAAGTCCAGTACCCCCCTAGCACTGTGCATAGGTATTACAATATTATTGACTACTATTCCATTTAGTGTTCTTCTAGATGATACAGGTCAAACAACTAAGGCGTGAGTGGTCACATGCTTGCTGTGTTGCTTGAGGACACCATTTAACCACTTTTGAGTCTATGACTTCCCATCTGAATAATACAGATAATACTATCCACCTAACATTATTAGAAAATCTAGAGATGATGAATGTCCATGGGGAAAAATATTTGGACAATAAATGCTAGCAACTATCCTTGGAAAGGTTATTATCTAGAAGGTTGCCATCTAAATTCTAGACAAATAGAGAAATCTGTGTGGTATGTGATATGCCTTGAAAATACAAAGAAGGCACATTCAGAAACTGTCAAAAGCAAAGTTCAAATAGTCTAGAGTATAAAGGACGTGTAGGAAATTGCTAACTATTTGGAATGGTACGTTGCAAGTCCACTTTGGAGGGCCCTAAACACCAGGGATGCAATGGCCAGCCATGGAATAATTTGGAGCAAAAAGTAAGATTAGCTCAGCTGGCGTGGCTCAGTGGTTGAGCCTTGACCTATGAACAAGAAGGTCATGGTCAGGGCACATGCCTGGGTGGTGGGTTCAGTCCCCAGTGTGGGGCATGCAGGAGGCAGCTGATCAATGACTCTCTCTCATCATTGATGTTTCTATCTCTCCCTCTTTTTTCCTCTCTGAAAAACAAAACAAAACATCAGAGCTGAGCTTTGACAAGATTGCTATTAAACTAAATGTCTGTGACAAAGAAGTTCAAGAAGCCATTGTCAAAACACCAGGTAGTGAGCAGAGAGGATGGCAAAGGAATGATGGATGGAAATGACAGCAAGAAAATGGAAAGGTGAAGTTGTAAATAATCTTTCTAGGGTGACTTAAGACATTGTAAGATTACAAATGACTACCTGAGACAAAGGGAGGCTAAGATGTGCTTGATGCCATGGGAACTACTAGCCTACAGCAGTTGTAGGACGAGACTCCAGAGTTCCTGATTTGGGTCTAATACCTCCTTTTCCACCCAGGAAAGATATTAACCCACTTCCCACTCAGGTATGAACACTGAACCAAACATGAGGTCAGCCTTCTCATACACCGCACAAGTATGAAGGAAAGAAACACATTTTTTGTGACTATTTTCTAATGGGCCAGGGGCTTTGGGGACATATTATGACAGTATACTCATCTACAAGTCCATTGACTTAGTATTAGGAAGGGCATTATTCTTAGAGGAAAATAAAATCCCAAGTGTGCCCCGTTTTGAAACCCCAGTGGGATTTATAATGGCTTAACTTGTATTTGACATGAAATATATTTTTCTGGCACCTTAGAGAAGCAGGCAATTTCAGAGGTGATGTTTTGATAAATAGTAGCATAGATCAGGACAAATGACAGGAAGCTCCCATAAAATACTTTGACTAGAGCAAAGGCAAATAATGATATAATCCCCTGCAGCTGTATGTTTGGAACGGAGACGTCCTATTGTGGGGGGTGATAGGAAAAATAATATTAGAAAGAGACTAATGCTGAATGGCAGTCCTGTGAGATGGGGCCTGTGGGATAATTCTATTATATGTGGAATAATATGGCTCAGAAAAAAGAAGGCTACCGTTAACTGAGACTATTTGATTATCATAGAAGAGATGAAACACTTTTTCATCGTCAGAAGAAAATCAATATATAGCCACAGAAGAGAAGCCGTTTGATGATAAGGCAATAAAAGCTTCAAAGAGCAACTTGAAAATGTTTCCTAATTCATTTCAGCCTAAACTTATCCCGTGCCCTCTCTCGCCGCCCGCCAGCGCTGTCACGGGAACATGTTAGCCAGTCTCCTTGGAATCATTACCAGGTCTCCTTGGAATGGAAACTGTGTCGGACTCCGGGGGTGAGTGGGAGGAAGAATGGTCCTGGCAGAAAGAGAGGAAGTGTTTTTGCGATTTAGAGCCAGAAGTAAGTGCTGACATTGTCTCACATGTGCTTGGGGACAAGGGCACAGGCCAACCGTAACACGTCCACTTTTCCCAGTCCCTTGGTCAGAGGCATTTGGCAAGTGGCTGCAGAAGCCACAGCTCCCTCTCCCTCCCTCCCCGAAAAGCTCAGTCCCTGTCCTCCCTCCAGGAAATGTTGAAAGGGGACAGCCTGCTGCGTGGCTCAGCGGTTGAGCATCGACCTATGAACCAGGAGGTCATGGTTCAATTCCTGGTCAGGCACATGCCTGGGTTGTGGGCTGATCCCTAGTGGGAGGCGTGCAGGAGGCAGCCAATCGATGATTCTCTCTCATCATTGATGTTTCTCTCTCTCTCTCTCTCTCCCCCTTCCTCTCTGAAATCAATAAAAATATATTTAAAAAAGGGGGGGGGGAATAGCAGACACAAGTCCCACCTTTACATTATTAGTGTAATCCAGAGTGACTCTCCCCATCTGCCCCACATGTGTTTGAAGTGAAACACGGCTTTCCGTACATAACTTCTCTGCCTCTCTTCAGAAGCACACCTTTGGGGTGGCGGAGGGGGTGGTGGTGAACATTCACCTCAGCTGACTTCAGGGCTGCAAGCTTGCATTTTTTAGGCCAAAGTAGACAAAGTTAAGTTAAAGGAGCAGCTGCCAGTTGATGCTCAGATAGGAGGAAGGTTGGTTAATCGGGCTGGGCCGCCTGCCCTTGGTCCCCTCTCCCGTCTCACGGAAATGCATGGGGGTCCAGGGCACCTCGGCTGGGCTGGCTCTGCTAGCTGCCTGCCACCGGGCTACTGCAGTAGAGATGCGTAGCTGAGGGAAAGTTATATGGTTTATTTTAAGAGCGTTTTATTTATGTATGACACAATTCCTTTAAAAAAAATGTTTTCATTGATTTTAGAGAGAGTGGAAGGGAGAGACAGAGAAGAAAACATCAATGAGTTGCCTCCCATAAGGACCCCAACCACGGACCAAACCTGCAGCCCTGGCATGTGCCCTGACCTGGAATCAAGCAGGCCACCATCCTGAGCAAGGGCTGCTCAGCGGGCAGGGCTGCCTTGCATATCATTTGTTTAGAATGCAAAGCAACCACCTATTCGCCACATTGACTTGTGCTTTCTCCCCAAGACTAACCTACTGGGTCCTGTTATAACTCCCTGAGTCAGCCCTTGTTAGACAATTATCAGTTAGAATACAAATAGGAGGAGGAAGAGAACTAACCTGAAATGCTGTCTATGCTAGCGTGTCGCTTTTACCTGAATGGGGTGTTTTGTAAAGCTGGGGCAGAATTCCTTTTAGGGTGAAAACTGATCTCTTTATTTTTAGGGAGTCAGCACACCACTCTCATGGGCTACCCAGGTATTAAAGTGGGTCCCAGAGCCCAGGGCAGCCTGGTTAGGAGGAGAGGCAGGAAGACTCAGAAGTTGTGGGGGGAGGTCCCCAAATGCGGTAGGAGGCTAATGAGAGAAGGGGTGGGAGCCAGTGAGAAAGCTCCTGCATCAGGGATCACCAGGGAACTTATTCTTTTAAATATTTATTTTGCAAATTTCAATCAGGTACAAAAGTAGAATGCATAGTATGGTGAACCCCATGCTCTCGGCACTCACTTTCAGCAATTAGCAACCCGCAGCTGATTTTATTTATTCCACATCCCTACGTACTCCCTCATTCCCAACCCCCAATAAATTATTTTTTTAATGTTGAGATTAAATTTACTGAGGTAACATTGGTTAATGACACCATATACATTTCAGGTACACAGCATTATAACTCAGAGTATCTGTGTACTCTATTGCATGCTTACCACCCAAAGTCTAGTTTTCTTCTGTCTTTACCCAATTTGCCCTTCCACTCACCTCCCCCTTTGGTAACCGCCATCGTGTTATCTGAAATCTGAGTTAGCTTTTGTTTGTTTTATTAGGGAAATCATATTTTTTTGTCCTTTTCCTCCTGCCTTACTTCATTTAGCATAACACCCTCAAGATCCACCCATGTTGTTGCAAATGGCAATATTTCATCTTTTTTTATGGCTGAGTAGTATTCCCACAATGAATTGCTCTGAAACAAATCCAAGACATTGTATCACTGCACTGATTACGCTTTAATCTGTTTGCTGAGCCATGATGTCTCTTCCCTCCTATTACCCAAACTTCAATAAAGATGGCCCCGTACACTGCTCTAGTGCCAGAGGTCTTCGGAGGAGGGCTAATGGCAACAATGCCCGCATTCCAGCTAAAGTGGGCAGAGAACAAGACAGTCCTACGAAGCTTGATGCAGAGCTGAGATTAAGAACGAGCAGAGCTTCCATGAATTCTTGGGAAGAAGGGGATGCTAGTTTCTATAGGAAATTAGAGGAGGGCTGCATGCAGGGCCGTGTGTGCGTGTGTGTGTGTGTGCGCGTGTGTGTGTGTGTGTGTGTTATTACTGAAATGAAGAATAACTCTAAAAGACTGGAAGACTTGGGGACAGCCAGACAGTTGACATCTGGGTTACATATTCCAAGTTTCCTTTCCTTGAAAGAAAAGAAAATACTAAATTTAAACACCATCTTTCAATTTTTCACTCAACCATTTCCCTTTCTGTCTCTTCCGCAAATGCAGTCTCTAGACATCAATGCAAGGCATTTATTCTCCACAAAGCCTTCCAGGCACATGCAATCGCCGGAGAGGAATTGTTAAACAGTCCCAACCCCAATTAAGTTTTCAGCTGCTTTCTGTAACCCTGGGTAAGTTACTTTTCTTTAATAACTTGTGGTGAACCAGCAAACATTACCAGAAGTTATGGAAAGGGGACCTAGATACTCACATAATTCTCCCCAGCATTCTCAAGGGGGAAATGACAACAGAAACAAACAACAATGGAAAATGGGGACAAGAGTTGGACTAAAGATAGATTTGCCAGATTAGTAATTACCTTTAACTTTATAAACAGAGAAACTTGGCACTTGATATTTCATTATCTAAGAACCATCGACATAGTTGATAATGGCCCAAATGTGTCCCATGTTGAATACACTTTTTTTTGCACACTTGTAGCATGTGTTACAGGTGAGTTATTTCCAGAATATTTTATCTTGAGACTTGTTATTCATATGCTAATGGAAGAGAATATTTTTTCCTTCCACCAAAGAAAATGACATCTTTTCTATCGGATAATCTGCCTTTCTGTTTTAGGAAAAGACAGAGACTCCGAGAAACAAAAATTATAAGCAATATTAAGACAACCTATTGCGGAGAATATTGCTAGAGGCTTTAGGAAATAATAGAGACATCCACTAGATGTCACTTGATGTTTGCCTTTTTGTCAATGTGGTACATAAAGTTCTTTTAAAGAAAACAAACAGTTTTATCTGCAATTATGAGTCCATGGCTCCCAGAGGGTCCAGACTGGCAGAAAACAAGCTGCAGTAATATTTGAGTGAAAGCAGGCAGCAGTCATTACAGGAGAACAATGATTATAACTTTAAGGAAAACCGGGGTGGTTGCGGGGCTTTGCACAATCCCTCCTGGCATCTGGGAGGATGCAGAGAAGCCAGCAGCTTTGCCCTCCTGCTGCGTTTAAACAACAACAAAAAAAATGAAAAATTGTAATGGAACAGCTACATTTTTCCTATCTTCCATTTTCTTTTTTCTTTCTCCCCATTTTTAGGAGAATGTACCATTTAAAAGTCTTGCCCTTTCCTGAAATTATTTTGGAGCATTTTTAATGCCAATTTTTGTTTGGGTTCATATTTCTACTCACGAAATTAAAACTGTTTTAATCCACATTATCTCAGTGAAAGGCATGTGACAGAAGTAAATGGGGAAGATAGCTAGAAATTCTGTGAGGGCTCCCTGGGGTTATCCACTTCCTGTATTTGCTCTAAATCTAATAATCAGCTCCAGTAGAGACCATGTATCCTGGGGTTTTGTTTTGTGTAACAGCTATTTGTTTATTTTTTTTAACTGTCATTGTATTTTGGCTTCAGGATGGTTAAATAAGTCTCAGTATTAAGTAAACTTCACTGACCCTGCCTATTTCCTGTCTTGTCAAACCTTTCCTTGTAAGAATAACAGTGTTCTTTTATTTGGTAGTGTGTGCCGTGATGTTTTTGGCATGCTCACCATTTTTGACTTGCAAAAATTTGTGACCTCAAGTGTGAGAGAGTGAATGCTTGCTTTAGTACCTCATAGGGTCCCAAGCCTAAAACCGGCCCTGCTGCATGCATGCGAGAGTTGCGAAAGAATTATCAGCACATTCATTCCCCAAACATCACAAATAAGAAACAGGGCTAGATTTTCTAACTGACTTACTAAAATTATTAAACCGATGAATGCTTGAACGTCTTGCTGCTACTAAACTTACATAATTCCTCAACTTGACCTAGCTGAACAATGACATTTTATTTACTGTGTTCTAGCACATTCATATTTTTAAAAAGATATTTTCAAACCAACATACATTATGTGGAAATACTAACTGTTAGAAGAGGAGAAATATCTGTCTGGCTCAATCTTTACATAGACATTTTGGTCAAATGGATTCTATAATGTAAAAACCACCAAAATCAAAAGTCTCAACCAAGGGTCCCCCCCACCCCTTTTAAAAATGTGGCTATTTGATAGCATTCGCTCTGTCTTTTGACTTGTCTTCCATTTTTTCACAGTGTAGACATTCTGAGACTAAACACCATGTTGAGCTTCTCTTACTTTTAAAGATTGACAACTGCTAAATATTTATCTTGAAATGTTGAGAACTAAAGGGAACATGAAGAAAGCAGATTGGGTTGATCTGAGGATGATTTTCTGAAAATCTCAGCTAACAATTTTTTTCTAAATATCTGAAGCAGGTAGAAATTGATAAAAAATATCACCAGGTCTCTGTTTTTTATTTTTAGTCTAGAAATAGTGTTGTAATAAAGAGCCTATGATAGGTAGTAACAAGTAAAAAATTGAGGACTGAAAAGACCCATTTATCATTCTGGTCTGAAGTGCTTTTCCGCTAAAGGTCTGAAACACAGACTATAAACTCAATTTAATATTGTTTTAAACTTGCCATCAAACTTCCCTCTATTGTTCATTGTCATAAAGTATGTCTTCTTTTTCAGAGCTGCACTGAGAATTTAATATTATCAAGATTTATTCCGTTTATACCACATACCTATGCTTTCCTATACTGTAGTACAAAACACTATTTTATTATCTTCCTTTTATAAAAATAAAAATGAAGTACAGTAATACTAGAAATTGACTTATCACCTTTTTTACTTTTCAGTGTAAAGCTATAACATGACATAATAAAAATGAAAAGTATTTTAAAAATTAAAAACCAGAATGTTTTTTAAAAACCCTTCAAATAAAGAATATGAAAACCCAGAATAAAACCCATGAGTTACTGACAGTCTTAGCTCCACTGTGGAGTCATTGTGGGTATGGGCCTTGAATTCAGACTGCTTGGGTTCACACCTTACCTCCGCCACTTACAAACTGTGGATTTGGGCAAGTTAATTAGCCTCTTTGTGTTTCAGTATCCCCTTCTGGTAAAGTAGGGGAAATCATATTTTTCAAACCCTATTTTTCAAAACGTCTAGCACAGGGCTTAGTCCTGGTAAGAGTTCAGTAGGATCTATTATCATGATCTTTATTATGAAGCCAGACAATTATGTCTTTACTGACTTTGGCCATTTTTATAATATCTGCCGTGTTTGCCTGATGAAAACTTTGTGAAGAGTTGAGTGTTTGGGGTCAAAGTTGTGTCACTAAAGCACCTGGAAGTACATTTTGAATTTGGTTTGTGATTAATTCTGCCACCTTAATACAAACACAAAAATAAAATTGTTATAAATTATTCATGATTGTAATAAATAGAAAAATATTTTTAAAAGTTTGTTACATATATACAATAAAATATTAATTGGCCATATAAAAGAATGAAATTTTACCAGCTGTGGCAGCATGGGTGGACCTGGACGGTATTATGCTGAGTGAAATAAGTCAGTCGGAGGAAAACAAATACCATATGATTTCACTTACATGTAGAATCTACAGAACAAAATAAATGAACAAAATATGAACAGACTCATAGGCACAGAGAGTAAAGTGGTTGTTGCCAGAGGGAGGGGGACTGGAGGACTAGGTGCAGGGATTAAGGAGTACAAATTGGTAGTTACAAAATAGTCATGGGGATGTAAAGTACAGAATAGGGAATGTAGCCAATAATCTATATATATAAAACCCTAATATGCAAATAGATTGAACAGTAGAACAACCGAACAACTGAATAACCAAACAACCAGTCACTATGATGTGCGCTGACCACCAGGGGGTGCGTGCGGAACATGGCGGGTGTTGGCAGCAGGTGGCAGAGCATGGAACATGGCAGGCATTGGTCATGGTGGGAGGGTGGAACAGGTGAGTGGGGCGCCAGACCAAGGCAGGGCACCAGTCGCTGTCATGAGGGTGAGCCACTGGTGGTTACTGAAAATTCTTTGCTCCCGTATGTCGTGGTCCCCCCCCCCCCCCCGGCGCTCACACCCGCTGCTGGCATCAGAGCTGCCACTCATGCCCACAACTGGTGCCCAGCGCTGGCCCTGATTGTTCAGCACCGTCAGCAGATGTGAGCAGCGCCTGCCAGCCTCCATCACCCCTCAGGGCTTCTCCACCTCCCTCTGCTCCTGAGGGGCAATCGGAGTGGCAGCCACCTCTTGCACCTGCTGCTGGCGAAGGTCCTGCTCGCACCCACAGCCAGTGCCAGCCCTGCTCCCACCCGCTGCTGGAGCTGGCCCTAATCACTCTGCACCATTAGCAGGTGTGAGTGGGGCCGGTGCCATCAGTGCATGGGAATGGCATTGGCAGGAGTGGGGCTGCTGGCAGACAGGTGACCAGGGGCCGCAGCTGGAGGAACGGGGTGGGGGCACGGAGGATGGGCCGAGACCCATCCCTGTGCCCACCGCAGCCTCGCAGCCCACAGTTCCTTTCAAGGTGCATGAATTTGTACACTGGGCCCCTAGTAATAACTGTATGGTAAGGTGGGTTCTGGAAATATTGGAGGGAACACTTTGTAAAGTATATGATTGTCTAACTACTATGCTGTACACATGAAACTGATATACATAACACTGAATGTAAAACGCAGTTGAAAAGTAGAAAAAAATTGCTTTAGAGCATCTATTAATCTAGAGATATTTTGCAAAACTATTGTTAAATAATTGCCCGTTTTAGAGAGAATGAAGTGAGATAGTGGGGCAAAGTAAATTATATCCACTTGCCATTCATTCTTCCTTTTTTCAAAAGTAGTCTAGCCCGGCTGGAGTGGTTCAGTGTTTGAATATCGACTTATGAACCAGGAGATCATGGTTCATTTCCTGGTCAGGGCACATGCCTAGGGTTTTGGGCTTGATCCCCAGTAGGAGGAGTGCAGGAGGCAGCCGATCAGTGATTCTCTCTCACCATTGATGTTTCTATTTCTCTCTCCCTCTCTGAAATCAATAAGAATATATGTTAAAAATCAGTCTAAAATATCACCCGTATTTGTAAATCATTGACTTGTGATAAACACAAAAATATTCCCATAGCAGTCATACTACCATATGTAAGATTGTTTAGCAATCTTAATGCCAATGAATTAAAAGGTCATATGATTAGATAAATCATCTGATTAAGAGTAGAGCAAATTAAGTACTCTGGTTCTACTGGCAGCAGTTTGGTCTAAACAAGAGGGCTCATCAAATATGCAGCTGCAGTATTTACAGCAAACATATTGAGCAAACTAGTACAAATGGAATACAAATGACAAAATTCAGACATCTTAAAGTGATCACTCAGTCTCTCTTCAATCCAGATGCACACCAGAATATATTTTTTTTTAAGTTTGTTGAGATTATGGAATTCTTCTGTGTTTTTCTTCCACTATGTGACATTTTCCACCACCATTTGATTTGAGTTTGCAAGGCCAGGATCAGAGATGTGCTTTCTTTCCTCCTGGGACCAGGCTTGCAAGTCCAGTGGACCGCCACTAGATGCAATGGTGCCCCTTGAAAGCACATGTCCGTGTCCACACAGGCAGGCGGCCTCAGGAGTGATAAAAAGAGTCAAAGGTTGTATAATTTTTCCCTCAATTACACAATTTTTTCTGGGAGCCGGTCCATCCTTGCTGTTTCAAGGGACCTGGCATATATGGCATACTGTTCTTAATATGTTTGCTCACCTTCTTGGCACTATGTGTTTTAACCAAGGTCTCTGAGAAAGGTTGTTTCCCCAGGTAGGGATTTTCCCCTGAAGTTAGGGAGGGAATAAAACCCCTCAACTAAGTGCCAGGCGGCTAATTCATCATTTTAACTACGAACAATCATGCTTAAGCTGCATAATCTTTACTCCCTGGAATGGAGATAAGAAACGCCCTAACTTTTGTAATAGAGATTGATAGGATTGAATCAACTGGTATAAATACAGATGTAACAAGACAGAAAGAGACAGAACTTAAGAAGAGAGCCAAGAAGACAGAACCTACAGACAGAAGAACTTCGCTGGAGAGAACATGGCAAAAGATCCTGGACTGAATCTGACTACAGAAATTGGCAAGAGAACCTGACTAGAACCTGGTGACCGAACCTGGCTGGAGATCTCAGACAGAACCTGGCTGGAGAACCTAGCGAGGGAACATGGCCACAGAACCTGGCTGGAGATCCGAAGCAGAACCTCTCTGGAGATCCAGACCAGAACTTGGCTGGAGATCCTGTCTGGAGATCCTGGCTAGGCTGCTGATCAACTGAACACTGTCTCCGTGTCCTTCCTTCTTCGCCGACTCCGTCTACGCCTTTGGGGACCCCTGGACCTGCTGGGGTTGGGCCCCAGCAAATTTTATATTTTAAGTGCCTTATACTTAGAGATAAGTGCAACATTTATCAGACTTCCTACTGTCTCAGAATAGAAAAAGATCTTAAATTTTGAATTTAGGCAGCCTTTTCAATCTCCCACAGTTATTCATATTCTCCTCAGACTTACTCCTCATACATATGTACTTAAAAAAATAATCTGTTTTGATTCTTATGACCATCAAGTGAGGTGGAACATTATTTTCCCCTTTTTAATATAAATGACTTAAACTAGGACTCTCAGGGGAATCCTACATCTTTTGACCTTTTAAACAAATTCTTTTGATTCTACCATCACCATGCTTACAGCATGATACGCTATGATGTACCCCCAGGCTTAATTGGATTTAGGAACTTTCTTAGGGGTTGCCTATCTTTAGATCAAATAAAAAACAAAAAGCCTTTGTTTCACCAAAGCATCACATTATCCTAGTCTTCATTCCACTAGGAGAGACATGCTATTTCCTACATAGAGCTTATCATGGCAAAGGCCCTATTTGCACTTCCAAAAATACCGCTCTTTTTGACTTTTTCAAGTTTCGACAGGAATTTTAAAAATGAGAATTTTGAGGTAGCAATAGCATGACAATCTTAAGAGGGTGCATTTGCAAATACCAACATATTCAGAGCTTCTTTCCTTGTTAAGTACCTTTGGGGACATTTATAATTGTTTCTCCATCTGTCTCCCTGCCTCCTCTCCCAACAGCTCTTACTTCCCATTTAGGCATCAGTGTGGCTCTAGGAAGGTTGTGTCCACTAGGGGTTCTAGTGCATTCCTCTCCTGGCCAATGATTGGCTCAATAGTAGGCATGTGACCTAAGCCTGTCCAATGGGAAAAATTTGGGACTTCTGCTGGGCATCATCAGTCACAGATGCCCACTCTTTCCCAATGGACTTGGATGAGGAAAGATTAGCCCCAACAGACAGGACCAGCATCTTAAAATGAAGAGAGGTGCCAGCTGCAGGATGGAGCCAACACGGGGGTGTGAAGCAGAAAGCAACAGAAGGGCTTGGATACTTGGTGACCTCTTTGATGCAGCCTTGTCTGGAATCTCTCTACCTCTAAGCACTTTAGAGGAAAGAAATACATTCTCTTTTTTATTCTTTAAGCCACACTGAGTTGAGGTTTTTGGTTCCCTACAATTTTTGCATCTTAACAAATACAGTACCTATTTTTTTCCACATTATGGCTCTACTAAGCCTGCAGAAATTGCAGGGCTCGCCTCTTCTAGGTACAGGGTGCCTCGTTTTAATGGGACCATGCTCCTTTTAATGGAACCAAATTTTTTAAAGGCACATTTAAATTGCACAATCAGGATTTAAAATCATGACAAAAAGTGATTACATCTAAAATATTCTAAACCCTGGTACAATATCATCGTGCTATTAGCTGTGATGGAGCTGAGAATCAAAATGTGTTTTGGAATGATTTATTTTATTTTAAACTAGAGGCCCAGTGCACGAAATTTGTGCATGGGTAGGGTGTTTATCACTAATTTATCATGTGTTTATCATTAATTCCTCCCCAAATTCTTCTATGGAATACTGATGTTCTCTTCAATAGAGTTGAACACTGAGATAATCTATCAGTTTCTTTTTCCTTTCCCTTTTTTCTAGCTGCTCCTCTCTCTGGTCTCTGCCTCTGCCTCCCACCATGACTGACTGCAACCCAGCCTGCTGTACAGCTGCCATCCTGGGAATCTTAGGAATCCCCTTTATCTCTGACCCTCGGGGGATTGCCTGTCACCTGGATCCCATGCATTCCTGCTTTTGGCTTTATGCCCTCATTTTGGTGGATCCAGTCTCTTCTATTTTCTTCAAGAAAATTATTTTAGATGAGGTACAACAAACATAGTAAAGTGTAATAAACTTAAGTGTCCAGTCCAATAACTATTTTGTAATTATTCTTGTAACTACCATCCAGATCAAGAGATTGACTATCTCCAGCACTCTGTGGGGATTTCTCCTGTCACTTCCCAATAATACCCTACGCCACCACCCCCAACAAGGCCATCACTAGTCTGACTTCTATCACCATCAATAGTTTGCCTGTTTTTGAACTTCATATAAAAGAATCATAAGGTATGTAGTCTTATATCTGGCTTTCTTTTACTCTTCATTAAGTTTAGAGAGTCATCCATGTTGTTGCAGGTACCAGTAATTTATCTTTTGTTTGCTTTTTACTATGGTATATAGTATAAATGTAAAGTGTTTGGATATTATGGTATAACTAGTGGCCTGGTGCATGAAATTTGTGCGGGGGGGGGGGGTTAGGGGGGATTGTCCCTCAGCCCAGCCTGCACCCTTTCCAATCTGGGACCGCTGGCTCCTAACCGCTCACCTGCCTGCCTGCCTGATTGCCCCTAACTACTCTGCCTGCTGGCCTGCTTGCTCCCAACTGCCCCCCTGCCAGCCTGCTTGCCCCCAACTGCCCTCCTCTCCTGGCCTGATCACCCCTAACTGCCTCTGCCTCTGCCCCGCCACCATGGCTTTGTTTGGAAGGATATCCGGAAGGTCTCCTGGGAGGTCTCCTGGTCTAATTAGCATATTACCCTTTTATTAGTATAGATTACAGCTGCTACAAATAGTCTTGTACCCATCTTTTGTTGAACACATGTGCTCATTTCTTTTGGGTGTATCACCTAGGAGTGGAATTGCTGGGTCACAGGGTAGCCACTAACTTTTTGAGAAATGATGCAGTTAGAATTATTTTTGGTAGGCCAGACTATGCTACAAATAAGCATCACAACTTATGGTGTCATTTGTCAAGTCTCTTCTGACTCAGACAAGTCGGCTGGAGGTCAGGTAACCCTGCAGGGCAGCTGTCTCTCCTCTGGCCTTCCAGTGATCCAAACTGCTTCCATCCTCTGGCTCTACCATCTCAACATGAGGCCTCTTCAGAAAGCATGGCACTCACATCTCTCTCTTTAATGCTTTGGCCAGGATGTGGCACACATCTGCTCACAGCCACTTGATCAGAACATGTGGCCTCGCCTAACTGGGAAGTGCAAACTTCTGGGTTCCAGGAAGGAAAAGGGAAACAAATATTGGTGTGAGTATTGCCTGCCACACTTCACATACCTGGCAATACCTCTGTTCTAATGTCATATAGAATGAAAGTTTGTCCAGGTGCTAAACTCTAGGTAGAAAATAATTACTTTCTTTGGAGTCATTTCTCCATTGTCTTTTAGTTTCCAGTACTACTTTTAAGAAATCCACCACCACTGTGATTCTTTATGTTTTTCTCTTTGGAAGTATTTAGGATTTCCTCTATCCCTCATATTTGGACATTTCACAATGATATGCCTTGGTATGGATATTTTACGTTTTTATTTTTTATTATTGTATTTTTGTACTACTTTCTGGAAGATTTTCTCAATTTTACCTCTCAATTATTTTATATTAATTTGAAAAATTGTTTCTACTTATATATTTGTAATTTGCATATCTTTCTTGTTTACTTACTATTCTCTTTTTATTGCATCCTGTTGTTTAATGCATGCAATAACTGTTAATTAATAAAAGTTTCTTTGAAGTTTTCTTTTCTTGCATTGCTTCTCTTTTCTCCATGGTTTATTCTCTTCCCCTCACCCCACCCCCACTTTTATTTGTAGTTGCTTTTGATTTTTAAATCTTTTGTATTAGAGGATTGTCTTATACACCTGGAGATATTTGGCTGCCTGTTTACATCTAGGTGTCCAGGACTAAAAAGTTGACTGGAAGCCCTTTGTACTTGGGAAGGACTTACCATCTAGTGAGGTTCTCTGTTGAGTGATGAGGTGGGACCCAGGCATTCATTGGGTGACTTCCATGTATCGGTAGGGACTGTACCTAATTGTATTGTCAGTATTGGTAGTTTTTTGTTTTCTATTGGGGCAGGTCACTTTCTTCAAAGAAGAACTTGCCAGTCTCCTCCATGGGGAGTATAAGCTTGGAGTACATTCATGGAGCTAAGGGAAAGTTTCTAACTCTCACCCTTCAGAATGTGGCTGTCATTGAATCCCATTTCTGTTTAGCTCCCTGGTGTCACTGAGTCCAGAACCCTGCTGGTTCAGCATCTCCAGAGAGCGAACATCTTGTTTTCTCCAAGGACAGGGGAGAGATACTCACCTGGCTGTGGGGCAAAGGGGAGGGTCCATAACTTATGCAGACTTTTGACTAATTCTTTGTCTTCTTGCTCCACCCATTCCTTCATCTTCATAAGCACCAGGGACCATAAATTCCTGACCTTTCCAAAGCTCTTTAGAGCAACTAATCTTGCTTCTTCTTGGCTTCCTCTTTTTAGGTTTTATTAGGCTTTTAGGTTTTATTAGCTTTCTCTGTTCTGCTCATTCAGCTATTCCTCTTCTCTCAGCTTCCCATCTTCCAAAATATAGCTGATAGTTCTTGTCTAATGTCTCCTCTCCCATACTTTTTATCATTGGAGTTTACACCTTTATTAATTTCCTCACTGTCATTTCCAGTAAGTTGTAGAGAAATTTTACATAAATGCTTTCTAAAAATTTTTCCATGTATAATTTGACTCAATTATTTTCTAAAGCTAAAATATAATCATATCACTCCTCCTTTTACAATCTTTTCATCTGCAGCATTAATTCTAACCTTATGTTAGCACACAAAATTTCGCATGATGTGACTCTTAGTCACTTTTCTAATCTTAACCCCACAATCCAGCATATAGGATTATTAGCTATTTTTCAAACATGTCTGCCCTTTCTTATTTTCAAAGCCATGTGTAGACTGTTCCGATACTTGGAATATACTTTTCTTCTTCCCATGAACATCTGCTCATACTTCACCTCCCCTCTGAGGCATACTTTGCCTCCTCCAGACCAAAGTCATCCTTTTCCTATGTGCTCACATAGCAGTGAATCTATGTGTATAAAATCAGTTCTATTTTCCCAATCTACCATGGAGAATTTAGATGTAGTATTTCCCAGGCTCACAGTGGAGGATTGCTGCACATATCAGCCATCAAGGACTAAGATTGTTGCTTCTTTGAAATTTTTAGTATTTGGTAAAGTGCCTTTGATATCTCATACATATATATCTATATATCTATATATCTATATATCTATATATCTATATATCTATCCTATATAATAAAACCCTAACATGCAAATCGACCAAACGGGGGAATGACCGGTCGCTATGACATGCATTGACCACCAGGGGGCAGACACTTAATGCAGGAGCTGCCCCCTGGTGGTTAGTGCGCTCCCACAGGGGGAGCGCCACTCAGCCAGAAGCTGGGCTCACAGTTGGTGAGCGCAGCAGCGGAGGCGGTAGCCTCTCCCGCCTCAGCGTCACCACTAAGGACCCCTTGGGGGATGTCCACCTGCAGGGAGTGGGCCTAAGCCAGCAGGCGGACATCCCCCAAGGGGTCCCGGACTGCGAGAGGGCACAGGCCGGGCTGAGGGACCGCCCCCCCTCAGTGCATGAATGTCATGCACTCGGCCTCTAGTATATCTATATCTATATCTATATCTATATCTATATCTATATCTATCTATATCTATCTATCTATATCTATTTCTACAAGTATATCTCTATCTCTATCTCTATATCTATATTTATCTATACCTATATCTATTTATATCTATTTGTGACCAATGAATGAAAAAGGAAACAATGGTACAAGACCCCTTGGGTGTTGTAAACAAGGGCACCAAAGTGCAAACTCCTCACCTGGGAAGGACTTTCAGGTCCCAATTTTTGCCCGCCTTGGGGTGCAGTAAATACTCTGGCATAACTCACTCCTGTCTTCCTGTTCTCAGTGTGCTCCCCTGCCAAAGAGGGAGAGGGATACCTTACAGAATGCCATCATATTTTGGAGAGGCATTAAAAAACTGCTTTGCGCTTCCAAACCTTTCGGGCCAGCTCTGTTTCAAACTCTGCACCTGAATTGTTTTTGTAATTGTGCCAGATAAAGTCCTTCCTTACCAATGCCCAGACAGAACCATTGGGGAATGTCCTGCCCCCAGGCATTGTAAGCTACCCACCACTGAGGCTGTGCTGTTCGCATTGGCAGCCACATCCTTTGGTAAATATCACCAAGGCTTTTTACAAGATGTGCCTGATCTCGTTTGCTCAATACTGACCTCAGATGAGGCTACATGCAAGTTCCACCCCACAGCTGTCTCGCTTGGTAACCATGTCTCAGGCCAGGCTTTGTTTTGTAAAAGAGCCAGCTGTATGGAAAGTCCCAACAACTGCAAACACTAATAGAGTGGAATCCTCAGCTTTTGTTGCGGAGGCGGCAGAGGCGTTCAGGTGGGAAAACCTGCTGGAGATCGCTCCCTCTCAGGGCACCCATCTCAAGGCGCATGGGCCTTTTCTGACAGCTGCCTGATTGGAGACTTCAAACCCATTGTTCCTTCAGAGTGTTCCCTCCCAGCATCATCTTTGCAGCCAGTCAGACATGGCATTTTGTTCTCTTTTGCTTTCCCACTTGGGCAAGTTATTTCCCTGTTTTAAATAGTTTGCGTTCCTATAAAATAGGGCTGGTTGTGAGAATCCGACAAGATAATGTGTATGAAGCAGTTGGCATATAGAAGGCATCTTCTTCTGGCATTTCTCTTCTCAGAAAAAGCACTGAAGTTCTCCCTAGTATTTTTATTTTTTTTTTACCATTTGTTCTTTTAAAAAATTTCAGTCTTTTCCTATTCTGTTCACTGTGTTGTCCTCTTTTATTCTTCCTTTTTTTCAGGGTGTACATTTTTTAGTTTAAATTGTCACTTTAAGAGCTTACATTTAACAAATTTAGTTGAATTTTTTTTTAAGTTTTTTTTTTTTTTATTGATTTCAGAGAGGAAGGGAGAGGTAGAGAGAGATAGAAACATCAATGATGAGAGAGAATCACTGATCGGCTGCCTCCTGCATGCTCCCTACTGGGGATCTAGCCCAAAATCCAGGCATGTGCCCTGACCAGGAATCAAACCATGATCTCCTGGTTCATTGGTTGATGCTCAACCACTGAGCCACACTGGCCAGGCAAATTTAGTTACATTTTGGTCAGATCTTTTATATTTAGTTTGTTATTATTTCCTTGTTTTTCGTTTTTCTTTTTAAAAAATCCTCACCTGAGGATTTTTTTTCCCATTGATTTCCAGAGTGAAAGGGAGATAGGAGGAAGGGGAGAGAGAGAGAAACATTGATGTGAGAGACACACATCGACTAGTTGCCTCCCGCAAGCACTCTTACAGGGAACTGGGAGCGAACCCACAACCAAGGTACATGCCCTTGACCAGAAATCGAACCCATGACCCTTTGGGTGGTGGATGATGCTCTAACCATTGAGCAAACCAGCCAGGGCTATTTCCTTGTTTTTTACTTATATTTTCTTTCTTCTTTTTGGCACTTTTATTTCTCTTTGTTTGGCAGCTTTAAAGATAGTCCCAAATAGAGTGAGAAAAAATTTTTTTTCAGGCATTTATCTTCATGGCTAGAAGGATTAGAGAGCCAGGCAAGCCCAGATGTGGAGGTGCTGGCATTTTGGAAGGGGAGTTTTTGGGAGTGGTGGCAGGGAGGTGTAATGGCTGGGAATCAGAGTCACAGGAATTTAAAGACAAGAAATGAAGTACCATATGAACTCTTGAAGCCTGAAATATTGCCAGAAACCAAAACTACTCTCTAGGGCAGTGGTTCTCAACCTGTGGGTCGCGACCCCTTTGGCGGTGGAACAACCCTTTCACAGGGGTCGCCTAAGACCATCCTGCATATCAGATATTTACATTATGATTCATAACAGTAGCAACATTACAGTTATGAAGTAGGAACGAAAATAATTTTATGGTTGAGTCACAACATGAAGAACTGCATTTAAAGGGCCAGAAGGTTGAGAACCACTGCTCTAGGGTAAATCCTCGGCTCCCTCTTCGCTGCTCCTCCTTTTCTCTGGTTCTGTTCTGTTCTCTTCTCATTTCGAACCCATTCCGTGGTGGCCACCCCAACCCCCAGTCCACATGCTCTTCTTACAGCTAAGAAGCCAATCTCTCGGTTTCCAAGTCCAAAAATGTCAAGGAAGGAATCTAATTGGACCGATTCCGCTCTTCTCACCAGGCCACAGGTCACTGGCCTGCTGATGGTTGAGCTGCAGTTAGTCAGAGTCCACTCAGGCCCAACGCGACATTGTCAGGCAGCACACTTAGAGCTCTGTGGCTTCCTGGGCCTGCCCCTTCCAGCTGATGGTCAGTCCTTAGACCAGCCGTGGGCAAACTACGGCCCACGGGATCCGGCCCGTTTGAAATGAATAAAACTAAAAAAAAAAAAAAAAAAAGACTGTGCCCTTTTATGTAATGATGTTTACTTTAAATTTATATTAGTTCACACAAACACTCCATCCATGCTTTTGTTCCGGCTCTCCGGTCCAGTTTAAGAATCCATTGTGGCCCTCGAGTCAAAAAGTTTGCCCACCCCTGCCTTAGACAGTGGTTCTCAACCTTCTGGCCCTTTAAATACAGTTCCTCATGTTGTGACCCAACCATAAAATTATTTTTGTTGCTACTTCATAACTGTAATGTTGCTACTGTTATGAATCATAATGTAAATATCTGATATGCAGGATGGTCTTAGGCGACCCCTGTGAAAGGGTTGTTCCACTGCCAAAGGGGTCGCGACCCACAGGTTGAGAACTACTGCTTTAGGAGACAGTGGGGACAGAGTTACAGCTCCAAACATAGCAAGCAGTGCACTGGATTTGATAAAAAGACATAAAAATGTTGGGAGGCCGATTTTAAATGAGAAATTTCTAAAAATACAATGAATATATCAGAAAAAGACACTATCCTGTGATATAAATTGTTTTTGGAAATTTCCTCTGGTAAAAATTTGGATACTGGGTTGAACACACACCTTCCTTTAGAAACTTTTCTTTATGTGAAAACTGTTGGAAAATAATTCTGCAGTGACAGCTCCCCAGTTCAAAAACTTACCCGTGGAAGCTCCTAAGACACGGCGTCACAGGTTGCGTCCCTAGCTCACTGCGGAGGGAGAGGCCGAGGGGTCGGGCCCCAGCTGAGCCAGCTTACCCGTCCTTGGGGTCTGATGGGAAACAAGCCCTCAGCTGCGTCTCCCGCACACATCCCACACGTAGGCTCCACATGCTTGACACAAACATTAAACGTTACCTGTAATTCTCTTTTCTCAGATTGCACGTGTCAGGTTTCAAAGCATGCCTCAAGTTCTCCCACATCTCTCTAGGGGCGATATAATCCAACCTTGTGAGCTTTTCTGAGTTCTTCCCCTCCTGTCCTAGTTTGCTTAGCTATTGTCTTTCCCTCCTAGTCGCCTCCCCTCTTTTCTCCTCTTCCCCAAGCTCTCACTTGCACCTGGTCATGGTAAAGCGTGTTCTCCAACTCCCCCAACACAGCTTTAGAAGTAACCCTTGAGGATATCTGACGCGGGAGTCCAGCCCCATATATCATCAGAATCCTCACTCTGGGAACACGGGACTACGGCTCAGAAGGCCCAAGCTGACAATGTTGCTGCCACTGGATGTGACAGCTAATTTTCCCTTTTTCTTCTCTTCCTACGTATCTACAACAAGTCCCTCAGGTTGAATAATAAAGATGTTCTACTCGGCTTCTTCTCTTTTATTTCTATTTTCTCAAAGCCTGCTGCTGTAAAGGGGGGATGACAAGGCACAAGGAATTTACTGCTTATTACAACCGTGAAAACCGGGAGTTAAATCCTCATTACTTTTCCCCACTCATTTTCATTAATTAAATCTGAAATGTTACACATTGACGTCCTATTCAGTTTAGTGGGTTCTTTAAGAAACAAGGGTTTAAGGTACCTCCTTCATCGACAATAAAAAATTATTTCACTACATTTTAGTTTATAAAAAAATGTAACTGACCCAAAAGAACAGTGTTTCAACAAACTAGGTGACAAATGTCAGACCAAGAAGGGAATTATTTATTGCTTTCAGCAACTTTTCTTCTTGTTGGCAAGAATCCTTTGAAAGAAATGGGTCAGTTTCATGCTATTATTGAAAATAAATTCCAAGGACGGAGTGAGTTAGTGCTTTAGACTGTTTTTTTACATAGCGAGTGTTTCATGAAAGACACACCCGAACAGCACAAGACCAGAGCTTGGGGACCTCAGTCTGTTCCAGAAAACAGAGTTCCCACAAAATAGCATTACGTGCTGCTATCAGGTTACGGGACTTGCCGCAGTTGCCTAATATAACAGTGAGTTCGGGGCACTGCTGTGGGTACACGGAGTCACCAGGGGGATGACTTAGGCTGAGTGGTTGTAGCAACCCAGGGCACAGCTCACCGACAGGCCAGAGCTCCACCTCAATGTTCAACCCAGGCCAAGGATACCCAGCAGTAAGCTGTCCAAGGCCGTTCCTCCTGTCCGGGGTAATCTTGTCTATCAGCTGCCGCTTCTTTGGTGCCAGGGTCAGGGAAAGGAGAGCATTTAATGACGCTGCTGTTCTTGAGTTCATGCCTCTGATCGCCTTTTCTTCAGAACCACAAAATGATTTCTGACAAGGTCTCTGGTGTTTTTCCCCTATGCAGGGGGGAAAAAAGTGGTTTGTTGACTTTCTATAGCAGGTTCAGGATGGTGATGATGGTGGCTTAGGATTAAATTTAGTTATTTTATCTCAAGTGTCAATCGGTATCCATTCTTGTTCCTAATTCTTGACCCAGTCCTGATCCTGACCTGAAAGGAGCCAGGCTTCCTAGTAGAATTTATTGAGTTCAGTGATTACAGCCAGATGACAGGGTTGAATGCTGATTTCACACATTTATGAAAGTGACAGAATGATTAGAAGACAAGACCCACTTCTCTTCAATGTGGTTGGTGGTGTTTCCAGTTGAACTTAGCTCATGAAGGCTCCCGGGAGTGAAGCCCAGCCTGGATCACTGGAAACTAGGAGAACTCTGGTGTAAGTGTGAGAAAAACCTGGAATTTGATCTATACATTCATTTCTCAGTTCCTGTTCATCCACACCTTCCCTGAAGCGTCCTGCTCAGCACAGAGTTCCTGCCATCACAGCCTTGGTGTGCCCCTCCTCTGACCCCAGGTGACCATGTCCCTGTGGCTTCTAATCCTGTGTCTTAAGCCTGATTATTACTCTAGCTCCAAGCTCCTTCTGAGTCACTTTACTAGTAGGTCATGGTTCACCTCTTTCAGGGGCAACCATGGCTGAAAATTATCCAGATGTCCAAGAGAACTATATGGGCAGGAGCTTAAATAGTCCTATATAATGATGATTAATTTTTTTTCCTGTTTTATTTTGATTTCTTCCATTTATTTTATTTTATGTTTCCCTATCACCACTTAATCCCCTCTATACCCTCTTCCACCTCTCTCCTCCTTACCCCCCACCCCCGCAATTACCACACTGTTAAGTTGCAGAATGTTTTTTCTTCAAATTAAATTGTAGGCAGTTGCTCAATATCTAAAGCAGATGAATGTGGCACTGTGAAGGTGTTCTGCCACAGTGTCCTGTTAACCCTGAGGAATCTCCACAAACTCAAAGGCTCCTCAGGACATGGTTTGGAAACCACTAACATACAGGATTCTGAAAGGGAAGAGGAAGCCAAAACGTTTGCGGCTCATTTCAACAGCTGTTTCACTCAGTAATTATAGCTTTATTCCTATGACCTGCCTCTGAACCCCAGCTCCCTGGATCCTATTCAGAGCAAGGGATGGAGGTGACCTAGAGTAAAGCTAGCTGCCCATCCCCTTACTCAATTTCTTGTCCAAGTTTTTCACCAACTTCCTGCTCTTGTAAATTCCGTGGGCCTCCTGTCAAGCAATCTAGATTCCAGCTCCAGTTCTGCTTCTTTCCAGCTGTGTGTGAAGATCATCTGAATTCCCTAAGACTGGATTTCTTCCTGGGTTGGTAGAAGTAATAATACCTTCTTTAGTTGTGAGAATGAAAATACAGTGGGGCCTTGACTTACGAGTTTAATTCGTTCTGAGACCGAGCTCGTTAAGGAGCTCGTTAACTCAAATTATTCTATCAACTCAATGCAAAAAATCAGCCTAGAGAGACAGCTGGTATCTCAAAAAACTCGTTAGTCCGTTAGCCCGGACACTCCTAAGTCAAGGCCCCACTGTAAAATTAAGTGAATTGCATAAATGAATTGTGTAAACTATGCATTCTGTATACCTTTTAAGTAATTATGAATACATACACTAGTGTGCTAGAGACATGAGACCTATAACCAAAGACGTTTGGTTAGACTGCAATCATCATTTGAAAACCTTTACTGGCTCTGGAGGCACACATAAGAGGGTACAAATTTAGGAAGAAAATTATCTGCTTTTTTTTTTTTTCAGCGTCCTCCCAGTGCTATGGATGTAGAGTTGGCCTTTAACCTATGGTCATGAATCTCAGCTTGTGCCAGAAGGAACTTTAAGGGAGATGGACATCTCCAATGGTAATGTGCCAAAGAGCAGAAGATAGTCACCGAGCGCAGGTCACTAGAAGCACTGGGCAAACAGTGAATTTCTGAACAACCAGTTCAGCATGTTTAACCAAGCACCTATGTGAGGTTTCAGACAGAGCAAAGCAAGTTTCATCATCCCTCCTGGGTCAACAATGTGGAAGTTGTCATAGAGTCCATGGCTGTTTCAGTGCATTTAAGTAGGAGCTCTTAAGACCCTGGAGAGAAGGATGATGAACACGGGAAGTGACAAAAGGGACACCTGCTAGGACGGTGACTTAAGGTAGATCACTGCCAGAATCACTGATATGTTATTCGAGTATTCAAAGAAAACAAAAGAATTGAGAGATTACTTGGTGCAGAAGTCAGAAACCATGGCCTCTATGCTGCCTCTGACCTTTCTCAAGATTATAGCAGACACCAACAATCAAGATGCTCTTTGATTATCCTTATCTATAAAATGGGATAACAATGAGATAATCCATGTAAATCACTTAGAACAGTGACTTTCACAGAATACTCAAAAAATGCCTATTTTCCCACTGAGCCCTATTAGCACTTTCTCACTTAGCCATGATACAGACTCAGAATTTTTTTCACCACAGCATTACAGGGAAATATTTCCAAGATGTGAGAAGAAATTCATGAACCATTTCTGATCTAATTCAACCCCACTCCCATTCTTGCTCACCATCTTTCTGGGACTGAGGAGACTGAAACGGAGGGAGGAGAGGCTGCCTGCCCTGAACTGTATTGCCTCTGAAGACTCATCACCACAGGGAACAGTGGTCATAATATCTGCTTCTGCGCAGTTATGGATGCTATTTCACCACCCTTTTATATAGTCACTCAATGGCAGAGATAATGCCTCCTAAGATTTTGCTAAACTTACTCCTAATGCTAACATCACTGACCACTTAGTCAAATTACTGTGAGGTGAGGTGAAGGGAGGCTCTGGTTCCACAAAGAGCAACATCAAGGAAAGGCAACCAGAGGGATTTGGAGGTGAAGAAAAGCAGAAAGACTCAACAGACCGTGTGAGTAGTCAATGACAAGATGGAATCTGGAAAGCTGAGCAGTGACCATTATAACATTAATCATATAAAATTGGCAACAATAGCTGGCTCTGTCCTTAATATTGTTCACTTCTTAATTTGCTAAGCTTCTTGATGATTCCAAGTAGTGGTACAGCCCTGGGACCTCAGCACGTCTCCTGCATGAGAGATCATGAGTCACTGCTCAGAGGTTCCCTGTGTGAGGCTACCTGGACTTGGGCCATCCTTTCTTCTCTCCCAACCTCTCTCCTCTTCCCAACCACTAACCCCCAGATGGGTAGTTAATTCCTTTTGCTGGATCTCCTCCCTGCCTGTCTCCACTCCTGTGATTGCTTCATCTTCCCCAGGCTGCCATTATCAGCCTGGACTCGCCCTTTGAGCATCTCCTCCCCTCCCCACCCAAGCAGGTCTTTCTACTCATGAGCCTCTTTCTTCCTCGCAGTCCCACTTCCCTCCTCCTAATCCCTTTCTTTCCATTCTCTTTGTTCATTTCCTGAATTCCACCCTTCCTTCTTCATCCCAGTTTTCATCTTTTATATTTATTCCTCTAGCTACTTTTCTCTTTTTCAATACCACAACGCTGAGATTTACACCCAAAGGAAAGTGTTTTTTTCCCTATTGAGCGAATCTTCTCAGGGGTTGGCATTTCTCTTCATGGTCTACGTTCAAACGACTCATTCTCTCATCCACTGTTAGCCTTTCTTCAATATCATGTGGCTATGAAGTCCAATCTATTTTTTTCTCTGATTGACTGGAAGGGGCCAGGAGGATGGAAGGGAAAAGAGCACGTGAATTTAGGAAGTGCTCTACTGGATGATCTCTGTCATCCCCAATAGCTTTGCAGTTCCGGAAGCTGCGTTTTGCATCATCATTTGAGGGCACAGCTCTCTGTAGTATTTCTAAGAATATCCTCATTCCTTTACACCAGAAAACCTGGTTGGGAGTAGGGAGAGACTGGTTTCCCTAACAAAAATGCCAGGCAAATTACTTTTTGTTTATTAAATGGAAGGAGGTAAAGGGATAGGAATCAAAGGGATTGGAATAGCCTCACCCCCAGCCACACTTCTCCTATTTTTCCTGTCAATCTGCAAAACGAGGAGTTGGAAGCTGAACCATGGGAGTTGGACCAGCTTAATCTGGTTTTCAAAACTGAGTCACATTGGGCCTCTTGGTGGCATACTGCTCTTACCAGGGAGGGCCCTTCAAAATTTCTGAAGTGGCAGTTAGTTTTCTCTTTCTTATCAGCTTGACTTCATAGGTCTCCCTGGCTGCGGCACAGAGCTGGGCTAATTGTCATGGTTCATATTTCAAGGACCTGTGCCCATGGACACGAAGGGGGACCGCAGCCTCCCCTGGGTATTTCAGGCCTCTCCCGGGCCACCTTACATGTGCTCACACTTAGTTCTAATGGTAGTCCATTCCAGTCCCCTCACAGGTAGTATTTGCCACTAAAATGGGTACCTTGCCACATTCCCAGTCCCTGTGAGAATCCCTCCATGAGCACCGTTCCCTCTGCTCTGTGGCGTGCTGTTTCCCGGGCCCCCAAAGCTAGAACCTGAAGGTGCTGATATGACAGCAGGCTCCTCGGGGTCCCGGCTGCACTGGGGCGCTCTGTGTTCCCTGAAGCTAAGCAGAAGACTCTGGTATGTATCCAGTCTGTCATCCAGGCTGGAGCCTCTCCGTTTGTGCATGGCCTGCTCTGTGGGGCACAGAGGAACAGAAGTACTCCAGCTTCTCAATCCCTTTGCCCGCCCCAAGTCACCCTCACACAAACAGTGCTCTGCTGAGCCCTCGCTCCCTCTCACCGCATCCTCCTTCTGAAAACCAGCATGTTTATGGCCTTGATGGTGGTCATGGTTTCATGGGTGTATATTTACCCCCAAACTCATTGTACTTTAAATATGTACAGCTTGTACATGTCACTCATATGTCAATAAATTGATTTTAAAAATATTAGCCCAATTAACTAACAGTTAGGCCACAGCTGCTTTCCTTCTGAATCTTATATAATAAAAGGGTAATATGCAAATCAACCAAACTGTGGTGCACGACCTGTTGTTATGATGTGCACTGACCACCAGGGGGCACACAGTCAACACAGGAGCTGCCCTGTGGTGGTCAGTGCACTCTCAGAGCGGGCCTAAGCTGTCAGTTGGACATTCCCCGAGGGCTCCCAGACTGCAAGAGGGCACAGGTCAGGCTGAGGGGCCCCTCCCCCCTGAGAGTATGAATTTTGTGCACCAGGCCTCTAACATTGTTATAATTCTCTCTGAATAGTGACATAAGTGTGTTATTTAAATTTGTAAAAGTAGCTAATAGAACTGAAAGAATTAATATAACTATTATGTTATACTAATAGGAGAATAGCCCTATTGTTATAATCCTGTACGATAAGGAGAATAAGGGGGAGGGAAAACACATTCCTCCTGTATACAGTGGGGCCTTGACTTACGAGTTTAATTCGTTCCGAGACCGAGCTCATTAGGAGCTCGTTAAGGAGCTCGTTAACTCAAATTACTCTGTCAACTCAATGCAAAAAATCGGCTGAGAGACAGCTGGTATCTCAAAAAACTTGTTAGTCGGGACACTCGTAAGTCAAGGCCCCACTGTATTCCTCTCTTCCTCCCGGGCCCCTCTCACACTCCCAGGGACACCTCTCTTTCTCTGGCCCTCACCAGCTTAATCTGGTTTTCAAAATTGGCTCCTTTTCCTTGCTTCCCTTCTTCTCTCCCATCCCAATCAAAATGCTCAATCGAGTGTTTGCTGGAAACACCTGTGCATTCTAAGACACCACAGTGGTTTTGAGGTTGGTCACCACCCTTAGGCCCACAGGCCGAAAAGAGCTTGTTAGATGAAGCAGGCATCTGTGATCTTGGAGAGATCCGTTTCCATGAATGGTCAGGGGCAGAAGTCAGAATTATGAGGAGAGGAGGGTGTTTTTTTTTTTAATTGCACCTTTTCATTTGTGATGAAACTTTGGGGAAATATGCTTATGAAAGTGTACGCATAACTCTGTCTATGAAAATAGTTTTGAGGCTGAGTATGAGGTTGGGGATTTTGAATCTTGAATTCAAACAAACTATCCAGTAAGTGTGAGGTCAAAATCAAGATCTTTACAGACAAGCAAGGGCACCCTTGCTTGACACTATTTAAGAATGCATTTTAGGTGGAAAAATGAAAAAGAAAGCCAAGGAAAGGAGACATGGGATTTGGGAAACAGAGGCCTCACCCCACGAGTGCAGTAAAATAGGGTCTTGGATGTCCACTGTGAAACCAGAGGATGAACAGCTTGCAGTCAACGGCATGACTGAGGGATAAAAAAAGAAGAAGAAAAAAAACTGTAAGAAGTCATAAAAGCACATTATTCTTTTGCCAATAAAAAAGGCAAAGGCCATTAAAAATTCCAGAAAAAAATCTACATAAGAAAGTCTTGCCCAAACATGATGAGAATAATACAAAGTTATGATTTTAAGCAACTGATAATGTGTAAGGAAAGAGAATCCTTTTGGCTTTGAATGCTAAAAGAATTTCCCCCTACACAGCCCAGATGACTTGTTGAGGAGAAAACGCATGCCTAGTACGCCACTTAGTTCAGCGTGGCATGATACCCACTCATGTATGCTGTGTATTCATGTTTGTCTTTTAAAATTAAGCAATAGACAAAGCACAGGCGCCTGGCACCAGAGGCATAAATAAATGCTAACCGCTTTGGTAATGCAAAGATTGCATCTATAGTTGTAGCTTATTCTAAGGGAAAAGCATTGAAATGTTGACTAAAGGATAAAATAGTGATAAAAATGTGGTATATAATGTCACAAAGGATGCCAGTGGGAGAACTGAAAAGAGCAATAGAATTATTAAAGATCAGGAGGGTAAAGCAGAGGGAAGCTGAAAGATAATATAAAAGAGCTAAATTGTCATTGTCAGAGTAAATTGGTATCATTTAGAGTTGATAGATCAAGAAATAGCAATGTATACTTATTACCCAGGATGATGGCTGTTGGAGTGGTTGCCTCCAGGACATGGCATAGGGTAGGGGTTAGGTTGGGAAAAGTGTAGAGAAAGATTGCTTTATTTATTTTTTTAAAATATATTTTTATTGATTTCAGAGAGGAAGGGAGACGGAGAGAGAGATAGAAACACCAATGATCAGAGAGAATCATTGATTGGCTGCCTCCTGCATGCCTCATGCTGGGGATTGAGCTTGCAACCCGGCCATGTGCCCCTGGCTGGAATCGAACCTGGGACCCCTCAGTCCACAGGCTGACGCTGTATCCACTGAGCCAAACCAGCTAGGGTGAGAAAGATTGCTTTAAAACACTTCTCTATTTAAAAGAAACAAACAAAACAAAACATTCTTATTCTTATTTTAATTAAACATGAAATTATTCCACTTTATGTATTTGTGCCTATTCAGGACAGAGAACTCAGCAGCCACCAGCGATTAACAGTTTTGTGTACATCTACCACATACTGCACGTTCATTTTTTCTCTTTTGCCACCATTTCTCTCATAATGAAATGGCTGAGGTAGTGACTGTTGGCACTAGAATTTCATTCCTTAGAAAATAAGCATGAGCATTTCCAAGCTGGGATGCTCTGACCAGCTAGCAGCACAATGCATTTACTGTGCCCAGTGCGTCCAGAGTTGGACACGAGGACCGGGAGGCATCCTCCCAAAGCCCACAGGCCTCCGTTTTGTTTACTTGGGTGATGACAATGAGGATGTTGTTTTAACAGGTGGCCTCCTTGCTGAAATGTGGAAGGAAAACTGTAAGTAGCAATTGCAACAGTCCCCCATGTTTTCCTGTGCCACAGCCTTGCGGCAGCTCCGTCCACCTGGAGGAGGATACAGGAGCCAGTGGTGACAGCTTCCCTCTTCTCACTCCCAGGGGCCCACTTGGAAGGGCGTGAGGTGAGACTCTCACCCTGGCTAGTGAGTGCCTGCCTCAGTTCAGGTGCCTAGAAACCACCAAGGAGCATCAGAGAGCCTGGCACCCTCCCAGGCTGCTGAAGTTCATATAGGACCACAATGGGTGACATCCCCCCGTTGGTATGACCACAACCCATGTGCCACCTAGTCCATTCAGTCGATGCAGTAAAGTGAACTGTGGGCATAGACACAGCCTTTGGAAGCCAAAGGATGGGAAGAGGGCAGACAGGCCCTTCCCAAAACTCTGAAATAACGATTTAGTCATTAATACCTTGTAGCTCTACACTGTTAACATTGCTTCCACAAGTTCTTAACTTCCCTTAAAGGAATCATTTCTCTACTGAGCTCAATATTTCACAAACCACAGAATGAGAAATGCAGGGTTAAGTAAACTGATTTTATATCCTTTCAAGCCAACACAAACTTCTGGGTCACCTCTTGTTGACGTACACCTGTTGACCAAAGAACTTCTAACACCGTAGACTGCATTTTCTAACAAACGATGTCAGGTCTTGATAGTTAAACCCATTCTTAGAGGAGAGGAGAAATGAGAAGCAACATATTTAAAAGGCTGGATCAAAACAAATTGAGGAAAACAACTACAGAGTCATAGACACAAGTAGGAATCCAGTTTCTGAAAATTAAATAGAACTGGAGCAAAAAAAAAAAAAAATAGTATGTGATTGTGGACCTCCTAGGGGCAGGGGGAAATGTCATCCAACTCCTGCCGATCCAGGGGCCACTGGGAGAAAAGCAGCTGGGGCAGGAGCGTGGGCAGAGAGCAGGACATGTGTGCACAGCGAGGGGGGTGAGGGGCAGCCCTGCTCCTCCTCAGCCAGGGGGCAGCCTGGCCATGACACTGGAGTCCTCCCAATTTAGTTTGCAAGTGTAATTTATGTTTCCCTGGAGAATGCACTCTAGGACACTCTATGATGTATTTAGACTCCAGAAAAGACCACCCCCACCCCCCAGCATTTCTGGGAAATGTCTTGAATGGCTCCCACTAAGTGACAAGATTCTCTCCTTGTCATTGACTACATGTCAGGGCCTGTCCTCCAGCCGTGTCCCATCACCACGGAGCCTGTGGTGCCCCTGCACCCCCAGGATCTCCATGTCTCAGGTTATGAGCTTTGTTATTGAAACCCACAGAGGCTGCTTTCTCTGCCACCACCAGTGTGGGAGCTGGCCTTGTGTCTTAATCCTTTTGGCTGCAATAACATAATACCATAGACTGGGTGGTTTACAAGCAACAAACATTTATTTCTCACAGCTCTGGAGGCTGGGAAGTTCAGGATCAAGGCACTGGCAGATTCATTGTCTGGTGGGGGCCAGCTGCCTAGTCCTAGATGTCCATTGGTTTGCTGTGTCCTCACATGGCCAAAGGGGCAAGGCAGCTCTCTGAGGTCTCCTTTATAAAGTCACTAATCCATTCATGAGGGCGCTGTTCTCATGACCCAATTACCCCAAATGTCCACCTCCACATACCATCACATTGGGGATTAGGTTTCCACACATGAATTTGGGTGGGGAGGGACACAAACATTCAGCTACAGGATCTTGCATGTGACTACTTCCCCTTGTCATTCTGTGGCTGCACTGTGATAAGATTCACTGTCCCAGACTTGCCCCCTTACAGTGCTGTCTGCTGTTCCAAGCATTTCATAGGTGCTTTATGTTTAGATTCCCCTGGTCTCTGTTGACTAAGGCAGAGCTGTGTGCATGACTCTGTCCTCTTTTCTCACGGTTCTTTCCTGGAAGACTCCTCCTGCCAGGCTTCCATCCAGCAGCAAACCTGACTTAGGTTCCAATGAAAACCACCTTGCTGATTGTGTTAATTATGGGCTGGTGTGCGCCCAGAACAGTACCTGGTTCTGTGGCAGGAAATTAGTGGGTTACCTTGCTATTGGCCTTGAGAAGCTTCAATACATTGGGAAAATAAGATATGCACATAAAATAGCTAAGTAAAAAAGCCAAGCAAGATAGGAGTAAATGCTCAATGAGCAATATAGAAATTAGAAGAATAAAAGATTATGAATTGTCATATTATGTATTATGTCATACTAGAGGCCCGGTGCACGGATTTGTGCACCAGTGGGTTCCCTCAGCCTGGCCTCTGGAGATCTGGCAAAAACTGACTCTCCAACATCCCCAAGGGGTCCTGAATTGTGAGAGGGTGGTTCTCAGGTGATGCACCCCAGAATAGGGCTCCCTCTTCTTTGGTTCTGGGTGCGTCACCCAAGAACCACAGCTGCCAAGTTACTGCAGCTCAGCAGCTCCTGCATTGCGTATCTGCCCCCTGGTGGTCATTGCATGTCCTAGCTACTGGTCGGATGGTCGAACGGTCAGATGGTCACTTAGGCATATATATATATATATATATATATATATATATATATATATATATATATAATGTTGGGAAAGCTTATAGAGAAAACACGTGAGCTTGATCCTAACTAATGTTGCATTAGTCAGATGTCCTAGTTGTAAGTGACAAAAACCCAGTTAAAATTCCCTTAAAGAAGGAACTGCACATCCAGAGATCACCTATTTCTGGGCATAGCTAGATACAGTCATCAGAATTTAGTCTTCACTTTTGTTTTATGTTTAGAGGGAAGCAAACTAGTGAAGGTTTTCATTTACATGACCCAGGCAGTGTGTTAGTACATTTTCCTTGTGGACAGGATAGTGAATAACAATGACTATGATTTATTGAGCCTTTTCTAGGTGTCAGGCACATTCATTTTATAGATGAAGACACTGAGCTAGCAAGTGGCAGGATTGATAGTGAAACCTGATACTATAGTTGTCTAACTCCTGAGTCCATGCCCATAACAATTGTGTTCTTTTGAGCAAATTCACTGTTGTGTCTTGTCTGTCTATAGAGTCTCACAATGCCAGGAATGACCATCTGAGAGCTATATATCCACTGATTGGACCCCTGATTGCCCTACCCTGTTCTGAGACTCTCCAAACAGATAGCTCAGAGAGCCTCTGCGGTACGTGAACTGGTCAATAAAAACCTGGATTGCTGTTGTACCCCATCTTCCTCCATCAGGCACCAGAAGTAGCACATCCCACGTAGCAACAGCCCAGTGACAGCACCAGTGGAATGCAGAAAGGGCGGCATTGTTCCTTCGCTGTGAATGGATGGAGACTAATGTGCGTTGCACCATGGTAACTACCTACCACCCACTTTCTTGGATTCTCTGAATGTCAGTGTCCAGGGATAAAAGACCCTGTGATACAAAGCCGATGACATGTTGAGCTCAGAATGGAAGTGATATGGTCTTGAATTGGAGGAATAATGGGAAAATGAACCTATCTAACATGGTTCTTATAGTGCCCCACAAAGTAGGTTCTTATACCTGTAAGACAGTATTTCTCATTGTTCCTCCTCCTTTACTACTACTCTAACTACTATTCTTCTCCTACTGTCACTACTGCTTCTGTTGCTACTAATAATGTTGCTACTGCTACTACTAGTCTACAATACTGTAATACAAGAAATTATGATATGATATGATATGATATGATATGATATGATATGACCTAGTTCTTCCCAGCCAGGCTATCTTCGTTTGTTTTTGTCTTCATGTGTATCCTCGAATGGTGAGAGATGACTGAGGCAGCTCTCAGCATTATATTCTCACTCATACATATTTACAGCTGCAGGAGAGAACTCTCCTTCCCCATGTTCCTTTGTAAGAGTGAGAAAAAATTTCCCAGAAATTTCTCTTCAGTCTTCATCTTTATATCGTAGTGGCCAGAATTGGATTACATGACCCTTCCCAAACCAAGGACTGGCAAAGGAAAATATAATTCAGATAACTGGTCCTGGGGATGGAACCTATACTTCCTAAAGCTCATTTATTGCTGATACCTGAACAAAGACAAGATTTGGTTAACATGAAAGAAACTGGGGATTGACCATCGAGTGCACAGCCAGCAGTGTCAGCCCCAGTGATATTGCTGGAGCTGTCTCTCCATGCAAGCAAGCTGATTTCAGCCTAAATTTTTCTTAAGTCTATGCTTCAGACACCTTGCAAATAGTAGTTGAATGTTATGTATCATTAGATTCCTACCAGAGTGCTCAAAACGGAATGATTTTGTAGTTGAATAAAGTGAGGTAATTATGTTTTCCCATTGTTATGTCTTGTTTTAATTAGAGGAACTGAGATTTCATTGAGCTAACAAAAACAAGATCTCCAGCAGTTACAGGTCCCCCAGTGATTGTTTTTTTACCTCTACACTGTGGCTGGAACTATCTTCATTACTTCATTAGGGTTAAATATTACTATGAGAATAGAAGATGGGGAGCTAAGAAAAGTATGTCATTACAAGTGTCTCCTTTCCAGTCTTCAAATGCAGGGGATGGAGGGAAAGAGGGGGGAAAGTAGGTTCTCAGTTGTGAGTACACAAAACAGTTTATCCCTAGCCAGTGTGACTCAGTGATTAGAGCATTGCCCGTGAACTCTTGAAGGGGCGTGGGTTTGATTCCTGGTCAAAGGCACATACCTGGGTTGCAGGTTTGATTCCTAACACAGTCAGGTGTGTGCAGGAGGCAACAAATCGATGTGTCTCTCTCACATCCATGTTTCTCTCTCCCCCTCTTTCTCCCTTCTTCTCTCTCTAAAAATCAATGGAAGAAATATCCTTGAGTAAAGATTTAAAAAACTATTTTAAAAATATTAAAAAACAGTTTATTCTTGTATTATTCTTCATTAATTTTTGTATTATTTTTCATATTTATTAAATTTTGTAAACTTACTTTTGCCTCACCCTGTATATTCTTATCAGCATTTTAAGTATAAAGGAGGTAGTGGGAAGAGTGAATATGTAACTTTGATGGAACAAAATCCACCCCCCCCCCAAAAAGTTTTAATTCAACTGGCCATTGAACTAAAATGATTAAAACTAATTATCATGAGAAAAAAAGCACACATAAGTTCCTAACTCACACTCCAAAACCAATTATTAAAATAAAAAAGTGGTGTAAGGGGATGTGTGGAGTGGTAAATCTAATTCTACTTAAACGAAAGACATAAATTAAGTCAGAAAGTTTAGTCTCTATTGCAATAACAAGCCACCCCAAAATCTTGTCATAATGCAACAAAAGTTTATGTTTCCCTCAAGCAAATTGTGCTGTATGTCCAGGCGATCTGCCAGGGCATCTGTCCTCTATGTGTTGGTTCAGCATCACAGCTTGATTCAATCCATGACACTTCCTAATCAACACATGTGTTGACAATTGCTGTAATGGGGGAAAAATGGGCTGGAAAGCTGAGAATGAGTACTTAAATGTCTCAACCCTGAATTGACATATGAGACCTTTGACCATTGGCCAAAACTGGTCACATAACCACAACCAACTTGAAGGGGTGGGGACATGTACACCTCCCGTGTGCTTGGGGAGTAGAGCAGAATTGGTCATTGGTGACCAGAAGCATCATTGATTTGCCTAACACACAAATTTTAGTGAATTAAATTAATTGTAAATACCCAAATGCATTCGGCTGTTAGAAACATGTAAATATGAGGCAATATTAACGGAAGTAAAATCTCAGAATGATAAAGCTATTAGTGATTCTACTTTCCTTCCCTGGACAGAATATTCTTTGAGTGCTGTGAGCATACTTCAGGGGGGTATAGTTAAAGCAAGGGACCGTACTTTAAGATCTCTTCAAAGGAAAAGAGCCAAATGAAGAATGATGAAGAACTCTTTATGTTTAGATTGGAGAAGCCTGAGGACAAAATAGCCATTTATTCTCAAATCTATGAATATTTGACTTGCTTTAAGGAGCTGTGAGTGGTAATTTACAGGGAGAAAGATTTCTTTAGCAGTTAAAGCTATATGGATTGCCCCCAAGTGAGGGGAGTTCCTTCTCAAGGATGAGGTCTGAGCATGGGCTGAACTACCTCTTCAGCACAAAGGTTGGGGAAAAGGGGGAATTTAAGCCTCATGTGACTCATTGGACGCGATGACCCTTAAAGATGCTTTCAGCCCCACGTTTGATAACTGGATAGTTCCCAAGTTGCCCATAACTCCCATCTGAGTCATTGCCCCAGGACCTCCAGAACCATTGCCCTTGCTTGGCCTTCCTCCCAGGGCCCTGGAGCCATCCATTCCGGAGACCTGGCTACACAAATAAGAAACAGATGACTTACTAGCATATCCCAGAGGTGAAGAGCAGCGGGTGTGGCTCTGAGCCCCGGCTTGCTGTACTTTATCCAGAACTGTGTTCACACGGCGGCTCCAAGTCATTCCAGAGCTAACTGTGGAAATACACGAGAAGTCACACACCCCATTGTCTTCCTGTAGTGAATCTAGGCTGAACTAATGCAAACCAAATTTGATTTACCCCCACCCCACCCCCATCCCCCAGAAAAAGTCAAGAAATTCTTGTGAGGCAGAGCCTTTTTATGTCATTTTATCCTTGAGTGAATTTCTTTTCAGCTGAGTTGGATATTCTATCAAATAGGAATTAGAACATTGCCAATTCCTTATGTGCATCTTAGCCAGGGTGTGTGCAAGGCCAATCCAGAGCTGCCCTGCTTAACTACTAGGGGTTAACTGCATTCTTCACTCAGTAACCATTTTCTGACATCCGCCTGCTCTCTCTCTCTCTCTCTCTCTCTCTCTCTCTCTCTCTCTCTCTCTCTGTCTCTCTCATTTTTTCTTCTTTTTTTCAATTCATGAATTGCACTTTCTTGGTTACTATGGCTGCACATTGTTGATACTGGATTCATAGTCAGGTTTTTATTCCTTTTTGTCATTTTTTCCCATGAACTAATAAGCCACAGTGGAGTTAAAAGTGTGAGTAAATGTGAACCCTACACAAAGCATTTTTATATTCTATTGCCATCCCCTTCTTGCCCTTAATCATTTAGAGTTGTTAACATAAGAAAATGAAAATGCTCAGCCTCCTCCTCTGCCCCCCTCCTCTTCCTTCTCATTTGCCAAGCTTCAGAGGGGAGGGACCGTCAACCATTTCCCATCAGGACTGTTTGCAGAGTAACACATGTCCTCAATTACTGGGATGAGAAACTGAAGACACCTTTTGGGTTGGTGATGGATGACTGGCTGGCCCCTGATTTTTGTTGGATATGCACCATGGATGCCACGGTGGGAATGGTTTAGCAGAGTAACATTTTTCTCTCCTCTGATTCAGGCGGCTTTTGTTCTGGGCCATAGACCCAGTGAGTGTGGGCCCAGTCTCAGTTGGTGTGTGAGCCATTCCACAGGAGAATCCAAGTTCACAGCTCATCTCATGAGGAAAAGATCTCAAACTGAATCAAAAGGAGAAGTGCATAAAGAGTATCCCTTTATATGGCAAGAGAGTAGGTTCTTAGGCAGTGGTTCTCAACCTTCCTAATGCCGCGACCTTTTAACACAGTTCCTTATGTTGTGGTGACCCCCAACCATAAAATTATTTTCGTTGCTACTTCATAACTGTAATTTTGCTACTGTTCTGAATCGTAATGTAAATATCTGATATGCAGGATGTATTTTCATTGTTACAAATTGAACATAATTAAAGCATAGTGATTAATCACAAAAACAATATGTAATTATATATGTGTTTTCCGATGGTCTTAGGTGACCCCTGTGAAAGGGTCGTTCGACCCCCAAAGGGGTCGCGACCCACAGGTTGAGAACCTCTGGCAGTGGTTCTCAACCTTCCTAATGCCGCAACCCTTTAATACAGTTCCTCATGTTGTGGTGACCCCCAACCATAAAATTATTTTCGTTGCTACTTCATAACTGTAATTTTGCTACTGTTCTGAATCGTAATGTAAATATCTGATATGCAGGATGTATTTTCATTGTTCGCGACTCACAGGTTGAGAACTGCTGCTAGAGTAAGGCTGCCTGGGTATGAAATTTGCATTTGTTACTTTCCAGTTGCCTGGCTTCTTTCCAAACCATGTAACATCTCTCAGACTCCCATTTTTCATCTGGGGAAAAGATATATAAAAAAAATAGTCCTGTCTCATGGAACTGTCATGGAGAAGGACTTAGCTCACTGTATGGCACTAAGGGCTCAATAAGAGTTAGCAATTGTACTAGTCAAGAACCTTTTGGTAGCAATGGGCCAAAAAACAGCTCAAAACAACTTAAGTACAGAAAAGCATTTATTGATTCATATAAGACATAGATGTTCCAGGGGCTCAAGCAGTATCAATAAGGCTCATTCTCCCGCTCCTTCTCTTGATTCTGCTGTTGTGCTAACCAGTCTCTCAGATGGCTCCCAGTGATTCCTGCCTTCTGGTCATATATCCTTGTATCTTTCTCTCTCACACTGTACTGGAGTTGGTTTGTGTGACCAGTAAAATATGGCAGAAGAGATAGTAAGTTGGTTCTAAGTTTAGGTTATAGGAGACACTGTGGCTTCCCTCTTAGTCTCTCTCTCTCTCTCTCTCTCTCTCTCGCTCTCTCGCTCTCTCTCTCTCTCTCTCTCTCTCTCTCAGCTCCCACCCCCACCCTGCCTTCCTCCCATCACTCACTCCGGGGGAATCCAGCTACTATGAGGGGACAGCACTAGGGAGATGCCCACACTGTAATGAATTGAAGTCTCCAGACAATAGCCGCATGAGTGCACCATTTTGGAAGTGAAGCCTCCAGCCCTCGTCCAGCCTTCAGACGACTGCAGCCCCCGATGACAACCTGAGTGCAACCTCATGAGAGATCCTGACCCAACACTACCCGTCTATGCCACCCCTAGATGGCCAGCCCTCAGACATTGGTGTGAAGTGATACTTGTGTTAAGCTGCTAAGGTTGGGGGCAGTTTTTTTATGTGGCAATGGAGTCATAATGTAACTGTCACTTTGATAGCTTCACTTGTAGGAGCTCTTCCCACAATGCAGTAGCCCTGTTCACTGCACAGGTGGATCCTCGTGAGAGCTCTTGATGTCTCTTGGAGCCTCTGTCAGGACCATCTCAGTCATCGAGATGCTTTCATCCTGCTGCACTCCACAGGGCCTCAGTGGTTCCGAGGCTGGAGTGTAACACACCCTTCTCCCTGGAGAATGGCCGCCTGCTTGACAGAGACCATTGCAGTGTTACAGCGAAACATCGAGGATGACCTGTCCCAGGGTGACTTTCTGCATTTCCCAGGCACAAAACTGGGGGCAGCTTTTCTTGTTAAAGATGTGTTCAGGTTAGGCTTCACTGGACATTTGGTTAGACATCTTGCTAGGTTCTCAGGGTATCAGAGCCTTCAGTAGACTCTCAGATGAAGCCAGTTTTTCAGCCCCAACAAGATCGATTTAATTAGAGAAGTGGAGAGAGAGGCAGTTCCCCAAAGAGAGGGAGGGCATTGCTATCCCAGAAAAAGAGAGAGCTGCTGGGCAGACAGATGAAAGGTGACCAATACGTTTAAAAGTGTGTCTGTGATTGGTTGGTTCTGAGCTTGTGAGACAGGGGGAAAAAATCATCTTTTCAACTCAAGTTGGTCCTGTTTTCACTATAGAAAATTAGCTATTGCCCACCAAGGATGACATTTTTATAGAAAAATTAATTTTGAGCCAAATAAAATTTGAGACAACTACATGGATTCAGAGTTAGGAGGAAGATAGGGAGTTACTAAGCAAATTGGTGTCATTGACTCAAGATCTAAAAACTCTCAAATACCCAGTCTCTACACTGAATTTCATTGGGAATAGAGGGCGTCAGTTCCATTGGTTAAGAATATGTAGGTAATTTACATTGCAGGCAGTGTCATCTCAGAAGTAAGAGGGCATCAAATGAAGCTCCAAGAAATGCCAAAAACTTGGGATGGCCAGAGCTGAAAGGAAAGAACTCACCGCCTCTTCTGTCCTCTTTGCCCTCCCCACTTCCCTTCTTTGAGTAAACAAGTTGCTAAGGATTACGAATGTTTGGCAAAAACATTTCCCTTTGGAGGAAGAGGAAATTAATTTGGGGCTGGGATGAGGGGATTGTGGGACTCGTGAGCATGAAGCCAGGTGTTGATGATTTCCCGGCAAATATGAGAATTTATAATTAAAAACTGGCAGCCGCACTAAACAGCTTGCACCCTGTGGGAAAGCAAGGATGGAAAGGTTGGGTGGGATGAGAAGGCCTGATGTAACCACATTCCTTTGAATGAAAACCCTTTCCTGTAGGTGAATATTGTCCTGGGATACGGTGTTCCATTCCTAATAAATTCCAACAGGCAAAGGCACACACATAGCACCCAGAGAAGGTCTTCAGATGACAGTTGTTCCTGCAAGTCAGGAAATAGAGCTGATTTCAATTCAAGTAGGTCTGTCTGTTCAGCAGGGTTCCCAGGTCCCTGTCATGGGGAAGTTATTTGCTGATTCATCTTAAAATTGGCGAATTTTCAATTTTCCATTGTACAGAGTTCTGCCTCTTTCTGGAGGAGTCTTTTTTTTATTTTTTATTATGACCTATGCTTCACTGCTTTAAAATCTAACAAGAAATGTTACTTGTTCCTAATTCTAATAAAGGGGGATGTTTTACCCTCTCAAATCAGAGTGTAGAAAAGCACAAGCCATAGACTTAGGTTTAGTGGCCTAGTTTTTTGAGACAGACCACTAAAACATGCATCCTTTTTAAAAGCCTTGCCAAATTTTAGCAATACTTCTTAGTTTTACGCCTTGAAAGTATAGATTCTGTTTTTGCCACTCTCTCAATGCTCACTTACCTGTGCTCTTTTTTCACATTTTTCAACATTTCTCCCCTTTTTTTCGGTAAGAAAGAAAATAGCTTCTAATACTCTTCAGTTACTTTTAAACAAATTCTTTCTGCTCATACGTGGGGTTCCACTCTTCCAGTTTTGAGTCCTGGCTCTGGCCAGGTAACAAATGCCAGGATTTGGGGTGTGGAAAGGACCTTAGACACCGCTAGTCCAAATCACAACTGGTGAAGGAATTCCTTCCACACCCTTGTCCCTCCCAGTTGGTCCTCTGCTTAGACACCCATTGGTGTTTCTGTTTTGTAATAGAGATGAGCAGGATGGACTAGATACAGTCATCTGTTCGTTCGTGCACTCACTCATCCATTTGACAGGTTTATTGAGCATCTTATTCGTGCCAGGCAGGCTTTGTGTTGCCGCTGAGGATAGAGTTCAGCAGAGTAGATATGGTCTCTGCCCTCATGGAGCTCCCAGTATGAGAGAGAGACAAGTAAGTGCATGGAACCGTTAACTTTTCATTTTTTAAAGGATGGGTTAGATGGTACATACTATATACTAGTATAATGAAATACTACTTGATCATAAAATACTAAAATCTTTTTGTTGTTGTTGTTAATCCTCACCTGAGGATATATTTCCATTGCTTTTCAGAGTGAATGGAAGGGAGAGAAGGGGAGAGAGAAAGAGAAACACCAATATGAGAGAGAGACACATCAACCCATTACCTCTTGTATGCATCCAAACTGGGGGTGGGGAGGAAAACCCAACCCAGGTACCTGCCCTTGACCGGAAATCAAACCTGGGACCCTTCAGTGCGCAGACTGATGCTCTAACTACTGAACAACACAGGCCAGGGCAAAAGAGTCAAATCTTGCCATCTGCAACAACATGGATGGCCCTAGACCAGTGATGGCGAACCTATGACATGCGTGTCAGAGGTGACATGCGAACTCATTTTTTTGGTTGATTTTTCTTTGTTAAATGGCATTTAAATATATAAAATAAATATCAAAAATATAAGTCTTTGTTTTACTATGGTTGCAAATATCAAAAAATTTTTATATGTGACACGGCACCAGAGTTAAGTTAGGGTTTTTCAAAATGCTGACACGCCGAGCTCCAAAGGTTCACCATCACTGACCTAGACAGTATTATGCTAAATGAAATAAGTCAGACAGAGAAAGACAAATATCATATGATTTCACTTCTATGTGGAATTTAAAGAACAAAATAAATGAACAAACAAACAGAAATAGACTCATAAATACAGAGAACATACTGATGGTTGCCAGATGGGAGTTGGGTTGGGGGATGGGTGAAAGAGGTGAAGGGATAAAAAAGTACAAATTGGCAGTTACAAAATAGTCAAGGAGATCTAAAGTACAGTATAGGGAAAATAGTCAATAATATTGCAATAACTATGTATGGTGCCAGGTGAGTACTGGAAATATCAGGGGGAACACTTCGTAAAGTATATGACTGTCTAACCACTATGCTATAAACCTTAAACTAATATAAAATAATATTGAATGTAAACTAATACAAAATAATCCTATATAATAAAGGAGAAACATGTACATTGACTGTCCCTTTTCTACGCTCACCAACCAATTAGCAGTGAGTATGCAAATTAATCTGACAAAGATGGCGGGTTAATTTGTGTACACAGGCGCCAGGCGGAGAGCAGAGTGGGAGAGCTGGCAGCTTGGGGGGACGTGGCTCCCTCGGTTGCTCCCAGTGTGGGGAGCACCAGGAATTCTGGAAATAGTAGTTCTGGTGGCAGAACCAGGACTGGAAACAGAAGCCCAGAGTGCAGGGAGCACCAGGAATGCTGGGAATCATAGTTTTGGTGGCAGTGGATCTTCTAGACACTAGAGCAAAGTGAACCTGTAGCAAGTTACTGTTGCGGGTGGGGGATGGAGGGAAAGCAAAGGTGAGAGACATAAGTAAAATCAGAATGTCTAGGAAAAATTAAAGGGAAGATATCCTAAAACTTCCAGGAAATCCCCACCAATGAAGCAAAGAAAAAAAAAGCCTCTATTATTCTGTGAGCAACAATCCAAACTGGGTTGGGGGGTCTCAGACAATTGCAAAGACAGACAGAAACTCCCAATTGTAGAGGGCTCCCCTGAGGGCTCCCAGATTGGAGAGGGTGCAGGTTGGGCTGAGGGGACCCCCCCACCCCCTACCCCCTACCCCAGGGGTGGGCAAACTTTTTGACTCGAGGGCCACAATGGGTTCTTAAACTGGACTGGAGGGCCGGAACAAAAGCATGGATGGAGTGTTTGTGTGAACTAATATAAATTCAAAGTAAACATCATTACATAAAAGGGTACGGTCTTTTTTGTTTTAGTTTTATTCATTTCAAACGGGCCGGATCCAGCCCGCGGGCCGTAGTTTGCCCACGGCTGCCCTACCCCCACCCTACTTATCCCCCACTCCCACTCCTCACCCCAACCCTCCACCCCCACTCATGAATCTTTGTGCACCAGGCCCCTAGTATTGAATATAATTGAAAAATAAAATTTAAATTGAAAAAGAAGAAAGTATGGGTTAGACCAGCCGTGGGCAAACTACGGCCCGCAGGCCGGATCCGGCCTGTTTGAAATGAATAAAACTAAAAAAAAAAAGACCGTACCCTTTTATGTAATGATGTTTACTTTGAATTTATATTAGTTCACACAAACACTCCATCCATGCTTTTGGTCCAGCCCTCCCGTCCAGTTTAAGAACCCATTGTGGCCCTCGAGTCAAAAAGTTTGCCCACCCCTGGACTAGATATTTCCAGTAGGGAATAGTCAAGTACTTATAATATATACTATTTGGCAATATGATATAGCCTTAAAACTAACTTGGAAAGGGTTTTTATTGATTTCAGAAAACCTTTATTTCTAAGGTTAAATTAAAAAGTTGCAAGTGCAGAAATGATGTTGAATATGCACTCACTCTATATATGCATATGTCTAGAAAACATGAAAATTATATTAAAATGTTTTTAAACTTTTATTAGATATATTATAAATATGCAGATAAATATACTTTTAGTATCTATAATAATAAAAGCATAATATGCTAATTAGACCAGACAGCCAAACAACCTTCCAGATGTCAAAATGACAAGGATGAAGCTGCCATGGCAGGAGCCAAGGCAGAGTGGTTAGGGGCCATCAGGCAGGCAGGAAGAGTGGTGAGGGGTGATCAGACAGGTAGGCAAGTGGTTAGGGGCGATCAGGCAGGCAGGCAGAGTGGTTCGGGGTGATCAGGCAGGCAGGCAGGCAGGCAGAGTGGTTAGAGGCGATCAGACAGGTGAGCTTTTAGGAGCCAGTGGTCGCAGATTGTGAGAGGGTGTAGGCTGGGCTGAGGGACACCCTGCCCTCCTATGCACGAATTTCATGCACTGGGCCTCTAATAATGTATATAAAGCCAACATCCATGTAAGCACAGCCACATCAAGGAGTAGAACATTTCCCAAAGGCCCCCTCCCTTACCCCTCTCCTTATCCAGCATGTACCATAATCTGCTCTCTCTCTTCCTCAGAGGGAAACACTATCCTGCCTTTTATGATCATCATTTTGTTGTTATTTTTTAATATATAGTTTTATCACTGTATGTATTGCTAAGCAATTTAAGTTAGTTATGCCCAACTTTGAACTTTATATATGTGGAATCATATGTTACCTGTTTCTTTTGCTTAGCATATGTTTCTGGGATTCATCCTTGCCATTTTGTCCAGTTGTATGAATTCGTTTCATTGCTTCAGTGTTCCTTTGTATGAATGACTACAGCACAGCTTACTTCTCCACTCTATGATGGTGGGTGTTTGAGAAGTTTCCGGTTTGTGTCTATTAGAGAGAATGAGGCCACCACTTGCCTTGCACACATACCTTGAATATGGTGTATTAAGCTTGTTTATTGTGTAAACCTCTGAGTGCACTTACTAGGTCATGGGAGATACTGGCTTTTTCTACCTTCCCAGTCCATTCTTCATTTTTCTCTGCCTTGCTCTGTATCCCTTTATGAATGGTAACACCAACCTGCTTTGCCTCCAGCTGTAGTTAAGTTTGGCAAAGGGGGCAGGCACAGCATAAGCTTGGAGGGTGGGCAAGGATAGTATCTGGAGTATGAAACCCCTCACGTCCTCGCTGCTGCCCACAGTGCTGGCTGCAGGGGTGCTGCATTTCTTCTCAGCTCTCACAGTGTCTGGTAGGACTCTTCCTTCCTTTTGTTGCTTCAGGCTTTGCAGTGAGAAAAGTCTCCATGGTTAGTTAGTCCCCAGTGGTTTACCATTTCTGTGGTTCTTTTAATGCTGCTCACACCATTGTAAACAATCCCTTTATTAAACTCTCTTCACTCACATACTTTTGAACATGCCATGTCTTTTATAGGTGTACAATTTAATGACATTTAATATACTCACCAAGTTGGGCATCCATTGCCACAACCAATTTTAGAACATGTTCATTACCCCATAAGAAACCCTGTAGCACTTAGCTATCACCCCTAATTACCCCACACTCCCCCAGATGTAGCCAATCACCAATCTCCTTCCTATTTATAGATTTTCCTATTCTGTATATCCTATATAATAAAAGGGTAATATGCAAATTGACCCTAACAGAAGAACCACTGGGAATGACTGGTCACTATAACACACACTGACAACCAGGGGGAAGATGCTCAATACAGGAGCTGCCCCCTGGTGGTCAGTGCGTTCCCACAAGGGGACCTCTGCTCAGACACAAGCCAGGCTGATGGCTGCCAGTACAGCGGTGGTAGCGGGAGCCTCTCCCGCCTCCTCAGCAGTGCTAAGGATGTCCGAATGCAGCTTAGGCCTGCTCTCCGCTGGCAAGTGGACATCCCCTGAGGGCTCCCGGGCTGCCAGAGGGATGTCTGACTGCCAGCTTAGGCCCAATACCCGGGGGAGCCTGAGGGCTCCCAGACTGCGAGAGGGCACAGGCCGGCTGAGGGTCTTCCCCACTCCCTCCCCCCCCCCCCCCCGAGTGCACAAATTTTTGTGCACCGGGCCTCTAGTTTCATATAAAAGGAATCATACAATATGTGGTTCTTTGTCACTGGCTTCTTTCACTTAGCATAATGTTTTATGGTTCATCCATACCATAGCATGCTTTAGTATTTCATGTCCTTTTATTGCCAAATAATATTTCTTTATGTTATGTTAACATATCACATTTTATTAATCCATTCATCAGTCAATGGACATTTGGGTTGTTTTCACTTTTTGTGAAAAGTGAAATATTGCAATCAACAATGATGTACACAGTTTTATGTGGACCTAAATGTTCCTTTCTTCTGTCTTTCTTTTTCTTATTGGTTCATAGTTATTTATATAATCTGGTTATTAGTTCTTTGTCAGTCATATATGTTGCAAATTTTCTCTGACCAGTGGCTTATCTTTTTAGCCTCTTTATATTGTCTTTTCAAAAACATATATTCCTTATTGATTTCAGAGAGGAAGGGAGAGGTAGAGAGAGATGGAAATATCAGTGATGAGAGAATCATTATTGATTGGCTGCCTCCTGCATGCCCCCTACTGGGGATTGAGCCTGAAACCCAGTCATGTGCCCTGAATGGGAATCAAACTGTAATCTCCTGGTTCATAGGTTGACATTCAACCACTCAACAAAACCGGCCAGGCTATTGATGAATATAATTTCTTAATTATAAAGTAGCTAAATGTTTCAATCTTTTTCATCTTAATTAATGTTTTTGGTGCCTGTTTAAGAAATTCTTCCTACTCCAAGCAAATCAAGATATTCTTCTACATGTTTTCTATAAATTACGTAGCTTAGATTTAGATTTTTAGCCCACCTAGATTTTTTATGATGATGGTGATGAATAATGGAGTTGTTCCAAAAGAAAAGCTTACATTTCTTTTGCCAAATTGACATCTAATTATACCATCACCAATTTATTGGAAATTTGCATTTCCTCATTGATTTATAGTGTAACTTTTATTATACTAGTAAGACTACTTTGCATGGGGCTAATATAACAGAATACTGTTATGCATGGGTCTAATAGAATACTAAGTTGATCCCTGAGTGATTGCCATTTTCTACTTTATACCTTTCTGCATTTCCCAACTTTTCCACAGTAAAGATATAACATCTATACAACTGGGAAAAATGTTTCTAGAAACAAGTTAGAAGTTGAAGATCAAGAGACAACAAAGGACACTTAGAGATCTTTAGATTCCTGACAAAGATTCATCTTCTGCTGCTTTTCCTACCTTTGTCCCATTATTTCCATTACCAGTGGCAAGTAGCCAAGAACCTTCTTGTATATGTATCTACAGCATAGAGCAGAGACAGCCTCCTGCCCAGTCCTTATCTGAATTCTCATAGCCGGTTTCTCTAGGTTCAGGCTGAGGTTACCTCTTCTGTCCATTAGAGTTGCATTTCTTTCTGAACTTTGCTGTAATTCAGGTCCAAATGCATGGCTCTAGGGGAAAATTAGCCTCTTTCTGAAATAGATTATTCTCTCTCAGTGTCCAGATTCTATTGACCATTTAATAATCCCTCAGGTGCTCTATTTTCCCTTCATTTTCCCTTCCGCCCATATTCTGCTTCTCATACACATGGTCCAGTTTTTGCTATAGTTGTTCTTCACTCTCTCTAGTGATGTTGGGCTCTAGATAGGGGCTCTAGATAGGGGCTCTAGATAGGGGCTCTAGGTAGGGGCTCTAGATAGGGGCTCTAGATAGGGGCTCTAGATAGGGGCTCTAGATAGGGCCTCTAGGTAGGGGCTCTAGGTAGGGGCTCTAGGTAGGGCCTCTAGGTAGGGGCTCTAGGTAGGGGCTCTAGATAGGGCCTCTAGGTAGGGGCTCTAGATAGGGGCTCTAGATAGGGCCTCTAGGTAGGGGCTCTAGGTAGGGGCTCTAGATAGGGCCTCTAGGTAGGGGCTCTAGGTAGGGGCTCTAGATAGGGCCTCTAGGTAGGGGCTCTAGGTAGGGGCTCTAGATAGGGGCTCTAGGTAGGGGCTCTAGGTAGGGGCTCTAGATAGGGCCTCTAGGTAGGGGCTCTAGGTAGGGGCTCTAGATAGGGCCTCTAGGTAGGGGCTCTAGGTAGGGCCTCTAGGTAGGGGCTCTAGGTAGGGGCTCTAGGTAGGGGCTCTAGATAGGGGCTCTAGATAGGGGCTCTAGATAGGGCCTCTAGGTAGGGGCTCTAGGTAGGGGCTCTAGATAGGGCCTCTAGGTAGGGGCTCTAGATAGGGGCTCTAGATAGGGGCTCTAGATAGGGGCTCTAGATAGGGGCTCTAGATAGGGGCTCTAGATAGGGCCTCTAGGTAGGGGCTCTAGGTAGGGGCTCCAGGTGGGCTCCAGGTGAGTAAAGGTCAGGCTGTCGGGGCTCAAATCCCAGTCCCATTATGTATTAGCTCTGTCCCCTTGGAGAAGTTACTTTACCACTCAATATCTTAATAAATTTCCCAGTCTGGGAAATGGTGATAGTTGTTATGATAAAATGAATCACTCCATTTAAATGTCTTAATAGTGCCTGGCATGTGCACATTCTCCATAAATGTGCGCTGTGTTTATGGTTATTATCTAATCCTATATAATAAACCTCTAATATGCAAATCGACCTAATTGTGGAACGACCGGTCACTATGACGTGCACTGACCACCAGGGGGCAGATGTTCAATGCAGGAGCTGCCCTCTGGTGGTCAGTGCACTCCCACAGGGGGAGTGCCATTCAGCCAGAAGCCGGGCTCACTGCTGGCAAGTGTATCAGCAGTGGCAGGAGCCTCTCCTGCCTCTGCGGCAGCACTAAGGACTCCTTGACTGCTGTGGGGAGTGGGCTTAAGCTGGCAGGCGGACATCCCCTGAGGGGTTCCTGACTGTGAGAGGGTGCAGGCCGGGCTGAGGGACTCCTGCTCTCCCCCAGTGCACAAATGACATGCACCAGGCCTCTAGTGCTTATATAAAAACCCACCTGCCTACTCTCAGGAAGCAGATATCATATATTTGAGCACATGTAGTAGCAAAGTATTCACCCTTGAAAAAGTTCAAGGCAAGCAGATGTAATAAGGTAGAACATTGCCATCTGTATCAATTGCTTTACATCACCATGAGGAATCTTCTCCTCCAGCTCCCCTTAAGCTGAATTCCTTTAAAGGCTACTTCAGAAGGCAGTAGGGCAGAGGTGTTTAGAAATTTGAGGGAGAGCACTGTGTTTGATATGTGGGTCAATATGGTACACAACAGGCACAACATGCTGGAAAGTAGAAGCTTAAGTGGCAGAGGAGATGGTGATAATATAAACCTTCAGGATTTCAAAGAAATCCTAGGGACAGCATTTAATTTCAATCTAGGGTTGGGGATGGAGATAGGATTTGAGCCTCTTGTACCCAGATCTAAGGGGCAGAAACACCCCATCTGAGTTACTCAAGAGGTAGAGCCCAGAATGCCCTGCTGGCACCACCTCTGCCAGTTGTTGGCTGCTAAGCAAGGTGCCGTGAATCTTCCATTCTCCCCTCCCTGCTGCGCTCTCTCTTGGCAATGTTCCTTATGGATAGACCATATGGGCAGCTTTGGATCTTGTATTTGCTTTGGCTTGGTGGTTCCCAGCTTACTTCCTGCTAACATTCCTCCGCCGTCACCCCAGAATATGAGTCTCCCTCAGAGCCACCTGCTCCTTCTCTTCTCTGTACCCGTAGCCTCTGCTTTCTGATTTCTCCATCAGCTACTTGGCTCTTGCCTGAGACTCAAGTCTAACTTCTGTTCAAATATTTTCCACCTGAACTTCTTTGGAGGAGATAGTGTTTCATCAAGGTGGGCCTTTGTTGGGATAGAAGGAGATTCAGGATGGTACTGGAAAAGTCAAGTTCATTTAACCAAATGACTTTTAAGTGAAACAAGGTACAATCTTTATTCCCATGTGTTCCTGTTCAAAAAGTATCAGACCCAGAGTAGAGACAATTATGGCCAAGGTGATAGTGCTGAGGTTGAGGCAAAAAGAAAACAACAACAACAAAACCAAACCAGCTTAGAAATGGACACAGGCTCATAGCTGGCACACACGCCTTTAGATTCTCTCACATTTACCCTCTGGGTCTTCTTAACTCAGACTGTTGGCCTAGCAAGAGAGTCAGGCCAGGCCACAGTCCAACACCAACACGTGTGCAAAACTGCCACACCCTACATGTGGTATGACATGTCCTAGCTACTCACCAACTACTCGCTGTTCATCTCCTCCAATGCAGCTTAGGTGGGGGCTTTCAGCTTCACTGGCTCCCCATGTTTTTCCTCATTTTACCCAGGTCTAGGGCTCCACAAAGAAATACATTTACCTACTTAAGGAGCCTCTTCCCTGGACTTTATCTTGGATGGACACCCCAACCACAAACACTTTTGTGAGATGGAGATGTGGGTTTAAATCCCAGTCCTACCATTTATTTGCTGTGTGATCTTGAGTGATGCCTTTTATATCATTTAACTATTTTCTCAATTGTGAAATGAAGCTAATGATACAAAGGGGTGTGAGAATTTAAAAAGATAACCCACAGATAAGGTGGGTGATTCCCTGAAAAGCATGCTTGGTCATACTGGGACAGGAAATAGGATTGTTGTTATGTATGGAGAGGCGGCCCCTTCTACACCATTGTCAGGCATAGGAAGCATGGTGGTTAGCTGAACTGGGAAAAATAACTGTGAACTCAGAGTGCTGTGTAATAAGAGCCGAGCCCTAGGACTTGGTGTTTGTCTAAGGGCCCTTGCCTTTAGGTGACATGGACAGAGGACAGTGGAGCATAGCAGGTGCACTTCTGACATCCATAGTGCTTTGGACTTGTTGCCATGGCTGGAAATGCCTTTTGGGAAGGGTCTAGTTCCTGGAATGGGCAGAGGCCACCGCAGACACCAGGTCATTGATTTCATCGAGGGACTGTCTCTAGGCAGGTTTTGGGGAATCCCAACAGTGACCACTGACAGTGGCCACCACAGCCAAAACGGATGAGGCTCCTTGGCTGACTAGGTGATGTTTGGGTTTTATGCCTTAAGGCTGTACTCACCTAAACTGACCCTTTGGACAGACGAAGCCTTCCTGGGGCCTTGGGGCTCTTACACAGACATAACACGATGTACAGGCATTTACTGTTCATTTGCGCGAATGTGAGCTCATTTCACACCCTGAGCCGGTGAATCGGCTACATTTGCATAGTGGTTAGCACGCTGCCTGGCACATTCCAAGGGCCCCATAAACGATGCTCATTACTATTGAGCACACGTGCCACAGCAGCCAGAGGGCACAGCAGCGCTCCTTGGCAGCTGACGCTCCCTATGGGGAGGGCGGCGGCTTAGGAGCTGGGAAAGGAGAGTGGAATCTTTTAGCAGCTGACACATACCCAGTCACTCCAAGGAATCTCCCATCCCAGCAAAGAAGTCTGACCCGATTTGCTTGGCCCTTCTCCTGAGACTCTGGTTCCAGCCCCGGATCCGAGCTGGGAGCATCTCTCCTCTGAGCTGGCTGTGGTCGGGAGGCAGAGGAGGTGGCCTGGGGCTTGCCCAGACTTGGGAGCTTTGAGCACTAGCTCATCTTCTCCAGAACTCCCTGGGGGTCTGGCGGCTGTGAGAAAGGGAGGGATACAGGGTGTGGGGCACCTCGCGTGGTCAGGGAGGCCTCCCCTCCCTTGGAACATGCAGCAGCCAGACCTGGGGTTCATCGGGTTGTTTATCGCCTTCACTGTAGGGGAGGGCATGCCCACGTAACAACACTTTGCAAGCTGGAAAGATCTTTCCAAATGTACAAGAGACCTCAGCTTGGGATTTAGCTGTAGGACTTCTCGAATCTTACAGCTCAGGGTCCTTCGTCAGTTCTCTCAAAAAGGGATTCACATTGGGGTGGAGGTGCCCCATTAGCAAACCTTGGGTTCCATATTTTTACCAGGAGCCTTTCTGTGTCCCTTAAAGAAACCAGAAGAATGGAGAGTGACATGGGGTGGGCCATCTAAGTCATTGATTCCCATGGAATCTGATGGCTGGAAGCACAGGGGATGGGCTCGGAGGAGGGAGAAGGGGGGCAGGTGGATGTGGGAGGTCACCAGGGCAGCTTTGAGGCAGAACCTTACCACTTCCTTTCCCAGCTGTGCCAGCTGAAGCACAGAAGCCTCACCAACTTTCCCAGGTCCACCGCCCTTCCTGACGCCGCCTTTGGTCCTGGTGGTCTTTTATAAGCTTAAAAGATGTTACTTTTCTTCTATGTTATTATTCTCAGCCACCAAGGCAAAACTGCATTCTATAATTGCTAATTTCACATTCACCCAGTTCATTCAGCTGTTTATTTTTACTTCTCCCACCTTCCCACAGGGTCCTGCATCCCACGGCCACTGAGGCCTTAAGACAGTGATGGCGAACCTATGACACGTATGTCAGAGGTGACACGCGAACTCATTTTTTTCGTTGATTTTTCTTTGTTAAATGGCATTTAAATATATAAAATAAATATCAAAAATATGTCTTTGTTTTACGATGGTTGCAAATATCAAAAAATTTCTATATATGACACGGCACCAGAGTTAAGTTAGGGTTTTTCAAAATGCTGACACGCCGAGCTCAAAAGGTTCGCCATCACTGCCTTAAGACGTCACCCGTCCCCGGACTTTGAGTCCCAGTCACACTTGCTTCACCTTTCCCTCCTTTACCCAAGGTCTTACACAGGCCCTCTTCCTGTTCGTCTTCCCTAACTTCTTCCATAACCCTGTCTTCTCAGTGTCCATACACAGCGGACCGGGTAAAGGTGGGAAATGGAGCTGAGGAGAGAGGACACTTTCCTTAGGTCACTCAGCAGAACTGCAGGGAACAGGACGCTCCCCTCACTGTGTCTTGAATCCACTCCCTCCCTCCCCCTGGCTGAGGCCTGGCACCTGCACTCCTGCAGGAGCTCATTCTTTCAACAAGTGTCTGAGACAGAAGCCTCAGGCCTAAATGCCCATGGAGATCAGAGGCCTTGGCCAAATGGCCAAGTAGTCAAAAATGAGGATGGAAAAGGGGCTGATCTGTCTCACCACCTGAGACAATCCTGTGCACTCCTGCTGGGTTAGCCCTCCCCAAACAGCCCCTGTATTCAAACTGGTCTGGGCAGGTATTCTAGCCCATCTGTGACCACAACCTCATGACCCTGCTCCTCGCTTTCCAAGCCATACCTGCCAGCTGGCCCTGCTGCTCACTCTGTGCTTGCCCACATCAGTGCCCTTAACAAGATATTCTCTCTGTAACAGCCCAGCTGCCACATCTCCAAGAAGCTTTCACCTGCGTCCCTGATGGAAATGCTCTCACCACCTCCGCTATATACGCCCTTCCCAAGTTTTAGGGCTTCTTTTGTGGAAAAGACACAAGTTACAAGAGTCAAGGACTTTACAACTCCTTTTCGGTAATGAAAAGCCCCACGGTTGACAATGAAACTGGAAAACTGAAGGCCTTGGATATCCCCCTCTTGGTGCATTTTTCAAAGGCCCACCCTTGTCCATAGAACATACACAAGTCATCATTTCTGAGCCATTGCTAAGTTCTGGGTGCTGAATAGCAAAACACAGCATGCAAACCATGGTCCCTGGCCTGTGTGAGTTTACATTTTGAGACGTCCCTGGGAAGCATACAGCCTGCATCAGCTGAAAAGTACTTATGAGCCCTACTTTTTTTTTTTTTATTGATTTAAAAGGAGAGTAAGAGAGAGGGAGAGAGAGAGATATCAATTTGTTGTTCCACTTATTTATGCATTCATTGGTTGATTCTTGTACCTGCTCTGATCGGTGATAGAACCTGCAACCTTGGTGTATTAGGACACCACTGTAACCAACTGAACTTATAGGGCTTACTGCCAGGGCCCTATAAGCCCTACTTTTCTCAGAGCTGCCCCTGCATGTGGTTCACCTTGTAACTAGGCCCCATAGCATGGCCGTGATGCATCCTTACCTTCCCAGCTTTGCTTGTTTATTCTGGTTCTTCTTAGCCAGAATGTCTTCCTCACCCACTTTCAGCACCTACTCAGGTTCCCTTCCTTCCGCTCCAAGCATCTTCCCCCCTCCCCCCACTCCTCCGAACTTTTTTCAGGAACTGTAATGTAGCGCCACATAATGTAGCTCTCCCTCATATGGCCCAGAAGTGTGACACTTAGTGGCTTTGGGGTTTGTGGCAGGGAGAGAGTTAGGTGGCAGCCAAAGGTGTTCTCTCTCCTTCCAGCAGGGCAGGTTGTTTCTGGGACACAGCTACCTAGCCACTCCCTTTCCCAAGAAAACGATGGTCCGTGAAGGGAAAGTGACCTGTAATGCGTTTGGAGGGGGTTGTTACAGTATCTCCCAGGCCGTCATCACTCACCTCCCTCTTCATCCGCAAGCTCGGGAGCCAGGCATTGGGATAGCACAGCTTCAGGGGGGCGGGGCCTGGATTCCCGAGTTTTCACCTGGACAATAACCTTCCGGGCGAGCCAACCAGGAACACCTGTAGGCTTCAGGCAGGAAATAAACTTTTATTAGACTGAACCACTGAGATCTTCCCTGACGAAAACAGAGTTAGATAATTTAGGACTGAATCCATCTCTGCCACTTGTTAGCTGTGTGATGCTGGGATGACCACTTGCCCCCCCCTGGGCCTCCGACTCTCCATTGATAAGAAGGGTTAACGGTACCTAACTCTGCAGAATGGTTATGAGACATAAATAAGATACGTCTGAAGTTTGTGGGACATCGTAGAAACCACGTTTTCTCTGTAACGCGCACGCGCGTGTGTGTGTGTGCGTGTGTGTGTGTGTGTGTGTGTGTGTACAAGCACTCCCATGCAGTGGCTTCATGTGTGTTCCATCTTGTCACTAGATTTTAAATCCCTTGCATAGCTCTTTAATGTCACAGACCCCTTCTGCATTTGCCATAAAGCTTAGCACAGTGCAAAACACAGAGAAGGTCTCAATAAATATTTACTAAAAGCCTAACTATCTTGGTTTAAAACAAGCAAAACTAACTTCCTTTGCCACCTGTTTGATGTTTCCCCTCTTGGGCCACCACCACCCACCCCATCACACAACTCCCTTCATTCTCTTCCTCAAGACCCTCTCCTGCTGGTCCAGTTCCCTCTGCTTCCCACCCCCCTTACCCTATAAAGTGTATTTTTGTGTAAACTTGTTACGCAGTCAGTGAGTAAATGGGTGTATCTATTTGGATCAAAGTCCTTTTGTGGTTTGTAACCAATGGAGCAGAAGCCAGACAGGGAAGGGAGGAGCAGGTTATTGAGGTCTTTGGGAACAGACTGTGAGGGAACCATGCTGGAGGTGGCCTTGCTTCATATTTTATAAACGAGCTATAGACACGAGATGTATGATGAAATCTCTAAGTTGGGAGGTGTTGCTAAAGCATTTCGGCCCAGGATAAAATATTAAGTTGATGAGGATCAACCATCTCATCAGGTTGGTATGTTGAGTCTTTGGGAATTATGTCAATGTGTTTTTAAAAAGAGGACACATTTTTAAAGAATAAGAGCAATGAAGGAATAATGGATTATCTCAAGTGAGTTTAGCTTATTTAAAAAATATCACAGAATCTGTTCTCCACTATTGAAGAGGCAGTTGAAGTTCCTTTCAAGTCTGATAATGTTTGACATGCTTTTTACATATAAATATAATTCCTAACCTCTTCTGACAAATATTCTGATGATATTAGATAAAGAATAAATACCCATTAGGAGGCAAACTTTTTTTGAGGCCCCATTTGATTGAAATGGATGTCTTTCTTTATATTCCGCATAGAATATTTATTACATGCATTGAATGTAATAAAACACTTAAACTTATTTGGAATTGGAATATTTTTTATATCACATCCTTTTTGTCCTCTGTAATCTGATAGTCCTTCACACATGAAGTACGTGGAAATGCAGTTGAGCATGCTTATTCAAAATACATTTTAAAGTTCCTTTTTCTGACTCATATTGGCAACAACATACCACTTTTCTGTAGTTCTTGTTTCATCTTCAGTTTTTCTTTTGTGGTTTTCTGAACAACAGCAAAAACACTCCTTGGAAAGCATATTAGAGGCTTAAATTTTAGGTAACAGAGCGCAGCGCCATTCCTGGTAAATGCACTGTGCTATCATTCCAGTGTCGCAAGGCCCAGTGACTGAACCTGGAGTCAGGTCAGGGGCTGGGTGGTGGCCTGGCTCCGTATCTCGCTGTATTAACTTGCACACTCTTAGCAGAAACTGATACTTTCTGGAAAAGATAATTTCCACTTTTACTCCAGAGAACTATCACTTCAGAAGAATGAATTTACCTTTTCCAGTTTTGTAAGGTGGTATGAGGAAATTTGAGGTAACTGGACCATAGTTCTGTTTTAGATATTTTTAAGGGGCTTCCCCGATGTTTTCCTATGAACAGACTTCACATTAGAGATGTTGGCTCCCTGAGACTGAGAACTACCCAGTCTGGAGGCAAAAATTACAATCTTGCCAAAAGGCTAGTGCGTGTGACAGTGATGGCGTAGGTCAATGAGTCTAGGCAACCACCTGGCGACATCCACATCTCCTTGCAGCTTGATTGCTCCCTATTGATGCTGCACCCCAAACTCCAATGAAAAGACACAGTTTGCAGAGTCAGAAAATGTCAAGGTTCATGTGATTGTGATAATCCAACAACATATAGACCAGCAGTGTTAGCAGCGGTGGAATGCATCTCAGAACTACAGGATGAATTTCCCCAAGCGGCTGTTCACAACGGGCCTGAGACTGAGAGCAGGGGTTTCAGCCTTGGCTGCAAACTGGAATCCCCTGGAGAGCTCTCAACACCAACCGTGACTGGGCCTCAACTCCAGAGCTTCTAAATCAATGGGTCAGAGGAGCAGCCCAGACACTGGGGTTTTCAAAAGTTCCCCGAGTCATTCTAATGTGCTGCTAAGGTTGATGTGGAGTCTTTGTAGTGAAAAAAGTGGCTCTATATGAACTACCCTAATATAATGACTCTAGACAGCCCGGACAAATATGCATATGTATAAATCCTATCTAATAGAAGAGTAATATGCAATTAACCATCACTTCGTGATAAAGATGGAGGCACCCACAGCCAATAAGGAGGGAATATGCAAATTGATGCAACAAGGCCAGAGGCGGAAGGTGGCTCCAGGAGGAGCAAAGGTGGTGCCACAGCCAGGGGAAGGAAGGCCTACTCTTTCACGAATTTTCGTGCATCAGGCCTCTAGTATACATATAAATGTATAAATATAACAGATATATAACAAAATAACAAATAATTTTAAAATATCAGTGGCTAATGCAATAAAGTTTATACCTTGTGAGTGTGGATGATTGACTTGAGAGAGAGAGACAGAGAGAAACGTCGATTTGTTGCCCCACCCATTTATGCACTCATGGTTGATTTCTACATGCGCCCTGACTGGGGATCAAACCGGAAACCTTGGTATATTGGGGCAACACTCTAACCCAGGGGTGGGCAAACTTTTTGACTCGAGGGCCACAATGGGTTCTTAAACTGGACCGGAGGGCCGGAACAAAAGCATGGATGGAGTGTTTGTGTGAACTAATATAAATTCAAAGTAAACATCATTGCATAAAAGGGTATGGTCTTTTTTTTTTTAGTTTTATTCATTTCAAACGGGCCGTAGTTTGCCCACGGCTGCAACCAGTTGAGCTACCCAGCCAGGGCAATGTATTTTTTTTGCTAGACCTGGAAATGGCATATAGCACTTCTTCTGACATATCAGTGGTTAGAATCCATCACCTGACCACAGCCTAACTGCAAAGGAAGTTAGGGAATGTCCTTTTATGGGCCCGAGGGTGAAAAGTAGGGTCGGTGAGCATCTAGTCAGTTTCTGCCTTATGTTATTACTATGAAAATATTTATAACTTCATCATTTGGCATGTGTTTATAACACCCTTATTTAAGAACCATGGGCTTAGGGTTTGTGTCAACATTTAAAATTAACTTTATACATTATATTTGTCTTACATTTATAGAATCAATGAAACTCTAAAGGACCTTTCAGTTATAATTTCAATAAAAATTGTTTTGAAGGCAGTGAGTAGAGACCCCAGACTGTCCAGCTCTGCTTTAACCCAAGCAGCTCTGCTTATATTTTATATGTTAGATTTAATTAGGGTAAGTTTCATTTAAACACAGGAATCTAACTCTAAAAGTGCATTCACCACTGAAAATTTCCATGTTTCAGCACTATGTGTGGTAGAATGCTGTTTCTAATTTTGATGATTCATAAAGATCTAGACATGGGTCTTTTAGATGTCAAAGGTGAATCTACTCCAGAGCCATATCTTGCCCCTGTCTCCTAGGACGGTGGGATGTGAGGACCCCTAACCCTGCCTCCTCCTTCAGAAGCCTGCCAAGCCTAACCATGTTCCCACCAAAGATACAACTGGGGGAGACTGCTAGGCACCCCCTTGTTTTAAAGTTCCAGTAGAGTAGAAACCTGACTTCTTTCACCTTTGTCCTTAGTGCTTCATGCAGGTGGCACAAGGAAAGTGCGCAAAAAACATTCGTTGAGGAAAACAAAGAAACGGGAGGAGAGGAAGAGGTCACACAACAGAGAGAAGAAATGGTTTGCTCTTCTGTGTGGGTTTTTCCTATTTTCACTTCTTCCAACCTCAGTCATTGATCCATTCAACACATAGTCAGTGCCTACTGTGTGCCAGGCCCTGAGCAGGGCAATGGAGCTATGAGGACAAAGCAGACTCTTGTCACCCGAGCTCTCAAATGACACCGAGGAGGCAGCAGTGACAAGCATTTACTGGGGGAAGGAGGAGGCTGAGCAAGGGGCGGCTCAATTCTCTCCGTGTTCACTCTGTAGCTGGGAGAGCAGAGAGGAGCCTGGACCTTAACTCACAAGTGTGATTGTAGCTTCACAGGTTCCTTTTTCTCTCATATATTGTATCTTATTTGTTCTTTGGACATGCACAGTGAAACGAGTAAGTGCGATGTCATCAGAAGGCCTGGGGCTTTTAGTCTCAGTCGTACCTCTTTAAGGAGAGAGACCTTTGCAAGACATCTGCACTCATGCACAACGAAGATTACAATTACCCAGGACTGAGGTGAGATTCAGAGGAACACCGTTCACAGTGCTGTTTAAACTAGAGGTGTTAGATGTTTAAATATCTATGTATCCATCATCTATCTATCTATCGCAGGCAATACGGACCCCTGGGAGCATCTAGGGAAGGTGTTATCATTAACCCTAAAATACCGATGAGGAAAACAAGACTCAGAAACATCCAGTTGCCCTGGCTGAATAACTTAGGGAACAAGCTCTGGACAGAGCTATCTGACCTCAGATTCCCTGCAGAGTCGGGACTCTGGACCAAGAGCGCCTAGGGACCTCAGGACCCGACTGAGCTCTCAGCAAACCTTCTTCTAAGACAAGAAGTCAAAATTCTGTGAACCAAGTATCACAGACCCTGAGGAAATAAAAACGTGAGACTGAGAGCATCAGCCTTTAAGAATGGTGGCCTCACTTCCATGCCCTTTCCCAGGGGATATGGGGCCAGTGTGGGTGGGGTTGGACCCACTGGGCACGATTGGGAGCCATGTGCTCCTGGGAAGCTGGCTCTGCAGCGGACGGACTCTTGGGCTCACTGATTACTGTGAAGGACCCACAGGTGAGCTTGCTGTGGTCAATCTACAAACGTGCAGGAAGCAGCGGACCCTGGAGGAGCTTGTCCTCCTGCCTGGGATCACTGGAGTTGGATCACAGGACTGGCCCGGAGAGGTGCAGTGAACATGCTGAAGGGATATAATGAGGAGCAACTGAAGACAGAAAGGCTGAACAACACATTACCGTGATTTCATGCAGCAATAAAAATACAGAGACACCAACCCAATCCAGCTTGCCAGGCCTTGAAATCCTGACATGTCAGGGTCCCATTAATCTTTTGGGACAGGTCTGGCCTTTTACCTGGCAGAGCTGTTGAGGGCATCCAGAACAGGCTTACCACGCAGACACAACAACACAGGCCTGTGACCTCTTTCTCTCAATAGCTGGTGGGCTCCCCGGGATCAGTGATTACCATCAGGATGTTTTCAAATGTCTCTATTTCCAGGAGAAGCAAAAGCGGAATCATTTAGGTTTGATTTCAGTCTTCCCCCAGAGAGAATTTTAAAAAGGAACCAGACGTATTCTGATTTCTACAACTCGCCATGCAGCTGCAAAGCCCGCATCAGGTGGGGTATGGACATGACCCAGAACCTGCTAAACAGAGCAGCTGCTTTCTGCTAACCTTTTCTACCTCGGTGCTGCTTAACTTCGAACCTGAGCTAGGATTTCAGAAATGAGCTAGCTGACACTATACCCAACCCTTAAGAGGCCAAAGGGAGCAGAGAGAGGTTACTGCTGCATTTATTCATGAAATGGGAAAAGTCACGGGGGTAAAAAATAACAATGAGTATTACTTTACATGGAACAAAAATAACAATGGACAGAGAGCATGGAGTTGAGCTCCACTGAGTTTGCTCAGTTAAAAAGGATGCACCTTCCACTGTCCAAGGGTAAAAATGAAATTGACATCCATTTGCAGAGGTCATAATTCAGGCTTAAATCAAGGATGCAAAACAGCCCGTGTCCAAAAAGGAGGTTTCTGATTTTGTTTGCCAAAAAAGCCATTTTGGAATCATTAGCAGTTAGTTGAAATAACAGATTCTGTGATATTGCCAGGACCTGCCAAATGTATGTCGGATGTCAAATGCACAAGACCCTCATGTTTACACAGACATTTGTGAGAACGTCAGAACCTTTCATTGAGACTCAACCCTGTAAGTGAACCCAGTCATGGATACGTGGAAATTTGCAAAATCAAATTCACAGCCTTCTTGTTTCTAATTCTCAGAAGAATACTGAGAATCCTTTCTTAACAATACATAGTTAGGTTCACATTGGGTCTCACAAGTTTAATGAAGTAAATTAGTTAACCCCCCCTTTTTAAAAAACAAAGCATTATTTAAAATTGGCAAGCATTGATCAGACCGTCAAACCTCAGAGGGAAGGTAGGGGAGGGTGGGGGTAAGGGGGAGAGATCAACCAAAGGACTTGTATGCATGCATATAAGCATAACCAATGGTCACAGACAACGGGGGGGGAGGGGGAGGGCATAAGTGGGGAGTGGGGGACAATGGGAGGATAAGGACACATATGTAATACCTTAATCAATAAAGAAAAAAATTGGCAAGAGGGAAATAACTGCCGTCAGCTATGTATGTGAAAACAAATCTCTCTCCCAGTAATAATCTGCTAGCATTTAAAAACAATGTCCTTAAACCATTTAATAATCACATTTCTAATATATCTCTAAGAATTATAGCTAAATCAGAATAAAGTACATTCTATGGACAAAGCTGAGGGTGATTTTAAAATCTCTAAGAGTTTATAGGTATATGACTTTTAAGCATATAATATAGTATCAACTTAATTGTCCTTTATTTTGGCTCATCTAATTTACAAACATGATTTCTGAAGGGTAACAGTATTTGTAATGGCAATGTCCAAAGCAATTTTGGCTGAGTAAAGTGCTATTTGTTGAATAAAAATGTAGTTGTTTGTGCAAGTTTAACATTTCACAAGGCCAGCTGAGTTCACTTCAACCCTACTTACAAAGTAATTATTGGCAAATGAAATGGGCTAGGGGTAGAGAAAAGACATTTTCAAGCTTCTGGGCGATTTACAAAACCAAGTTCTTCAATCATTGAAAGTAAAATTGAAAGGTCACAAACAATTAAAAGGTACAGGTTTAAGTCTCGGGATTAAGATGGTTCCAACAAGAGAAATATTTACAATGGAACAATCAGGAAAATGTTTCGTTACAGTCAGAAACATGGAAAATATGCCGTTGAAAATTGTTGGCTCTGAAATAAATAAAATCCAGACTGAGACTATTAAAAATATCAAAGTGATCTACTATGTGCCAACTCTATTTTCTTCTGTTGTTTGTTAGAAAGAAAATCCGTTATTGAATATAATGCAGTTCTGGTTAAATTACCAAAGACATTTTCCGTATATGCAAACTGTCGTTTACCATATGCTATATATTCTTCCCTAATAATTTTAGCACACTTCCATCACAGAGCCATAGGCGCAGAGTTAGAAGGAAATTTTGAGTCATAAATTTAACTTCCTAACCAAGATACAAGTCCTTTCCAAAATAGTTATTCAACTCATCTCTATTGAGCACCTATTCTGAGCAAGGGTTTTTGGATGGCAAAATAAGAGATATGAAAAATACTTTAAAATGTTCAGGTAGCCCTAGCCAGTTTGGCTCAGTGGATAGAGCGTTGGCCTGCGGACAAAAGGGTCCCAGGTTCGATTTTGGTGGGGCGTGCAGGAGGCAGCCGGTCAGTGATTCTCTCATCATTGGTGTTTCTATCTCTCTCCCTCTCCCTTCCTCTCTGAAATCAATAAAAATATATATTTTAAAAAAAATGTTCAGATAGAAGAAAGCATCCTCATCCATTGGCCGACATTATGCCTAGACTGAAACCATCCAGCCAGTGACAGGGATGTCACCACATAGCAAGGAAACCCATTGTCTCAGAGGGTAGCTCCAGAACGAGGCAGGTAAATGCTAAACTGAATGGCACTCCCAGGGATCCTGCTTTTGTCTTCTGGGACATGCCTGTTCCATCCTCTTTAGCTGTCCGCAGACTCTGAGAGGATTTGTCTGAGTCCTGTACGGTTTCTCACCCATTCTCGCGGCAATCTCATCCACCTTTATTCTCACTGCCTTCCTGGTATTTTAAAAATCATTTCATATCATTTGAATGAGCTTAATTGTCAACGATTCCATATTGCACTTAAAATAAAACTGCATTTTCAAATTATGACATTCAGAAAACAAGATTAATAGCCTTCAATTGTATCCAATTTGGAATTATCCCTTTGTAATTAGACTAGTACTAACAACAGATGTTTAGGGGGAAAAGAGGGACTGAACACCTAAGGCTTGCCAACACTGTATATATTTGAGGAAAGGGGGCATGATAAATCTCTTGTAATGAAATGCATGTGCTCTAAGACAATGACTAAACTTGAGATTTTTAAAGCACTTAAATCTAGTAGTTTAAGTCACCGGAGTAATTAGGTTATGCTTTAGAAATAATGCTCCCATCTAAATCTCTCACTGGTGAGAAATAACACTGCTGTCTTTAATGAATTATGAAACAAGAGACTGACTCAAATATGTTAAGTATGCTCATAGTGGTTATACATTTGGTACCTTTAGAAACTATAAGTAACAGACCCAGGATAATTCAAATTCAGGAGACTTTATTTAGCCTCCAGAATGGCCCCTCCAATGCCACATCCATGCAAGCACACAAAATCAAGGGGTACACTAAAAAAAAGAAGAGACTGTTTTATTGTGACATTTATGACATGGACCCCTTGTGGACATGAATGACCAAGGGTCATCTTGGCAGACGGCACAGGTGTGATGAAGGGTGCACTGGTGATGTTCTGGCTGCTGAGGCTGCTTCCTGGTCCTCCCAGACCTCCATGCACGTGCGGGCCAGTCACAGAAATTTCAATACCACTTGGTGTACACATTTAACAAGTCTTTGGTCTTAATAAGCACCATTACAAACCCTCACGTTAAGGGTATTATTATTCTAGTTTATAAATGTTTCAATGATAAAAATAGCACGATTACAGTATACACACTCTTAATTTACATGTAATGTATTATACTCATAACTGAGATAAGCTACTGAACTAACTTTGGTTGATTGAAATTAATGAAGTATTTGAGCTGAATAGTTGGAATTTGGTTTCTAAGTTGTGTAAATATTACAGTGCATTTATGAATCTAGTTTGAGAATTTACTAGCACCAAGTAGATATTAGAAATGGCCAACCTAGTACTTTTATTTGGAGAAGCAAAGTTTTAAAGTCTGAAAAAAAATAGAAGTCCAACAACTGAAAGCACATTCCCGTATGTCTGCTAGAAGGATGGCACGTGAGCGTGGATGGCCAGCCCCCGGTGGAAATACACATCCCAGTTTTCAAGAATCAACAAGGTAGCTTCACTACACACACGAGAAGCCTGAGAAAGTGGTTGTTTTGAACTAGGGTAGTCTCCTGTACCTTGCTTTGGTAATACAAGAATAGTGCTTATTTATAGAAATTGATGTGGTGAAAGATTGTACCTATGATATAAAATTCTGACTGGGGGAAAAATTCAGTTCTACCTATCTATCTTTGGTTTTTAATTATTGGGTCTCTGGATGGTGAATTAATGAAGCAAAATCTGAATTTTCATCTTCAGATTATCACCCAGTTCACCACTGAGGTAGTCTTTGTCATATTTGTCTTCTAGCTGGTTCAGTTCTTTCTTCTTATAAAGTGGAGTGCTGCTGATTTGTAATGAATAGGTTCCAGCCACTGGCTTCTTCTTCGTGAAGTGGAGGTAGCTGATCCCTTCCTTTTGGTTGATTTTAAAGAAGCCGTTTTCATTCCCAGATTCAATCAAGTATCTGTTGTGATTCGTTAGCGTTGTAAGAGCCGGAAGGAGTTCTAGGATTCGGACCTTGTTGCTGATGTGGGAAATGTTGAAAGCGAACATGGCTATCTTCTCAGCGTCCCAACTTGCAAGACTCACATTGGCTTCTTTCTCTGGCTGATCCTGAAAAGACACGTGCAGTGTGTTAAAGAAACTGTAGAAAGGCACTTGTTTCCCATTATAAAGGAAAATTAACGTGATTCCCACACTGATACAACTTTCTTCTCAGATTGTCTTAACTATATTGAAAAAGCATATTCATAAAGCACATTTTTAAAACCACAGGTGTTAAGTTGGCACATATTTGTAATATTAAACTTGTGTCAAGAATAAGGTCAGGTTGAAATCACTTGTATTTGTAGGTCTTTTAACGGGGTGGGCCTCCAAGTGAGGTCCCTGGGCCAGCAGCCTCAGCATCGCCGGGGAATCTGTTAGGAATGCAAGTCCTTGGTGCCACCCCAGGGGGACGGAATCAGAAGCCCCGGGGGTGTCTCCCAGAAATCCATTTTCACAAGCCTTCGAGATAATTCAGATGCACACTCAAATCTGAGAACCACTGTTTTAATAGAGTATTTTCTTTCTAAAGATTATCTCATTTCCTAAACCACAGCGGATGCATTACAGCCCTGATGCTTAAGAAAGAACCAGTCTATTTCAATTTTGTTCACGGATGCAAAAACGTTCCCTCCGAAGGACACACCTGTGAACCTACTTCCTGACTCTGATGATCTGCTAATATTCAATGCTTTGCACCTGGCTTCTTGCTTGCCTCTCTGGGACCAGATGTGCTAGATTCTCAGGGCCGGGAGCCAGAGGTCTGGGTGAATATCTGTGCATTTCTGAGTTGACTGAAAGGCTGCGGCAGCCGTAGGCAAAGAAAACCAGGCTGCCTGAGCTCCATGTTGTTCTTGTCTAGAATCCAAGTTCCCTCACACTCCACATGGCTCTTTTCAGGAGAGCAGCCTCTAGCTTCAGAACTTGGCGTCCCTGTGTAGGAAGCACTATGTCACTTCACTATTCTGCCCACTGGCTGTCCTGGTTCAGACCTCGTCCTTTCAGCAGACTCTGGGTGGGTGTTTGACTTTCTTTTTTGGCGAGACAGAGGAAATGAGCAAGTATGTGAAAACCTTCGAATGGCCACTCCCTAAAGGCAGCAAGAAAGCCCAGAGAGCCCCACAGACTCTTGTAAAATGCAGCCTAGAGCTCAGGGAATGTCTGGATTTTTTCCCTGGGGAGCCTTTGCTCACTGTGGAGCATCCTTAGAGGAAACCACAGGAACCTGGAAGGCCCTTCTGCCCTAGGAGACATCAGAAGCCACCACTCTGTACCCACCTCGATGTGGGAGGCATCTGTTTCATTGGCGCTTCTCCGTTTCCTGCCCCGTTTTGGGTAACCGTTGATCTTACACTCATAACAAGCCTCTGGGGAGAGGGAATTGTCATCCATTTCTCCGCTGGCAGGTGGCTCTGGGCCTCCTCGGCCCATGCCCATTCCAGATACACAGTGCCTGTGGGAGAACGGAAAGGCAGCACAGACATTTACTATTAGAAGTGGGTCACAGGGAGGTGATATGAGAATTCTGGTGAAACCTGGTGACATTCAGCCCTTGACTATATGTCCATTGGGTGATTGGATGGCTCTGAGAACCATATTGAAGTCCTCTGTGGTTGCCCTCTTATTCCTGGCTGCTTGGTTTGTTGATTTTTTCCCCATTCTCTTAGGGCTCTATTTTGGATATGATTTGCCCCTTTGTTCCCTAAGCCTAATGTGGCAGGCGATTTGCTATGCTTACATGGGGAAGGGACATGGAGTGTTGTTTTCCTCCTGTCTTGGAAAGACCATGCAATTTGGGAGGTTAAGTAAAAGTCTTGTTTTCATGAAATTGGTTCCACGGGAGTGAGAAAAGTATAAGACATCGCTGTTCAGTTCCTTGCCCTCTTCCCAACTAATGGATGCCATCTCTGCCACCTCCACTTCCATCACCACCACCACCATCACCACCCTTCATAGCTCCAGCTTTTTAGCAATCTCTCCTATTATTTGACCTCTGACTAGGGCTGAAGCTACTGAAAATAGGAAGAAAGCTCTTAGGTGATACTTGAGGTTGACTTAGAAATAATTTGGGAAGAGATGCAACGTATAAAACACATGTATCAGAGCTTGCTCAACTGTGGGAAATTGTTTCAAGTCATTCAAAACCACTGGGGCCATTGGCTCTGACTCATGTGAGGCTGGACAAACAAACCCAATGCCCAAGAGAGAACTAGTTCAGCTGTTTTTCTTTGCCTTTTAGTTATCAAAGCCAGATTATGATTGGAGGCTTGCATGTTTCACAAGTACCTTGTTTTCTTATTCTGCTATTTCATAGGCCACTTGGAATGTACTTAGTAGGATCCCCTTTCAAAATGTGTTGAAATATCTGAATGACTCAAAAAGCATCTTTATTTTGGGGGCCTGGTCTTATCCCTCTAGTGATTCATAGAGAAGCCAAAATTGTATATAAATGGGTACAATGGGTCAAAATGTAGACCATATATTATTTATCTCTTTTTCCGTATTAGCTGGCCTACTCTTTATAACCCATCTTCCTTTATGCTGTTAAGATTCAATATAGGCCTTGGCCAGGCAGCTCAGTTGGTTAGAGTGTCATCCCGATACACCACTGTTGTAGGTTCAATCCCTAGTCGGGGCACATACAAGAATCAACCAGTGAATGCATAAATAAGTGGAACAACAAATCAATGTTTCTCTCTCGCTCTCTTTCTCTCAATCAATAAAAGAAGATTCAATATACAGATTCCTACCATTTTTTGCAATGCTGCCAGAGCCCTTTTCTTCTTTCTTTATCTTGCAACATGAAATGTGTAGAAACAATAATAATGAATGAAATGATAAATGCTCATCATGTGTGTGTGTGTGTGTATGTGTGTGTGTGTGTGTGTGTGTGTAAACATTCACACAATGATTCCATTATTGACAGGCAAACCCCAAATTTGCAGGCTTTGGTTCCTTTCTCAGGGCTCTTTCCCAGGATTTTCATATCCCTGCAACACCACTTACAAGAAGTATGACTATGAAGCCCCAGTGGCCGGAAGCCAGTGTGGAGTGTCACAGTTTTTTGCTAGGAAAACGGCTCTGGCATTAAACTTAAAAAGAATGAGTCTCCTGAGAGCCGGCACAGACATGTGGGAAATGTGTCCCGTGGCTGGCATTCTGTGTGCTTCCCATCAAGCATTCTTTTGCCATTTGTGTCAAGAAATCAAAGGCCACTAAGTTAATAACTTGATAAATACATGTATGTGTATGTTGGGAAACATGTAACTATGTGTGTGGGGTGTATATGTGTGTGTGCAGGGGCATATGTGTGTTTGCACATTTAATGTGTGTGTGTTCCCAATTAAAATATTAAAGCTTGAGATCCTTCACAGGATAGCCAAAAACGTGACAGACATCCAAGTCTAGACGAACTCGGCAGGGAAAAAGACCTAAACTTTGAAAACTTGCCACCCAATTTAAAACACTGAGTAAAATAAAAAGAGGTCTTCCCTGTCCCAACTCACATACATTCAATGCAGTGAAATATTTTACCTGGAAAATGTAATAACTATTTCAACTCTCATTTTAATACCCATTTTGGTCATTTTAATGTAAATTTAAGTCTAACATGTGAAATATACTTTAAAACCACACAACAGGTATCTTTTGGATTTATCCTACTGGGCGTTGGGCAAGGTGGCATTTTAAGTTAAGACAGAATACTACTTGCCCAAGAAGAGAGGGAAGCAACAATGTGCTACGTGAGCCCAGCTTTGTCACGGGTCAGCCCCCATATTTCCTGAGAAATGAATCACTTTCCAACAAGATGTGTAGATCAAGCTGGAGAATGAGATAGACTATTTTGTTTGACTTCTCTAAATTTTCAGAACTGTAGATGCCCCCTTTCAAATAAAGTAACCTACAGCCTCTATGGAGCTAACTGGAATTAACTCAAGGGTTATAAAATGTATAACTCTGCTCTCTGAGAACAGTTTAATATGCTGGATTACACCATAAATGAGAGAGCCTCCAACCAGGACCACAAGTAGCAGTGCTTACCCTTGGCCGATCCGCAAGTAACCTGGTGGGCAGCCACACAGGTAGCCGCCCTCAGTGTTGGAACAGCCGTAGCTGCAGGGAGCCTGGGAAGAGCCACATTCGTTGATGTCCTGGCATCCTCCGCTGAACTGCTCGTACTGGAAGCCGGTGGGACACATGCACTTGTAGCTCCCCAGGGTGTTGTGACAGGAGGCTCCTCCGCAGATGTGAGCGCTGAGGCATTCGTTCTCATCTGCAGGAAGAACCAGAAAACAAGGCATATGTGACATCGGCCAGAGGCTTCTATCGAGGAGTCTGGGTCAAGTCACTGGCTGCTGGCCAGCTGGCCCTCGGCCAGGCTCTCAGGAAGCTGAAGCAGGTAGAGGTGTCTGGGATGAGAAAAGGAAAACAAGAGAAAAATGTGGAAGTGGATGTGGGCTTTTGCCACGTGGTGAACAAATGTGTCCGACAAGGTCAAATGCACCGGGTGGAGGGCAATAGAGCACAGCATTCTGAGGACCGACAGACTCTAATTTTCACTGGAAGCCTACAGTAGTATGTTCATGCGCACCCCATGAAGCTCATGGGGCTGGTTCATAGCTAAAGTTCAGGGTTGAGAGTGAGAGGGAAGGAATCACACAGTTCTCTGTGCAACGGTATGACTGTCTCTAAAGCAAAGACCGAGCACATTCCTGGAGGTTGCTTTTCCATCTCCTTTTTTCAGGATGTACGGGGCTGGCAAGGGCTGACCCCTGCAAAAAGTGTCTTCCCTCCTTGGCCTTCCTTTTCAAAAATCTGCATTGGCCCCCCAGGTGTTTGTGCTGGGATGAATAGTACCTTTTGGTATGTCCACTCCCATCTCTGAATGGGTTCCCCCTTATTCAAACCAGACTCCCCCCCGAGAGTCTGGGCCGTGCTAAGTATGGCTGGAAGAGATGCGTGCAAACTTCTTGAGAAATAATTCTGGAAAACCCACAAGAGAGACAGATGGTGCAGACTGGCTGCCCACAGGGACCTGCCAAGTCTGATAGTAATAAGCAGGGGGGAAATCTAACTTAAGTCAACAGGAAGGGAGAAAACCTTGAATTTCTCATTATTTCTAATTTATATTTTCTGAAACCTCCAGCATATTTTTGTAGACCTGCTTCTGTAGGGCAGGTTGGAAGCTTTCTGGCAAGATAGTTGTTAATTGCTACAGCTCATGTTTAGATGGATGCTCATTTCAATGCAGGTAGACTGGCCTTCTCCTCACCTAGCAAACACTTCCAATAAAAGGGAGGAGGGAGAAGGTAATTGGCATTTATCAGATGCCTGCTGCATGACATATGGGAGACCAGGTCATGCTTCACATTCATTTACTTCACCTTCCTAACAGTCATGGGAGGGAGGTATTATCCTCCCTGTTGATGAAGAGAGTGAGGCTCACAAAGCCCCTGTGATCCCCACAGCCGCGGTGGGCAGAGCTAGCACCCAGGTCTGTCTGACTGCAGCAACCACGTGCTTTCCTTTATGCCAGGATGTTTCTCCAGAGACTCACCTCCATCTAAACTCATACTTCCTTTCTTCTTTAATTACTTTTGCTTTATTTGGTTCATGTAGAAAACTTAATTCTTAGAAATGTCTTTTCACTCATTTTTAAAGAACAATATTGTTTCTAAGAAAATATCTGTTCTTCAATTTAGGAAAATAGATGGGTAAAAATACTGGGGGAAACATGTTTGCATATATACATAATATTCATATTTCTGTCCTCCCTTCCTTCTTTCCTACCTCCCTCCCTCTCTCCTTACCTACCTCCCTTCTTGTCCTCTCTTTCTCTTCTCTGTCTCTCCTTTGTGTGGCTGCAGGGAGAGGGAGTCAATACATAATAAGAAAGCCAGGCACTGATCTGCCTGCAATGACTCAGTGCCTAGCTCTGAGTCTGTTTGAGGGTCTTTACTATCCAAGGACTCTCAAGCACCCACCTAAGGTCACTTAAGCTCCAAGATTCCTAGAACAGAAATAATAAAATATGCCATTGTCAGTGTTCTTCCCCCCATATTTTAAATTAGAGATGAAGTGTGCGATAGAGACCAATGGAGACCACGGGCACCAAAGAGTGAATGAAGAACCGAGGGTGTTTACTTTGATGGAGAGAATATCCCTGGACTGGATGTCTTCTTGCCCCTCCACATCTGTCTGCAGACTTCCCACCTGCTCTCGGTCCCAGGAGGCTCACCTGTATAGATTATCAACAGGTTCATCTCCCTTACCCGATGATTTTGGTTGGGCTCAGTCATTTGTTTCCTGCTGGGACCATCTATCTAATCTAATTATAGACAAACATGGTAATTGACCATACCTTCGCTACGCCTCCCATTGGCTAATCAGCATGATATGCAAATTAACCGCCAACAAAGATGGTGGCTAATTTGCATACTGCAGGCAGGGCGCGTAACTGGGAGGCGCCATCCAGGCCCCTGTGTGCCACCCTAGGAGCCGCTGGAGAGCCTGGCCGCAGGCAAGGCGGCACCCTGGGACCCAGGAGCCACCTTGCCTGTGGCCTGTGATCTTGATCATGATCGCAATTGGAAAGCCGGCTGTAGGCAAGGCGGCACCCCGGGACCCAGGAGCCGCCTTGCCTACAGCCCGTGATCCTAATTGCGATGGGAAAGCCAGGCTGCAGGCAAGGTGGCCCCCCAGGATCCAGGAGCCGCTTTGCCTGCGGCCCGTGATCCTGATCGCAATCAGAAAGCTGGGCCGCAGACAAGGCAGCACCCCAGGACCCAGGAGCCGACTTGCCTGCGGCCCATGATCCTGATCATGATCGGAAAGCCGGGCCACAGGCAAGGTGGCCCCCTGGAACCCAGGAGTCTGTTGGCGAGGTCTGCAGGCGAAGCAGTGATCAAGCTATGAGGGGGAGGGTGGGGGCGGAAGGAGCTATAGGAGCAGCTCTGGCCGGAGACTGAAGACTCCTGCTGGAGCGAGGAGCCAAGAGCTGCTTGGGGGCTCAGGCCTGTGGGATCCCAGCTCATGGCGCCTGCTATCCCACAGGCCTGATAGCCTGGCAATGGAGGCGGTGTTGGGACTGGGGACTGGTGAGCGGGCAGAAGATGGCCCTGATTGGGCCAGTCGCTATGACACCCACTGTAGCCAGCAAATCGCCTGATCAGGGGGTGGGGCCAGCAGCCAACCTCGCAGCCCCGCCCCCCTGCCGGCTTTCCCCTGATCAGACTCTCCCATCCACATCAAGAGCAGGGTGCACAGAGAGCCTGGACCCTTCTTGGCAGCCCCGAGTCCCTGGGGCTGAGAATTCTGACGGCCCTGCCCTGAGAGTAGAGGTGCCTGAGGGGCAGGGACAGGGACCGCAGGCCTCCAGGGAGCACGCAGAGTTGGCGATGAGAGGAGAGGGCCTGTGAAGGGGGAGGAGGTGAAGCCAGTGGACATCAGCCCAAATCCAGCCCTTCCTGTCCAGAGGCAGCAGGACCTGAACCCAGAACCCCAGCCTGAATTGGAAGAGCCTGAGGGAGCTTCAGGAAGCTCTACGCAAAGCTGCACATTGAGAATGAGAGACTTCGTGAGGCCCTAACCCAGACCACGCTGCGGCTAGAGCAGCTTAAAGTGGAGCTGGAGTGCACCATGCAGAGGCAAGAGTGCTTTTCAGAGAGGCCGGCCCTCCTGGAGCTGGCGAGATTTGAGTGCAGGGCCCTGGAGTGCAAGGCCGCTGAACTGGAAGAGGAGCTAAAGGGTCTGTCCAGTCTCCGAGCTGACAACCAGCACCTCAAGGATGAGAATGTGGCCCTGATCTGCGTCATCAGCAAACTGTCCAAGTGACCCCGGAGGACTTGCCCTGCACCCGCATTTGTACAGCTGCTTTTGCCACATGCACCCCTTCCCTGTGTGAACACGAGTGACAGGGCTGTCGAGGAGTCTCTGAGAAGCCATAACCTCCTGTGAGATCTCCAGGTTAGGAGGGGAGGACAGAGCCCCAGGAGCCAAGGGGGCCATCTGAGGCCAGGATGGAGACGGGAGGCTGAGCCAGGTAGGGGGACCAGGGCTGTAGGCAGGACCAGAAAGGAACTGAGGACCAGGAAGTGCCAGGACCAGTAGCCAGGACCAGAGTGGTAACCCAGAGGTCCCCTCTCATGTGTGCTGCCACCAGTCACCCCTCCAGCCCCTGAGCAGGGATCCTAGAATGTGCCAAGCATTCCACTGGCCTGGGCCAGGTGAGCCTGTATATAGGGTCCGTGTGCAATAGGGACATCTTCTATTCTTTGCTGCCCCCTCCCCATCGCTTTCCCAGGCAGGGGGAAAAGGTATTTTTCAGACATAGCACAGGCACCACAAGTAAAAGTTGTGAAGTTGCCAAAAAAAAAAAAAAAAAAAGCAGGCCGGCTGGCCAAACACTCCCTCTCTTCCCACCACCCACCGCGCCCCCCCCCCCCGCCCCGCTGGCCAGCCCCGCCCTTGATCAACCTTCCCCACCACAATAGGCCTACAGCCCCTCCCCGTGGCTGTCCACCCATGATTGCACCGCCCCCCCCAAGAGGTTAGGAGCCAGCGGTCCCAAATTGCGAGAGGGATGTCCCACTGCTGGTGCAGGATCGGGCCTAAACTGGTAGTCTGACATCCCCCAAGGAGTCCCAGATTGGAGAGGGTGCAGGCCAGGCTGAGGGACCCCCCTCCTCTCCCAGTGCACGAATTTCATGCACCAGGCCTCTAGTATCCTATCTGATAATAGACAAACACGGTAATTAACCATAACTTTGCTACCCTTCCCATTGGTTAATCAGGGCGATATGCAAATTAACTGCCAACCAAGATGGCGGCCAGCAGCCAGGCAGCTGAAGCGAACAGGAGGCTTGCTTGCTCCAGTGACGAAGGAAGCCAAGGTTCCCTGCCTGCTGCTGCTGGAATCTGAGCTGCACTCTAAGAAACAATGTTGCAATTATAGAAGCTAAACAAGCTCCAGAAACCTGCTTTCAGTCAGCCGGGCCTCAGAGCTTAGAGCGGCAGTGATGGCAACAATGTTTCAATTATAGAACCCAAACAAACCAAGATACCTGCTTTCAGCAGCTGAGGTCTCAGAGCTGGAGCCGAGCCTCAGAGCTAAAGCTGGCTCTCAGTTCCAGTGACAGCCATAGAAGGTAAATAAATCCCAGAATAAAAAAATTAAAAAAACAAAACAAAACAGAAATAAAGGAGAGGTTGGGAGCTTTAGTCACCCGCCAGCCTGAAAATGGCCCTCAGCCCCTCACCCAGACTGGCCAGGCACCCCATTGGACTCCCACCCTGAAGGGGGTGTGACCAGCTGCAAACAGCCATCATCCCCTTATCCAGGCTGGCCAGGCACCCAAGCGGGACCCCCACCCTGATCCAGGACACCCTTCAGGGCAAACCAGCCGGCCCCTACCCGTGCACCAGCCCTTTATCCTATATAGTAAAAGGGTAATATGCCTCCCAGCACCGGGATCAGTGGAGCCACGAGGCCTCCCAAACCTGGGATCAGCAGAGCCGCGAGGTCTCCTGGCACCAGGATCAGCGGAGCAGCGAGGCCTCACTGCCCCGGTGTCAAGTGGAGCCGCGAGGCCTCCCAGCACTGGGATCAGAGGAGCCACGAGGCCTCCTGGCCCCTGGAACAGTGTGACAGGGGGCAGCACCCAAACCCCCTGATCGCCCTGTGGCTCTGTGTGTGATAGGGTGTGGCGCCCTAACCCCTCCATGGGCCCTGCTCTGTGTGTGATGGGGTGGAGCTGCAATCTCCCCATCGGCCCTGCCCTGAGTGTGACAGGGGGGAGTGCCCCAACCCCCTGATAGGCCCTGCTCTGTGGGTGACAGGGGGCGGCACCCCAACCCCCTGATCCGCCCTGCTCTGTGGGTGACAGGGGGCAGTGCCCCAACTCCCCTATCAGCCCTACTCTGTGCGTGACAGGGGGGAGCTCCCCAACCCCCTGATTGGCCCTGCTCTGTGCATGATGGGGGTAGCTCCCCAACTCCCTGATCGATCCTGCTCTGTGTGTGACAGGGTACGGAGCCCCAACCCCCCTGATGGGCCCTGCTCTGTGCATGACAGGGGGCAGTGCCCCAACCCCCTGATGGGCCGGCTCTGTATGTGACAGGGGTGGCGCCACAACCCCCTGATCCTCCCTGCTCTGTGTATGACAGGGGGTGGCGCCGCAACCTCCCCATCGGCCCTGCCTTGAGTGTGACAGCGGGCGGCGCCCCAACCCCCCCTGATGGGCCCTGCTCTGTGCATGACAGGGGGCAGTGCCCCAACCCCCTGATGGGCCGGCTCTGTATGTGACAGGGGTGGCGCCACAACCCCCTGATCCTCCCTGCTCTGTGTATGACAGGGGGTGGCGCCGCAACCTCCCCATCGGCCCTGCCTTGAGTGTGACAGCGGGCGGCGCCCCAACCCCCCAATTGGCCCTACCCTGAGCATGACTGGGGGTGGCATCGCAACCTCCCGATTCACCCTGCTTTGTGCATGACAGGGTGCAGTGCCCCAACTCCCCAATCGGCCCTGCTCTGAGCCCGACCAGGGGCTGCGGGGCAGGCACCTAGGGATTGGGCCTGCCCTCTGCCACCCGGGAGCAGGCCTAAGCCAGCAGGTCGTTATCTCCCTAGGGGTCACAGACTGTGAGAGGGCACAAGTGGGGCTGAGGGACACCCCCCCCCCGCCAGTGCACAAATTTTTGTGCACTGGGCGTCTAGCATATCAACACTAATAAAAGAGAAAAATGGTAATTGGCGTACGGCGATACCCTTTTCATTGGCTAATCAGGGCTATATGCAAATTAACTGCCAACTAAGATTGGCAGTTAACTGCCAACAAGATGGCGGTTAATTTGCATATGTAGGCACAATGCAGGGAGGCGAAAGGGAAAGCAGGAAGAAGCCCCCTGCCACTGACAGTGATCAGAAACCCAGGGGGGAGCTAAGAGCTGGGGGGCAGGGCAAAGGTGGCCCTGGGGCCACCTTTGCCCTGCCCCCAAGCCATGATCGGAGAATCAGGTGCCTTTTCCGCCCTGGCCAGTGATAGCAGGAAGTAGGGGTGGAGCCAGCGATGGGAGCTGGGCACGGTCGAAGCTGGCAGTCCCAGGAGCTAGGGGTCCCTTGCCTGGGCCTAAAGCGAAGCCCACGATCGCGGGGCCGCTGCAGCTGTGGGTCCCCGCTGCCCGGGCCGGACGCCTCAGCCAGAGGCATCCTGCAGGGGCAGGGGCGGAGCCTGCGCAATCGCAGCGCCCCCTGCTGCCACTGCAGGTCCCCGCTGCCCGGGCCGGACGCCTAGGCCAGAGGCGTCCGGCCTGGGCAAGGGCCCGATCTTGCGATTGGAGGGTGATGGGGGTCAATGCCTGAGGGCTCCCAGTATGTGAGAGGGGGCAGGCTGGGCTGAGGGACACTCCCCCCCCCCCACACACACACCCAGTGCACGAATTTCGTGCACCGGGCCCCTAGTATATATATAAAAGCCTAAGTGACTGTCCGACCATTTGACCATCCAACTGGTAACTGTGACATGCAGGGGGCAGACGCTCAACATAGGACCTGGCAAGCTGCAGTGACTTGGCAGCTGCGGTTCTCAGGTGACCCACCAGAACTAGAGAGGAGGGAGTCTGATTCCGGGGTGCCTCTTGCCATCCGGGACCCCTCAGGGGATGTCAGAGACCCGGTTTCTGCTCAATCCCCGCAGGCCAGGCTGAGGGACCCCACTGGTGCACGAATCTGTGCACCGGGCCTCTAGTGACTGATAAAATCCCTAAGGCATAGGTATGTGGGGAAAAAGGCCTGTCATGGTGTGTTTTTCCCTAAGATACAGAAATAGGAGCAATGGTTAGAAGTTAGAGGGAGGAAAAGTTTATTCTCTATGAAAAATACATTTCTAAGAATTGTTTTCTATATAGAGATTGGCCTATGTTGGGAGAAAGTGCCCTTCAAGGTGGCATTTATATCAAACGTGGATGACCAGGGAGGTAGGAATAGGGTTTGTATATTAGGAATAAGGTCAGACTAGATAATCTCTAAAGTCCTTTTGCACTTTGAACATCAATTTCAGTTGAGAACTCCCCTCCCCTTTCATATCCTTTCCTATTTATTTTACATTTTTCCCTCCCAGAGAATCTAGTAAAGTTTAAATTAAACTTGCTTATCAGGGTTGGAGAGGTGGGGTAGAGTGGAGCACGAACTAAGATAAGAATTTGGCAAATGTTCAGTATTTATAGCTTGACAATACTCAGTGCACTCACCCTTTTTTATCAACATACAAACACCACAATTTGTTTAACATGCTTTGCACTTTTCCTGACCTTTTCACCTTGAGCACCTGGAGCAAAGGGCTCCACAAGGAATTTTTCTACACTCCCAAATCTTTGTTTTATTCTTTCTGTTGGTTCTTACATTGGTGAGGGTTTTGTTCTTTTTATTAAAAAAGGACAATTCTAATTTTATTGAAACAGCCTTAGAGTCTCCAAAAAAATACTCCTTAAAAGCAGATTGAGACCTACCCACCCTGTCCTCGAAAATAAAAGTTGTCAGCCTTTGATGTGCATAGTGTTAGCTGTGGCATGAAGAGCCACTGGGAGAATTCCAAAATGTAGGATGGGCTTTCTTTTACTCATTTTCTCTAGGTCAAAATGGGCCAACTCCAACCGCAAGCTGTAAGTTTGATATTTCTTAGAAAACAATGAAATCCAGTGGCTTCTGGTCCCAAACCCATCTATCCTCTGAGAGTGACCTTCAGGCTGGGCTGATCTAAGAGATCTGCTCTGCTCTGCATGGCTGTGGGGAAACCATTTTGATCCAAGGCAACCCACACTCTGGATAACTATAATTCTCAAGAATTATGAGCTACGTTTGGACTGGTATCTTTTGGGCATCAAAAACTCCCAAACCTATTTTTGCTTCTTTTTAAAAAAATATGTTTTTAAAAAATTGATTTTAGAGAGAGAGAGAGGAAGGGACATACAGGGAGAGAAACATTAATGTGAGAGAGAAACATCAATTGGTTGCCTCCTGCACACATCCTGACTGGGATCAACCCCAGGTATGTACCCTAGCCAGGAATCAAACTGGCAACCCTTTGGTGCATGGGACGATGCTCAACCAACTGCCACACTGACCAGGGCTCTTCTTGCTTCTTAATCAATGTATTTATCTATAACTTCAGCCAGGAGATGATCTTCATGGGACCAAAGTTGAATCCCCAGACAACTAGGGCACGACCTGGCCATCTCTACTATCCCTGGACTGAAGGTAGGGAGAGGAGGGAGGGAAAGGAGGGCAAAAGCTCAACCGTGGTGGATCTCACCTCTCACCTGTCCGCCCTCCCGCTCCCCCGCCCCGAGCACCTAGGTCTAATTTAATTCAAGGAACCTACATAACGAGGACAACTCACTCTGAAAGTCTGTGGAAAGTGTCAGAATTTGGTAACTAAAATCCAAGACCTTCCTGAGCCCATAACAGTGAAGGCATTTTTATTAAAACCAGACAGCTGGTCAGCAACACATGCGGTCTAAACTCCTCTAGCACTGGGGTCATTTTAGCCAATCCTACTCACTTCTGCAAAACTGTGTCTTGTAATAAATCAAACCAGATGAGAGAGACACAATTTTGACTAATGAAAACACTGAATGACGTGTCTGTTTGGAGTAAAGTGAAGCAAGGGAATGCGGAGCATCCACTCCCACTTCCCTAACAAAAGACAAGACAAGGAATTCTCTTGCCTTTGCTAAGGAGGGCTCCCCTACAGTGTGGCAGCTGGGACAGGTCACAGATGCTTCTGGAGTGAAAACAGGGGTGATGCTTAAAGTTAAGAGCCTTGGGCTCTATCTCCAGACATATCACAAGAGAACCTGTGTAACGGCAACTTCCCTCTCCTCCTTGAGCTTCCAGGTCCTCAATAGGAAATCAAAGAGCTCAGGCTGCTAGGTGGATCAGGGGTCCCTCTAAACTCACCATGTTTGAATTCTCTGATGTGCATTAAGAATTAGCCCTGGCTGATGTTGCTTAGAGGTTAGAGCAGTGTTCTGCAAACTGCGGCTCACGAGCCACATGCGGCTCTTTGGCCCCTTGAGTGTGGCTCTTCCACAAAATACTGACTTCTGAGCATGGGCCACGAAGTTTCAATCGCACTGTACATGCGCGCCCACACGTGGTATTTTGTGGAAGAGCCACACTCAAGGGGCCAAAGAGCCACATGTGGCTCATGAGCCGCAGTTTGTCGACCAGTGGGTTAGAGTGTTGCCTGTGGACCAAAGGGATTCAGGTTCGATTCCTGATCAAGTGCCTTATAGGTTTAATCCCCAGCGTGTGGGAGGCAGCCAATAGCTGTGTCTCTCTCTCACATCTATGTTTCTCTCCCCCTCCCTCCCTTCCGGTGACCTGTCCTAGCTTCCATTTCTCTAAAAATCAATGGAAAAAATATCCTCGGGTGAAGATTAACAACAACAAAAAGTTATTTTCCCGTGACATTGTGCAATCAAAAATGACATAATTTCAATTTAATGAGAGAGCCTGTGGGTCTCCTTAATTTTCAAAAGAATTCAGCAATTCTGAAAAAAATCGCTGTGTCTGCTACTTGCTCTCTGCCCCAAAGATGTGCAGAGCTGAATGGAACCACTTTTGCATCTTCAGACCAACAGTTGCTCATAATGGCCTCTAGCTGGCTGACATTTTTTAGTCAGAAGTAGGATTTTGCCAGCTCCTAATGTTTACAGAAGTCAAGTGTGGGTCCAGTAGACTAGCAAGGCAACAGAAGGGCAGGGGGATATTGGGAGTCCATAAACTTTTTCATTTCAAATGCCTTGAAGTGTCCTCTATCATTATTTTTTTCTTAGTTTGCTATTTTGTGAAGGCTGTATCTTCCCTCTGGTTTCAACCAAGTTAGGGCAGTTTTATTTTATTTTATTACTAGAGGCCGGGTGCAAGATATTCGTGCCCTGGGGGGGGGTCCCCTCAGCCTGGGCCTGCGCCCTCTCACAGTTCAGGACCCCTCAGGGGTTGTCCGCCTGCCTGGGGAGTGGGCCTAAAAGCCGACAGGCGGACAACCCCCAAGGGGTCCTTAGCGCTGCCACAGAGGTGGGAGAGGCTCCGGCCACCACCCCTGCACTCACCAGCCATGAGCCTGGCTTCTGGCTGAGCAGCACTCCCTCATGGGAGCGCACTGACCACCAGGGGGAAGTGCGTCTCATAACAATGAGTCGTTCCACTCTTCAGTCGATTTGCTTATTAGGCTTTTAGTATATCAGATTTATTTATTTATTTACTTATTTATTGTTAATCATCACCTGAGGATATTTGTCCATCCATTTTTAGAGAGAGAGTGGAAGGGAGGGAAAGTGAGAAAGATAGAGAGAGAGAACTATTGATGTGAGAAAGATACCTCAAGTGGTTGCTTCCAACATGCATTCTGACCAGGACCAGGGAGTGAACCTGCAACCCAGGTACAGGCACTTGACCAGGCATCAAACCTGCTAAACACTGAGCCACACTGACCATGGCTTAGGGCAGTTTTAAATGAGTATTTGTTGCTTCTGTGACAAGAGTAAGTTTCCAGAGAGAAAGCAGCATTTTGACTCTAAGGAGCTGAGAGCAATTCCTCTTGCTCAGAAGGAAAAGTACTTGCCAACACACTGGTTCCACTGGTAGTGCTGGAGGTAGCCCTGCGGGCAGCTGCACCGGTAGCCCCCGATGATGTTCTGGCAGCCGTGCTGGCAGCGGTGGTTTCCTTCACACTCGTCCACGTCTGAAAAAAGGAGGTGCAGTCGCCTTTAAGCCACATTCCTACTTGTCTCAGATGCATTCTCTGAAGCAACATTTATATGTGTGCTAAAGTGAAAGCCATTTTCAAAGGAAATCTGACCCTGAAAAAAATTATTCCACGGTTGTTGATTTTTGTTTGTTTGTTTTCTGAGTTAGATTTTTAAACATTTAGTTTTCCATTACAGTTGACATACAATATTACATATTGCCCAACCCAGTGATTAGACACTTATATAACTCATGAAGTGATCACTCTGATTAGTACCCATTGTAGTTATCACTATATTACTGACTATATTCCCTATGCTGTACTTTACATCCCCATAACTGTTTTTATTTTTGGAAATTATTCCACCACCCAAACCTTTAAGAATATCTACTCTGGAGGTTTGTTAAGTTTAAGGAGAAAAATATTCAGATATCCCTGGTAAAGTCTACAAATAAAAATGATGAAGAAATTAATGCAAAGCACACAGGCACTTTATGGGTTAGCTGTGTAAATTATTTATATTTTCTTACTTGTACGAGAATTAGAAACCAAAAAATGTCAATACAAAGGTAAATTGCTAAAAAAAATGGTTTAAACTTTTAATTATACATTATCAGAAGGGCTTTCCTCATATGTTTAATCCACATTGGGGGAATTCTTTCATGACTGAATCCAATGACCAGAAAATTAATGAATAAAATTCAGGAATCTAGTTATTTTTCTTGACTTTTCTTATTCAATTAAATGAATAACTAGGCAGAAATACCTAGGAAAGGCATGGTTATCAACAGAATCAAGCATGAGAACAAAAGATGGGATTGCTAAGGTATGGGACCTGTGCAAATCAGGTAAACCTTTCCTGTCTTCAGGTGTGATATCACATAGAGGACGATGATGAAGGTGTTGACAGCCACACAGGCCTCTGACAGGGACCCACCACCAGCTGGATGGAGCTGAGGGCCCTACCCACCTTCACAGCTGGCGCCACTCTGATCCAGTGAGAATCCCCGCTGGCATTCACAGGTGAAGCTCCCAGGAGTATTCTGGCAAATGCCCTTGGACCCACACAAGTTGATGTCCGAGGTGCACTCATTGTTATCTGTAAGAGACAGGGTAGGTAAAGGTGTGTGTGTTGGGGGGCGGGGGGGAGGAATTCCCTGAAGCTCTCTTTCTGTTATTTAAAAGGAAGAGAGATGGATGATTCACTTATAAAAGACCCTGTAACTGCTCACATGTACCTGTTCACATGCACATACACCCATATACGTACCCCCATATTTTCCCGAGTTTTTATCTTCTTACTCCAACAACAAAAGAACTTAAAGGAATAGCTATCTCCCACAAAGGGACCTTTCCTCCCCACTTACCAATGCAGGCAGTGTGGTGCTGGGTAAAGCCAGGAGGACATTTACAAGCGAAGCTGCCAATGGTGTTAACACACAGGAACTGACAGTTGTGCTGCTTAGTTGCACACTCATCAAGATCTACAAGAAAGTGCAAGACGGGCATTGGAGTAGAGCTGACAGCATGCGTACCTAGAAGCTGCCTTAGGAGGAAGCTCTGAGTTTTCATCTCTCTGACTCAAGTGTGCCTGGCCAGAACAGAGCCAAGCAAATGGCTGGGAGCACCCAGGAGAGAAGAGTTTGAAAGATAAAACGTGGTCTCAATTTAGATTAAAAATGTAGCTCTTTGGGGGAATCCAAGGAAAACCCAATTCTCTTTAGTTAGAGGAAAGTGGGAATCCCTCAAGAAAGAAATTTCAGATCAGTTATAAATTTTAAATAAACTTTAAATGAGGTAAGAGACTAGGGATTCTCAAAAGATTTCCAGAATGTTGAAAAGATCTATTTAAGCTGAAACGTAAAAAAAATGTTGAGGCTGAAAATTTGCTCACTTCATTCTTTGCTGTTTTTTATTTTGCTCAAAGGAATTGGTCAACCAAACCAAACCAAACCAAAACTGACTTTTTGTTTAGAGATCCTCCTTGGGATAAAAAAAATTGAGCAATCAGGAAGGGAAAAAAGGAAAGAAAAATACTCATTCCGATAAAACTGCCTACAGATTATTCCTCACGTCTCAATAAAATGCTCCGCTTTGACCAGGCTTCTTTCCTCACTGCCAGAAAGTTAAGGTTCATTCTCAACTCCATTGCTATAAATAACGTCAGGAGATACCAAGTGGGTTCCAAATTTAAGTAGAATTTCAATTTTAAAAAATCACTGAGAATGCAGGACCCTTCCTCCCTTCTTCCCTCCTTCTCTCCCTCCTTCCCTCTGCTCCCTACTTCCACTCCATCCCACCATTTAACTTCTTTATTTCCCTCTTTCCCCTTCAAGACTTCATGGCAGAATACTCTAATCTTGTTCTACCATCTGGTCTACCTTCTCCAAATCCCTCATTTTCCAAATTATCCTTAAGTATGACGCAGTAGTGCATTTACTCAATATATGGAGTCCTTAATGTTGAGGAAGTTGTTCACAGGAGTACATTTACACCAACAGAATTTTGCAAAAATCCTGGGTCGATAAGGGATTTTTGTTGAAGCTTTGGCTGCTTCTTAATTCATTGTGACATTTATGTCTCAGATAAGCTCCTGCAGGACAGGAAGGACCTTGTAGAACTGGTCCTGCTGCCTCTGAGAGGCTCAGGGAAGGCCCCCATGGATGCCCAAGGGGCACACAGTAAGGATAGTTGCTGCCACTGGTCCTCTGCCATCTCCCTTCCCTCCCGCATAGGGAGCCTCCATCCAGGCTCTAACACCAGGGGGGCACCTCTTGTGTGTAGAGAGGGTCTTTCGGCAACCTTGTGCCCTGGAGGCAGGTGAGTGGGTGAAGGCACATTTTACTTTACCTTTGCAGCTCCTTCCATCATCCTGCAGAATGTAACCTTTCGGGCAGGAACACTGGTAACTCCCTTCTGTGTTTTTGCAGATAAAATTGCAGGGTTTGGGAGCCTGGTTGCATTCGTTCAGGTCTATGATCAAAGAGATACAGTGTGACTACCTATCTGAAAAGATGCATAAATATCAATACCCACAAGGTCGAAAGAATTTTTGTTTTGAGAAAAAGTAAACTCTGTGAAGTGTTTGAACCTTGTCTTATGTTTTCTTATGAATTTACACAGGCTTTTTAGATTTTTTTTAGTTTGAGGATTTTTTTTTTTTGCCATAATCTACAATTTTATCTAGAAGAAACAGAATACTTACCTACGCAGGCAGTCCCAGTGATGTCGGGAGTGTAGCCGGTTTTACAAATGCAGTGATATGATCCTCTGTCATTGACACATTCCCCATTTTTGCAAACGTCATGGATAACCCTGCACTCATCAATATCTGTAATTTAATAAACATAAATTTAAAAAGACATTAAAATGGACAACAATAATATGTAAGGATCACTTCAGTGTAAGTACTAATGAACTATGATACTAAATTATGGACCTAAGAAATTAAACCAAAGGAATGACAGCATACATTTCACATGTAATGGTAACTATTTTGAAAGGCAAAGAATAACTTTATCAGGCTGTAGTGGTAAACTAATCAGGCTAGGAGAAAACTTTAAAAATAATTTCTTTCTAAATTTAGACCGTTTTCCTCCTGTGGGTCACAGAACATCTACCTCATCTAGACATATTTAACTCCTTGCACCATCTCACGCCATCAAGCTCACCTCAAGCTGATGTTCCATATGTGAATCACAGCAGTGGATCCTTCTGACAAGGAAATCCCACTTTTTTCTAATATTGCATGTCCAAAATAAGGAGGAAGGTTTTTTTCTATTCTTTTTGTTGTGTTTAAAGTTAATCCTAAAGAATATCAAATCACATAGTTGGGGGAAATTGGACTAAGCTTCACTTCTTTGGTGAGGGAGGCCCAGGACTCTGGGGTGGATTCCTGGGCTGCGCCTTTGTGGCCTGCTAAGGAAGAGAGAACCCCACTCAGCTCCACCAAAGGAGATTTGCTCAATATGCACTGTTGAGCATTAAAGCCACTGTCCACCCCATCTTGACCCACCTATCCACTTACTGCTCGGTGGGGGCCAATACCAGCGATTTTTTCACTTTTGATTGCCAAATAACCATTTTGTACCAACAGCTAATATTTTTCCTGAAATTTTTCAAGTTTACTCTGAAATGCAATTTAGCCTACCCTCACTGGTCTCAAGAAATGAGTGTTTTCCACCATTTCAATTTTTCCTCCAAAAAATCATAAATTTTCTTTGGTCACCCCATCTAATCTACCCAGTTATGTTATTCTACCATTAACCACATCTTTCTAACATGAACATATATCCAGCATACTCTTATACAGTCTATTTCAGTCAATTTTAAGACTTAAATTACATATTGGCACACTAGTTTAGGAATTTAATGTACATTTATTTTAAGATTTATCTAAAAATTACATTCTGAATAAACAACAACACTTACAAGAAACTTTCATTTAAAAAGTTGAAGACTCCTGCTCTGCCCAGGTAGCTCGGCTGATTGGAGTATCATCTCATACACCAAAAGGTTGTGGGTTCAATCCCCAGTCAGGGTGCATGTGGGAGGCAACCAATCAATATTTTTCACCTCTTTCTCTCTCTCTCTCTCTCTCTCTCTCTCTCTCTCTCTCTCTCTCTCTCTCTCGTCTCTCTTCCTTTCTTGTTAAAAAATCAATAAAAACATATCCTCGGGTGAGGATTTGTAAATAGATAGATAGATAGATAGATAGATAGATAGATAGATAGATAGATAGATAAATAGTTGAAGACTCCTTATAAAGCAGAGGCAGGAACCCTAGCACACACAACTTATTCAGGACACTTTGGCATCATGGCCTTGAATATCGAAAATATCGTAATGAAGAATTTTTGTCAACCTCCACTATGAAACTCAGCCTAGGTTAATATTGCAGATTCCATATTCTCTGTTTTTCATAGAACAAATAAACAAATTCCCTGCAAGTATTTTTGGACCAAATGAATTACCTGCTCCATTGGCAATAAACCAGAACAAAGGGAAGTACCTGTTCCATTGGTCATGAATCCTCGGCCATGGGGGCAGAGTTTTCTGAAAGCCACAGTCCCCTGGAAAGGGCAGATCTCGCACTGGGGACCCCAGCCTCTCCCTCCGTCACAGCAGCACTCCGACTTGGTGACGGGGTTCCTGTTGCTCGAGCCGATCTGGCACATGTTCTGGAGCACCTCCGTGAAGCAGTACCCTTCCCGGTTGTCTGGAAGGGACATTACATTAAAAGGAAGATTTTAGGAAATGTTCTAAGCACAGCAAGCTATCAAAAATTTGGTCAGATATGAAACCCACAAGGGATATAACACTTTACCCTGGTGAGAAGGAGCGAGAAGGGAAAGCTGGAAACTGCAGTGAGAGAGAAAGGATGACATCTGAGGAGGAAAATAAGAAATTCAGTAAGCAGGCAGAAAAGCATTGGTCTGGACAAGGTTGTGACTCTATCTGCTCCCAGAAGTATAGTCATGCCATGGAAGCAGAGAAACATATGGAAGCATCCTGAGCACCAAGGGTTTAAAAAGGCGGAAGGAAATTTCAAACAAGTGGTTCAGTGATACAATTCGGAAAGGAAGAACTGAGCTGCAGGGTGGTGCTAAGCCCAATGGACAATCAATCACTGAGCCATCTCCCAAATATGAACATTTTCAACCTTTCCTGAAATTTTGACAGTCTCTATTATTTCAAAGAAGAGATCTGGGTTCTAAGCACCCCAATGTGGAGGCCAGGTTACAAAGGCATCCCGCTGCATGTACTCACCAAGGCACTCATCCTGGGCGGGGCTGGCTGTGAAGCCGTCATTGCACTCGCAGGTGTAGCTCCCCCGGGTGTTGAGGCAGCGCCCGTTCTCACAGATGCCTGGCTTGGTCTGACATTCATTCTCATCTGTGCGGTTTCATTGAAGGACCGAAAACAAGAGGAGTCATCTGACCACTTTGTACAAGAATGGACTCTTTCTTTCATTTTTTAAATTTAGTTTGTGAATACTAGGTAAGCTATTCACATGGTCCCAAATACAAAAAGTATAAGAACATAATTCAGCAAAATTTCTCCTTTCTCCCTATCACCCAGCCACCAAATTCCCCTCCAAGGAGTCAACCGCATTACTAATGTGTCTTCCCAGAGATGAATTGCACACATACAAGCAAATCCATACATCTGTGTGTATACCTCCACCCTTTAAAAAACATAACTGATGGCATTTTCATATACTTAAAACATAGATGATAGTATTTTATGCATACTTCCGGTTTTTCACTTCATAAAATTTAAAATTTTCCATATCTGTACATAAAGGGGATTCTCAAAGGATCATTTCAAATGAAGGGAAAAAATTTTTAATTTTAAAATCAACATATTAAAGAAATATTGCAATACTTCAGTAGAATAATATCTGCAATAGTCAGCTACAACCTAAGGAAGTTATCTAGACTAACCTTCCAGTTCAATATAGATTATGTTTATGATAATACTTCAACAATGTTCTTAAGAAAGAATAAATCATAGTTCAATTTCCCAGATTCAGTGAAAAGCATTCAAATAGCTTGAGATTCTTAGAAGTGTCTGATGAAATAATTTGACTAGGTGCATCCCATTTGAAAGAATAGTTCCAACCCCTGAGGCACCGATCTCAAAAAGAGAGGCAGAGAGTTGGAAGGTGACACCTAGAGAGGGCTAGAACAGGTTAAAAACCCCAGTGGCAGACCAAGTGATTCAGAATCTCTGGCGTGGAACCCAAGCTCTCCGACTCTGATGTGCCGCTGAGAGTCAGCAGCACAGATCCCAGAAGACCCAGAATGGGATCATCAGTCCACACCCTTTTCCTGTGCTTTTAAAGTCTGCTCTTTAATGGCTATTTAATTCAGTTTCTTACAGAGGAAGGGGATGGTGAGGTCCTTAAGATTCTTGACTGACAACAGAAATATGTTTTCTAATGTCACTGATTATTAAAAAGGAAAGGGATGCATGTGGGAGTTTTCTAGTAATTTTCTCCTGTATTTCTTGTCTAAAGCAGTGGTCAGGAAACTTTCTGTAGGTAATACTAATACTACAGTATTACTATGAATATATAGTAAATTTTAGGCTTTGCAGGCCATATGGTCTCTGTTGCAAGTGCTCTGCTCTGCTCTGCCACTGTGACAGGAAAGCAGGCATGGACAATAAGTAAATGATTAGAGCTATATTCCCATACAACTCCATTTCAATAAACAGGTGGTGGGCTGGCAGGCTGGATTTGAACCTCACACTGCTGTGCCAACCCCTAGTCTAAAGCTGTGGTTTGTAATGCTGGATCCACATGAAAGGAACTTGGGGGAGCCTTAAAATACCATTGCCTGGGACCCACTCTGCACAATACCATTCTCTGGAGGTGGATCCCACTGGTTTAGTGATGTTCCTTGTTCAGGACCTGGCATCAGAACTCAATGACAGAGTACTGGTAGCAAAGTTGGGTCAACAGGGAGACATTCCAATGCAGTAAGTGGAACTGACCCCAAAACAAAGGAGTACAAAAATGAGAAGGAAGGAAATAGAGGAAGCACCCAATATTCCAATCCTGGAAGCAAAATGGGCTGAGAAAGTAGGCAAAGGCCAGCTCAGAGGGAGAAAATCACAGAGCTCATGGGATTCACAGATCATCAAGAGACAAGGGGCCCTCTGCTGGAAGTTATGGCATGAGGTTAAGAGGGGCAAAATGGCTCTGGCTAAGAAGAACATAGCACCCATAAGGATTCAGCCCAAGTCCCTTTTGTCCTTGTCACGTCTGACTCACTCAGAGCTCCTTCTGCAGGGATTCTCTTACCTACGCAGGCTTCCCCATCAGGTGTGCGCTGATACCCAGGTCCGCAGATGCATATATACGTGCCGATTAGGTTCTTGCATTCCATTTGCTTTTCAGCACAGTCATGCTTCAGCTCTTCACACTCATCCAGGTCTGGAAAGAATGTGCAACCACAAATTTATAAGAGAAGCTGCATTAATTTCTTGCATTTTACACATAAAACAGTATTAAGTAACCTATTTCCTTTTGCATTGTTGGACTCTGTGGCCTCCCAAGAATGAGAAGAGGTCTTCTAACCACGTATAAACTTGAAGAAATTGCTCCCTAACTAACTGGTAATCTCTTCAAAAAGCAGGAAGCATGATTTTTAATACTTTTTGATTAATTGAATATCTCCATCTCAACCTCTTCATATAGAACTTCCTGAATGTGGGGAAATGTCTTTTCTTTCTGTCTTCACATTTGTGGCATGGCTGGCATGGCTGGCATGCAACGCAGAGTGAAGTAAAAAGGATCTGCAGTGCATCCCTCGACTCAGCTTGAAGCCTCAAGCAACAATTTACTAGGAAAGGTAGCAATGACAACCCTCATAATGTCCATGAACTACAGCAGTGTTCCCCAATTCCCAGCCCTCCTCTATGATTGGAAGCTTTGGAGGGACATCTCCCATCATCGTGTTAGAGCTCCCTGCCTTGGATGACCTTGAACATGAATGTCTCACCTTTGCACATCCTCCTGTCTTCTCTCAGGACATAGCCAGCAGGACATTTGCATTCATACGACCCATAAGTGTTTACACATCGGAAAGCACAGAGCAGAGGATTCTGGGCACACTCGTTTACATCTGCAGCAGAGGTAGTAAGAAAATAATGGGTCATGGACATCAATCAAAAACAAAAGGAATCTACTTTTACCAAAAGCTGAAATGCTTCATTGTTATAAACATGGGTGGACCAAGCAGTCTCTGATTTCCAGGGAGTTATAAAATGATCTGGCTATTTTATAACTGGTATCAGTAGGGTGGCCATGCACCCTGATGCTCCCAGCACAGTCAAGTTTATGGTTGTTATTCCTGTGTAATTATGAATTGTTATTTAGACGGATGAGGTCACCTGTATAGAGGGAGCTGTTCTAAAATTCTTGCTTTGAAGCCTCAAGATGAGCACTTGCCACCCCCAAAGCCACATGGAGTGGCGATCAGTTTTACCCCATTCAGCCCAAACAAGTGCCAAGTCAATTGCTGTCAGGACAGAAGCAGACCCCTCCATGGCTGTTAAACACTTCCCTTTCCCCATATAGGAGAGGCTTCTGTTAAATAACAGTGTTCCTTATCCCCAAGCAAACAGTGTCCCGAATTATTGTACCGTTACAGAGATACCTAGTTCCCGCTGATGCCCAGGTTAGAGCCTTCAGTAGGTGGGAATGACTTTACTGTTAGTGGGTCAAAGTGATTTTTATAGATTTCATAATTTGAAAACATCAGAGTGTGTTTTGGAAAATCAGGGTTAAAACAGACCATCTTGAAGATCATGTTTCTCCCTAAGGCCACTGATGCCAACTGAGGTCATCAGTGAGACCCAGATGATGACTAGTTACAGCCTTGGAAGATCCACTCACAACTTCAACAATGGGTACCGAGGGGCCATGTTTCTAATGCAGAGCTCATTTTAATACCAACTTTACTCTCTGCCTTCATTTTCCCTTCATGCTTTTCTTAGACCAGTGGTTTTCAACTAGAGAACACATCAGAATCACCTGGAGGGCTGCTGAGCCCCACTCTTAGAGTTGCTGATTCAGGAGGTCTGGGATGAGCCCTAAAAATTTGAAGCCCTAACAAGTTCACAGGTGATGCTGATGTAGCTGGTCCAGGGACCATCCTTTGAGAACCACTCTTCTAGACACTCTCTCCCTTTGCTTTCTTCCCATACAGTCTTCCAGCCACACTGGCAGACACGTATACCATATAGGCAATCTCTTTTGCTGTGATGGCTGCAGGATGTTGGTGGTTACCTCAGTGGGTAGATGTTTCTATGAATAGAAAAGAAAAAGCAGAGAAGAAAAAGAAAGGGAGCATGGAAGATGAAAATTAAGACAGAAAGAGAAAATGGAAAGTACTAAAGAAGGTAATAAACAAGACAGGAGTTGTATACAAATATCAGTAGTAGAGAGACCACCAAGAACTGCATGATCTGCAGCATAACTTGTGCCATGAGCCATCTGTATCTTTTTCAGATACTCCCTGCAGAGAGGAGGCCACACAGAGGAGAAAAGATGGAATAGCCCATCCAGGCCCAGATGTTTTTTATTCTATACATCCTGAGTGGATTTCATATTAAGAATTATAATTAATCAACTGTTGCTTCCAATATCAGAACATGTAACCAACTATTATGAATTTAAGAGTCTTACCTTCACAAGTCATCATTGGACCAGGCTCAAATCCTTCCTCACAGGTGCATTCAAACCCTCCAATCACATTCTTGCAAGTTCCATTTCCACAAGGGTTACCCACAGAACATTCATCAATATCTGCAGGTGACCAGGAGAATATTCGAAACACAATGAATGAGAGAAAACGGGCTTGGACTCAGATAATACCTTTTATTCTATCAGAACACTTTGATCTGTAATGTCTTATTTTATTCTCATTCTGTCCTTGCAGAGAAGGAATGGACATGTCTTATTGCCACAGGTGTGTCGCTGTAAAATCCAACTTGCTAAGTGGCAGTGGCAGTGACAATGACAGTGACAGTAGCTGGGTTTCTAGCTCTCATAGTGCTCCGTGAGTTTCTCCAGCCTCCCACACTATAAAGAAGTATATCTTCTAGTGGGAATAGATGTTCAAAGGGTTAAAGCAATGCTTCTCTCACAAGTCAAAAGTTTTTACTTACTTAAAGCTAGAAATACATCTCCAGCTTGGCCTTACATTACATCACTCTCCAAGAAGCCTTAAACATGATGGAGCTTTGCCAGATATAAAATAGAAGACTAAACTGACGCAAAATAAGAGACCAGAGGTTAAGCAAAATTAATACACTGGATAAAATCAAGACCCAAGTAGATTTTGTTGATTCTGTTGAAGCCAGATGGTTTACATTAGGCAGAAGAAAGTCTAGAAAGAAATATATTTAGGGTCTGATCTCTCTAAATAACTATAGAGAGAGAACAAATTTTACCAAGGAGGTCCAAAAAATAGACATGCCTCCCAACTCATCCATCTAGAATCCTCATTCTAAAACGTCTTCCTTTGTGTGTGTGTGTGTGGGGAGGGCGGGATGGAGGGGAGATTGAAAAATAACATTGTATTTTAGCTATGTAGGGCACAGAAAAGTAGTAGACTAGCATCAAGGGTTCTGTCTTCTGTTGGGCCTTGAATTCAGCAAGTGAAGACAAGAGACTGTGGTAGAGAGACTCTGGGTGAGGAGGCTCACATCTCATCCATAGTAGCACTAACTGAAGATGCCAGAGAGAAAACATTGATGACTTTGCTTTCGTTCTGCTATGAACTTCCATTTCACTGTAAGGAATGTCATATCTCCTTTAAGTTAATAATCACAATATCATTGATTTTTAGAGTTATAAGAAATAACTTGGTCCATCTGCGTAATATTACATTCTAAGGCCTAAAGAACTTGCTTCAGCTCCCAGAGGTATCACTGCAGCTGAAATCCTCACACCCTGATTCCCAGTGTGGAAAGAACACTTTATAATATACACAGACTCTTAGCATTTATGCCATTATTAATTCAGGTTTGGATTTCTTAGATAAATAGACATAATACTTGGATTCCATGTGGAGTTAGTGTGAATTAAGAGGTCAAAGGTCAGCCATAGAAGTCATTCTTTGAAATTTCAATAAGAAGGTTAAAACAACCCTAACTGGTTTGGCTCAGTGAATAGAGCATCAGCCTTCGGACTCAAGGGTCCCTGGTTCGATTCCGGTCAAGGGCACGTAACTTGGTTGTGGGCACATCCCCAGTAAGGGGTGTGCAGGAGGCAGCTGATCGATGTTTTTCTCTCATCGATGTTTCTACTCTCTATCCCTCTCCCTTCCTCTCTGTAAAAAATCAATAATATATATATATATATATATATATATATATATATATATATATATATATATATGGTTAAAACAAGGGGAAATACACTGGGTACATAGCATTTCATATTACTATGTGCAATAAAATCTGGGCAAATTTTGTATTTTATATCTTGAGAGAATAAGATTATGACCATTAATATTTTTTAATTTCAGAAGACTTTCATTATAATATTGTCCTTTCCACTATCTTTTCAAATGTGTCCAGCATCTGTCTTTCCCATTAGAATTAAGGTCCATGCAAGGAAGGACAATGTTGTCTTGATTCACTGCTGTAGTCATAGAGCAGAACAAAGTGTCTGGCACATAGTGGGGCCTCAGCTAGTACTGCTAGATGAATGATACATAAACGAATGAACAAAATTTATTTCTGTTCCATCTTGGTACTTGTACTTCCTGGTGTGAATGCTGTAGAGCAAGCATGTCAAACTTATGGCCCATGGGCCACATGTGGCCCAGCCAATATAACGGTATGTAAGAAATGTTTTAATAAAAATTTTGTAACTTAATTTTTACAATATCCTGTTATACATAATTATTAATAAGGAACTACAACATTCCCTAATGACTGATTACTATAATCGTGTTCCATTCATTTCCCTTATGCGCCTTACGCGCAGGTACACCATTTCTTTCCACTAATACTGGCAGCAAATATTTTAGCAGCCCATTGCCACATCATTAGTGTTGAACTGAGTTGTTTGGTGTGTGCAACAGGAAATATTTCACTTTCAAAGAATAAGAAAAATAGGTTTATTTTAGTTACGCTTATTAATTTGTGCAGTTATTCAGTGTCTGGTAAGTTAATGTTCAAGAAAAAATATTAATTTTTATTAAAATATTCTATTTTGTTATGTTAATGATTACTCATTTATTTCAGCCCTTTGTATTCAGCATGTCTCTATCGAAATAAATGTACACTTCTATGAAAATTGAAGCTTTTGGTTTTTTGTGGCCCACATAAACTTAAACCTTGTTTATTTGGCCCATGTTAGACTTTGAGTTTGACATGCTTGCTGTAGAGCTTAATTTTTAATTTGTAAAACTCCAGTGGAAGAAACGGATTTATCACTCACCTACACATTCATTCCCCTCCAGAATGTAACCAAAGGGACACTCGCAGCGGTAGGAGCCATCCGTGTTGATGCACTGCCCGTGTTTACAGACATCAGGTTCTTTGCATTCATCCATATCTTAAGCAAGGGAGAAGGAAAAAGTAAATAACAAGGTATTTAAAAACAAACACACACAGAGGTAAATTATAATCATTTCAGTGTTTAACCCATGGAATAGTTATTACAATACAATATCGCAAATACAATACAAAATACAATTGATACCTAAATGAGAAGACAAAGAAATAGAGCTTAATTTTTGAAGACAGATGTGAAGAAATAAGAACAACTGGAAATGAGCAAGGAAGTTGATACTTAGAAATGCTGAGAATCTAGCACAGGCCACTCACCAACTGCTGAATCATCGGGTCCCACAATGATCCCACTTCCATAGGGACAGATCTGGCGGAAGGCCTCTGTGGTGGAGACATGCTCGTTAATAGACAGACCAGTGGCACCAGCCACAGGCTCCTCCCCAAGCATTATGTGGCGGCCAAACTGCCACATGCATCACATATTGGGAAACAATGAACGGGACAAGCCCAGAAACCAGAGACAGTTAACGAGATCCCAGAGCTGCTGTGCCTACTACTTGGGCAGCTCCAATTCATAACAGTTTAGAAGAAAAGAACTACCTAGCTCCTGAGGAAAAATAATTTTAAAGAATATTTTAGTTAGACTTACAATTAAATTAAGGTCTTGCTTACTGTGTGGCCAGTGTGCACCCTGAACGGGCCGAAGAGAAGCACAGATGTAAACGTACCGTCAGGCTCAGTGGGACACAGCTCACAGGGGTCTCCCCAGCCTTCGCCCTTCAAGGCGCAACAGCATTCCTGCTTGGAATGGTTCCTGGATTTGGGTGACGAACACTTTCCTCCTTCAAACTTCGCATAACAGTAACTCATTCGCAAATCTGCAGCATAAATTCAAGAGGCCCTTCAGTTGCTTTCTTACTAAATCAATAAATCGTTTATGTATAATAGTGAATAAGAAATAAGCCATCCCTGCCCTCTCTGATGTTGCTCAGTGGTCAGAGCATCAGCCTTGTGGATTGAAGGGTTGAGGGCTGAATTCTGGTCAGGGGCAGGTACCTGGGTTGCAAGCTCAATCCCCAGCCCTGGTTGGGATGCATGCGGGAGGCAACCAATTGATGTGTCTCTCTTAAATAGATGTCTCTCTTTCTCTCTCTCCCCCGCCCCCCCCATCACTCCCTTCTACTCTCTCTAAAAATCAATGAAAAAAAATCCTCAGGTAAAGATTATATATATAAAAAGAAAAAAACAAGCCATCCTGTTAAATGTGTTCTCTTCTCATGACTATAGAAACACCCCTTAAGTCAGTGGTTCTCAACCTTCTGGCCCTTTAAATACAGTTCCTCATGTTGTGACCCAACCATAAAATTATTTTCGTTGCTACTTCATAACTGTAATGTTGCTACTGTTATGAATCATAATGTAAATATCTGATATGCAGGATGGTCTTAGGTGACCCCTGTGAAAGGGTCGTTCCACCGCCAAAGGGGTCGCGAGAACCGCTGCCTTAAGTGATTATAATAATAACTGAGCTGAGTCTTCATAGTCATAGGTAACTTTTGTAGTGAGATATGGACAAATCTATGTGACTTTCACCATATTATTTCTCATTTTTGCCAGTTTTCCCAAATAACCTGATGTAAATAATAAAAAAGTAGATTGTAACATTTCAATCCTGATATCTCAGAGACTTCAGGATGGGGACATCCAGAGATGGAATCATTCATGAGTACCTTTCACTGGGAGCTCTGCTTACACATGTCTGGGATAACACTTAGCAAGCACACTAGGTGAAGGGAGACCTCCCAGCTCTAGTACTTACTGTGGCACCACACTTTGCTGTTTATTCTGTGTCCCCTAAGCCCTGGAGCCAAAATAAAACCCCAGATTCCAGGCACAGAGCAGATAAAAACATGGCAATTTTGTGGACTGGAAAGAACACAACACAGTGGTCATCTACTGCAGCAGTTACTCATGCAGTTGCTGTCTGCAAAGTGGATACGGAGCTTTCTGCAGATTTTACACATGAACATGCACACAAACACGCACACCAGCAGAAGCTTGTTTAGCTTAACAGAGGGAGAGGGAAGGTAAAGAGGAGGGCAGGGAGAGGAGTGACTGAGAGGGAGAATACTCTCTCTTTCAAAGAATATATTTCTTTAATATTGATTATTTCTTGGTGACTCCAACATGGAATATGGGATCTAGTTCCTACAAAATTCTCCAACATTGTGCGACATAATTTTGGCAACTGACTTTTCCATTTCTTATAGTGCAAATTGAGTGACTCTACAAAGTGAGCTCATCCAAGAGCCTGGAGTGTGTTTTCCCTCAAACTTGACTTCCAGAGCCTTGCAAACTCCTCTCAAGTTACACAGAGGCAAAATCTGCAGGTTTTAACAAAATGCTTTCATATCCATTCTGCACAATTCCCCTTTTATATTTTTGATCAGGTCCACTCTCTCCTGTTAGTTTTCCAGTCTTGGGTAGCATACTATTATAGTCACCTATGCATTTCTGTTAAGACATTTTTTCTTGCTTTTATTTCATGACCAATGAGACAATGTAAGAATAACTGAGTTGTCAAAGATCATATCAGAAAAATTTTCATGAATTAAAGTAAAAATATCTGTCTGCCTGTTTATCTGATTTATGAGGCTCTGTTAAGTCAAATTCTATTGGCATCCCCAATGAACTTGTTCAACTTTTTCAGCCAACTTTTCCAGATAAACTATCTCCCTAGTTTCTACTTCACTTCCATATCTGCTATAGACAGGACCTCACAGGCACCCTTCAGTCAACTACTCTTCGGAAGGTCAAGAGCAATTATAAGGCAGTCCTCATCCTACAGCATGTCTGCCAACCAAATGTTTGCTTTGCTGAGAAGCTTCAAGATTTAACAAATGATAGTTCCCTGAATGACACACTTAAATCTATATATTGGTTGAGAGAGAGAGAGAGAGAGAGAGAGAGAGAGAGAGAGAGAGAGAGAGAGAAACAGAGATTAGTTGCCAGGGATTGAACCTAACATCTGGGTATGCGTTCTGACAGGGAATTGAACATGCCACCCTTTGGTGTACAGAATGATGCTCCAACCAGTTGAGCCATACAATCATGGCAAGGACACCTTTTAACTTGCTTTACATTTCAAGTTCATTGTCACTCTCTCAAAGTTTTGAGTTTACCGGCCCTGTTTTAATGATTTATGCCTACAAATGTCTAAGATATCATTTTGTGACTACTCACCAATATGTCTCAACAAATACATTAAAGCTTAACTCCTTCCTTTGTCTTCCAGCTTGTAATGTTTCTTTGAAACCTAGACACGTGCATGTTCTAATACTAGTCTGTTAACATGTTCATTCTCTCTTCCTTTTATCATTGACCCTGTTCCTCAGCCCAGTCTCCCCAACCCTACTCCATCACCCCACCCACCCCTGGAAAAAAAAATCCAGGCTTTACACAGAGGCTCAAACACAGGACATTTAGGGTGAGCCTAAGTGACAAATTATCTTCACTGAACTTTGCGAGTGGGAGTGGCTCATTTACATCTGTGACCTCCAGGTGCCAGGATCCATCACATTTGTTCCTTCATAGCATTATCAGTAGTTCTGTGGCCTTTTCTCATTTCATGGGCAATAGAAGCCTGACTCCTATTCTTATAAGAAAAACCTGGGTCTTTGTTCCCTGGCTCCAGTGAAATCTGTGCTCTGTGGGAGATTTCCATTTGCTTGTGGTGATCCTCTAGAATTGGTTTATTAATCAAAGGTGCCTTGCATTGGGAAAGAGAACTGTGGCTTGCCCACACACTTGAACTAGGGCTCCCTGGGATGCCTGTTTACCAGTCCATCTGCAAAGAGCCCTTAATGACCTTTGAAATTGCATCAGAACTACAATAGTTGCTTTCCCTGCTTGCATTCCTCAGTTCTGGTGCTGCCTCTTGGAGCTGAGCAGGTGGCAGGGCTGCTCGCAAGCTGGGCTGATTCTTCCTGCAGCTTCAGCTTGCTCTGTGACGGGCCAGTGCAAATTGAATTAATAGCCTCTGAGTGTCCTCTGGCTTGCCGCAAAGGCAGATTCACACCTGGTTTCTCACTACTTTCTTTCCAAACTCAGGCCAACCCAAAGGCACACAAAAACCAGGGAGAAGTTAGAATTTATCGGGCTGGTCTCTACCATCCAGACCAAGTATCTGCTTGAATCAAGCACCACCCAATCCACAACCTCAAAATCAACCCACAGCCTCTAGCAACTACCTGTAAGACCAAACCAAACAGAGAATTCTCGACTCTTCCCTTTCTCACGTTTACATACTAGGTAGCTAAGTGACCAGCTGTGCGGTAAAAAGTGAACAGATCAGAATAACAAGAATATATGAAGGACTCAGAAAGTAAAAAAGCTCTGTCACATGTTCAATAAGATTAGTTGGGCAGGTATTATTTTTGTTCAAAATGAGAAAATGGAGGTTACAAAAGATTAAATGCCTTGCCATAGGCAAAACATGGCAGGGCTGAGACTTTAAACAATTTTTAGAATCTTAAATGATATCCATTGCCTCTCATTTGGTAATATGAAAAGAAAATAAACACACATACACACAAAACCACACACACACACACACACACACACACACACACACACACACACACACACCAGGAAAAAAACAGAACAACAAAAACAACAAAAAGGCACTATAGCAGGGTCGGGGTGTGAGGGAGGAGAACTATGTGTGTTTGTGTGTGTTTTTGTCCTGAATTCATTAAACTAATTTGTGAAAAGAGACAGCCTCACACCATTGCATTGGTAAGTAAAATGTAAACAGTTTTCTGGGACACAATACACTATGTTATGCTTAAGTTCAGGCTCCCTTTTGATTTTATAAAAAAGTGCACATGTATTATTCCTGCAAACAGACTATGGCCTAGCAAGAATCTTGGTTGGTTCAAATTTATTTTTCTGTTTTCTTAGAAAACTTGTGATGTAAGGGATGGGCACTATATCCTGGGGACATGTAGGTTAATCGCATTTTTCTGTCTGAAAGCCTAGGTTTTGGCCCACATTTATCTAGGTTACCTCTTCAGGGCCAGAGACTGTGTGGTTGATGGCTGATGGTGCCAGGCTCTGCCACATTCAGTGGCTATTGGCTGATCCCACTCACAGGCCTACCAGCATCTGTGTTCTTAGGGGAGTCTGGGTCTCAGTGCCAGGACAGTTGTTGCACAAGCAACCATAACTTGATGGATGAGTGTTTAACCTTGAAAGTAAAAATGAACTTTCTGACATATGGTAGTCATTAGACCTCTGGGTGAATAAAAACTCTCCATCTTCTCTTTCACAAAGAATCAAAGCTTTGCCATGTTTTAAAAATAAAACCACAACAAATAAACACAGGGTAATGAAAGCCTAAGGCCTTCAAAGGCACTTACCTTGGCACCTTCTTCCAGTAGAGGACAAAGAGAACCCGTCTGGGCACAGGCATTTGAAGCTGCCTTCAGTGTTACTGCATGTGCCCAAGGCACAGATTTCTGGCTCTTCCACACACTCATCAATATCTAAAAGAAGTACACATGTCAAACAAAGTCAAACCATCAGGTATCAGATGCAAAATGTGGAAATATGAAGTGTGACTGACTTTCAAAATTCTCCCAGTTATGAGGATACTTTCCTATATCATGTGCTATGGGTAGACATATAGGCTGTGATGACTTTAAAAACTAGTCTTTGACAGTTCTTCCAAAAATGGAATTGGCAAGTACCTTCTAAGGGACTCAACCAAAAACATCTCTTACCCAGACTGTGTTTCTTGGTTAGTTAGTAAAGTTGGAGTAATTCCAACCTCCCCTAAGCTAGGAAAGATGCAACACACCCCCGTCTGCCTTCACCACTGCACACTGAACAGAAGCCCTCAAATTTTAAGTGTGTTGACAATGAGTTACTCAGTGAGAGATCTAGCTTTGAACCAAATTTATTTTCTTCCACTCACCCACATCACTTTTCTCAGTACCTCATGCTATAGCCCTAACTGTGAATTTTACAAAGATACTAACACTCATGGAAATAACCCTATGCAGGACAAACTAATGATATCACAGAGGATGAGGCTCTGAACTCTCACTTGCAGGTTAATTTTTCTGAAAACACAAAATATCTTCCTGTAATTCTTCTCTCATCTTCCAGATAATAAGAATCTGGTATACTTATAATTGTATCATGTTTCCTTCTGCATCTTAGCTATTCTGAAGGAGTGATTAAGGCTGGGCCGAGGTAAAGTTTGAATGGCTTGGGTAACCATAGTCCTAGATTCCCTAAGAGAGTCCCAGCACATGCCTGTTGGCCTGGCCGCATTATTAATGGTGCTCATCCTAAAATTGTGTTGGTTTGGTCATAAAATTACATGACCATCCTACTTATGGTAAATGGTAAAAACTCTTTCCAACAGATTTGCCCATTGTTTCCCCTTTCAGCAGACATTTGTCGTGAAAAAGAGGTCACTCTTAATTCTGAGCTATAATATTTTTATGGGAATACCTTTCTCCCCTTTAAAACACATATCTCTTGCATCTTGGGGCTCTTTATTGTGATGTTTGTACAAAGAGTTCTACCCACACCAAAATGTATTTGCCTCACACAGCTTTATTCCCACAAGGTCCAACTAAAGGGAAACTAGAAACTTAACTTCTTTATCTTGACTTAACATTATAACTACCACACGAAAAATGTGCTATTTAGTAATGTGCACTGTAAAGTGATTATCTTCCCTGTACAATACAAAGCCAGCCTCTTCATCACTCCATTTTATTACATGGCATTTATGATTGCATCACGTTTCCTGTGGCTTATTAACAAATCTGAACTGCTGCTGCTGATTTACTCCATTCCCACACTCCCTCCACCGCAACATCCAACCTTTTCTTAAGAGAAAAGCCAACTTTTGTAAAAATGTCAAACATTTCTTTTTGGTTACTGTTTTCGTCGTTGTTGTTATGATTTGTTCTCTTATAGTAGAAATTAACCTGTAAATGTTGACTTCCTAAGAGGGGGGACAAAGACTGTGGAATGGGCACATACATTGACTATTCAGGAAGTTGTTTTCCTCTCTATACATTTCTATTCTGTTCATTCTAGAGGAAGTTTGCAGTAACGATGGAGTGAAAAAAGCCGGTCTTTAAGAGTAAAATAACATGTTTAATAATTTGCATTTTGGCCTAATTTTGATTATATGTTTCCATGTGTAATATTTGCACTTGACTGCAATTTAAATTGGATATATAATAAAATTCCTCATTGATGATACTTAAAGTAGAGACATTTCGTTCTCATTATGGATTAGATGTAGTTCTGCTCAAAGCGGGAGCATGGGCTAGGTGACTTCTTAAGAATCCTTTCAACCCTAGTTATTTCTGAAGTTTTGGCAACTAATGTCTTTCATTTAATGCAATGGCGTATGTACTGAGGAAGGCAGTGCTATAAAATTTGCAGAGAATTTATTTGTAGTAACACATTTCCACCTCTCTATAGGTCAAAACAACATAGACACATTACATAGCCACGTGCATCCAACCTTGAATGCGGTCACAAATATTTTAACTGGAATCAGGAAGCTAATTTTAGTTGCAAACTATTGGCACTTAAAAGCAGGTAATTTAAGATATTTTATAAGCTGCATAAAAGTACACTGGAAAAGTCAGGGTCATATGACCACCCTTATGTACAGAGAAAATAACTTCATCAGGGATTAGCATGAGAATTAGATGTCCTTGTCTCACCATCTGAGGCCATAAGTCACACTCTCTGCTCTTGGATTTGTTTTTGCTAAAGCATTCCAAAATGAAGACACCGTCACACCATCAGAAAAGCTTTGACTTTGATAATGCCAGTGCAGTAACCAATACTACTTATTTCCAAATGCCCTCCTACCTTCACACTTGTCATTTTGTAGACTGTATCCAGGTGGACAAATACACCTGTAGGACCCATCTAAGTTCTGACAGGTGCCTGGTGCACATTTTCCGGGTTCTAGTACACATTCATTGATATCTGCAAAGGAAAGAGAAAAAGAAGGAAGAGGTTTCAACTGGCATGCTTTCCATCAAGCAATTAAAACTCAAAGAAACTGGGATCAAATCAAAGAAACACACATAAAACTAAATAAAATTAGTCCATGAAACTACCATGGAGAAAAATTAATGACTCAATAAAAATAAGCTTTAATAGCTTTCAGAAGTGTGCAATATGGCAACCACATTTTATTTAACCTACTATAAATGAAGTATTTCCAGAAAAGTGTAGCATGTTAAAAGTCAACGGATATGAAGATTTTGAGAGCAGCCAAAAAATTCATATAAGAATTTACTACAAAGTTATTTTGGAGGAAATAAATATAAGAAAGGGAATTACAATTGTTTTTAGAATGATTTATTGTCTAATTCTTTACCAGGTTAACCATTACCTGTGAGTATAATTTAATTTTAAAAGATGAGGGGGGAAAGTGGTATATGTGTTCGTGTGTGTGTGTGTGTGTGTGTGTGTGTGTGTGTGTGTGTAGAATTACTGTCATTCTGCTCTGCTTTTTTTCCCTTTGAGCTTCCAGAAGGATGCATGGTGGTAGAGCCTGCATGATTCTTTGGTCTCTGGGATGTTCTTTGGAGGGTCTCGCTGAGAGTGGACTCACCCACACAAGTTCTGCCATCCGGAGCCACCTCGTAGCCTTCGTTACACTCACACTGGAAGGACCCCACAGTATTGATGCACTGGCCATTTCTGCAAAGGTTCCCATTTCCAGTTGCACATTCATCAACATCTGCCAAAAAAATATCCTTTGATATATTCCAAAGAAAATGTCATAATCCCAGCAATGATCAAAACCTTTAAAGGGAAAAACACTTGTTCTGAATTTCAGTGGCCTTTGCTGGCTCAGCCAAACATAAAAAATTCCAATGAAAATCTAGATCTGGCTATAAGTACCTATCAAAACCTAAAAAGATTACACCATTCTATTAATTAGTGATTGATCATTTATATTACAATCTTATATGAGTTTATCTTAATCTTCCTTTAGGTTTAATTTGAAAGGCTAAAACTGAGTTACTAATAAACAACACCACTGAGGGTATTATTAAGTATTCCCATAATTGGAATTATATTAAATTCGCCTCAAGAACAATATATAGTTGGTTCATTACACTCACTTATGAATAATGGTGCATGTTTTATGAGGAGGTGTTAATAGATTCAATAATTTACTTCTTTTAAAAGAGGCTAGAGGGAAACATGTAGACAAGCAGGTCCACATTATTCATAAATTATGTAATTTTTATACAGAGCATCACTTGCGTATGTTTTAAAATGTAATCATTTCAATTATTTTAAAATTTATCCAATTCACAGCATACCAGGCATAAAAATATAGTTGCTAATAAGCATTTTAATAAAAGTAATGGGCGTACATTATTACATGACATTTAATTAGCATATTCTACTTGACAAATCTTTTAAACAACTGTCATGCATATGACAGCGTATGTTAAAAAAAGACAGCTGGCACACTGGGAATGAGGCTAATTCCAAAGAGCACATATGAACTTGACTCCCTTGGTGACTGTTTTGCACACGCACCTATGCAGTCATTGTTGTGAGAGAGGATGAAACCGTGATTGCAGCGGCAGTTGAAGGAGCCAATTGTATTTCTGCAAGTTCCGTTTCCACAGGCATCTCTTTCACACTCATTTATGTCTAGTAGGAACGAAGAACATAGCAAACATGATTATTAACAGAAGAGGAGGTTGCATGGTTACCTGGGGGTAAAAGGCATTTTAGAGTTCATAAAGTGCCATCCATGGGCTGAGAAGTCCTCAGTGTTGGTACGGGTTCCAGCCGTGGCAGCTCCCTGTGAGAACCCAGCAAAAGGCGGGGTTCTAACGCTGGGGAGTAAATCATTTCCTTGGTTGGCATGTGAAAGGAGGCAAGCTAAGGACATGAGAACTGGACAACGATTATTTTATTCTATTTACTCCTAGAATCCTCCACCCTTGCCACTTTTTTCAATTTCTTTTTCACTTGCAAATGGAAAACTGTGTGAGCAACTGGGTCTTGATTTGCTGCCACCTTTGGCAAACGTCAGCCTGTAAGATTCTCACTCCAGTTTCCCAAAAAGCAGTGAGTCACCCGATATTACCCTGCAATCAGCAACAACACAAATTAGCTTTCCAACTCACCTGACATTTTAGACATTTTTCCCCCTTTTTCCCCAGTCCACCCCTAAAACCCTCCACCACTCCCACCGAGAGTGACTTATCTCTCCCTCCTAAATGATCTCAAGGTGGTGTTGGCACTTAGCTCCTCTCACACACTCATGCGTTATTGTTTGTCTTTTCCTTGGCCTATGACTTTTCTCTTGGACTATTGTGTAAAGCTATCTGGACATCTTATAATACGTCTCACCACAGCAGCTGACATCTTTCTTATGAAGAGCAGGTGCACATTAAGGGGAAATAAGACATTTCCATGAAAGAAAGCTGATACTGCTGGTTTGCAAGAGTGGGGCAGACAGAGGAAGAGAAGGACAAAGAGAGGGAGAGGGACTGAGAAGCAATACCTCAGGTTGGCAAAGTGTGGTGTCAGGGTTAGGGTTTCCTGTCCTTTCCAATTTTGCACATGAAGATACATAATCTGTGATCCTAAAGCAAGAAGCTATTGCTGACTCCAGGGTGACTCCAACGTGTGTGTGTGTGTGTGTGTGTGTGTGTGTGTGTGTGTGTGTGTGGTTGCAGATGGCATCCAGGTAAGTCACCCTGCTAGCAAGCAAGAGCTTCTGCCGAGAGTGATTTATGTTTAGCTGAGCTTTGGTAAGGTAGGTTCGTTGGTAGTGGGTTGCAGATAATTCAGATGAAAGAGACAGAAAGGAATCTAGGCAGGGTCCCATTAATATGCAGAGGTTAGCTCCCCAGTGATGAGCAGGGCTGGTTATACTCCTTTCATTTAAAACGTATCCCCTCTGAAGAAGACAAAACTTTATGAGAATGTTCCCTAACGGGTGACTTCAATCATAGCCAAAGGCAAGCACTTTAAGCATTATTGTATTGATTGTTCTCTTTCCAGCTGTGGAACTGATTCATGTTCATGAAGTTCCCACAAGACCTAATGGATGTTGCTTTAAAGTAGATAAAGAAAGGAGATAAAGAGAGAAAATGATTGATTACATATTTGAAGTTGATTCTAAATCGAGATCCTGATTCAGTACTAATACTTGGGAAGAGATTTAAAATCTTGAGCTCTTTTCTCCTCAGAAAAGGTTTCTTTACTTTTTATGCCTTTGTAGCATCTGTAAATTTGCTTTTGAGGATCCAGTAAAATCTATAAACTCGTCTTAAAGAATGTTCATATTCAAACACTCATAAATATTATAAATATTATTTAAGTAAATATTATAAAAGAATATTACAAAAGAATAATATTATAAAAGAATAATAACAGGCTAATAACATTAATAAAAGGTAATTTTTATCTAAATATCTTTCTAAATTTATACCTTAGTCAGAACTTTTTTTCTGAACTAAACAGCCAAATGAAATCAAGGAAGAAGTTTATGATGTTCAGATGGCCAGAGATTAAATACCAAAGGATGTTAATGCTACACATCTGCTTGTGTTTTTATTTTATAAGTAGCAGAACAACTACTGAAAAGTTTAGTATTAACTATTATATATATTCAGATGCAAATGAATTTTTCAACAGGATATGAAGGAAGAATGAAATAATAATCACATACTCACCCAAACACATGGTTTGATCAGCATTTGTTTTAAAACCAGTGTGACAAAGGCAATAAAAGCTTCCGACTGTGTCAATACACTGTCCATGGCTGCATATGTTGGGGATTTCTTGACATTCATTGCGATCTGTAGGTAAAAGGCATCTTTAGCATCTTACGTGGAAGCTTCAGAATCAAATTGAATAACTTACTTCTAGGTATTTCTCCATGACTGATCCTCGCTCTTTATAAACTAAGACAGTAAAACAGGTACAGGCATTATGTTTCTTTTTACATCAAAACTGCTTAAAACTTATTTTCACCTCCTGGGCACATTCAGAGTATGTTAATAATACATGAAAAAAAATGAAAACAGGGGCAGTATTCAAAAAAATGTTCTGAAAGATGAGAGAATTTAGAAGTAGGATGGGGATGAAAAATCCAAGCTGGGAGACAACTCATTTATTTTCCTAAAGCATCATCACAGGCTGTGGAATTCATTGAAGTATTCTGTCTAGAAAAGATTTGGGGCCTCAAATCATTGACCCTTCACAGCTTCCTTTGGAAATTTTTACCAAAGTCAAACAAATCCCTTTGCTAAGATAGGTTTTCATGATGGACAACCTGCCTTGTCCCTTGTTCAAGTTTCACCTCATTGTTTTGTCTTATTCCTATAACCTTTAGTTCCATTTTAACCAAGTCTTCATGTCTACACATGGCTCCTTTCAACGCTTGACAATCCTAATGATATTTCTTTCTCTTTATTCACATTCATTCAAAGGAAAGCTCTGTCATCTTGCCCAGTCTTTAAGCTCTAAACTGTAATTTTCATCAACTGAGTCTTGGTTGCTCTCCTGAAATCTAATCATCTGCAGGGCAGAATTGACTGCACGAATCCACATGTGACATAATTACATGCTTACTTATGTCTCTAATTTAATTATTTAAAGCTTCCAGGACATGTTTAGGTCAAATATAATTTTAAGAGCACCGATTCATCCTGATTTTCCCATTATCACAGAAGAAAGCAAAAAGCGGACCGCCCCCTTGGGTGTAGATGCTGTGGGGCACAGCAGCACCTTGCTCTCAGCCAAATAATCCACACTTGCTGCTTGTCTGCCCTGCCTACTGGGCTGGGAATGGGCACTTTCCACCACACAAAGCAGTGGTGCCCAGAAGAGATGGTATCCCCTCCATTCCATGGGCTCCGGCTGACATTTTTACAAGCACTTCCTTCCAATACACAGAACATGTAGAGTTGTGATCAATCACCATACTGTTTAAAAGTAGGGTTGAATATTTCATTAAGAGAGGAAATTGGTATAGAGCAGCTCAGGAGCTACCGCTAGCCTATGCAGAAATGCTAGTTAACTTAACAAATTATGATTCTTCCCACTGGAGAAAATGGATTTAAAATGAGCAAACTGTTCTCCGGGATAGACAGAGGAAACTGATTTCCATTGCCAAGCTCTGGGAAGGAAGCTGATTTGAGGGTGTGTCTTTGGGCCTACCATAGTTGACCCAAACCTTGAGTGCCCTCAAGGTAGTGCCAGACCTGGAAGTACGCTGGGGGCTAGGTCTGTCTTATCTCTGGAGCCCCCAAGAAATATAGAACATTAAGGGTCTTCTTAGAAATGGCTCCCAAATCAGGAATTTTCTTTCCTACCTTGCCTATCTCATGATGATTTCAAAAAATAAAACATAGAGTACTTTGAGAGTCTACTGGTGAAATGGAAAGTTACAATCCTATAGAACTTAATGGTGAAGTTCACTTTGTTTTGAGACTAGAAAACGAGGTTTCTCAAGCATCAGGATATGAACTCCCAGGAGATTATTTCTGAGGTTGAGATAAGAGGTTTAAACATGGTATCTGGGGGAGAAAAACTCACATAGTCAGTGGAGAGAGGAGAGACCATGAGACAGTGGTTGGGAAGAACCTGCCTCTTGTCTTTAGCTGGGTGAGAGATTGCAGAAGGGGGCTACATTTGTGTAACTATACGACTCTTGAAGTCCCGCCAGCATCCTTGGCTTAGGTAACTAACTAATTATTCTCTCAGATCTCTCAGCAACTATGTGGGCACTATGGCCACCAGCTATGATTTTGCTTTGAAATTATGTACTGTACTGATGAATTCAAATAAAAATCTCATGATGGAAGGAAAATTTTAGTTCTTTTCATTTGAAACACAGGAAAAGAGCAGTATTTTGCATTATGTCTAAAAAATGCCATATATAGGACAGCATTGAAAGACATTAAAAATATTTTTAAAGTAAGATGTATATGAAGTCATTACCAGAATGAAGTCTTCAACCCTTAAAAACTGAATAATTGCAAAATGTATGTACATTCCCTTTCTTCTGAGGATTTCAATGAAGGAGGGAAATAGAGCTTTGGCTACAAACAACACTCTCACAGCCCTCATGGCTGGTTAATGCCTGGAGAGTTTTATTTATGTTAACTCTACGAGAAAACATGACAGGGCTTGAGCCCAGCAGGCCCTGGCTGGACATGCTATCTTAATATATAAAGAACTTCTTGCCTGAGCGCAAAATGGTGTGAAATGGCACATTCTATATTATCAGCAACTCTTTATTTGGACTGGAATTATTTCATTCAGTTTCAAAGAAATATAAATTAAGAGCAAAATGCAGGGAAGTGGTCTCAATGCCAAGTTTCACAAGGGCATTGTGGCTCATATCAGAGACGTCCTCACTTTTCCTGTCATTTTTTAAAAAATACGTGGATAACAACAGCTCTGTTGACAAAATGCTAAACACTTGCACATGCTCCTCTAAACTCAACAAAACAAGTCTTGATTCTCAAATTGAGTTTCTGTTCTGCTATTACACCCTCTTCCCACCGAGCTCTCATGAAACAATGCAAAATACCCTGCAGAGAGCCGTGCACTTCCTACCACTTACTCACTGGTGGGCAAGGAAATCCAAGGGGAATCTGACCATGTTCCCTTGTGTTGTTTCATTCACAAATGCATAAAATATCCAGGCAACTCCCTGTGAAATGAACCATAAGCAAAATAACACATTCTCCCTGGCCTTTTTGCTAAATATATAATGATTTATATGAAAATCATTATGAAGTATTATTTTGCTTCTGGGCTGAAATACCAGTGGTTTAATTTGATATCACTGGCTACAAGGTACCATCAGATACTTGAATACCTTTACCATCAATTTAAGTTGGCAACACACTCATTCTCCGTACTTCTACCACATCCCTGATGCAAGTGAACAACCAAAAAACTAACCTCTGGGAGATAGTTTTTCATTTTACTGTAGATGACTCACAGCTAATGAAAGGCTGTTAATGTTTGCTGCCCTCAGTGAGTGATCTTACATCTGTACAATGTTTAGGAGGAAGAGATATACTGGGTTCTTTTTTGTTCATTTTTTGCAGGTTAATGTGCAGCTCAGGAGAGCTTTGCTGTCTAGATTTGGGGAGTGTGGCTGAGATGGTGACAACCTCAACTCTCCAAGGGGGATTATGTGGAATTAAGAAGATAAGTATTTGGTCCTGAATACTGGTTAGGGAAGTGTGTGTGTGTGTGTGTGTGTGTGTGTGTGTGTGTGTGTGTGTGTCTATGTGTATGAATTTTGGGGGTGGCTATTTGCGGTGGGGCAGCAGATGGGTAAATATGAAATCTATGCATGTACATGATTTATTTATTGTTTTGATAACATCTCATCTATAACGAGGGGAAAAAAGGTAAGTGTTTAGACATTGCAACAGTTTTGCTTTTTCCGGTTTAGTTGCTAAACCTCAGCAGTCTAAATGAAGATAATCTCCTGGCCAGCGTGGCTCAGTGGTCACAGTTCAATTCCCTGGGTTGTGGGTTAGAACCCCAGTGTGGGGCGTGCAGGAGGCAGCCAATCAATGATTTTCTCTCATTATTGCTGTTTCTATCTCTCCCTCTCCCTTCCTCTCTGAAATAAAAATATTTATATATATACATGAATGGAGACAACCCCCTGGGAAGGCATGTCCAGCTAAGGGGGCACACTTACCGTTGCACTGCCCCGTGGAAGTGAAGCGGTAGCCAGGCTTGCACTCGCAGCGGTAACTGCCGGCGGTGTTGATGCACTCGGCGTTGCGCTGGCACACCGGGCCGTTCTGACACTCATCGATATCTTCAGGCAGAAGAGAAGTTAATTAGGAGGAGAACGGAATCGCGTACCCAGTCAAGGAAGCCTCGCACACAAAACAAATTTATGTTTTCTCATTTTGATCACTTTTATGAAACAGACCATGGGGGACTGAAAACGATTTTCTAATTTTCCCACCTTACTAGTATTTTTCATAAATGTTAGTATTTGATTTAGGACACATGTGGACTCTAGTGTTACTCATGTCTTTTTGGAAGGCAGCTATGCTCACCACTATACCACCAACGCCTTCGCTCATGTCTTTTTAAAAAGGCATGAAACTCAACTGCTACAGTCAGGACCTTACATGAGTCCAGACAATGATCCCAGGGAATCTTGTATTTGCTTAAAGCCCCAGGGTTTTATGATTCAATCTGGTTTCTCTTGTCTGAAGATCTGGCGGGCAGAGCATCTCAAACCTCAGGGTACATATGAATTACATGGAATCTGTGGAAAGGCAGATTCTGACCAGCACGCCTGGGGGTGGCCTGAGAGCCTGCATTTCCCATAAGCTCCCGGGAGAAGCTGGTGCTCCTGGTCCACAGATGCAGTTGGAGGGCAGGGCTGCAGAGGCTGCTGCTCAAATTACTGCCACATGGCAGCCAAGCCGAGGAAGCTGAACATTTTGCACATAAAACTACTGCAAACAGCCCAATTCACATTATCAAAGAAAAGAATAAAATGGATATTGTGTACTTCAAAGCTTTGACTATGCTCAGGGGGTTGTTTGCATATATATATTTAAACAGTTTAAAATCACTTAAATGTAATTATGTACTTCAAATTATGTAGTAAATGGAATTAAAATGTAGTTCAAATTCATGGCATCGCAAAAGTTACTGCACTTTCCCGTCTATTCCATGCGGCAAAATATGTGTTCCCTGCCCCTGCTCCAGTGAAATAATCTAATTCAGGCCTAAGACCACTAAAGGAAGAGCCTGCACCGCAGGTGGGAGTCAGCCCTAGCACTGCGGTTTCAGAGTTGGCTCAGCAGAAGTTCCCACAAGGGGGCGGCAAATACATCAGATGGTGCCTCTCAGGCCTGTGCTTTGTGGCGGGAAAATGTCAGGACTGCTGTCAGTGGGAGTTTCTGTCCTGTGTATGTGTGTGTGTGTTGGGGGGGGGGGGGGGGGCTGGGGGGGGGCTGGGGGAGATTCTTCTTTGTGCAGTAGATACAAGAGCAGAAGTCTGTTTGCCAGCACCACCTCACCCACCATGTGTGCACTGCTCTTAGTAAGGGTGTTCAGAAACACAGAGGGCAGCTTGTATCCTTGGAGACTTGTATCCTTGGAGAAGCCAAACGGTGTCACCGACAAGCATTTCTGTGGTGCATCAGACACCTAACATCTGATTGTGTGCATACTTGGGAAGAGCAGATGCATAGTAGCTCCCTCTAAATCACTTCTGGAATTCATTCCAACCTCAGCGTTGCTGAGGCATGTACTAAATCAACCTTCATTTTCTGATTCTGAGAGCTAGGATCGTGCTGGGAAGAGGCTGACCCTAGATTAAACACTCACCCTGCAGATGGATATCCTATGAAATGAAACCCAAAAGTTGGAGCACTTCGTAATCTCAATATCCACTGAATGCTGCCCTGACAGGTAAGTGGCTTACACTGGCACAGTTGTGGGTTTCTGATCTCATGTGGGTATCAACCTCTAGGTTGACTTGGTGGTCATGGGTGGCCTTCCCTACGGGTTCTGGCCAAGGGCTGCTGTTTCAGCAAATATGAATAGGAAAGAGGCATCTGGATAAAGGAACCATCAAAGGGATCTCTGAATGAAAGCAGAGGGGAGATGCCACAAGGAGGCGGCAGCCATCTGAGGCCTGTATGGAGGGGAGAAGACTGTAGTTTTGAAGAAGGTCAACCCTAGCACTGTCTGATCATCCGCAGTGGGCTTCCCCTCTCCCCGGCATCACGCCTCCCCCTCAGACACCTGTTCCTGGATTGCCTCCAAATACAGGGCCGGCCCAGGTCTGAAATGACTATCTCCTTAGCAAGGCTCTGAGTGGCTATCACCCCACTCCCACTCCCTCACCCAGAAGGCAGAGGAAAGACCATGTGCCAACTTGGCCGTAGTAACCAAAAGCCGGGTGAGGATAACTTAACAAACATGTGCTTAGAGCTATAACATGGTCTATAATTATCCCCAGTTTAGGAGAAAAGTATTTTTTTAACATTAAAATGGTGACATGTGTGCTCTAATCCATGCTCTAAGGGATACTAACACTTTCTAACATGAACAAAAATGCTGCCATGGGCTCCAAGTTTACATATTAAATAGAAAATTATTCCAGCTATCCCAGAGCACATGGTATATTTAGTAACCGGTAACGTTGTCCCTTTTACTAAAATGTGAAGGGACACTATCTTCCCCAGACGTAGGAAAAAGATGAAGTGCTGCAAGGAATGTGCAGAATCACAGCACATACACATGGCAAGGGAAGGTCATTTGGAAATGAAAAAAGTACCATTTGCATGCATGCCAGCATTCTTCCTATAACATTGAATTTGCCGTTCCTGTCATTTGGAATTCTCTCATGCATTTGGAATATTTGCATTAGCCTTGTTTTCACTTGGGAGTAGCAAAGGCTCCCTTCGGAAGAGGACGCTGATTTTGAGATTCAATTCAAGATGACTGCCCACCGCTCACGCTCACTTTCGAGCAATGAGAAACAAAAGCAATCCATCTGACACACCCAGGAACTCAAGGCTCTTTCCTATCAGCTGGGAAATCTAATACATTGTGTGTGTAGGGGGAGGGGGCTGGGGAATGTACGTCCTGCTTTTTCCACTGGGAGTTAGTGAATGTTTTTTGCATGAGGTTTCATGCTGTTCCCCACGGTGCCCTTCTCTGTGCTAGAGCTTGATGAATTTATGAAATTCCGATGTTGTGAAATTGGCCAAGTGTGTGGGTAAGTAGCTCACCAGTTAGCTCACTTCTGGACACGACAGAGTGACATCATCACTTACCTTCACAAACCAACAGCTTGTCATTATAGAAGAAGCCCACTGGGCATTCACATCGGAAGCTGCCAACCATGTTGATGCACACTCCATTTTCACAGACCCCCGGGATCTCCCGGCATTCATCAATATCTAGAAACAGAGCAGCCAGGCATGAGTGACAGCACAGAACATGGCCCCTGGGCAGGGTCGATCGGGAGGGAGAGTCACTGGATGTTCAACGAAAGTCTAAAACCAAAGAAGAGAAAATGCGTGCGCACGTGTGCGGCCGTGTGCATGTGTGTACGTGTGTGGGTGCATGTTGGGGTGCTGCGGTTGATGGAAGGGGGAGGGAACGTCACTGAATGGCAAACTGAAATAACTAAACCACTTTCCAGACACTCATGTGTCTATCTGGATTTAGTGTCTGTCTTTTTTATGTTGTTTCAGAACATCCACACTGTCCAGCTGGAAGCCATCTTTGCATCCCCTGGACACTGGGCAGAGGGGAAGGAAAAAGTGACGGCTGAGAGTAGACAGCCTCTCTACCCAAAGTGTGTGGCAATGTTTGGCTAGAATGGGAAAGGGGAGCTGGTAAAGAACAGAGGAGGAGCCTAAGGTCAAAGCCAACTCTGGCCTTTCAAATTCAACTTCAATGCCCCCTCCTCTTTCACTAGGTTTTTGGTCAGGTCTGGGGGTACTCTGGGCCCCAGCTGATGGCGAAGATAGAGTCAGCACTAAGGAAGGACTGTCGGAATTTGGAATAGGCTGTGGCTTCCTAAGCCCATGGCTGGGCCTAGCTGCTACACCACTGTTACAGGCCCCTAGCATGCTGTCTGACAAATATTAAGTGTCAATTAAAATTTGTTAAACTAAGAACCAGTATTTGGAAGTGGAGTTGGTGAGCATTTGAACAGGACACAGGCTGGCCAGTTGGTGAGGGAACCTTGTGGGCAGGTTTCACTCTCCACCAGCCTGGTTGGTCCACTCTCTGTCTAACCTGCTCTGATCTCCCATTCATTCAGTTCCCTCTAGGATAATAATGTTAATAAAGTCTATATACTAAGTTTGTCAGGCAGTCAACCTGGATTTACTCACTGAATCATCCGTCTCCCTACGAGGTGGTCTCTATGTGGGTGATGGAACTGAGGCCAAGTCCGGGGATGGAACTTGCCAAAGACCACACAGCCAATAAGAAGCAGAGTCCGATTTGATACCAGGGATCCTCTAACCAGCTGTCCTGCCTCCCTTGTGTTTTTTCACATCACAGTCATACAAATTTCAGAAAACCTTTATCAAAGCACTTGTTATTCTCAGGGCCCCTCCATCAGCCCCTTGGTAGTTTCACAAAACACTCCAGAAGCTGGGAGGGGATATAAAGCTTTGGTCTATCTACATCACACGTCCTTCCAATTCTCCAGGTTTCTATGACTGCTGTTGAGATCCTTTCATTTACTATTGTAGTCCGGAGGCTCTGCAAGGCGCTTTGCCTAAGTTGTAAGAAGTTGGCCATAGACGTAAGTGGAGCCAACAAAAGATGCTATAATTTCAGAAGACTTACCTCTGAAACCAGCCTGTTTTAAAGGAGAAATTTGACAGGCTATCCATTTATTTTAGACCCTTTTCTAAAGGGCTTGATTTTGTGTGATGGCAAGTTGATCTCTTTAAAAATTTCAAAAGTTTTATTGCTATTTTGAACACAGGTAATTATGTTTTTAGATTTTTCACACATTTATCATTCGTGTTGTTAAAAACTTATGCAAATAAGACTACAGCTGTGTCTGATCAGCAAACAAAAAACAACAACCCAATCCAACAATAGGATGGGTTAAAACATGAAATTGCATATTTATTTGTTTTAAATATAAGTGATATATTATCATGTTTAACAATAATAGGCTGGGTCAAATTTCTAGCCATTGTTCTGCATAAAACAGCCAAAGGATATAATAAAAATTTATATTTTCTTTTCCTGTCTGGATTTCATTTGAACTTTAACATGGAGAAGTTTATATTTTAAGACAAGATTAATAAACTTGCTATAGTTTTAACCCCATACGAATGGGCTCTATATGCCAACAATCTTAAGGCCTTTCAGAAGAAGAGTATAAAGCTTAAATAAAACAAAGTTTCCCAGTCATCTAAATATTTTGTCATGGTGGAATTTGGTACAGTAAGTATACTGCTCACTATCACATTTCCAGTTTTCAAGAGCTAGAGTCAAAGCAAGCTGTGAGTCAGGACTGGGTTCTGGTCCTAGCTCTGTTATTAATTAGCTAGGTGACCTCGGCCTAGTCCCTTCCCCTCAACTGCAAAGCAAGGCATTTGGACTAGATGCTGTCTGGGACCTTTCCAGCTCGACTAGTGGGTGGTGCTAATGCTGTTTCGAGTCTGACTACTGCCAGCCTTACAGGGCAGGCCTTTCTGGGTGCACTCCTGGTCCTACCATGGAGACTCATCACTACTAAAGACCACTTATCTTCGGATCAGAAATTCTAGGGAGATGAAAAGATCTGTTTTGGGAAGGGGAAAGCAAAGCAGCTGGGGCCAGGTGTTTTATGCCAGTGTCATTTAGCAGTTTCCTTTTCCAGACCATGAAGTTTCTTTGGACGTTGACTAGACTGTGGAGCCATATGGATTTGGCACTAAGGGAGCCGGGCTGATTGCTGGACCAGACCCTTGTTTTCTTAAACACGGTCATTGGAAAGGCTGATGTGGATTTCAGTTTACTTATTAGGAATAAGGTGGAACAAAGCAAGTGGTGATGTTTGCTACTCCACTCGAGCGCTCAGACTGAGGAGGGGCATCTAAGGATGCATATAAATCACACAGGGGGAAAGCTCTGAGACTGCAATAGCTTTCTACTTTTATGTTATTTGGTTTTAAACCACAGAAGCATTGCCTCGTTGGCTGACCGCTGTGCAATACTTCTGACTCTTGCACAAGCAACTCTAGTACTATAATGGTCTCTGCTTCAGTTACCAGATTGGAAGGATTTTTTTTTTTTAATTTCATATCTGAAATTCCCAAAGCAGATAACCTGGGGAGATTCCATGAAAGACAAAATTGATCCACAAGAAGGAATTTAGGTGAACAACCTACACGTGAGGATTGGTCATATTAAACGCATGTCTTAGTCAGAAGGCAGGATTGGGAATTACAGTCAAATCAAACGTCAACTGGCCCTGCTCCCAGAATCTCTCTCTTTGTTGATGCTTAGGGTTGGTTTAACTAAGCTTGATTGTAATTTTGTGAAAAGCCTTCCAGTCCCCTTAATCATGAGCAACAAATGCTGCTGCCAATTAGGTGGAGCTACCCGGGGTGTTTGCACAGTTCGTTTCAAACTAAGAATCAGTGTTTCAATAAATTGAAATGACACTGTTTAATGAATTTTCCTTCTAAGAAAAAAAAAGCAAATTGAGAAAATAACGTGTAACCCTTTTCTTAACACAAAGGCAAAAGCAGAAAGTTCCAACAATGGCATCATAACTCACCAACAGGTAAGCCGGTGTAAATGTCAATGACGAAGCCTGGCCTTTGACTTCCACAGAGTGTAGCAAATTCATCTGCAGTGATTAGACAAAGGTGGGGTGAGGGGCATAGGAACAAGGGTCAGTAAAGAGCAATGATTGGGCTGAAAGAATTTACTTTGTAAACATTCTGGAAAGATATTTATCTATATTTTGAAGTATTTAAAATAAAAAAATAAATTTGAAATTCCTACAGATATTATAATCTTGCCCTTAAGGTGAATGTTGCAGGAAGTGACCTCATGTTGACATCATGAGAGACAAGCAGCGGTCTTCCCACCACATCGACACTCATTTGTATGAACTTGCCTGTAGGAATTTGGGCTTTTATAAGGGTACTAGGGGCCCGGTGCACGAAATTCGTGCACTGGGTGTGTGTGTGGGGGGGGGGGAGTGTCCCTCAGCCCAGCCTGCCCCCTCTCACATACTGGGAGCCCTCAGGCATTGACCCCCATCACCCTCCAATTGCAGGATTGGCCCCTTGCCCAGGCCTGATGCCTCTGGCCTAGGCGTCTGGCCCAGGCAGCGGGGACCCGCAGTGGCAGCAGGGGGGGGGGGGGGGGCTGGAGGGGGGGGGCGCGCACAATCATGCGGGCTCCGCCCCTGCCCCTGCAGGATGCCTCTGGCTGAGGCGTCCGGCCCGGGCAGCGGGGACCCACAGCTGCAGCAGCCCCGGGATCGTGGGCTTCGCTTTAGGCCCAGGCAAGGGACCCCTAGCTCCCGGGACTGCCAGCTTCAACTGTGCCCAGCTCCCATCGCTGGCTCCACCCCTACTTCCTGCTATCACTGGCCAGGGCGGAAAAGGCACCTGATTCTCCGATCATGGCTGGGGGGCAGGGCAAAGGCGGCCCCAGGGCCGCCTTTGCCCTGCCCCCCAGCTCTTAGCTCCCCCCTGTGTTTCCGATCACTGTCAGTGGCAGGGGGCTTCTTCCTGCTTTCCCTTTCGCCTCCCTGCATTGTGCCTACATATGCAAATTAACCGCCATCTTGTTGGCAGTTAACTGCCAATCTTAGTTGGCAGTTAACTGCCAATCTTAGTTGGCAGTTAATTTGCATATAGCCCTGATTAGCCAATGAAAAGGGTAGCTTGTACGCCAATTACCATTTTTCTCTTTTATTAGTGTTGATTGTTCACCTCTGAATCCAAGGACTGGCAGGAGTGTCTCTTTCCACTCTGCATTAAGGGGAATGCCTACAAAAGCCATTTCCTCAGTAGATTGGGAAGACCATAGTAAGTCTAGCCAAGTTCTTGACATCAGGTCTATTAATCACTAATTCATGCCAAACCACCAACTTATACCATTACTTCAATTTTTTGAGCTGGATTTCTTTTGGTGCTGCACTCTTGCCTTTTCTCTCTCTCCTGACCCTCTATCTTTCTCTCATGCCTGAATTCAGCAAAGTTGATAACAAAGAATGAGCTAAATGCCATCTGCTGTCCCTTCTAACTCTGAGATTTTGTCATTCCAGATCATGACTGTAACTATTATGGCATGATATAAATTTAAGTTCAAGATGGCCATTGCCTTATTGGTCAACCCCACTGAAAATTAGTCAACGGTTTCTAGAAGTAAATGTAGCATATTCTTCTCCTAGTGATTTATGTCTTACTCTATGAGTGTCCACTTCCAATAAGTGTCATGCCAACAGACACTGGTCATCCAGGTAAATTTCAGGGACTCCTCAAATGTGTGCAGATTGTATAGGTAATGAAAAGCCATGATTGGATTTGGTCAATATTCAATATGAAGAAGACATCTTACATTTTAGTAAGAGTATGCAGATGCCTAAACCTCAGACAGACAGTTCTGAAAGTAAATGATAATCTTTATCAGGGGTCTCCAATGTGGTCTCCAAGGGAATATACAAAGATCCATTAAGATAAAAAAAATACTAGAACTTCTATCTAGCTTTGCAAAATCTAATTTAAAAAGATTTTTGTGTAAATTTTATAATAGAACATTTTATAAAAATAAATTTATTTTCCAAAATAATTAAAAACAAATATATAGAGACATATACACATATACTTTTATATGTGAATACACACACCAATGAGTGTAACCCACAGGTGTTTTTTTGAAAGGTATATATCATCAAAGACAATCAGACAAAGGGTCAGCAATTTTTTTTTCTTAAAGGAGTAAGGAGTAAATATTTTAGGTTTTTCAGGCTGTGCAGTCTCAACTATCTCATTAAAGCAGCCATAGACAATGTAAAGAAATTAGTGTGGCTGTGTTCTAACAAAATTTTATTTATAGACACCAAAATTTGAAGTTCATATCATTTTCAGGTCATGAAATATTATTTTAAAAAGTCTGTTCTTCCCTGGCAGGGTGGCTCGGTTAGTTAGAGCATCATCCCATGCTTCAGAAGGTCGCAGGTTCAATTCCCTGTCAGGGCACATACCTAGGTTGTGGGTTCAATCCCCAGTTGGAACTTTTATAGGAGGTAACTAATCGATGTTTCTCTCTCCTCCTCCTCCTCCTCCTCCTCCTCCTCCTCCTCCTCCTTCTCTTCCTCCTTCTCTTCCTCCTTCTTCTTCTCTCTCAAATTGATAATAATAAAAAACACACCCACATCCTTGGGCGAGGATTAAAACAATTATTTTTGGTAATTTAAAAAATTAACAATTTTTTTCAGCCATTTAAAAATGTAAAATTCATTCTTAGCTTGTGGTCTATACACAGATAGGTGGTGGATTAGATTTTGCCCAGGGGCTATATGTAGTTTATCAAACCTGGTTTAGCATTATCTTGCCGAGTAAGGTAATTTACAATTCTAAGTGATAGATACTACATTATTTCTGCAGTAAACAATGGATGCAATAGTATATTTTACTCAAATAAAATGTTTCATGTGTTGTCAGGTAGCACTAGAGATAGATTTGCTGTATTACGGATCACTGGAGAATGGAGTAGGTTCTATAGAATACACAATAGTTCACTCAATCTAAATCATCACATTAGTAAGTGATGTCATCATGGCATACATGAAATATATCATCTAGCATATGCTATAATAACAGTGCACCAAAGTTCTCAGTACATTTGCTCCAAGGATATAAATTATCCTTTTTAAAAAACAAGTAACATTATATAGATCTTTCTCTATGAGGACAGAAAAAGAAATTTCTCTCAGGTCTCAATATCAAAAAGAGCTGTGCTTCCCTTTAGTGCTGAGTTTGCTCCATGGTCATTGAGATTCTTAGACTTGCGCATGTCTCCCTTTTTCATGTGAGCTGCTGGGAAGTTTGGAGCCAAAGTTACTGCTCATCTCTGGCAAGTGTTTGGAAATTCCTGGCTGGAATTCTGTGGATTAGCCTCGCTAACTTGCTCCAAGTTTCTTGCCCTTGTTTGCCATTTGCCTTAGGCCATCTTGTTTTACATTTGATTCTTTGTGGGCTGCCTTAAATTCTATTTTGGAACAGAACTAGTTATAAATAAGTTAAAATAATGGGAATATGGTTTGCTTATTTGTCATATTGCTTTGCATGATGTTTCCAGTCCCTTGGTTAGACTGATAACAGTATGTATATCTTTGTGATATGCTGAGTCTGTAAGTCTGGTAAATGAACTAATATAAAAATTAGAAAGCATATTCTGTAACTTAAATTTTCAGCTGGAAGGACCAGGATCAACTGCAAATTTAAATATTTGCCTTTGTGAGCTATTTTGTTCTAATGAAGATTAACGATGCACCCATCCCTTCCCTGGCTGAGACTCATTTCCCTAACAATCTATGAGGAATTGATTTACCTGTAGTTTTGGTGATGGTGAAGCTAAAACTCACCTGTGCTGGGGATGGGACACTGTTCACAGGGCTTATTCCAGGCTCGGCCAATATTGTAGGAACAGCAGCACATCTTCTTGGTCATATTGAACAACAGTTCTCCGTCACAGGTCTGGTTGTCAGCATAATAGTTTCTGTAGCACAAACTTCTTCTCATATCTAGAAGAAAGGAAGAAGGAAGGGATTGGCGATGCCATGGGGATTTCTAAGGGGATATTCAAGCAGTGAGCTTCTTTTGAACGGAATTTGATAAGGGCAAAGCCTGCTTGTACACAACTTTCCATCTACCTATAGTGCCATAAGAAAAACAACAACTGAGAAATATAGTCCCTGATACTTGGTGCCACAAAACTAGGTCATTATGTAGCTGTAGCATTAATAAACTTTACATGACTCTCCACCCCGTCTCCTAGTAACAATTCTCCACTGCTCTTTGGCAGTAATTTTCTCATTTCCGACTCATGATGTTTTAATACTGCCGGTCAGTGCTGTAAATATAATTGAATAAAGATACACCCAAAGTCAAACAAAAGAAGTACTATTAAACCATTGTTTGGGATTTTCCAACATTACAGTTTAAAGAAAACTCCCAACCACCCACACGAGGTGGTGGTGAGAAAAGGCCAAGCTCATGGTTTAAAGGGGAGGTGGTTCTCACAAAGACAGTGAAAGGAGCAAATAACATAAGGACTAATTGCTGGACCTGTAAGCTCTTTTTCTCTTTGCAGATGAGGACCAACCATGCATTATTAACAAAAGCTTGGACTTACCCATGCAATTATTGCCCCCATTCACTTGCATGTAGTCTGGAGGGCAAATGCAGGTGTAGTTGCCAACGGTGTTGTAACATGTCCCTGGACCACAGATTCCTGGAGTCTCACACTCATTCACATCTGTAATCCAAAGAGAAAGTGGTATGGGAAGATGGACATTTCACTCTTGGGAATAGCCTGGTACTCAGAATCACTACAAATGTTGACAAGGAAGGAGAAAGTCCACAGGGCACTTTAAGATCCAGATAAGAGAAACAGATGTTTAGTTCATCAGTGTCCTTTTTCTGTGCTAACGTGGGTGTGCATTTTCAGAAAAGGAGGTTTTAGCAAGGGAAGTTTTGCTTTCTGGTATGAGTTCCTAATAACTGAGTCCATAACATCCTCAAAGGCACGCAGAGATGGAAATGTGGAGACTTCAGAAAGACAACTGTGTATAGTACTTCATATGTTCACAAAATCCATGGAGCGATATGATGTATCCTAAAGCTATAGACAGCTGGATTCATGAATCTGCATTGGTACAAGAGCATGGAAACAGGTATTTCACACCTCCTTCCCTATTTTCAAACACAGGAGTTGATTCCAACTTTTGTTAACTCCGTGGATCTTAGAACTATGTTGTACACACTGGATGCTCAACTAGCCCTCAACAAGGTTGTCACTGAGTCACCCAATAAGCCTTTTGGAGAACCAGAGAACTACTTTTCCTCCAGGATGCAAAAAAGTCTCTTCTCTAACTAGTCCTGTGACTCCTGCATGTAAATGAAATCCATCTCTCTCAGCCTGGTCTGTAGCCCAAGTCCTACAGCTAAAAGTGGTCAATATTCTCCATTTTTCCAGGATGAACAGGGGTCATCACATCATGAAACCAAAGGGGCCACCTTTAATTGAAGCTAATTTAAATGCATTGGTACCCATGCTAAGTGGTGAAGGGCAGGAAGAAGAGCCCAGAACTGCCCAGCATATAGAAGTCACTGAAACGGGACCTGTGCTGCTCTAATAAAAAATGGCTTTTCTGAAAAGCATGGAAAACTTTTGTACACATAAGTGTAAGATAATAAAACTATACTTTCCACAGGAAAAGAGGGAGTTTTGTGGCAATTTGGCATTATGACAATGACATATCAGTAATGTTAGTGCACACTGCCACCTGTCATTATACCTATGTTCCTATTTAGACCAGTGTGTTATTTTGCTAAATTTCAGCTTTCCTGGCTTTTGAGGTCAGTTCTCAATATTGGAAAGAACTTATCATCCTGTCGGGGCCATTTACCATCACACACTCGGGTATCTTCATTCAGGAAGTAGCCCGTAGGACAGCGGCACTGGAAACTACCGAAGGTGTTGATGCATTTGCCGCCTTGGCACAGCCCTGGAAGCTCCTGGCACTCGTCAATGTCTGTCAAAATGAAGACAGCAGTGTTTCTTCAGCATTGTCAGTAAACCCAAGGAAGTTCAAAATGTATGCTCTTTCTGAGAAAGGAAACAGAATTACCTTCCAGTATAACAGTGATGGGGTTGGGTCGAAAACCTTCTCCTCCAGGACAAAGAATTTTGTACTCAGCTATGGAAACAAAAAAAATCAAATTGAGTTCTTTTGAGGATAAAATTTCTAGCAATGGTATCCTCGAGAGAAATACCGACATATCCAACTGTACATACTCCTTTGCAGGAATCTCTAACAGTGACCCCCACCCATCTGAAGCAAGTTAGTATCTCTATCTATGCTCATCATTTTCAAAAGGCTTTTACTATGGCCACTGTCCTCAGTCTCTGAACCCTATACACACTCCCCTGGCCTTATGTTCTTGTGAACTATTTTATTCCCTCATCTCCATCCTTCTTTCTTTTTAAAGATTTTCTTTTCCTTTTTATTTTCTCACAGACTCCTCCATTATTATGTTTGGTTCAGACTTACTTCCTGGAAATCACAGCTTCCATAATAATGTTAGTCAGCCTGTTTCCAAAACCCTTTCCAGACAGCGCCCTAGGAAGAGCTGCTCTTTCTTGGTTCCCACCCCACTTCTCTCCATAATGACAAGAGATCTTTCTTGCCCTCTGTTTAACTGATAGTAATACTGATGCCTCTGACCAAGTTTTTACAGTGTCCTTTGATTCCCCCCATTAATTCTCTGATCCAACTACTTCATTCAAAAACATTTATTTCAGTGCCATGCACCAGCAGTGTGACACATACAGGAACACATGAACAAGAATGACCCTAACCTGCTGGAATGCCCTGGTGAGTATCCATACGAAGCAATTCTTTCATGGCCCTCATGTTCTTCCCTAATTTGATAATCCCTCTCTTGCATTTCTGAAATGTTATGTATATATGCATAACTTTAAATATGTATATATTCCAGTTTTAGCTCCAATCTAGTTTGGTGTAAGGTGGACTCTTATTTGCTAATCATTATTAATCAACAGAGCTGACTCCCCCATTTAAACATCTTGGTTTGATTCTTTCAATATCAATGGAATTAACTACCCTCCTCTTCCTCTTTTACTTTTTTCTCTCCTATTTCTGCTCTCCACTACTCCTTTTAAGTCTTCACTTTCCCATCACACCCTTCCTTCAAGGCCCAGTTAAAAAAATGCACAGTCATGCTCTGGCCAGTGTGGCTCAGATTGTTGGGCATCACCCCATGCACTAAAAGATTGCCGGTTTCATTCCTGGTCAGGACATTTGCCTGGGTTGCAGCATGCAGGAAGCAGTTGATAGATGTCTGGCTCTCACATCAGTGTTTCTCTCTTCTCTCTCTCTCTCTCTCTCTCTCTCTCTCTCTCTCTCTCTCTCTCCCTCCCTCCCTCCCTCCCTCCCTTCCTCTCCCTCTAAAAAAATAAATCTTTTTTTAAAAAAAGCTCAGTCGCCGAAACCGGTTTGGCTCAGTGGATAGAGCATCGGCCTGCGGACTGAAAGGTCCCAGGTTCGATTCCGGTCAAGGGCATGTACCTGGGTTGCGGGCACATCCCCAGTAGGAGATGTGCAGTTGGCAGCTGATCGATGTTTCTCTCTCATCGATGTTTCTGACTATCTCTCTCCCTTCCTCTCTGTAAAAAATCAATAAAATATATTTAAAAAAAAAAAAAAACCTCAGTCATCACCACTGTATGCCAGACTGACTTCCCTTTCTGAAGAGAAGGGAGAAGGCGATGCCTGCTGAACATTCATCCCTGTACTGAGTGCTTTACTCAAGTCATTTCATTTAATCCTATGAGGCATTTTATGAATGAGGAAACTCGGGCTTGCTAAGCAACTTGCCCAAAGTTACATGAGTGGCATGAGATGGAGTCCTAATTAGAACCAGGTGGGCTGTTGCTCTCACTCATGTCACAGTCTGCCCCTTTTTCTCCCTTATTGAGGCCTACATTGAATTACTGCTTATATGCTTGGGCCTTATTTTATTAGATAGTATACTCTTGGAGGGTAGGATCTAGTGAAATTCATCTTTGCACACTCAAGGAACATACTTTAGGTACTCTAAGTACTTTTAGAAAAACTGAATAAATGGCCTTTTATCAAGGAAAGAATCAATGCCTGTCCCAATATACCGCATAAGTAGCAACCATTGATCTTTGCCAAAGAAACATCTGACTCTGAATCATCCTGGGGGATACACTTAGAAAAATGGGAAGCCTTTTATTCTTTTTAGGATATATTATTTATGTCCTTAAAATCATTCTAGAACTTTCTTTAAAGTCATACCATAAGAATGGAATAATCTACCAATGGACACAGACAACAGGGAGGTGAGGGCATGAGTAGGGGGGATGGGGAGGTAATGTAGGGATAAGGACACATATGTAATAATCAATAAAGAAATTTTAAAAAGAATGGAATAATCTTCCACTTCATGTTTGCTTAACTAATTGCTTCTTTTTTGAAAACTCAGGGACACTCAAATCTGTCCTAGAGCTTCTGAAACAAGTCAATAAATGACAAAGGAGAGACCAATCAATGTGTCCCTGGGAAGGAAGCACTGTAAGTGACTTAGCCTGGAAGGTGTTCTTTAACATAATGGGATCTGCTTATCACGCAGGTAGAAGGGAACTGTAACCTGCTCCACCTGACCTCCTAGTGCAAGCCCACTGGTGAGACATCCTGACCACCAAATTGGGAGCAGGGTCCCCTCAACAAAGCCAAGAGGATTGATCTCTGAGTAGAGACTAGTGGCCGCTCCCTCCCACTGGGGCTTCTATTCTGTGTATCTAGCGAGGAGAATTGGCCAAGCTGGAATAATGATAATAAATAAGAGGATGTCCACTTACAGGTGTTCACAGCAGGGCAGAGCTCACAAGGAGTACCCCAGGCTTTCCCCAGAGAACAGCAGCAGGAAGCTTTGGAAACACCAACTCCAATTTCATTGCTACAGGCAGTATCTCCATTGTCTCCTCGAGGTCGAACATCCAAATAGCAATTTCCAGAGCGGGTATCTATTTACCATACACAAACAAAAATGTGTCAGGAAGACTCTTTCTACGTGGAGGCTGAAAATTTAAATCCATTTCAGAAACTGTTTCAGAAACTATTTAAAAACACAAAATTTATTTTTACGGAGAAACTAAATTGGGAATTTATCTACAGAAAAGGAATCTGAAAGTATTTCACAAATTTAGGAAATGTTTACATTTTCATATTATTACTTTTTTTAAAAAAAAATTTGAGAATGTAATGTTCAATGCTGCTTTAAAAATAACAAACAGTATGCTTCTCTGAAAAGTTTTAAGATCTTACCGACACAGCCAACTCGAGTCGGATTCAGCTCAAAATCAGGTGGACAATCACAGGTATAGCTGCCTGGAGTGTTGATACAGTTCCCACTGATACACGTGGTTGGATCCAGACATTCATTAACATCTAAAATCAAACAGCAAGGGGCAGAGTTGTCACAAGAGCCAATGTGGGGAAGACATTACCATGAAATAGTAGCACCCAAATCTAGGGCTCCCAGTGAGAATTTTCTAAGAATTACTCATCATAATTACACCTAGAAATACAGTCTTCTACTTGTGAAATACAACCCCTCAGGGAGGAAATCTGTCAGAGTCTTTGGTCTTTTTTCCTCTGGAACACATTTAGCATTCAAATTTGTCATCAGGAGAAAATATGACTTTGGAACTCGGAAAAATATTCCAGTCAAGGTAACTGAAAGCAAAACACGACTGTGGCCTCGGTCAACCAGAAATTCAGACACAGTTTTTAAGAAAATGTATGTAATATGTGTGGCTTGTTATTTCATCAAATTAGAGTAAGATGTCCCAGAGAACCCTCAGGAGCAGGCACTTCTGCTGCTTCCTCCATTGGCTGTGCTTGCCTCGTTGCAGCCCAGAGTGAGCACACACATGCACGAGACTCAGCGTTTCCACAAGGCCACCAAGAGTCTCTCTCCTGTCACTCATGCTGGTTGGAGGATTTCCCTTTCAGTTTCTAGTCTAAAAATATGTACAAAATTCCAGATACTTAGGACATGAGTTTTGGCAAATTCCAACTCTGTATAATCCTTTAGTTTGTGTTGAACACTCACAAAATACTCAAGATCAGATAAACAGGGATTCAGAGAGGAGAGGTTGAAGGGTAAGGATGGTACCTTCTCCTCGGGACCTTCCCCTTGGACCTGGAACCTGTGGCAGAAAATGATTTTGCTCAAATTTCATGGGAACTTGGAGGGACAGGGCAGACTCACAGAAATGAGGTTGGACAGAATGATGCTGATGGCGATTTGGGGCCCTGAGGAAAGGCTATGGTATGTGTAGAGGCAACTTCCTGTGTTATGCTAGAAGCCCAGCTCGGTGTCCTAACTGTCTTTAGGGAAACCAAGAGAAGAATGTGCCTAGTGCAGAGCAATCTGGGGATGAGCCAAGGGTGGATATGCAGTTTATGGTCATAATCTGGAGAGCCACTGAGTCATGATTTGTGAAGGTTGCTGGGAAAATCTCTTTCTTCCTGATATCCTGAGCCCATACAGAATGGGACTGTTTCCTCAATATCCCTGAACAAAGGGTAGACTAGGATGGAGAAGTGCAAACGGCTTTCAAAGTCTTAACTCAGTGCCAAAGCGAACAGAGTAACAGTCTATGGGCGTGCTCATAGCTTTTCTCATGTATTTTATGTGTTCCCAGAGAGTCCTTTGCTTTACATGAAGAGGATGGACACGCTACAAATGGGTGGCTGAGTACCACATTCTCTGGTGACCACTGGCAGGCCAGGGCCGAGAAGGAGTGAGTAGGGCTTTGGAGAAGACAAGGAGAAAACCCATGATCCCGTGGTCTTCAGAAGGAAACTCTGAAACTGCACCCAAGGAGAAAAGGAATGGCTGGGAAGCCTTATAGCTGGAGCACCCCTGGCACATTATCTGTATCACAGCTTGATTCTGAGGTTATAAACTCTGCTCCTTCAGCTGCCTTCAGCTCTCTCCTCTGGATCCTCATGTCCAATCAGTTCCAAGTCTCAGAAAATGTATTCTGTGATCCCTAATGTTTCATCCCAGCTTTTTGTTTGTGACTCTGAATATCCTTGTGGAATCCCAGCAGGGCCCCAACAGCCAAGTCCCCTGGCACCCCTGGAAGCAAATTTTGCTGCCAATGGACACCTTACCTGTGCAGTTCCCGCCACTTCTGTCCAGTTCATAGCCAATCTCACACTCACAACGGAACAGGCCAGGAAGATTGTGACAAGTTCCGAAAACACAGATGTTTGGAAGGGAGCACTCATCAATATCTTGGAAAGAAGAAAAAAAATTAATTAAATTAATTTTTTACTAAAGAAACTCCCTAATATAATTCATCAACTAATGTTATTAGGAAAATCAGGACTATCAGACATAAATTTAGGCACTTCTTTTGACTTTTAGATGACTTGCTATGGGTAGGGATGTCTTTTAGGTGAGAACTTACTTTTTCTCAGCCTCTATTACATGCCAAGTAGTGCGCTAAGCATTTTACATATATTATCTCATTTATGGTGTTTCGCTCAGGTCCACTTAACTTTTGTAAAGAGCCAAAAACACCACATTAGCCTAAATTATTATTATTTTTAATCTATTCATTTACAGTTTTCATTGTAGGTTAAAATTTTGAGAATCACAAAGGCTTTGTGGTAACTTTGATAATCAGTTTTCTAACCCTCTGTATCCCCATGTCGTGTGTTTGCTGTTGTTGATGGAGATCTAAAAACTGCAGATGCTTCTTCTAGGCCTCTGCCCCGGCCTCACATTAACATTCTGCTGGTGTAATTGACACACGGGCACATTTTCAGCCTTGAGACTGGTTTTAAATAGCCATGACCACTCTGCTAGGGATGATTTATATTAAGAACAAACAAACAAACAAAACCTTCCCTTGTAGCATTAAGAGAAGCAAAACTTTGAATGCAACTATTTATGTTACCAGAGGTGGCACAGTACCTGTTTTCCTTGGATGTTTGGAATAACAAAATTAAACAAGGCATTAGGCACATAACCAAGAGCATAATCTAGTTTCTTGACTCAGAGGAATTTTATATCAAACTTTGCATATTAATATAAACTGTATAAAGAACACCCAATGATTCCATAACAAAGTATTTATAGAACTATATGAGGGAATTAGTATACATGTCATAGCTCAAGATTGATTTTGAGTTAATGTCCTATTAACAAGCAACAACTATTAGTTAAGAACATTAGTCAGGGTCTTGTTTAAATTTCTATTGTCAATCGTTATCATTTGTTTATTTCTCTTGAAATCTTTTTAGTTCACTGTAGCGACTAATTCTTCTCAATGAGGGACAATGCGCTTAAATTTCACATGTGTAGGCAAAGAGAAGAATCCCGTGTCTCCTAGTGGGATCCATCCTTAGCCAACAGGCTCCCAGGGCTCGTCCTGTCTGACCAACACTTATCAGAAAGACAGAGCCTTGTGCTGAAACATATCATGACCTATGACATTACCCCAAAGGGTCTCCTACTGGACAGATTTGTAAAAGACATTTAGAGACCATGTGAGACATATGTACCCAAGACATTATTCTATGTGGAAAAGACTATCTGCTCACTGTTATTTTAAGGCTTCTATTTCCAGAAGCCAAACCATAGCAGAGACTCAAAACTGTGTTTCTATATGTAAAGAGAATCCTTCAATAGGCTATTCCCAGGGGACCAGCACTTTGCGTTCCTTCCCCAGCAATGGGGGCAAATAGATTGCATTGAGCTAAACACACGTGGTGATGTCTTCTCACCTATGACCGACAAGTGTACTGTTGCAGACTATCTGGCCAAGGTTTTGAATATGAAGCTTATGGCCAGAGAAGATTTTCTCTGCATAAAGAAAAATGATCTGGCTGGAGACTTAATCCCTCCACAAACTGAGTTGATGAGGTTGAAGCCGAAACACATTTCAGCTAAAAAATGAAATCAGGAATGTGTAAATAACCTAATCTCATCAGGCTTGCAAGGCCCCCAGCAGCCTCCCCAGCAGTTACCTTCGCAGGCTTTCCCGTCAGCACTGGGCACAAAGCCCATGTCGCATTCACAGCGGTATCCTCCCGGGGCGTTCAGGCACTGGCCATTGCCGCACAAGTTCAGATTCTCAGAGCACTCATCCAGATCTGCAGCCAGAAAGAAACACAAGTTACTCTTTCTCCATTAGTTTTCCCACTCCTCAGGTTCGACAATTTTTATAATTGTCAGCTTCCTGAGTGTGGTGGTGTTTGGTCACACTTTGTCCTTGACACATTTAAACTCGCTTTTGAATGCTGATAGTGAATATTCTGTGAACCTGGTGCTCAGATGCTAAATCATCACTAATGACGTAAAATGAATAAGTTAAACAAATCATTCCAACCAAGGCTTTTTCCAGCAGAATTATCCACATGAAGACACATCCATGGCAGGAAATAACATAGCATGGTTTGTGCCTGTTTTTTCAAATTTCAGGTTCAGCTCAGAGGGGAAGCAAATGAGCTAGAACAACAACGATAGAGGACACCAAAAATTCCCATCTGCTTAATCTTACCGAGTTTTGTTAATAATCATGGGCATTAAATATCAAACACAAGAATCATATGCGCCTAATACATGAAGCACTCAATATTTTCTAAAAAGTAATAAGAGGTTTATGCTGACAAAACTTCACCGGGTTAGGTAAAAACAATTTCAAATATGATACATCTTGCTGAGAGTTACAAAGAACTCAGGTAGATCACTTACTGGGCCCTTGCCTCTTTTTTTGTTTGAATGATTTCTTCTGAGCAAAGTGCTCAGGATAAATTAACACTTCAAGTCATGTGAGCAGCTATGCTACATAGTGGTCAATGAGAAATGGATCTCGGTATCTTATTTAATACCAAAGCCCTGACATAAAAAGTGTTATCTGTTTTTACGTGTTCATGGAAGTATATGTATCATACAGGGTGGGCCAGTATAGGTTTACAATTGTGAGTACTCGAAACAGTTTACTCTTGTACTATTATTTATTTATTAATTCTTATATTATTTATTATTATTATCCTACTTTTGCCCACCACTATATTTACACAATCACATTTCTAATCATCTATATTGAAAAAATGTAGCAATTCATGTTAATTCCATGACTATTAATTATAACTGAAGAAAAATGTCATTGATATATTGTAAAACTGGAAGTGAATGAATTCCTTACAAAGCAGTTGGGAAATTCTTGCTTATACCAATGTGGGGTGATAATGATGGCAGGCTGTGGGAGAAAAACATATACTGCCAACATGATCCAGAACATAGCTTCCTACAGAAAGCTCACTCTCAAGTACGGCATGAAAAACAAGTCAACAGTGAGAAATGGGCACAAAAATATAAAAACTGAGGTTTATAAAAGGAAGTGTGACTTGTTTTAAATTAATGACACCATTAGATACAATGAGATATATAGAGCACTAATAAGTATATACATATATAATCAGCTTCTGAGGTTTTCCTAACTGACCTAGCTCCAAATTTCCATCCCACAAGGATCTAGTTTCAAAGAACTAATCTTTTATATTGAAGACATCCATAACTGACACAGCCTTCAAAAAAGAATTGGTCTGAAAGACCTTGCTTCTCTGACTGCTATTTATACAGTTGTTTCCATCACAAACCTACCTGTGCAAGTGAAGCCATCGCCTGTGTACCCTTCCTTACAGAGGCAGCGGTAGGAGCCCATGGTATTCTTGCAGTCTGCATGCTGGCTGCACATGTGGGTTCCATTGGAGCATTCATCCAGATCTGAAGGAAACAGAACATTTCATTATGGACATAAAATGTGTCATTGAACACATGAATTACAGAATTCATATAATCTCTACAGTTCATGGGAAAATGTCTGTTATTTTCCAACGCACCAGTGCACTTAATGCCATCTCCAATCCATCCGGGGCTGCAGCTGCATTTGAAGCTTCCTGCTGTGTTGGTACATACGGCGTGTCTGTCGCAATTGTGTGCTCCGATTTCACATTCATTGATGTCTGAAAAAAGAAGCAGCGATTTGAAAAAAAGTTTATAGCACAGATGCCTTTTTGGCCTTTTAAGTTGTAGCGATAGGAACTTAGTAACATCAAAAGTGGACTTACTTTCACACTTCCCACAGTAAAATATATATTGGTTTAACATCCACCTAAATACTCTACAAAGATTGGACAGCTTTAAATTTCAATTTATAAAAAACAACATGATGCTACTTGCTATTATTGACTCTAATTATTTTCCATTATACTGTGTAACTGTCTAGTCACTGCAAAACAAAAGGAAACATTTCCCAGTTGACCTTAAAAAGTGAGTTGCCTCATGTTCTGTGATATTAACACTCATGATCAGGCGTTTCTATATCCAATATTTTTATTAAGTCAATCATACAGACAAAGAAATGCAATGTGTTGGCATATTGGAAATATTCTATATATTGAATATATTTTCTATATTCATATTCTATGTTTTCTATATTCATATTCTATATATTGAATATATTTTATTCTTAAATGTAAAACACTATTATTTAATTATGCTTTATTTTTATAACAGTTTTACTTGAGGTATTGCTAATTTAAGCATTTGCAGAGAATTTTCCTTAAGGCTGTGTGTGAACCTTCTTTTCTCTAGCTTCTCAGAGTCCTAGCACGTTGGAGACCCAAGTCTTCTTGCATGGTTCATGTAAAACTCAAATCAATCCAATGGAGATGTCTCTGAAAAAGGAGTACCAGATGAGGGTCACTTTACTAAGACCCCCAATTCTTGAAAGTTCTCCATTCTCCAAATGTTCCTTTCCAAATTTAGCCAAGATAGAGTCTCTAATATAAAAATGTTACAATAAAGGTTTTAAATGGGTTTTTTTTCCTGTGAAATTTTAATTTATTGTAAGATTTATACATTTGTGTTTTTTTTAAAATATATTTTATTGATTTTTTACAGAGAGGAAGGGAGAGAGATAGAGAGTTAGAAACATCGATGGGAGAGAAACATCGATCAGCCGCCTCCTGCACATCTCCCACTGGGGATGTGCCCGCAACCCAGGTACATGCCCTTTACCGGAATCGAACCTGGGACCCCTCAGTCCGCAGGCCGACGCTCTATCCACTGAGCCAAACCGGTTTTGGCAAGATTTATACATTTGGTCTTTGTCTCCATTTCTGCCACAGAGCTCCTAAAACCCTGGAATTTCCTAAGTGATGAGAGTGAGGAAGGTGTCTTTTATTATGGATAATGGGGTGACTGTAGGCAGGAGGGCTGGTTGGAAGGAGAACCATCCCTCTGATCAGAGGCTTAGAACTTTCAGTCCCACTCCCCTGACTTTAGGACAAGGTATGGGGAGAGGGGTTGGAGGGCGAATCAATCCAAGGCCACTCATGCCTATGTAAAGAAGCCTCCATAAAACTCCAAAAGAACAGGATTCGAAGAACTTCCCAGTTCGTGAACACTTGGAGATTCAGCAAGAGCGTGCCCTCTAGGACAGAGTTCCACACCCCTTCCCCATGTCTTGCGCTATGCACCTCTTCCATCTGGCTGTTCCCGCATTATATCCTCGTATAACAAACTGGTAATCTAGAGAATAAACTGGTTTCCTGAGTTCTGTGAGCTTCTCTGGGAAACTAATCAAACCTAAGGAAAAGGTGTGGGAACCTCTGATTTACAGGATTTGTAGCCAATCTGTCAGAAGCACAGGTAACAAAACTAGACTTTCGATCAGCAGTTGAATTGGGACAGTCTTGTAGTACTGAGCCCTTAACTTGTGGACTCTGACACTACCTGAAGCCAGTGTCCAAATTTCATTGAAATATAGGACACCTTGTTAATGACCAGAATTGGAATTGGTACCATCATCTTATTTCCTAAAATTAATCCATTAGATAAGGAAAGCCAAGCATCTAACCTCATAATCAACTTTTTTATTAACTAAGAACAAGAGCTCATAGGTATGGATGACTCTATAGAGAAACCAGTGCCTAACACAAAATTTGGGTCAAGGAGGATAATTTTGGCCTACAAAACGTTGCAAGAATTTTCAGTGCTCGCTTGAATAGTGGCATGAATAGGAAACTGGGCAAGCAACTTATGTGTACCCTTTTGTTTACTTAAGAAGCCCAATGAAATTATTTGAAAGTGTTTGCAAACCCGCTGTTTGCCAAATATTTCATCTGAAACTCTGACATGGTCCTAGGCTCTTTGGCTTCTTCAGAACTTCTAGAAGAAACACAAAATAAAATAACAAAATTTCCCTACCAAGTTATTTTGCAGTGTCACTAATCATCATAAGGTGAAAACACACCTGAAAGTTCTTACAATTACAACGTATTCCATAGGTGACTTTACTGTAACCTTGGCAACCACATGAACCTATTGAGTTATTAACAGGTCAAGGGAGGCACATACCAGGCAGCTTTAGACATGTGATTGGGAGCTTTCACCAACTGGATAAGTGAGCCGGGCACATTCCAAGGCCTGCCCCGGTATAATAGTGCTAAGTAGGCACAGGAATTCAAGAAAGTAAGCCTGACCTAAAGGGCCCCCAACCAGAGCCATGGACATGTCTCTCTTCCTCAGATAATCACGCCCCTCAGAGGAGTTAATGATGCAAACCAGCGCTTCTTGCAGAGTCCTCATAATTTCCCTCCTTTATTTGTCATGATCTCTGAATTAGGTAGAAATAATGAGCTTCCATTGCCTAAGTATTGAAGCCTCCAAATGTTACAAAATCAAGAGATTTTCTAAGTGGAAAGAAATTAGAATTCTACTTTCCTTATCCTCAGTTTCCAAGAGGAAGAGACAGAGGGGTCCCCAAAGGCATGGGGGCTTTTGAGGGCCTCACAGCCAGTGAGGGGCAGAGCCAGGACCACCAGGAACTCACTTTCCCCCTCCACTGCTTAGTGCTCTTCCCCTGAGGCCCCGCCCCGGCTGCCTAATTGGGCTGATTTCTTTAGGTACACCCGGACTTTATTCTAAGTCCTGCTTTATGGAGTTTTCAAAACCTTGGTGAGTTTAACAGGCTCATAGAAGTCTTCACTAATCTTCTCTACTAAGTGTAATTTTCAGAGATTATCATAGCCTGTCAATCTAGTCATTCTGTAATCCTTTTCTTTCCAGTTTTCTAATGACCAAAGTTACCTTTATTTTCGTATGGATTATTTTTAACTTTCCATATTTAGTGTTGCAATTAAAAAAACGACAATTTCTTTTAAAATGAGAGGCGCCCTGGCTGGTGTGCTCAGTGGTTAGAGTGTCAGCCCACACATCAAAAGTTCTTGGGTTCAATTCCCAGTCAAGGGAGCATACCTGGGTTGCAGGTTAGATCCCTGGCCTAGTGGGGGCATGTGCAGGAGGCAGCAAATCAATGTGTGTCTCTCTCCCTCCCACTTCCTCCCTCCCTTCCACTCTCTCTAGGAAGCAATGGAAAGAATACCCATGCATGAGGATTAACAACAACAACAAAATTAAAAATAAAAGGAGATTCTCCCTCCTTTTAAAATTATTAATAATATGCTAATATAAATTTCTAATTCAAGAAAAGATGTGCAATTTCACCACACATTTTTAAGGTGAAAAGAAATTATATTTGTAAGAAGCCATGTATTATGGGCTTTAGGATACGAGGAGAGAGTAACTCAGGAGCCAATATTCAATTCCCCATTTTGTGAATATCTGTATATCATCATTTCAACGTCTTACACTCTCAGTATGTGACACGTGAATTAGAAAGACTTGGTCATAATATAAAGGCATCTCTGAATAAAAAGTTACTGCATGTATGTATGTGCACACATGTGCCAACTATTATTCCTTAATCGGTTTTGTGGCAGACTTGGGCCTAAGACTGCACCTCATTATAAAAACAAACAGAAGGGGAAACTGAGCCCTAAGAAAAACAAGCAAACAAAAATGCTGCATTCTCATTACAACACTCTAGTCCTCAGTAATGTGAAGGAAACATAGCACTGGTTTGCCAAGAACATCTCTTTCTGTACAAATGTTCTCTTTCCCCGACAAGTTTGCTCCAGACAGAAAATTCCTTTTTCAGATTAAGAATAAAGCATAAGCCAAGGAAAGCAAGGGAATTCAAACTTACGGCTGACACTGCAGCCTCCATAACCCCAGAGCTGCCTCACAGACTCAAAGGTCCTATTTGCAGGGCTCCCTGGAAGGGCAAGGGTGTGGCCTGAGCAGACCCCCAGGCGCAGGCGTGGGTGTGTTCCACTGCCGTTTGAACAAGGGCTGTGCTCTGAGCTGCTTGGCCGCCTCTGGCCATCAGACAGGGAGAGGCTGTATCGCCCACACAAACACCTGCATTCCCACCATCTGGGCATCAGTCACATGGTGACCCTAATCCAGCAGAGCTGACACACTGTGGCATCTCCTTGATTAGGCATTGGGGAAGAGGACGTTTGAGTGAATGGAGAGGCCAAACGTGAAGGCTGCTTAGATTTCTTCATTTGAATCCAAATTTGGAGCCAAGATAATTTAAGTGAACACCCACCGAGTTTCCACAGGCTGACAGCCAGTGGAGAACGATTAGCGGCGATAAGAAGCTGGAAGAAAGTGGGTGCAAATTGTCACTGAGTGCTGGTGGTTTTGAAGTATATGATTCTCTCTCATGGACCCACTAGCAACATTTCTCAGGTAGAAAGAAGCACACAGTTTGAGAAATGGCATTACCAAGAAATCCCGCTATTTTAACTCAAAACAACTTATGTTGATAGTATACCTTGCTAACTGATTGAGTGAGCACATGAGGGTGGAAGGTTCTTGCAAATTAGCTTGTGAAAGCCAGGACCCACCAAGGATGGCACCTAGCAGCAACGTAGTTCCTCTCTTTCTGATTGGTTGTCTAATGACAATTGGGCAAAATGAGCAGCAGAAGCCTTGCATGGGGCCACAGAAACACTAACCCAGCAAGCTCCCTCAAGCCAGGGACAGAGAACTGTGTTCTAGATTCAAACAAGTGTACTTTCTTCCTCCATTAAATCGAACATTCTCCTCAAACCAGGATTTGGACAACGCTTACGAAGAAAAAAGAAACCCCTAACATCTGTGTAGGCTGGGAATGTAAGTCAGTGGGTGGATTCTGAACACTGCTAAAGTGATGGAGGGCAGGCGGGGGGGAGAAACATGTTTATTTGTTAAAATGGAAACAATCAGTAATGACAAGGGAGCTGAAATATTTAGACAAAGCTGTAATGGAACCCAGAGGACATTTTTCTCGTTCTCGTGAAACAAAGTTCCTCCCTATGAAATAGTACACATACTTTTATAATTCCTTTACAGGCTCTTATTTTAAAATTTATAATTATGTATATTATACATATTATGCTTGTATAGAAATATATATAAGATATTCATCAAAAACATAGTTCCAGGTCTGCTCTTCATTGTTATTTGTTGTGTGGCTTGCTTATCCCATTAGGCGAGAACATATCTGTATTTATATTAGTTGCCTGGGACATTATAAACACTTGTGTTTAACATGGCTATCACCAAGGTAACCTGCTAGTATTCTAAGTTGGGAGTGACACTAATTTTAAACTAAAAGCAGGCTAAAAGAGCCCTAGTTACATGGGATTAAAAACTATTTTGGCTCAGATTTTTTAAAACTTGTTTTTAAGTATACCAGACGTGCTGCCAATTCCTGTTTGTATAAGTCATTTTCAATCAGATGTGATACCCTTGGTTGTTAATAACAGTACTTACAGAGGCCCTCTTTCTCTTTCCCCCCGAATGCACCCCCTCCTTCCCTACTTCACTGCAGGGTGTTCACCCAAGGGGAATGCTTATCTGATTTCTTCAAGCTCATGAACCAATGGAAGAACCAGGAATAAAATCTGGAGTTCTTCTGCCTCACAGGAGAAGAGCGTAGGCCACACTGGTATGATATCAAAGGGGCCATGAGACTGAAGTCTTCTCCCTACAGTGCTATCTGGGTTTTACGAAATTAAAATTCATCTTAGGCTATAATTTAAAAGTAGGTGGATGTTGACGCTTGGGAAGAGAGAGAGTAATTTCTTGGACTTCAAATCTATGTTTTCTGTTCACACAATTTACTGAAAGATTGCTGTTCATACAGTAAAACTGATGTCATCTTATCTCATATGATGTACACGGCTTTTCTCACCATAGTCTCAGTATCTGTGCAAACTCACCACCAAGCCTTTTAATATAAAGGGGGAAGATTTTTCTTTCTTAAAACTGACTTCAAGTGTGTGTCAGTAAATAGTATTATAGGATTTTGCTAGACTACAAGTTATGTCTTCAATTAAAAGGCTTCTAGACACTGTCTACGTCTCATTTTACAATAACAACAGGAGCTACCATTTATTGACTGGCTACTGAATGTCAAGCACTGTGCCAAGGGCATTATATCTCACTTACCTAAAATAAAATTAACATCGCATGAAAATGTATGCTGTCTTCATGGTGAAAGGCCTAAAATAATTGGCCTCTGCACATGGCCCTCTTAGCTGGAATTTGGAGCATACAATTCTAGAAATATCTTTTTCTTATAGCTGAAGAACATCCCATTAGATTAACTTCTCCCTTCTTAAACATCACTATTCCCTGGGGTAAATTTCAGTGAGTTCAACTGAGCCAAACATTGGCATTAGCCTCTATTAAGTAAAATGCAATATGAAACTGTACTACCTTTCCCTTCATTACTGCCAGACCCCTCCCCCCCTTATCCCAAATTCTCTATTTATACTGGAAGCTAAAAATAAAGCTTACACCATAGATGTAGTGAGCTAAGCATCATTTGTACCCCAGAGACCACATGAAGAGTTGAGATTTTAAACACTGTGCTATTAGAATGGACCCCCTAGCCATGCTTCATATGAAGAGTAATATAGTGAGGATGAAAAGCATTCCAGCTTCATGCTTATTTTTACAATTTGGCTAGAATCTGCCATTTTTGAACCAATAGTAACATTATTGGTGTTATTTTGTATATCTATAACTTTGAAACTTGGTATTATTGCACAGCTTAAAATGATAATATATTTGGGGGTTTTCTTGGAAAATGTTGCTATAATTTAGAAAAGGATCTGTACACTTACCACGTTGCCAATCTGAAAATATTTTAATGTTCATTCTAAGTCACAGGGGCTTGCCAAACTGGCATTTGGAATTAAAGTCTGTTATTTGTAAAGAAATTATGCAGTTACCTAATTCAAGCTCACCATGGTCTCTATTATGTTTTAAATTATGTTATATGCCATAATCTATTATATAAATAATTACTGAAAAATGTTGCTCATTATTTTACATACTTAACACATCATTGTCTCAAGTTTGAAAATAACAACTAAATACTCCAAAACAAAATCACTCACAAAGAATTACCTCTTTTATTTGACATTTAATAGAATAATCTAGAAATACTGTGAAAAGATTTTCTTGGTTCCTGGGTCGATGCTCAACCACTGAGCAACCCTGGCTGGGTGTAGAAAGATTTTTCTTATTGGTATTATGTGATATTAGTATTAGACAACCAAAGTTACAAAATGGCTTAATTAGCACTACATAAGATTTGTTAAGTCCCAGGAATAAAGACCTATGTGGGCTAATGCCACTTAATACATCAAAAGCACACTAATTTAAGGAACTAGAAGACTGATGAGAATTGATGAAATATTTGAATTATAGGATATGCTTCTCTAAAAAGTTATAACCTTAAATAAAATGTTGGCAGTGGAGGTTATTGAGAAAGGCTTGCTTTAATACAATCACGTGCCAGTTAATGACGGGATACGTTCTGAGAAATGCATAGTCAGGCAATTTTGTTGTTGTGCGAACACCAGAGTGCACTTACACAAACCTAGATGGTGCAGCCTCCTACTGTAACTGGATGTGCTGTACCGCCACCTGACTGGCTGTGCAGTAGATTTGTTCACATGAGCATCACCACAGAAACATTGAGCTAGGACATTACCACAGCAACAGCATTTCCAGGTAATGGGAACTTTTCAGCTCCATTATAATCTTATAGGACCACTGTTGTACATGTGGTCTGACACAACTGTAACATTATATGTGGTGCACAACTGTAAAGGGATATGACTGTCTGGTAACTAGCATGTTAATTACTTTGATATAAAATGTGATTTTAATTTCATAAAAATGTGATACTTATAGTATTAGTTATAGTGGTAATTTATCCAATATGCCTTGTTTAACAGGTCAAGAAAAAACTTGCAGCTTAGATCCAATCTATAGTAAGACAAATTTCAAAGAAGTACAGGATAAGTTAATGAAAAAATATTATACAAAATGCTTTCTAATGTAATTAAAATGTGAGTAGATCTAAAATTTGTATTAATGTATAATTATGGTAGCAGTCTCTTACCCACTTAATGTTTTATTGTCCGATTTAAAAAGCATACCTGTACAGCCGGTTTTTCCTTTTTTGCCTGAATATCCCATGTCACAGTGGCAGATAAAGGAGCCTTTCGTGTTCTCACAGCTTCCACTTAGACAGATATTTGGATTCAAGTCGCATTCATTGACATCTGTAACACACAGGTATCATTAATGCACATAACCATGTATTTGATATCAGTGAGCACTTTTCCCCCTAGATAATGCAACTGTGCTAAATAAATCAGAAAGGGTGAAATACTTCCACTCAAAAAGTGCATCAGATCTGTGGAGCTCAATTCACATGTCCTTTCTACATTGCAGGCTAGCCAGCACACTGGCAATTATCTGGGCCATAAGCAGGAGGTCAAGTCAGCAAAGAAACTGGCTGACTCTAGGCTAAGTATAGAGCCTGTTTATGTGACAGTCTAGAAAACTTTTCAAAACAGCATATGATGTTGCAAGGTGAGACTTTTAATTCAGTTTGCATGATGCCAACAAGTTAGTTTACATATTTTTAAAGATAGGACAGATAAACTAGTAGTCTTAGTGTAAGTAGTTATAAACTTCACTTTCCCCCCAAATTTAAAGTTATTTACTTTTTTATGACATTCATTTTCACTTCTGGGACTTCACAAATATTCAGTAAGGGTTTTCTGAAGCTATAAATATGATACAATTTAAATATTTTCAATTTTAAATTCCTGCTTCTGGCCAAGATGGAGTAACTGGCAAAGAATTTACCTTCCCACCTGAAGCAACAAAAGGACAATATAGGCAACAAAAGACAGTGATCTCAAAAAACACACAAAAACAAACTAGATGAGTTCTATGAAGCCCCAGATTACTATGTAGGGAGAGTTTTAAGTCCCTGGCATAGAGAAGGGGTGACAGATGGAACCAGGTAGTGTCCCTGGGTCAAGGAGGTGAAGCTGGAAGTCCTGAAAGGCCAGTTTACTAGAGTTCACAGGGCAGGGCAAGGGACAGATGGAAACTGCACAGTAAGAAAGTATCCAAATACCTGCAAAGGGGCCCAGTTAAGTATTCAGATAAGTACTGATCAATGGATTCATGCAAGGAAACTACTCAAAGCTAAGGGAAGTACCATCCACAGGAATTAGAGGGACAATCATCAGCGTTCACGGAAGGCCTGGACTTGTGCCTCTTCCTACCAGTTTGGAATATCCCAGAATTCACAGGGGTTTGGGTAGAGTGTCCAGAAGGATCTTGCCACAGTAATGGAGCAAAATTAGCCCAAGACTAACTTTTCTTAAAAGCGTAATAGCAAGATTTTGAAAGGATCAATCTGTTTCCAAATAACGGAATTACATAATAAAGCTCCAGAATATTTCTAGGAATCCAAAAATATCTAGCACCTAGAAAGTAAAAATTTATAATGTCTGGCATCCAATCAAAAATTACCAGGCATTCCATGAAGTGGGAAAATATGAACCATAATAAAAAGTCAATTTACTGAAATGACTCAGAACTGACACAGATGACAGAATTAGTGGAACAGGACATTAAAACAGTTATTATAATTGTATCCCATATGTTCAAAAGCTAGAGGAATGACTGAACATATCAAATAGAGACACAGAAGTATGAAAAATACCTAAATAAAATTTTAGAGATGAAAATGATGTCTGAGATAAAAAATATACTGAACAGGATTAAAGGCAGATTAGATATTGCAGAAAAGTTTAACAAATTTTAATACATAGCAATAGAAATTCTAAAACAAATGCAGTCAATTCTAGAGTTATTGCATTTTGTCAGAAATAAATTTTGCTTGCTTTTAGATAAACATTTTAAAAGCTTAAACTCTAATTATAGCAGGAGGGCTAAGTGGACAGAAATAATGCATAGGCAAAGTCAACTCTATCTGGAGTTGACCAATGGTAGCTCATCTACATAACATATCTGACAAGAGCATCATATCACAGTCACAAGGAAGTTGCTTTTTGAAATGCCAGTTCTGGAATATTAGCATTATACCCCTAAATATCCTTACTTTTCATACAGGATCTATCAGCTCCCCAAACTAATCTTTATGTAATTTAACAGTACTTGTGAATAATCAGAGAAAATGGAAAATTCTGTTTCTTTGCTTACCTACACAAGTCTTCATGTCTTCAGATGCCATGAATCCATCATAACACAAGCACCTGTACTCTCCAGGTATGTTGGTACACTGACCACCATCACAGATATTGGGGTTATCTTCACACTCATCAATGTCTGCAGAGAATAAAACCAACAATGACCTGTTGTTGATATTGGTTCTCTTAATTCAGTGACCCAAGTTGAATGGACTCAGCCCACTTGCATTAGAGAATTAGGTCTCAAATCCAAATGAAGCTTTCCATAGAACATGCTATCAGGAGAGAAGCATTTTCAAGATTCCAACATACTGTTCAAGGTCAAGGTTCACATCCAATTAAAAGTCCATCATTTAATTAGGAATTTTATCTCTGATATGAATTTGTCATTCAAAAATGATTATGAATCCTATTTTTTCATGAAATTTAAATTCCTAAAGTTTATCATCTTCTGTTTTATTGAAATGTTTAAAGTGAAAACTAGTTAACAAGCATATCTACTCAGATGTAATTTTAGTAAAAATATTTTCAACATTTAATTTTTATAGCAAAATATATATATTTAGGGCTTTTCAGGGAGATTTTTTGAGGTCAGATAAGATATTTTTGGTCTCTACACCTAAGTTCTCTTCTTAACCCAAACCAAAATCAGTACCTATACTACCCACCTCATTTTTCACCTCTAGATGCCTACATGGCTCTTCTAGCCCAGGATGATACATCAAGAAGTGTAAATTAGACCAGCATTTCTCACATCCAAATCACTTGGAGAGCTTGTGAAAACAGATTATTGTGCTCCACCCCCAGGAGTTTCCGATTCAGTGGGTCTAGGGTGGGGCCCAAGATTTTTTATTTCTAAGACATGCTCAGGTGAGGCTGATGCTGCTGGTCCAGGCAACACACCCTGAAGAGCACTGAAGTCAGTCAAGAGATCAGATTCTTCAAAATTCTGATCAATGGAGACACTATTTTAGACTGCACTTGTTGAGCATGTGCCAGATACTACACTAAGTGCTGTACATACTCTTCCACATAGGCAATCTGACCCCCATTTTATACATGAGAAATCTTATGCTAAGGATCTTTATCAATGACACACAGCGAAAATATGTAACAAACAAAAGATCTGGACTCAGAACTATCAATTCCACAGTCCAGGCACCAAACTACTCTATAAAGGGGCCTGTTATTTCCCAGGAGGCTAAAACCTACTTACCAGTACATGACCTCTGGTCAGGCATTAGTGCAAATCCCGGCTGACAGCTACATTCATAGCTACCATCAGAGTTTGTACAGAAGGTCTCACAACCACCATTCATTATGCTGCATTCATCAATGTCTAAAAAAATAAAAATAAAAATAATATTACCTTTTTCTGTGTTTATGATCATGACATGTATTTATAATTTCTAGGCATGGGTCAAGGAAAATAAACAAACAAACAAAAAAGAACATCCTAGGGCAACTGGAAGTCACCACATTGTTTGATTCCTTCAAAAAATATGAACTACACACCTACTATGTGCTAGAGATGTGAATCTAATGGTGAATGTGACAGACATAGGACCTACCCTCAAAATGCTGAACTGCAGCTGGAGAATTAGATGAACAATTAATTACACAATACACAGTGTGCCACATGCCACATAGGAGAAATGCTAGGGGCTATGAGAACATATATGACAATGACCACATGGGTGAAATTCTCTGGGTCACAGATTCAGTTATAAACTTGACATTCGGTTTGACTGGCTGAAGTTCTAAACCTTTCAAGAACTTGAGTTAGAGTTCTGAGGTTGTCCTGGGCCATATTTCAAGAGAATTTTTGGGCTGATTTATGACTTTGGGTAGAAACCATGTGAGACTTGGCAGTTCCACATGATGTACACCCCAAACCAGGCAAAAACTGGCAGTTTGCACAAAGTTTCACTTTGACTTTGGGCATAATAAAGCCACAGGGTTCTCTGAGCCACTCTTTCCAGCACGACTAAACCTACAGAGGGCCAGCCACAAAGCAAAAGGCTTGTCCCCCAAAGTCCCCTCTTTAAGGAGTGCCACACCTGGCCTCTTTCTGGGTAAGATATAGTCTTCTTTCGAATAATTATTCTTTGAAATCTCAGCTGATCTGAACCACCTAAGGGCAGAGATTACACCCTATGTTTTTTAGGCTTTTTCACAGCACTCACCATGCTTCATTATTTCAGGGGGTTAGTAATCACGTGCTGATTTGTCTGGTTATGCATCTGTGTAAACAGAGCATGTGCTACCATTCACCGTTAAAGCAGCACGGGTCAAACTATACTTGTTAGAGCTAAAACATCCCATAGCTCTCACTTAGTTGCTCTTGAAACACACAAGGAGCTGATATCTGAACATTGTGAGCCACAAGGAAAAGAATTTTACTGACAGGGAAACAAGGAAGATTAAGTAAAGGTAGCTAGTGATGGGAGCAGAACTCTGAGAACATGGCTTGAGTGCTTTAGAAAGAGACTAATAAAATAAAATATAAAACAATATATTGTATAGAACTTACCCACACAAAACAGCCTGTCGGGAGTTGAATGATACCCAGGGTTGCAGGCACACTGATATTTCCCTATGAGGTTCACACACCGGCCATTAGGACAGAGGTTCGCACTCAGTTCACACTCGTTGATGTCTGTGCAGAAAATAGGAATAGCAAACATCCAGCCATCAGCTTCAGACTCTGGCAGAGACATGGCTTGAATGACTGACGACCAGTAAGTGGTCTGAAGTCTTCCTCCTTACCAATACATGCTGAGATGTTGGGGGACAGCTGATGGCCAGGAGGACATTCACAGCGGTAACTTCCCTCGGTGTTCAGGCAAGCGCCTCCTCGGCACAGGAGGGGATCTCGCAGACACTCGTCAATATCTGAAAAATGGAAACAACCCGTGTTGAAGATGTTGGGGGTGTCCGGCCCAGGTCCCCATGTTCACACCAGTGTACTCATCACCCCATTTCTGGGTGTCCTAGCCACTAATGGCTCACAGATTCCTTCTTGAAGAACTGCTGTGCATTTAATTCAGAAATATCTGGGAAGTGAGATATTGTATTTCCTTCCCATTGGGGGGGCCAAACATGGCCAATAGTTGACTGAACAATGTGGAAACAGAAAATCTTGGCCTGCTTGTCTCAAGGTAGGACAATTCTCCAATGCCATTTCCACTCCCGAGTCACCTGTGGAAGCCTGGTAAGGCTGAAGTCTGCTTCTCCTCTCCTTCCCTCACCTGCCTCCCTCACTTCTTTAGTCTCTTCCTGAGAGCACTGCCTCAAAATAATCTCCATCTCAGGCTTGTTTCTAGGGGCCCTGATTTAATGCAACCAGCTTAATTAATCTCCTCTTCTGGGAATATTGGGCAGAGACACTATAATGTGATCTTGAATATAGCTTATATTTGAATTGTTCTCTCTTCCCTGGGGTGTCTATTCTAAGTTTTACACTCACTTGTCTGGGACCCATAACTGGTATCTGAGGCCACCCACCACCCCGCAGGATGAATTCCCTCAGCTCTCCCACATGTCAGTCTCCCGCTGCCACAGACTGATTCCGGACTCACTGGTCAGGAGAGCAGTGCACTGGGGGAACAGGAAGCCAGGCCCTGGGCCATGAGTCCTCAAAGCTGCTTGGAATCCTTTCTTTCCTGTGCTGATCAAATGGGCACACACTTACCCATGCAGTTCTTCATCATCATGAATCCACTTTCATAGCCTTCGTCGCACTTGCATTCAAAGTCCCCTGGGGTGTTCACACACTGGCCACGGCCACAGAGGTCAGGAGATATGCGGCACTCATCAATGTCTGCACAAAAGCAGCAAGTGGCAGCAAGTGAGTATCAGGATAGCCTTCATTCTTGTGGAATAAAGATGAAGAGTCTAAAGGGTGTCCCTCCAAGGTGAGTCCCCTCACTGACCTGTGCAGTTCCGTTCTTCAGAGTCAAGAGCAAAGCCACTGTCGCACCTGCACTTAAAACTGCCAATGGTGTTTCTGCACTTGCCGTGGGTGCAGAGGCTGGGAATCATCTTGCATTCATTGATATCTTCAAGAAAAATAAAACATGTGAAAAGTTGTGAGTAACCAATAGGTCTCAATCCCACCATGTTAAAACCAGGAGAGGAGATTGGAGGGTCTTGATATAAGGTCTTGGCAATATTCATTTTAAAGACTGTGTGATGATCCATGAGAAATATGACTGAGTACACATTTCTAGTCTTTTAAACTTCTGTTTTAGAAAGCATTATCAGAGAAGTAAGGAGTGTGTTTATTTGGACTTCTAGAATCCAGGCTGAGACACACTGAACATTTAACTATTTGCTGAATGAATGGTCTAAACCACTAGTGTTTATACTTAAAGCATCTAGAAGATTATTAGAATATATTGCCCCACAACAACCAATTGGGTGTATTGAGCAAAGATTTTCATCCTTTTTCATCTCATGGCATGTATAAAGTAATTATACTAAAATTCTATGGTAAACCAAAAAAATATTACACATTTTTGGCTGATCTGACTAAAAAAAAAAATAGGTATAATTTTGATTCATTCACACCAGATGACTATTATTGTGCTGGCTCCTGTCATTTTTTAATTTGATAATCTCAGGGAAAATAGGTTAGTGCCCCTGACTTAGTAGTCAGATATTGTATATTTTAAGAATCCTTGAGGCACACTGGTTGAACATCGCTGGTGTAGAGAAATAAGATATTTATTTATACTTTTTGATGTGTTTTCGATACGCCCAACATACAAGAATTTCAAAGAAGACATCATTTCTACTTTAAATTATTTGGAAATAATGTATACTATTTAAAAATATTTTATCAGTGTTATAGAGCCATAGAGTTTCATTAATATAAGCAGAAGAGTTGTGTGTTTTTTTGTATACTAGGAGATGACTTCTGTAATGTGTAATCTGAGTTTACCCTTTTAGGAACCTTTCCAGAGTAAAACCTAAAGCTCAAGAAATACAAGTTAATTTTTGCGTAGTGTCATGAGAGACAGAACGGGCAGATTAAATCTCAAGAACATCAAGTCCTTCTGTGGCAATGGATTCCCACAGCCTTTGGAAGCAAATCACTCGAGTTCCTTTAAATTTACTTAAGAGACATTTAAGAGGGCCATCTAGAAACTGTCTTTCTAGACACAACAGTTTTAAACCCCAGAGCCTCTTGGACAAAATGCTCAGTAGAAAAAAAAAGTCTACACATTTTTCTATAAAGATAGTTAACTGATATTTATATACTCATTTCCCATCTGATGCAATTATGAAGCATAATAACTGGGACCAGACACAATGGGCAACCGACACAAAACTCTATACTGGGAACATAAGCTGAGCCTCCCTGAATAGTCGGAATTCTGAGTAACCAATTGTGATTTTTTCCATATGCTAAAGTAAACAAGCTCTGTTTCATTGTGCGTAAAAACTTAAATCAAATTGGAATTAGATTAAATCTGTGACTTCTTGTTTTTTTGCATGGATTTTAGATTATAGCATAATAAACTGAAATAATATTTGAAATATCCTGTCCCTGGAGTGTGTCTGCCACAGGAATGAGTTTCACTACATTTGGACAAAGAGGATCTGCCTCTGGGTTTCTCATGCCATTCACCCTCCATTATACTCAGGTGAACTGCAGAGACATAGAAGCTCAAATCAGCAGATAAAAGGTCTTCTCATATGGCTTTAGCAGATGGCATACAATTTTCCCATTTCCTTTCATTCATGTTTGGCTTTGGGTAGCATTAAAATCTACCTTAACATTTAATAATGGCTAGATGGGTGAGGCAAGCAACCTCAGGAAATCCTGAGATATAGAAAAAAAGAAAACCCATTACAGAGTGAAAGTTTGGTTACAGATCATTCAGGAAGCAAAGAATGTATGCTGAGGTGATCAAGGATGACCACTCATTGTAATCCCATTGGTAGAACTCTGGGTTCATGCAAATGCATCCTGTTGGTCTATAAGAAAGGGCAACCAACCACTGACACCATTGTACCTTTGAAGAAAGGTTTTCCGTTTGTAATTTCTTTTGTGGCAAATCCGGGTCCTCTGGGGCAGAGCTCCTCATACTCAGGCGTGTTTCTCACGGGACACTCCTCACATTCCTCCGTACCCCAGGCCGCCCCCACAGAGCAGCAGCAGGCGTCCATGCGGTGGCGGCCGGCAATGGGCAGTGTGCACTCCTCGTCATCGTACCTCAGGAAGCAGGTTTCCATGCGGATATCTGCCAGAGAACAGAGAGACCCTGAGGAGAGCTACTCTGTGTTCCCTTTTTCTGATAATTTTATGAAAGGAGCAGTATTCTAAGAAATCCTGCAATGCGCTTGGGGGTGGGGGGGGTGTTTTCACAGACATGCCAGTGACCAATGCATATTGGCCATGAGGTCTTGCCATCTCTTCTCAGGCTAAAATCAAACTACACTCTCTATCTTTGGAGAACATCTGAGCTCGCCCCAGCCCCTTTTCCTCTGATCCACTTCAGAGGAGAGATGGAATCGTAAACTCCAAAATGAGGAAAAACAGCCAAGAAAAGCCATTCACTCCTCTTCTCAAGTATTCCTTTCACTTCAACATGTGTTCATGTACACATCCTTCTGGATACATGTGGGGTACATCTAGTTCAGTGATGGCGAACCGATGACATGTGTGTCAGAGGTGAAACGTCAACTCATTTTTTTGGTTGATTTTTCTTTGTTAAATGACATTTAAATATATAAAATAAATATCAAAAATATAAGTCTTTGTTTTACTATGGTTGCAAATATCAAAAAATTTCTATATGTGACACGGCACCAGAGTTAAGTTAGGGTTTTTCAAAATGCTGACACACTGAGCTCAAAAGTTTCGCCATCACTGATCTAGCTCCAACTCCAAATTCATGGGATTATGAGGAAGACTAGAAAGAGTAGCAGACCAGAGGTCAGAAGACCTGGAATTTGGTCCTATTCTGTGACTAAGAAGTCTGCTTGTCTTAGACAATGAGACAAATGAGATTATGCATCTGAAAATTGTAAAGTGTAATTAAAACATAAGGCATGGTATTCCCTCTCTTTCCTGATACCCACAAGAGTTTCCTGCAAGGACCTGTCCTCCTGGCCAATAGGAGGACATGCCTGGCAGGTATGAGTTATAGTTTTTTAATTGAAAGTATTCTCTCCACCATTCACCTCATATCTTAGAGCCCATGACATATTGGGGTAGATTTAAGAGCTCTGGAATAATAACTATGGTGATAATGATTGAAGGAACAATTACATACAATTCACTTCACTAACACATTCTCTACTCTTTTTATAAAGAATAAACAAAGAGCTTCAGTAGGGAAGGCTCTTTTTCCGAAAAACCACCATGGATCCTAACGGAAATGCTGAATTTGGGATGCGTGTATCTGTACTTGGAACCAAATATTCAGCTCTATCTTATTAACTGAAGTGTTAATAATCTTTAAGAAATGATCACCAGAAAAGTAATAAGCTCTGTGTTACCCAGGCAGATCCTCCCTGTGGAATCCAAACTCATCCCATTGGGACACTGGCACTTAAAAGATCCCCTGGTGTTCACACATTCGCCATTTTTGCAGACTCCTGGGAACACCTCACATTCATTGATATCTATGCAGGAAAAAAAGCATGAAGTTAATATGTCTGTAACATCATTCTACCTTATTCCATTCATGAAGTCATAATTATTCTCATAAGAGAAAAGGCCATTTGAACTTGATAAGATCAGAAAATTATTTTGCTCCCAAAGACTGTAGGTAGAATTTCTGGGGTGTCTGTATAGCAACAACTAGAGCTCACCTGCTGCTAAAGATATGAGTTTCTCCATTGGTCCCAGGAGTAATTTCCGAGTTGAAGAGACAGGGAGCTGGTGTGAGGTCTTGGAGACAGCTCTGGGTACTGTGACTATCTCAGGTAAGGCTCCCAGGAACCATATAATTAGCTTTATGAGACCAGATGTTTGGAAGTAAGTAGAGAAACAGAAACCTGGTCTTTCAAATTGGCAAAGAATAAAGAGCTTGAACGTGGGCATAGAAGAAAATCCTACTAAGGAATATGTGGAGCCAGTAAAAAGATTCCCTTTGGAGAAGTGCTGAGAAGTCCCCAGGAGTGTATTACTGGTTCTACCTCAGCTACGGTCTCACTGTTCTGTCAAAACCTTGGTGGTCCCAGTTTTAATTGGGGAGACTCAAAAGATGCTCGTGTTCATCCATTTATCGTTCACTGACTCTCAAATGTGCCCTTCTGTCCCACTTTGCTTAATGCAAAGCAGTATGTTCTCTGCACTTAATTTAGAAAAATATTCACCATCAAATTAATCCAAAGAAAGGCACTTACTTGCCAATATCGAAAACATGAAGCATTGGTTAAGAAATTCACACACAGTGTCTCTGTTTAGAAGAAATATTTCCCAAACTAGGGACGCTAAAAAAATGTTCCTGATCTCTCCTTGTAAGAGAGATAAATGGGAAGGGGGAAATTTACCTTTTGGGGTTCTTTTTTTATTGTTGTTCTGGCCACTTGTATACAAAAATGTGCTGCTGAGGTCAGAGAAGTTATTAACAGTGGGTCTGGACCAAAGAAAGGCCAAAGAATTCAGTCATTATTTGGAAAGCAAGACCTTGGGTGGGGGTTATAGTGTTCCTCTTTATTTCAGCAGGGAAGAAATTGCACTTCATCCCACATATGGGACTAATTGCTGTTTTTAAAATTGTTCAGCTGCTGTGTCATGTCAGGTTGTGTTAGTCACCCTGACCTATGTCTATCTGGAACTCCAGGAGAAAGAATCATGGCAAACTGGAGATTAATCTATGTATATTTTCAAAAATAATACAGCTAAGTGTGTCTTTCTAAATCATCTGTGATGAAACAAACAAACAACAAAAAATAGGACAAACCAAGAAAAAGGCAAATTTTACAGCCCTATTAAAAACCTGTTTTATCTTCTTGATAAACAGCATTTTGAAAGGGCAGTCAATTCAAAGTATGGTCAGCCTACATTTTCAGCCATCCTGTACTCTGGCCATAGTAGTTTGAAACTGGCAAGAGCATATATATGCTTGTGAAATTAACATCTGTTGTGCTCTGCAGTTCTCATTATTTTATTTCTCTGCAGCATATTTCTCATTGTGAAGTTACATGACATCTTTATCCAGTCCAAGTTAACACAAGCATTCTTCAAGCACACAGAAATTTATGGTTTATAAATAATCATAAATACCTTCACATTGTGTTCCTTTTATTCTTGAATAGCCTTTACCACATATGCGATCTGTAAAAAAAACCCCCACAAACAAACAAAAACAAAAAACAAATTTGAGATAACAATATCCAGACTTTGTAGTTATGACCTAGTATAAGAAACACGAAAGAGGACTGGGAACATGAATTACATTTTGTTTCTATAAATAAGTCTGAGATAACAAAGTGTTTTTGAAACTGCATGAGAGAAAAAGAATAATGAAATGTATCCTTAAATAAAGCTCAGTTCCTATGAGATATCCAAAAAGACATCAAGGTGCCCTAAATATCATGTTATATTGATGACCAAGAAGGAAACTGACTAGATTTCTCTGTTGCTATTAGCCCTAAAATAGGAATCAAACTATAGGATTACTGTAACATGAATTTTAAAACCAAAGTCTAGAACTTGAATATCTCATGCCCTGTAGCATTCATACCATGTAAATTCATGCATTTATATACCCAAACATTGAATCAACAAAATCATCAACAAGTCTCCCAGACCTCAGCTTTGCAACAGACTTACAAATTTAGTCATGAATACTGATTTCTTTATGTTACTCAATTTTTTTTGGAAGAAAATGTGCACCTATACAAGGCTCAGAACCCCTAGTCCCAAGATTCTCCAGAGAGCCAATAGGAATTGCTGGTCTAGGAAAGCAACACCAGGTAACTGGTGATAGAAAACAATAAATTGACAAATTATCTGAACGTATTGTCTTTGATACTTCTCTTAGTTTCCTATTCAGTAATATGTTTTACTGAAGTCATCAGAATTAAATCTTCTAAAATCCTCACATGAGCCCAAATGCACAAAGTACTAGGCTTCCCCTTTCTAAGCAAAGTGACCAGTGAGATGGGCACAGGAGCCACAGCACCCATTTCACTTACCGACTTGGCATATGGTACAAGGGCTCCCCCAGGCAGCACCAAGGGAGGAACAGCACTCAGACTTTAAGGTGGCTCCATTGATGTTGATCTCACACCGCCCATCGATGACAGTCTGCCAGCAAGTGCCCTTGATGGTTTCTGTGGGGGGTAGGGAGGGATAATATTTAATAGGTATTTCAATACAGCAGCATTGGTAAACACCATGATATCATTCTCAGGAAGATAAATACCTATGCAGATGGTTTTTGTTTGATCCAAAGTACTTTCAGGAGAACATTCACAGATGAAAGAGCCTTGGCTGTTTTTGCAGACTCCATTAATACAAGGATTGGATTCACATTCATCGATATCTGAAACAAAAACAGTTCTATATCACTGCTAAACACTAGTCTTGAGCATGAATGGATATGGAAACTTTGGCCTCAATGGCTATCATAAATTCTTCATTGGATAGTAAAGCTGGCCTCAATAGATTTTTTCTAGACTAGATGGAATGCCAAAAATAATAATTAAACAAGTATCTATAGTACAGAATATGGAGCAAATGTAAGTGTGATTTCTGAATAATGAACTCAAACAACATATATGTAATGTCTTCTGCATCTATTAAATGATAGCTAATAAAATTCCAATTGCAGGCAAATGCAAAATGAATGCTTTTAAAAGGTACTTAAACTAAGAATAAAGGACAAATAATATGCCCATTGCAGGTAAGTACCACCAATAGCTTGCAAAGTGTATACAAGTGCCGTTTAGGACCACAGATTCTCAACTAAAGGGGCATAATTATCTAAAATGGAAGTGACTCTAATTTATTTCCGTGGCTTTCTAGTGGCAATACAAAAGAAAGCAAAGTATGCAGTATAGGAACAAAAAAAACGTAGTTTACCTTCGCAGGTTTTTAGGTCAGGTTTGTATATAAATCCCTTGGGGCAGGTACAGACAAAACTTCCAGGAGTGTTCCTACATTGTCCATTGTCACAAAGTAGACTGTTCAGTACACATTCATTAATATCTGGAAAACCAATGAAAACGAACTTTTAAAAGAGCCCATCCCTCTCATGCAACTTCTTTGCTCTTTTAGTTGGGCTTACAAAGTCACAATGATATGATTAATTCAAACAGAGAGGCAAAACTTCTGTCCCATTGGTCTTTGCCTAAACCACCCAATTTTAGGAAAATAAGGGCTTGACCTGATTATCTCTACTTGGTATGTACAAAGTATAAAGTCACCACACACTGTTCATTCACTTCTTTCTTGAGCAGGAAGAAAATCTGGATTTACTGGCAATTACTAATCTTTATATAATTGTCTCATTGTACCAGAATTCAAAGGACTAATCTATTGATTTAAGAAACTAAATAAACATTTAGAAGGTATGGTCCATTTTTGATATGTGCAGGTTCCAGAATGAGTGTTTCTTCTTTAGAATAATTTAAAAGGTCTCTGGTTATGTTTATCAAGTCTGAGGCAATCTGCAGAGTTTATAATTGTCATGGGGAATTAGACTGGAGATTTAGAGAGCTGCGGGAAAACTCCCTGCTTTCAGCCAAATAGTTGGCCTATCCGATGCAAATTCTAACTTTTGATGTGTGACTTAGATTAGGAAGTGTAGAAATCACACGGCTTTTTGAAGTACCCCTTTGGGCTATACCATCACACAGCCCACAGAAAAAGCTACATATTCACAAGGAATTTTTCAGACATGGAGAGGTTCTGCTTAGATCATCATTTGACAAGCTAGTAACCCTGACATAAAGGATACAGAAATTCAGCACTGGAGAGCCGCATGGGTTCACAGCATTAAGTGCACAATTCAGCAACATATTTCTAAAGTTTTTAATATGGGAAAATCAAGTGTAAAGTCATGTTATCAGCTGAGTGAAGTAGCATACTGAGAATTCTGTCAAAATAATATATGGAATGCTAATACTTTCCAAAAGGGTCATATTGCAATTCTTAAACTTTGATGATATCTGAAAACTTAAACTGAGGAATTGATGATAAACATTAAAAACTAGCCAGGCCCTGGAGTCCTGTGTGGTTAATGGCTCGAATGGACCTTTGAGTCCTAACTTCAAACTTCTGAACATAATCTGAAATCTGAAGATACTTCTGACTTGGTATTATATACAACTTGGAAGTATATACTAAAGCACTGAAGGAAGAATCCCTACAGCCTCTCAAACTCCCCCTTGCTTCCCCCCATCGGGTGATTTCTGGATGGAGCTAAACATCCCTGTGTCTTTCTGGCCTGCCCAAATAAATAATGATTTTTCATGTCTGCCAATAAAGAGAGGCTCTCATAGAAAAACGAAATAGTGAAACTTGTTTTCAGTGGAAACTAGTTTAAAAGCACCATGTGTAGCCTACAAAAGGGCCCTACAATTAAGGGTGTGTGAGAGAAAGAATTCATTTCTCCAAAGTCAATGTAGACCACGAGAAGGACAGGCCAAGTTTGGGGCAGCAATAAAAGAGAGGGAGGGAGAAAGAAGCCTGTAGTTCAAAGAGGAGGGTTTGGTGTGTAGCCCCCCATGACCTGCTTCCATCCTCCATGTTTTCTAGATACGGATTTTGCCTGAAACCCAGATGAAAGCTGATTTAAACTGGAGCAGATGCTTTGTTCTACTGTTAGCTCTTTTTCCACGTGTGCAGATGCCACATATTAAGAAGGCAAGCAGGTGAAAAATAAGTAAGATTTCAAAGTAAGATTTCTGCTTTTCCCAAAATAACATGTTTCTATCTTGGCCACAATGACAATCGTCAGCAGCCCTAACAACAGAGGGATCTATTAGATACAGCACTCTGCTTCCACCTGCAAAATTGGACAACTGTACATTGTGTGAGAGGGGCAGTAAGCATGCCCGCTATGTTCCATTCTGTAAGTAGTTAAATAGAAGATAAAGTAAAAATTACTCATGAAAAACAGTGAAAGTATAGGAAAGAAGAAGAGCATAGTAGAGGGTGTGAGAACAGGAGACCTACAAAAATAACTCAGAGATACAGGGAGAGTGGGAGGGGGCAAAGTGATTGAAGCTTGTTTTAGAGCACCTGGAGTTAGCGCTTTCTCCCCCCCCCCCCACCCCCATTCCCTTTTCTTAATTTAGATAAGAGCTATAAATAGAGTCCAGGCCTTCATCATGTATTGCTGTGTAAAAGTACCTACATTGTTTTAATACTAATATCAGAGTGTCAATATAAACACAGAATTTTGTAGGAGTAGGAGCTATGAAAAAAAGAAGAAATGGCCAACTATAAAAAAGTTACATTTGAATGAAGGTCTTTGTAACTGATTAAAAGTGCTGTAGAAAACCAAAGTACCTTGGCACTAGGAGACAGAAATAACAATTAGGCTGAATGAGCTTTGGAAAGAATTTTTATAATAACAAGAGGTCAGGGGACAAGTTATGGATATTTCAGAGATGGTCAATATTAAAATAGTCCTATATAGCATCTATACTAAAAAAAGGATAATATGCTAATTAGACTGGACGTCTTCCGGACAAAGTCATATTGGCGGGGGCCGAGGCAGAGGTGGTTAGGGGTGATCAGGCAGGCAGGGAGAGCAGTTAGGGGCAATCAGGCCAGCAGGGGAGGGCAGGTGGGAGCAATTAGGTTGGCAGGGGAGGGAAATTGGGGGCGATCAGGTCAGCAGGGAGGGCAGTTAGGGGCAATCAGGCTGGCAGGGGAGCAGTTAGGGGGTGATCAGGCCAGCAGGGGAGTAATTAGGGGGCAAGCAGGTCAGGAGGGGAGCAGTTAGGGGTGATCAGGCTGGCAGGGGAGCAGTTAGGGAGCAATCAGGTTGGCAGGGGAGCAGTTAGGGGACAATCAGGCCTGCAGGCAGAGGCGGTTAGGGGAGATTAGGCCAGCAGGCAGAGGCGGTTAGGGTCGATCAGGCAGGCAGTGGAGCATTTAGGGGCACCAGGCTGGCAAGCAGAGGTGGTTAGAGACAATCAGACAGGCAGGCAGGTGAGCGGTTAGGAGCCAGTGGTCTCAGATTGCGAGAGGGATGTCTGACTGCCAGTTTAGGTGGGATTGGGTCTAAACCAGCAGTCAGACATCCCCCGAGGGGTCCCAGATTGGAGAGGGTGCAGGCTTGGCTGAGGGATCCCCCTGTGCATGAATTTCATGCACCAGGTCTCTAGTCCTATATAATAAAAGGCTAATATGCAAATCCACTGAACTACAGAATCACTGGTTGCTATGACATGCACTGACCACCAGGGGGAAGATGTTCAATGCTGGAGCTACCCCTGGTGGTCAGTGTGCTCCCACAGAGGGAGCGCCGCTCAGCCAGAAGCCAGGCTCACGGCTGGCAAGCGCAGCAGTGGTGGTGAGAGCCTCTCCTGCCTCTGTGGCAGTGCTAAGGATGTCCAACTGATGGCTTAGACAGGGAGTGGGCCTAAGCTGACAGTTGGACATCCTCTGAGGGCTCCCGGACTGTGAAAAGGTGCAGGCTGGGCTGAGGGACCCTCCCCCCCACCCCCAGTGCACAAATTTTGTGCACTGGGCCTCTAGTAATAAATAAAAAAACTTAATTGGCATGACCATTGTTCCTTGTTCAAGGGAGTAAAGTTCTATATGATATAATTTAATCCCATTCCTCTTATAAATTAAAGCACTATTTGTCTACTCAAAGGCAACAAGTTTCTTGGGAGGGGTCCCAGTATTTCATCAAGCTCTTCAACACCAGAGGACTCCAAATGGTAAAGGGAGAAACATGACAAATAAAACAGCTGACACCCAAGGACATATGGGAGAAACTTTTTTTTCCCTAGGGTCAGAACATATGGTGATTCCCTAATGGCTGGATGGGAGATAGTTGAATCCATTACCCAATAAGTAGTTGATACTTGCTAGATTGTGTGTTAAAAGAATGAACAGGACATTTGTTTATTTCAATCTGTAGCATCTCTGAATTATTACATTTCCAACAACTGACTGACCACCTTAGAACAGTACATTTCAAACCCTACCCCTAAAATACCACTAATAAACCTGGTTGGCTTAGTTGGCTGAAGTGTGGTCCCATACACCACAAGGTTGTGGGTCCCATCCTCCTCCATCAGGATGCACATGGGAGGCAACTATTAATCTCTCTCTCTCTCTCTTTCTCTAAAAATTAGTTTAAAAAATATCCTCAGGTGGGGCTAAAAATACATACATACATACATACATACATACATACATAATCCTAAAGGCAGAAAAGAGTAAACACCTAATTCTAAGTCCCAAATGGCTTTCAGAAAGTAAAAAATATACTTTAGGTCTCCTGTTTATCTTAAAGACTACTAATTTTCATCCCACTTCATGAAAGTATGTTTGCTTTGAGGTAAAATGTGTTTTGCTTCCAAATAAAAAAGGTTCACCATCTTACATTTGGGTTTGGGTATGCTTTGGCATATTTTCACAAGTCTGAATATTCTGGTTTTAGAGGTCGAACCTCAGGAAACCGGAGGCAGTATGTCACTACACTACGGAACAGACACTGCACATTTCAGAAGATACTAGCCTAGGCAACTGGAGAAGCTGGAGAAGAAAACAATGGTGTTTCTGTTGTCCATTTTCTTCTCAACCAAAGGATTTATTTAGTTACTGGCTGGAACCTTCATTAGGATTGTTAGAGCATAAAAATGACATTTGTTAAACTTAACAGAGAGCAGTTATTACTGAAAATAAGCTGGGTTTTCTCTGAGTAATCCTAAAATGTGGTTGGGAGAAGAGCTGCTTCATGATAAAAATTAGGGATGCCTTCGTAGCCATCCAAGAATGGTTCAGTGTTTCCATTTTATGTATCTAAGGAGCTCCTCTTTTATGGATTGAATCTGACACATGTTTATTCATAAATTATCAAGATTCAGCTACATAAATGTTTGTCCACCAAGACATGGATGGGCCATGCTGTCACCCAAAGTGTAGAGCATCCAGTCCCTGAAGTCCTTCATGAGTGGTTTCCCCAAAAGCATCGAAAGGAGGAAAGCAATGTGCACGGAACATCTTAGAAAACAGGGGAAACTCCTCACCAACACAGTTTTTCCCAGATGAATCCACTTCGTATCCTGAATTGCAGATACATTTGTAGGTCCCACGGAGGTTTTCACAAATTCCATTCGGACAAATGTCAGGATCTAATGCACATTCGTTTATATCTGCACCACAAAAGAGTTCAAAATCAATAACATGCTAAATACCAAATTACTGTCAAAAGATAGCATTACAATAAATGTAATGACCTTAGGATCTTGTGAAGAGAAAATAAAGAAGGTGACAGGTTGATTAAAAAAACCTTGATCCCTTTTTCTCAGTACAAGATATCCTGAGTCAAATCTTCCTTCCCTTAGTCTATGAGAGGAACTGGCTTCTGACCTGGACTTAAAAGATTTCCAATCCTTAATCAGACTGAAGGAGACCTCCTGGCTTCTGATCCAAAAGCCAGATGGAAAAGTGAATCAAAAGCAGAGCCCAAGTCCCTACAACTGGTCTCTCTGCCACCTGCTGTCCGTCTCCCATCCACCTTCCACACTTCCACCAGACTTAACCTCAAAACTAGGTGACTGTGTCATTCTCATGGCTCAAACTCTTGTAATAATATCCTCAAGCTCAAATTAAAACATGAACCCTGCTTATTGACTTTAAGCTTTTCACTCTTCCATGAACATAAAACACCCTCTTCACTCTGTGTCCAGAAGGCTTGAGGCAGACCTGTGCTCCCGGCCAAAGCCCCCTCAGACTCCACCTGTGCTGGGAGACCTCTGTGGCTCTGCCCAGAGGATGCTAGGTTCCCCTCTGCTGTGCCCTCCCAGACTGAGGAGAGCTCTAACAGTCAAAGGCGATGCAGAATGACAGTCAGTGAATGGCAGTCTCAAATCTTGGTGCCTGACTCTTCCATACATCAGAGCTGACCGTTTTGACTTCTGCAGGTCCCTAACACAACTTAATTACTCCACACTAACTCCTTATTCATTATAAATTACCTAAATTCTCCTCTCCTGTCCTCCAAATATCCTCTCCCACCTTCATCCACTCAAAGTGATGAAATCAAGCAAGTTGAGTGAACTGACAATCAATTCAGCCAGTCCACTTTTTTTCAGGACTCCCCTGAATCAAATAGTTTCATTTTATATTAATAAAATAATCCTTTCGGCTTTCTTATCACCCATCTTATACTTATTCCAACTCTCCCTTTTAATTGTAATTCCTTTTATAGCGCTGATATTTCTCTAGTTCTTACTTCTACACTTAAATAGGTCATTCTTGTCCAACTAAGTTAATCGCTGTCATTGCCTGCTACAAAAGATGAAAAATATAAAATATAAGATGGCTCCTAATTGCCATCTTATAATGACTGAACACTGGACAATTACGAAATAATAATTCAATTGAGGCCATAACCCTCCATTGTACTTGATAATGGAAGATACAAAGGAAGGCCAGGCTGCCCCTTCTTATAAATGAGCAACCACAGTCTTTGTATCTCACCCACCGTCCTCTAACCGCGCCCTCCAGGGAAGGCACCCAATTGTCATTTCCACGCCCCACACCCACACCCAGCAATCCCAGGACCCGCTGTGCCCTGGTTGCCCTGCCACTGGGGGCTTCTCGGTGACCCAGGTACCTCATGCAGTGATGGCCAACGAGGGAGTCAGACCAGACTGGTGTAAAGGGGCCAACTGGAAACCCACAGGAAGGCCTGACCCGCCTCTGCACATGCCCAAGGTAGTAAATTTTGAAACCAGTCCTTACCGCTGCCTGCTGAGGTCATTCCTGGCCCACTGCTGCAGAGTGCCTGATACTCCGCTGCAATAAATTAACAGACAGTAAATGATCCCTTTGTTTGCAGAACAGGTCGATCCTGCTTTTGGTTTTGCACACATCATTTCCTCCAAAGTGAGTGGAACTGAAATAAGTGGCAACGGAAAGGAGGCATCTCCCGGGGGCGTCACCATTACACGGAGCTCCCATTGAAAGGCTCCGCATCACTGAGGAAAACAAGTTTTAAGGCAACAGGCAAGTTCCAGCAATTCCCCGTGCAGAGCACTTTCGGAAAAGGTGTTTTTCCTATAACTTGATTTTGTTCACCAGGGAACAGTTTACACTTACAGCGAAATGTGCCTGTTAAAGTGTGGTTTCTTAACTGTTAATAAAACTTTCTCCCACCATCTTGGGAATAATTTCGTTTCTCGGTGCGAGCTGTTTTCTCAGTACCCAGTTCTTAACATTTTCTCATTTCTCTTTGCAAAGTCTCTAGCCTCCACTCACAAGGACAACAGGGTATCTGTGTTTGCATTAAAGTATATTTTTTAAAAAAGTGAATATTTTTCAGGGTGCTAGACTCATTTTTTATAAGTCCATAGGAGAAGTATTGCATGATGTTAAAACTGTGAGATCTTATTGAAGAAATAGAAGTTTATGGACTATGTTCTAAGATTGTGATGGATCAGATTTCTATTTCTTTTTAAAAAATTAAACTTATTGGGGTAATGTTGGTTAAAATCGATAGAATGTTTTGCATGCAATTCCAACAATATTTGATGGACAGAAGAGCTTCATGGTTAAATGCAAATCATTTGCACTGAAGGGGCAGGAAAACTGGATCCTAGAGATGAGCATCTTTACAGGGGCTCCTGCAGCTCACTGCTGAAGCCAACAGTCCTTACAGTCTTACTAGAAAATCGTGTTCCTGATGACAGTGAAGCAAATGAGTTAGGCCATACATAGAGAGAAAACTAAGGTTGGATCCCTCAGAACCTGTGCCTTCTAGCAAATGTAAATTTGAGAAAAGTAGGAAAATCCCTTAATTTTTAAATCATCTTAAAGGGGGTGGGAAAAGGGAACAAGTGAAAGGTACCTGCCATTGTGTGTTTGAAAGACAGGAACTGGGAGCAAAAGGAAAAACATCCTTTTTATTCTCTCACATTAGCAATTAATTGAGACATCTAACCAAAAGGTGGAGAAATATTCTATGTAAATAAAAACAGGAAAAGCAAAATCTGACCAGTTTTGTAAAAAGTACTTTTAACATTAGTGCTAAAATTAGCTGATGCTTGGACTAAATGCAGATAAATTATTGTTCTTTTCCATTTGGGCAAGATCTGGTACTAAAGTATTCCCTGTGGTGAATTCAGGTCAGCATGGGCTTGAATGCTGATGGCCATACTTATTGCTGGGGGTCTTGGGAGCAAGGTTTTTCCCTCTGTTAGTTTCATCTTCTATAAATTGGAGACAATGATACCCAACTCACCCTATAGTTCTATGGATTTAATGAGAGAACATGGAAAGTGCTCAGCATAACACCTGGAAGAGCTCAAGCACTTAGATGACAGGTGTTGCTGAGCTAACTCAGTGTTGTGCCATGAAGGCTGCGGTATGGGGACAGATGAAAAAAATTCCTAATAATGACACTTCTGTGTATTTAACTGACTGATCTCTGTGAGAGGAAATGCTCAGCCAGTACGAAATATCTTCATATACAGCCCACTTGACCTCCATAGCACAAAGATGAGCTTGAGATGTTGTGTGGTTGGGGTTTCTCAGTAGATTAACTAAAGCTATTCCTTCGGGATATTTTCAATACCTTTGGAAATCCTTCTTCTCTCCGGAAATGAGGGGTGTCTACATTCAGATCCTTCATAATTTGGCATTTTCATTTACCAAAGAGGTAGAGAAACACACTGAATGAATTCACTTCCACATGTGGGCCTCTGCTGTGCAAATCCACTCAAATATAAATAGAGGCTCGTATAACTGGGCTTCAAATGTCACTCTAAGCTTTCTAAAGAAATCTGGTCTCCTTAGTCATCTTTTTATAAGCCCACTTATTTTCCTACAGCTCAAGTTCTTTGGAGATGTACTCAGTCCAGAGGAAAAAGGTGAGAACTATATGCACCAAGGGTCCTGGATTCTAAGTTTGGCTCTTCCACTCATTTACTATATGAACAAATCACCTATAGTCTCGTGCACCAGTTTTCAAGATATTTATCTATCTTCTAAATTCAAAGCATGCAACAAAAGTACTCTGAAAAGTTAAAGTAACATACAAAAGGCTGACAGTAATAATGTATGACTATAAAGTTATATGAAAGTATCTTTGTTGGATAAAATTATATTTGTATATTACATAATTGAAGTATTATAAACAAGTATTTAATGGATTGATAATCATATATAAAATGATAATTTGTATATTAGTCACTGGGTAAAGTAACCAGACAGAATAAAGCTTTTCTTCTTTCATTGGTATCCCCATTTTTTAAAAGTCTGCATTTAACTTTCTCTAACTTCTTATAATATATTTTAATTTCTAGGTCAGAAATGAACTAACGGAACCTATCAATGTGTACCAACCAATCAGGGCTACATGTTTTCAATATTAGATCTAACTCTAGGGCATTAGAAGCCAATGGCCAAGCCACCTTAAAATTCTGTTCAAATGCAGACAGTCTATTGTTTTAATTTCAATACACTCTTTTTGTCTTACAAATAAATATAATTTACAAGTGGAGAGGCTCCTCTGGGTTATCTAAAACAAGTCATTTTAGAGATGAGAAAACTAAGAATCCCTTTTCCATATCATTCCAGTTTATAATTATGTTTACTAATGTAAGCCATCTCAAACCTTTTTGAAAATAGGTGAGAAAAATTCCTAAACAAATAAAAATCCACAAAAAACTAACTCCACTCCTTTCTCCCCACCCCCCACCCCCCAGTTGAGTACTTTGTCTGCCTGTGACCAGGGAGCAGAATTCTGACTCGCGGACCAGTTTTCTTTCCACTGTGCCATGTCGCTTCAAATAGTGGAAATTACTTTTTCCCTAGGCTTGAATAAAATCATTTAGGAGTAGCGCACTAAAATCAACACGATGGATTTGAACAAAATTCACAAGGCCTTTTGGAGAAAAGTTGGAAATATTCAGGCAACCTAAAAATTATTTACTCTTACGCTGGATAAAATTCTGCTTTATAAGTCGTTCCTACAAAATGCAAACACCGTGAAACTACTTTAGAAAACAAAGTTACCTGTATTCCAAAGAGCATGACTATTATTGAGGTGGGGGAGTTCTGAGGGGAGGCACAAATGTGCTGCCTATTCCAAATGGTTGTTAGAATCAGGTGAGTAACGTGGATCAAGACTCCTGCCAAGACCCCAGGAAGGTACGTGATGTACCTGGAGAGCATATGTAATCTTTCCCTAGGACTTGCATAAATGCAAGACTGCACATGGTGGCACAAGGGTAGCATTGCAAGGAAGGCATCGCGTGACAGCACATACCTGAATTCTGTGCAGGACACGGCTGGCAAGGTTCCCCAAATGCATACTCAGTGTTGGCACAGCAGCATTCGGATTTAGTAACAGCACCAAACAAGGGCTTGACACACTGGCCTCTCTTGTATCCACCGTAGCATGTGCTCCGCATGTGTGTGTCTAAACGGGAAGACACATCTGTCATCACACCATTGCTTCAAACAGATGAGAGCCCCCAGGTCAAAGTTGAAGCTAGCTTTATTTATCCATCATCCCAGTTCTTACTCACAAATAATGCCTCTGGTGTTTGGTCTCAATAAGAAATAATAAAACAAAAAAACTGCACTCAGTTTCCAAGCACTGGAAACCAGTGGCCAGATTCCTTCAGTGTTCTAGGGACTATCCTGGTTTCCCTAACTGGGAGGCACTTAGGCACTGGAATTATACTTCATTCATTTCTGTCTGCCCCAGGCCTGTACAAAGCAGACACTTCATAATGAATGATGGCTGATGGCTGATTATCATCCCATGATAAATAAGATATTTATGAATGGTGGCCTACCTCTAAATAGACATGTAATTATTGAATGTCTGAATTAGATGTACTTTCAAAAAAGGGAAGTTTGATCTGTCAAGATTCATTATAGAAATCTGTAAAAGTTGGCCAATAAATAGTGTCATCTTTAGCATCAGGGAAGGGTTGTCCAGCTATGCCCAATCCCCTCCCAATTCAAAGGGTTCACTATCTTTCTTAAAAATAATGTGATTAAAATTCATATCTATTTCTCAAGAAATCTCAAACTTCTTATAAAGCCACATAAAACTATTATCATGTAAGTTTCTTGGTTATGCATATCATCCTCTGCTGCATTCTATCTTTCCCTTTGGACATTAATACTCAATGAACATGTTGCCAAGAGATAATGAGCATACACAGGCCAATTTCAAAAGCCATTATCAATCAAGGAGGGTTGGAGAAAACTGAGGACAGCTATGTGATTAGGAAAGAAAAGGGGTAAGAAGAGATGAGGATTCCCTTGCTTTTCATTTACTGCAGCTCATCTTTCTATCGTTTAAATTAATATCCAATTTATCCAAGAAGAGAACTGACTGTTGGTTTGTTGCTCCATAAATATTAATTATATCATATCTGCTGCAGTTGATTGCATTTGCTATTGGTGGGTTTTATTGATTGACAGAGCATGGATCACTATCCTACATCCAGTTATGGCTTAACCTACCAACGCACACTCGTCCGTCCAGCCCCACAGCCAGTCCTGGAAAGCATTCACATTTGTAGGAGCCATCGGTGTTGACACAACGCCCGTTCATGCAGATCCCCGGTGTTTCACACTCGTTAATATCTGTGGTGTGGAAAAGCACTTATTAAAAAAAAAGTAACTTTCATCTACAGCCATAACATGTTTATAGTTCTATTACAACATTTGGAAATGGGGAAGATGGGACATAATATGCAGGATCAGCAATCAAAGCTCAATAAAATGCATTTTCAGTCTCCTTTGAGAGAATAGCAACACAAACCAAGAGAAATAACCTGGCTGAGTTTATTTCTTTTCCGTAGAAAGCTATTTTAATAACATTCTCCTGATATATATATATTCCAAAATAAGAATCGCAAAGGCAAAAACAGAACTGGAAGCAGAAGAAAAGTGATGGCTAAAATACAAAGGATCTGGTGCAATGTTTCACACGGCAATTCTTCCAGGACTGCCAAGAACCTAGCTTGATAATAAACTGCACCTTTGACCTGGGCAGAAAGCTTTTCCTTTGGGCATCCAATACCCAGACTGGTATTCATTCTAGTAGGCCTCAGGCCTTAGTTCTCTGGGACAATTAGCATGGCATTAAGAGACACAGAACTAAAGCCTCAATGACACACCATAGGACAGGAATAGAAAATGAATGCAGATTATTTTGATGACCATTCCTGGTCAACAACAGCACTGTAAGTAAATGGAACCCAGCAAAGAAAAACATTTCACAGGCATTACAAACACTTTATAGTATTGTGTATGCATACTTAGGTGAACCTGATAAATGTCTTTACTAGATACATACCGATAATAGTAGTGATTCCCGCCCCCCTAAATATAGGGAAATAAAGATGATACCAAAATTGTGTTTTGGAAAACATATAATACTTAGAAGCAAGTCATTTTATAACAACTCCTTTTATAATATACAACTGGTGTATGCAACTCTTTCCATTCTTTTGACCTTAAAAAGGCAAATTGAGACTGAAAACACCTCTGCCTTTTACTTAGCTTATGTTGTTTGGCACAAAATATATACAGATGGTCCAAGATTCTGTGTACAGATTTGTATGTAAAATGGCAGTTATATTTAAATACATGAACTCAAATTGGTCCACTTACTTGAGTCACCTTTTGTTCAAGATGAGACCTACAGTAAAACAGTGGCAACTGCAACATGAAAAGTAACATGAAGGTTTTTTTGTGTGTGTTATTACTGGGGACACAGATATAATACTGATTGCTGAAAGTGAGCAGTCTCAGCTTTCAAAAAGTGACCAGGGAGCCTGGTCAGTGTTGCTCAGGGGTTGAGTGTTGACCTATGAATCAGGAGGTCACTGGTTTGATTCCTGGTCAGGGTACATGCCCAGGTTGCAGGCTTGATCCCCAGCTGGGGGCATTGCCGCAGGAGGCAGCTAATCAATGTTTCTCTCTCATCATTAATATTTCTATCTCTCTCCCTTTCTTCCTCTCTGAAATATCTATCTATCTATCTATATATATATATCTATATATATAGTTTTTAAGTGACCAAGGAGGCCATGCTGCTCATCAGATCAGTTAACTACAGAGATTGAATTAGCAGTTTATTTGGCTTTGAACAATCACATCTTTGTGGGCTCAGAACTAAGTGCTCAGCATGAAGAGAAAAACCTTGTCCTGTGATGGCAAGAGAAACACCATGGAAAATAAGAAAATCTGCATATAAGGAATTTTCTTTTTCCTTTATTCTTATTACAGTGTGTGTTCCATGTTCTCTATATACCAGAAAAGAAAGAAGACTGGTAAGAATATGGAGCATTTTCCCTCTCTCATTTTCTCTCTCCAGCTTTCATTCTTAAGCCAGAATGGTAAAGTCAGAACAAATCTTCCAAGTCATTAGGCACTTTCAGATGAATGGAACAACCTAGCCTATATAATCCTATATAATAAAGAGCTAATATGCTAATTAGACCAAACAGCAGAACAACCGTCTGGACGACCTTCCTGGACGAAGCTGGGGCTGCGAGAGCCACGCCCCTCGCACGAATTTCATGCATCAGGCCTCTAGTTTATTGATAAGATACTATTTCACTGGTTGCAAATAGTTACAAAAACTAGTTTCATCTATGAGGTCATAGTGTCTTCTGAAATAGTCCCATCACCATTCTCTATTGGCATACTTAACGCTGAGAGGCTATGGGCTGGCTCACTAGCAGCGTAAAGGCACTGAAAGTGAATCTTAGTGTGCTCTGTGGGTCGCTAAGAGGAGTGTGTGTTCTTGCTAAAGGTCTGCTCACAAGGGAGCCTTCACATCTCTTCCCCTTTCTTTTTCACTTGTACAGCACTTGATCTGTACATTTTGGCACTCCGTTATGCTGTCTTACATTGCAGAATATTTCCATATGTTCATCTTGTCTTCCCAACTCTTGAGTTTCTCCCTGTACAGGGCTCAAAAGTACAGAAACCAATTTTCTACCTCAAATTTGAAAACTCAAATGTTTTCCCTTGCTATGAAGACAGATTTGCCCAACATCAAGTTAAGTCACTGCTGTGAAGGTCATAGAGAACGTAGGTAAACAACCAAGAACTAGAAGCTCTTTAAAGCCTAGAGAACATGCACGTCTTGCCAAAGACTTGATGTAAGGCTTCCTTCCATAACACCTTTACCAAAGCTGTCCACCAGCTGGAGAAGGGGCACCACTGAACTTTATCCTGCTTCCGCACTCGTGAAGAGCTCGATGCCCTGTGCTCCCGCATCTGAACCTAGGAGCAAAAGGCTTTGTGTGCGGCACTTTAGCGGATTTCCGGGGCCTGTGTTGAGTGTGAGGTTTCTTGAGAAGCCTGGTTCCAACTCAGATCTTGAACCCAAGCGCAATAGCCTCTCACCCCTGACTAAATAAAACAAGAGACTCTAAGCACAGATGGATCCCCTATGACTCGCCTTAGGACCCCTGATTTCAAAAGCACAAATGAAAATCTTCACTTTTGCTTCAATACCTGGAGCAATGAGATTATTTCAAAAGCTACCAAGCTACACAGTGGCTCTTGGTTCATTTATCTGTTCTGCTTAATCCTGTTTCCCTTTTGTTTCTTGATAAAGCCTAAATAAATTGTCCATGAAGAATTTTCTGTTCCTTAAGGTATATGGCGGGAATCATGAAAAGAGATCACTGCAATGAGTCCACATTTTTTTGTCCAGGTGAAGATGGAAGAGGTGGCAAAGGGAAGCCATCAAGGAGGCTAACTGCCATTATTCCCCAACTGCAAGGAAGGGGCAGACCCAGCTCATCCAAAAGGCACTCTCATCTGTTGGTAGACCAATTGGGCTCCTTTAAGGAGACCCCAAACATCCTCTCTGTAACAAGGACAGCCTCCTGGGCACTCAATGTAGCTCTTTGGATGGCTGGACTTAAGAAGTTGCGTAAGCCAGAATTCGGAGTAATTTAAATGAAGAGAATCAATAAGGAAAATGGTACCTCTAAGTAATATAGAGCGAAGGAAAAAGCAGAACATGATGTAGAGTTCTACAGCACAAACCTTTACAATAACGCCCATCTGATGCCAGCTGAAATCCAGGTTTGCAAATACATTTAAAACTGCCATCTTCATTGATACACATTCCATTAAGGCACATGTTCCGTATGCTGCATTCATCCATATCTTAAAACACAAAAATACGTTTTCTTAGGACCAGAAGAGTAAGCCTACAAAGGAAGCCAACCTAGATGGATATAATTGTTTCTTTATATTTCTTTCTTTTTTAAAATTATAGTCTAAGGCCATGGTCGGCAAACTGCGGCTTGCGAGCCACATAAGGCTCTTTGGCCCCTTGAGTGTGGCTCTTCCTAAGCCTTAGGAGTACCCTAATTAAGTTAATAACAATGTACCTACCTATATAGTTTAAGTTTAAAAATTTGGCTCTCAAAAGAAATTTCAATCGTTGTACTGTTGATATTTGGCTCTGTTGACTAACGAGTTTGCCGACCACTGGTCTAAGGCTAATTATCATCCAAATTACAGCACACAAACAGAGAGGGGCCAAAGGAAATATGTATCTCAAGTTCTCAATTTTTGACATATGCATGCAAACTATAAGGCTAAATTTATTTTATGACATGTATATATAATATACACATATACACATACATGTATACATACATATATATATAAGTTCATATATAATTTTGTCATAAAAATATACATATACATATTATGAAATTTGACTCAATAGAAACTACCAGGACTCTTTTAAGGAATAGCAGTTTAAAAACTGAAAATGTGTTAGCAGCCTCATGGTTAAATTTACTTCACAGATCCATATTACTTCTCATATACCAAAAATAAAAAGTCAATAATGGAATTTTGAAATTTGTTTAGGTGATTTCGTGATTCTTTAAAAAGTGGAAACCAGAGCCCTGGCCAGTGTGGCTCATGTGGTTGGGCACTGTCCCATGCACTAAAAGGTTGCTGGTTCCATTTCCGGGCAGGCCACATGCCCAGGTTGTGGGCTCCACCCATAGGGGGCATGCAGCCTTCGCTGTTTCACATGGATGTTTCTCTCTCTCTCTCTCTCTCTCTCTCTCTCTCTCTCTCTCTCTCTCTCTCTCTCTCCCTCCCTCCCTCCCACTTCCTCTCACTAAAAATCAATCAATATATATAGTTTAAAAAGTGGAAACCAGAGAATCAGAGGACAGCTTGAAGTTTGAAGCAATTTCAAATAGGGGTAAGAAAAAAATGTATTTTTAAAATGCAAGACTTGACTATGGATTACAGTCATGCCAGCTAACTTTTAAGGATCCTTTGACCATGAGGATATTTCTTTAAATTCATCAATATGTTATTTTATTTAATATTCAAGCTGTCTTGGGAGGCACTTGATCTAGACATGGTGTGTTTTTACTTACCGGCATTAGTCAGATCAGTGTAATTTATGATTTTTTTAAAACAGGATTCTATCCCAACTGAGAATTTTGGCATTATGTCTTTGAATTGAATCACTGAGATAATATTCTGCCAAAAATGTTTCTAAGAACAATTTTGAAATTCTTTTAATGTATGAATAGATTCTTGGGATCTTTCCCAAAGACGTTGGGAAAGATGATAAGGGCCATTCTTCATTTTTCACTGAAAGTCTAAGAAGTGGAAACTCATCAATAATTGCCATAGTTTCAATTTAGGAAAAAATGACAAGGGAAAAAGACAAAATATTTGAAACAGCCCAATTCAAAAAAATGAGGTAATTTAAGAGATAATATAAAATTATGGCTGGCTCTCTATAGTCAAATATTCTCTCAATCAAATTTTACATTTTCAGATACCCATTAGTAATATGTTATTACTAGGTAGACAGTTTAAACAAAAAGATCATATATGACTAAAGAATAAATGATGTACCCTGCATTTTAAAAAATAATGTACAAGTTCTAATTATATAAAATTAGGAAGTAATGATTTATGCTACCTAAGTTTCATCATAACCAGGGATCTTTAAATGGCAAGCTCTCCTCCTATATTTAAAATATATTTGACTCACAGAAATGTGAATTAAAGGCACGGATATTGTCGAAAATTATGCTTGCCTCCCAGATAACAATATGTGAAATATATTTGATATTTTGAACTTTCACTCAATGGTTGACTTGGTCTTGTTAAAGACATCTGATATTGACACTCACTGGAAGAAGGGAGATAACAGTATTATACTGTTATTGTTAGCATGCTGTCATTACCTTCACAGTTCTTCCCATCTCGTGTAACGTGAAAGCCCGCATTACACACACAATGGAAACTGCCGTCTGTGTTGATGCAACGTCCATTATTGCATATCCGGCCGTTCTGTAAACATTCATCAATGTCTAAAATCAAAGTTAAAGTAGAAGAGATAGCATTAGTGAGGGGGTTAAAAATTATTTTATTTCTCCCTCCCTCCAACTCCAAACTCATAATCTTAATCTTGGGTCACAATTACTAAATAATCTTCAAACATAAAGTTGGTATCAAATATTGTGAGAAATAAGATTACTGATTAGAGTTTGAAAGACATATGAACAGAAGAAAAATGTCAACATAAGAGTACTCCCTCTAACTCTAATTTCTAATAAGACTCTTTAAACCTCGATTTATAAATAAAATAGATTCTTCTTCACCATTTTCCTAGCTGAGTTAATGAGCCAGTATACACCATTATTCATGTTGAACTTTGGCTGGCGTCCTTCAATACAGTTGCTTGTATGGAAAATAATACAATACTCAACAAAATATAATACAAGGATAAACTGTTTCATATATTAACAGCAGTAAACCTACTTTTGCCACATCCTATATATGATAAAAAAGGCAGATCTGATAGCTATATCAGAATAATAAAACAGAAATGCCATTAAAAAAATATTTAATTCTATCTGAAAACCATAAATCACATGACTCTGAAATGTCTACCTTCCTGATGGCAGTTCTGGTTCAAGTACAATGTTATTGTTTATTTATTCCTAGTCACTTTTCTAACTTCATGAGTATTCTAGCTACCAAATAAAGCATTGGTACTGTGGGCATTTCCCTCTTTTTTTCTATTGTATTCAATATTATGCCAAAGTAAACAGCAGAGCTTGATGTGAAAGTGTTAAAGATGACAATAACTGGAGTAAACGCATATCTGATCTCTCATTTAAAGATTGATAGTAAACCCAAATTGGACAAGACAGTGTCCTGGATTATCTGCTCCTCTCAGTTTCTAGGCTAGATACCTGGAGGAACATCAAAGAGGATGAACACAAACCGCCTTGTCCACATAGCACACAATCTTTGCCAGGGCTTATTCCCCAGAAGGCCAAGACCAGGGATCTGTGGAGAACCGGATGAGAGCAGACCTACCTATTGGAGCTGAGACCACATGTGCCTGATTATAAGTGCCCTCAACACCCTCCGGAGGACAAGAATGTGCACTCATGGCACATGGGTTGTTCTGACTGTCTACCCCACGTCTGCATGGTGTCTTGTGGTTGACCCTCAGGCGCACTTTCTTTCTGGGCAGACCCGGCAGTGGTTTCCACACGAGTCCTTGGACTAGCTGAGGCAGTCTGGGCTTTTCTTCTGTCTGATCTTTGTGCCAACAACCTCCAATCTTTTTCTCTCTCATTTATTTCTTAATCCTTGCTAAAATCTGACTTGCTCCACACTCCAAAAAAAATAGGAAAACCCACATATTCTTGAGGATAGGATAAAGAGTTCAGCGTTTTCTCTCCTAACTAATTTCTGAACGCCCCGGGCTCCCTGCTGCTCTACAAGATGAATGAAAAGCTTGCCATTCAAAGTCTGTCTCTCCTGACCTCTATTCAGCCCATCATGTATTTCTCAATGAACTACACAGCCTTTCTGACCATCTGTGGCAAGTATCTACCCAAAAATGTGAGTATTTTATCCATTTTCTCTGTTTGTGATAAGCTTATTAGTACTAGCTATTAACGAAGACAGTGCTGGAGGCTTTTAGGTAATCCTCAGTCTCTCATAAAGCAATCCTCACATTAATGACAACATTCATCTCCACTGCTGGCTGTGCCCTACGTGAGTGCTCCCAATGATGTCTTTGAGTCATTTACTTAATAGTGTGGACTTCCAACACATCGCTTTCCATTTGTTTTCTACTATTGCAAAAATGCCTAGTACACTGTTTGTACATGCCAATTATAGTTATATTATTTATTCGATTTTAGAACCTTTTTATATTGTTTAAACATTAAAAAGGTTCTAAAATCGAATAAATAATCTAACTGTCCATACTTCTAATTCAATAAGTATGCTATTAATAGAAATATCAGCAGACTGAAATGCTACATACTCCAGTTCTTTTCTGCTCAAAACTGCCAATTGCAAGTAGTGAACTAAAATATACCACTGGCAGGCAATCTCCAACTCAGAACAAAATATGAAGATTTTGAAATTAGTCACTGATACAAACACTTATAACTTCTGTATGTCTTCAACTCATAGCTTTTGCTAAAAGAGGCAATAAAATTAACTCTTATGAATGGCTTACGAATTTTTAAGTCATACAAACCTCCCATCTTTCCTTGTATTTAATTTTAACAGGGAGTTTTCTTGCTTTTATCTGGCTTTACTGGATCAGTGATACAGCTCATTCTGTGCCAAATTTATAAAGATATAGATATATGAGTTCTCTGAGGGTGGGGAGTACCCCTTGGTACATCACAGTCAACCAATAAAAGGCATTTTGGGTGACTTGATACGTTCATGAAGAAACAAACCTAAAGGGAAATTTTCATGAGGAACCACTGATAACAGTGCTTCGAAAACTTTAATGTGCACGTGGATCCCTGAGGATCATGTTAAATTTAAATGTGATTCTTCCTCGGCAGATCTGGGGTGGGACCTGAGATTCTGCACGTCCCATCAGCAAACGGGTGATGCAGCTGCTGACCGCACTAGGAAGCAGCAAAGACTTACAGGCTACTTCCTTAGCCTTTAGACCAGGGGTGGGAACCTTTTTTCTGCCAAGGGCCATTTGGATGTTTATAGCATCATTCTCAGGCCACACAAAAGTATCAACTTAAAAATTAGCCGGCTCTATTTGGTCAAACATTTAATTAACACCCCCCTAATGTCTTGGCTGGGCCGGACCAAATGATTTCTCGGACCTCATACAGCCCATAGGCCGGACGTTCCCCAGCCCTGCTTTAGACCTTGCCATTAATGAATGAATTGCATCCACTTTCACCTGAGACTTTCCGAGTCAACAAAAGACAACGCCATTCCCTAACTCTCAGATAAAAAATTAACAGGCGATAGTGATGAGGCAAAAAAAGTAGTGAAAATCAGGACATTCCTGCAGGCACAGAAGCTTCTTTTACAATAATTTGAATGTCAGATTTTATGACAATGTCCTTTGAAGTAATAATTATCTGGAGTGAAGTGCGAAAATCAGTGTGACCATGTTAGCCGTTCTTGGTAAAGGTTAGTTAAACTCCATTGAAGTCCTTCGAAGCAAATCTCTCACTGAGCACACACGCCCCCCATCCCAGCGGGGACATACCTCGGCACTCCGTCCGGGTGAGCGTGCTCTGGTAGCCGGTGCGGCACTGGCAGGTGTAGGAGCCCTGGTTATTAATGCACTCTCCCCCGGCACACGGGTTTTTCTCACATTCATCCACATCTGAAAAACACAGTATATTTTAGTAAGAAATTTGATAGCATAACTCATAACTCCAGGCCATTTTATTGGTTTCCTTTTTATGTTAAAACACTTTCATTTTAAGAACTAAAAAGCGTAGTCAAAGGATCTCTTTTCTTTTCACTGCAGAGTGCCGTGTCACCAGCCACTTGAAGACTGGTGGAGCAGTTAAAGTGTATTCTTCTCTTGTGTCATTTTTCAGAGAAAAATGCTGAACACGTAGCAACTCAATACTCCAAGCTAATAAACATTTTATCTTCCCTGAGCCTTGCCCAAAAGAATCAAACAGAATAACACTTCAGAAGCGGCTTCTGGATAGGATTCTGAGTATCTCTCGAAGCCTGATTTTTCCATAAAAAGGTGTGACGCCATCTAAGCATCCCCTGCTGAACTCCACTGGGAACATTAGAACAAAACATGACCCCCGCTGTCCTCTAAAGGGCCATTCTCACCCATCATGGAGCCCTCCTTCACCGTGTCCCCAGACAGGCTCCCACTAGTTTTACAGTCATGGCGAACTATCCGTAGACTTAGAGGTAAACTGGTTTACATTCCTCTATTGCAGTGGTTCTCAACCTTCTGGCCCTTTAAATACAGTTCCTCATGTTGTGACCCAACCATAAAATTATTTTTGTTGCTACTTCATAACTGTAATGTTGCTACTGTTATGAATCGTAATGTAAATATCTGATATGCAGGATGGTCTTACGTGACCCCTGTGAAAGGGTCGTTCGACCGCCAAAGGGGTCGCGACCCACAGGTTGAGAACCGCTGCTCTATTGTAAAGGCGAGGAAGCTAAGGCTCACAGAGGATACACGACCTGGCCAAGGTCACATGCTTCTGGTGGCAGGTGCAGGTCTGACCTCACACTCCCCAGCCCTGAGCTGGATGTTCCCTCTTCTGCCCAACTCAGGGTGACCTCTAGGGTTGAATGACTTTCCAATGGGCTGCTAGGGGGGGCTTTCACATCGCCAGGGAACTCCACAGCACAAGAAACCAAGAACGACTGATTTTTGCCTGATTCATAATTTCAGAATTGGAATTTGAAACAGAACTAAGGGAAGAATTTATTATATTTTTAAACATTAGATGGCAACTGAGTTTTCTTAACAATATAAGGTCCCTGTGGGACATTTCCTCCCTTCACTAGCTTAAAGGTCTTGTCAACCATTTAAAGTTTCTCTCTTCAGTTTTTAATAACTAGAGAGAGTTGGTAAGTTGTCCATTTAAATTAGTAACATGTGAAAAGATTTTATAATTTGAGATATTTTTAATGCTCACGCATTTTAGTAAGATGAGTTAAGCTGGGGTTACCAACAAAGATTTGAATGTATTTTACAATAAAAGTTAAAAGTCACTGTGTTAGGCAGAATAATGGCCCCCAAATATGTTCATGTCCTAACCCCCAGGACCTGTACATATGCTACATGGCCAAGGGGAATGAGGTTGCAGGTAAAAATCAATGCTGCTAATCAGCAGATCTGAGCTGGGGAGGGTCTCCTGGATCACACAGATCCCCCATGGTGATCACGAATGTCCTTGAGTGGAAGGGGGGCTTGGAAGAGGGAACCAGAGAGTTAGAGACTGATCTGAGGATGTGACCCTGTTGGCTTTGAAGATAGAGGGAGGACCCCTCAGACAAGGAATACAGAAGGCTCCAGAAACTGGAAAAGGCAAAGAAATGGGTTTTCCCGAGAGCCTCCAAGGGGAGCACAGCACTGTAACACCTTGCTATCACCCCCGGGAGACTGTGTTGGACTTCTAACCTACAGAACTATAAAATAATACATTTGTGTTGCCACTTGCAATGCCACTAACTTGTGATGCCACTAAGTTTGAGGTGACTTGTTACAGAGAATAGAAAACCTGTATAGTCAAGGAACAGAACACTGCAGTAACCTCTTGCTACCAACCTAGCGATCTATTACATACCGATGCACTCCCCACGAAGGTCCAGCTGGAATCCTTTGTTGCACTCACACCGGTAGCTCCCAGGAGTTGGAATGCAGCGTCCGTTTTGACAGAGGTGACGAAACAACTGGCAGTAATCAGTGACGTTGACTGGCAGCACCCCTAAAGGAATCATATTAAATCCCATTAAAATGCTTTGTAACTAGGGCATCTTTCATCAGCACTTAATCTGGAAATAATGGGCAAGATGTTGGATCATAAAGGAAGGAGACCCTGGGCAAACAAAGGTCATCTGGCTTCAATAAAGCATACTTCCATCCTGCCCACAGAGATCGCATGTGCACTGTAGCACACCTGGCCAGGCATCACCTGCTTCTCTGTCTACTCCTCCCCACCCCTTTTTCCACCCCAATCTCAAGATTCCAGGTTGAAGACATAAGGCAGTGAGTTATTGGCATTTACTTGCAAAACTGCTTTGTATGACTAATAACCCAAGGATAATTTTACACCTCCTCTATTAATTCATCCTGTAATCAGATTTAAATCTCTCCCAAATCTTTCCCACAGTTGACTGAAAACATCTATAACATAAAAGGACATTAATCTCTGGAGAATATGAAACCTCCCATTTTTAATCTAAGAACTAGGTAAATTGAGAAAGTTTTATACAACACTATATAAACTCAAAGTTAATCCAAGATTTGGTAAAATTATTTAATGACTAAAGCAGCATAACCAACAACAAAAAAGTTAAGCTGACTAATGCAAGAAAAATTGCTAGATGACTTCTGAATTCTTACTTGGTGGTTCCCGAGATGGATACGGATAGTCCACTGGTGGTCGAGGGCCCAGGACGCCAGGTCCCGGAGGAAAGCCAGGAGGAACAGGGTGAACTGGAGGAATGGGGCCAATCGGTGGGGGAGGATATCCTGGTCTCTCGGGAATCACCATAGGGACAGAGCACAGCTTGTTGTAATCCTCTGGAAAAACACAACAGAACACAACAGCTAAGCTGTAGCATCTCTCATTGGTCCACGGAAATCATCCTTACTTTTCAAAGAAATCTTTGAGTAGCACTGATCTTCAAACCACGTAGGTCAACTGAAGAAAAGGAAAAAAGCCAACTGACTTCATTCCCATTCAGAATACCTACAACAGCAGCCATACTGGTACAATAATTCAAAACCCAAAACAAACTTACCAGGGGGTGTACCAATGCCTCTTTCAAACCCAAGGAAGTCTTTAACTTATATCACAATTCACTTCAAAGGAGAAGAAATGCCACTTTCTCCATCTAGTCCCGCCTGTGGATCCCAAAGGACTCTAAAGAGTACCCTTAAAAGCCCAGATTTTATTTCATGCGCAATGGAAAGCACTGGAGGTCTTCAGCAGGGTTAAGATGTGAGAAGATGAACATTTCCAGATCATTCTTGCTAACGTGGAAGATGTACTGGAGGGAGCCAAGACAATGATGACTGAACAAAGGTAGTAGTGATGGAATCAGACAGAAGTAGATAAATTTAAAGCACATTTTAGAGAAAAATGGATAGTGCTTGGTGCAGGAGTAAATGTCAGAGTGGAGGAAAGAGGAAATTGAGAATGACTTCTAATTTCCTGGCTGTGCGATTGGGTAGATAGATGCAGGCTCTGATCCCTGGGGTGGGGAAAAGTGTGGTGGGGGTGGGTTTGGTGGGTGGAAGCTCTATGTTCCATCTGAACAGACGAGTTTTGAGACATCAGACATCCCAGTGCAGATGAGTTTGAAGAGTTTGAAGCCTAAAGAGAAGTCAGGCTGGACATAAGTTTTGGAGTCATCAGTAGATGGGTGATATCTAAAGCCTTAGAGATGGATGAGCTCATCTTAGGAAGGGAATGCGGGGACAGAACCCCCAAGGAGCACCTACGTGTGAAAGACAGCAGAGTGCTGGTGAAGGAGGGGCCCACGGGGCCCAGGGGGTGGCGGTCTGCTGCTAATGCTGCCTAATGACCCTCTGAACCAGTACACCCTGATTCAGGCCGATTCCTATTTCCCACAATGCCATGTCTTTATTAGAAGAAACTGTCTTTAGATCTGTGACACTCCCCCCCCCCCCGGGCTTCCAAACAGGTGTTTTTAAACAGCACCCAGGTTTCCAGAGATGTACTAACTAATCAGTTTCCTGTTTCCCACAAATAGCCATATTCTGTCATAGTAACCTTCTTTGAGAAAAATGACCATGCAATTTTTCATGTATTTTTACTCTCTTGCCAGAATATTGATAATTGTATTATCACTGTCACAGAGAGATTCTCCCATAGTTATTTTCCATATTAATTTAATCCATTAATAGAAATTAGGCCAATATTTTTCATTTCTGTGTGGACTAAAGTCTGGCTTCTTCTAAGACACAGTAAAATGTCTTACTGAAATACATTCATAATTCAACCTCCCATGCTCAGCCTAGCCCTTAAATTGTGTCTTAAAATGCACATAAAAGGAATCTGTTAATGTGCTGGATTTAATTGAATGCCAATTATATTAAAGGACTCGTTTTGCTTCCAAGCATCAAGCAGCCTTTCTTTCTTTTTTTAGCCTTTTTGCATTTGTACAAAAGAAGTTCCATCGCTTATCATAATTTCTGCTAATTAGGTGGGTATATTACTTTAAGCATGCCATTAAATGCATCATGTCCTCTCCAGGAGAGTATATCAGACTGGGTCCTGTACTTTCTTCAGCTTCATAACTGTCCATTAAATGCCTTTACATTCAGGATCAGCAACCTGGGGCGAATTTTGTTCAGTTGATGTCCACCTTTCCTATCCCCATTTAACCCAGAGATGATACAGATTTTATTTTTTGAAGAGTAAAAAACTGACCTATCTAAGATATTCCTTCCTATGTCATCACTCTCTGTCAGAGGCCCAAGCTCTGTAGCACTGGTACTGGAACATTTGAGCAAACACACGCCTACCCGCAAATGTGTTTTCTCTATCAGTCTGTTTTGCCCTGGGCCTACTTCAGCCTGTGCATCTTTCCTGATACAACTAGGACCCGAGAGAACCAGGCCTTCTGCCCCGCATGTCCCAAAGTAGGTCTTCAGGCACCTAAGCCTGCTCCAGTTTCCTCTCTCCTCTACGCAAGCCTCAACACAGGAAGAAAACCACATTGATGCTGCTGATTCCTAAGTTAACATATGTATTTAAAAAGCAATTTTCCTGGTACCCAAGCCATACGTCTTAGTAGGAAGTCATGTGTGTCTAAACAGCGACCTACTAAATGTTCTCCCTAATGAATGAAGGAGGGTGGGTTATATTTTTAGGTCAGAGACCGTAAGCAAATCAAATAAAATATATGACTTGGTATATGTTAAAAGATATTGAAAGATTTTATTGCTTCTTTAACTCACACATATAATTCTCAGCAATAAACAGAAATTTTATAGCAACATCTGTGAGCAATTCTATAACCCTCGATAATGGGCAATTCGCATTCTGTGAGGAGCATACTCTGAAGTATTTCATTAGCTCTGCATTATCCACCCTCACCTACCTTTTCTCTCCCAAATGTCCCTGATTTAAACACACTTTTCAGGAATCAGGTTGAGAAGGAGATATAACCCCAGTTATAACTTAGAACTGCTGGGAAAGATGTCACTTAATAAATTGTTCATTCTACTGATTGCCTCCTATAAGCAAGATTTTGCTAAATACTGTGGAAGTGTTAAAAAAAAAAAAGCATAAGGAACATGGGGCTATAATGATGTAGGAGACGTCCTAATGAGATTTACCAACCAGTGAAAACACAATGTATGAGCACACAGAGGCACAAGGCAGAGCTGGTGGGACGGGTGCCGCAGCAGGACCACAAGCCTGGAGCACTGAGGACAAAGCAGCAATTCCAGCTCGTTGTCTAGGGAGAGTATATGGACCAGGTCACCTTTGAGCCAATCCTTAACAGACAGGAGGGTAGAAAATGAGCAGGATGGCAGGGGTGAGGAAGAAGGAAGAAGGACCTGAACTGGGGAGAAGTGTTAAGAGAAAAGAACATTTGAGTTTAGAAATACTGTGACTGGGTTCAAGGAACACTGGATCACATTATGCAACGAGAAAATAAAGCTAGCCTGGCCAGTGTGGTTCAGTGGTTGGGCCATGAACCAGGTCACGATTCGATTCCCAGTCAGGGTACATGTCCTGGTTGCAAGCTCGATCCCCAGTGTAGACCATGCAGGAGGCAGCCAATCAATGATTCTCTCTCATTACTGATGTTTCCACCTCTCTCCCCCTCTTCCTTCCTCTCTGAAATCAATAAAATATCTATTAAAAAAGAAAAGAAAGCTATTACAAAGAACAAGAGTTAAAAGATGAACAGGGAACAGATTTGGGGACTAAATATAAGGCTAAGTACTAAAATCTTATTTTCAAGAAATAAAGTGACTTAGCCCAGTATATACGGCCTGACTTCGTCCTGGGAAAATTTTTCTGGACATCTTTCTCTACATTTTCCCCCCAGACATAATTTTTTAAACTGAACTCCGGATGAGTTATGCTTTGGGAAATGTATGTGGCGGCTGCGGAGTTCACGGAGATCAGCTAGGAGGCTACCGCAATAGCCCAGACGCGGGAAAATGAACATTACGTGGAAATAAATATGACAGATGAAAGAGATATTGTAAAAAAAAAAAAAAAAAAAAGTCAACAGAACTTGGCAAGTAGGAAAAGGAAAGTGTCAGATGTTAGGGAAGGAGGAAATGTGTACCCAGAATAGCTCCCCTGAAAGGCTCTGGGAGAGCTGCGTTTTACTCAGAGCTTTGGAGGACTGCATGCGGCCAAAAGAAATAGATGCGAATAAGAGGGAGCAATTGCTTCCAGAAAAGGGTGCTGTTCAGCAGTCATAGGCAAGCGAAGTAAGAAGCAGTACCTGAAGCAGTGTTATTGATATAGGCCTCTATTTTCCCAGTCCATGACCTGGGGAAATTTTCCTGAATGTCATCTCTTATTTTTGGGAATCTTACTTACCTGGGTTTCCATGAAATCTGCCTCATGCACATTGCCACCAGGCCTGCGGGGGCTGAGTCGGGACACCCTGCAGTAAGCTGGGAGGGCTCTTACCAGTTGCTCTGATGGGACACATCTCAGGCGCGAGGGCGATCCCCGGAGACCAGCATCGGCCGATGTCACAGCAGCACTGCATTTTGGTTATGGACTGTGGCAGCTGGTTAGAACAGCGCCCGTTTGCCAGAGCCGTGTAACAGTATCCTGGGCGAACGTCTGAGAGAAGAAAGAAACACACACACATCACTGAGATCAAACTGGTTACAACACTCTGCTGCCCGCCACCTCTGCGTTTCCCATTTGGGCTCCGGCAGCAGGAACGGACACTCCTGCCCCTGGAAGGGAAGCTGCGAGCCCTGCTCAGGAACAATGCTCCGACAGAAACCCTTTCTTCGGCTCACACCTGGTGCCCCTGCGAGCTGGTGCACTTGGCCCAAGGCCCACATTCCAATCCCAAGGTGGGAACGAATGATTACAACCATATGTGCCATAGGAAAAGAGAGACTAAGAAAACCATGGCGGTGACAGTTAATTATTGCAAAGACAGGTCTCTCTACTGAAGGGAGACTATGTTGTCCTTGGTTTCAAACGATTTCATTCGAGCCCCTTTAGGCAAATATTGATATAAATCTATTTTAAAACAACATTAAGTCTGCACTATAGTCTGCATTTCTAAGAGATCTTTCTTATTTTGCAGTCTGAAACTATGAGTCAGACTTGAGATTTTTTTTTTTTTAAGGAATAAGCCACTTTGCAGACAGATTCAATGCTTGCTAATCAAGATTTCCTTTTGTCCTGGGGCCCTAACGAATTTTATAAGGCACGAAATATTTACAAGTTCAAAATGTAGGCGATTCCAAGTTCTTAGTCCTATAGGAGACAATGGTTCTGGAAACATTTATTTATTTATTTATTTTTGGCAGAAGGTATCATCCCAAAGCAACATGGGAAGACATATTTCTCTCTATAGATCACTTTTACTGGGTGACATCATGTCTGACTGTCATGACAACATTGACACACCGAAGTGCAACCCTGGGCTACCAAGGAGCCAACTGAACACCTTGGTCTACCTGGCACGCGTTAATGGTATGCTTCTCTTTGAGTAAAGCACACCTCTGCACAGATAATACAAAATAATGTGCTGAAATGTAAACAATGTTTTACATATGCCTGTCATTTAAAAGAATAGAAGTGGCAAATCCTTTTCTGAAGTGTGGAATTTTTTAATAGTAAAAAAATCTGCCCCTATGTTTCCTATAAGACTAAATATTAAACATTAAGTTTTCCCAAAGAGTTATATCTAGCATGGTTTTCATCTAAATCATTCTTAGGAATGCAAAGCCTTCAAATCTTGATGATTGCAATCCTATATAATAAAAGCCCAGCGACCGAATGGCAGAACAACCAGAATGACTGGTCGACCAGTTGCTATGATGCACACTGACCACCAGGGAGCAGACACTCAAGGCAAGAGCTGCCCCCTGGTGGTCAGTGCGCTCCCACAGTGGGAGTGCCGCTTGGCTGACCCGGATGAGCGGCTGCTCCCGCTGCAAACCCCGGGAGGACAGGCAGGAAGCCAGGCTGGATCAATCACTGCCTCCTCGTCCCAGGCTCCTCCTCCTCGCTCCCTGCTGCCTCCTCCGGATGCCTGCAGGCCTTGCAGTGCTGCCACTGGGCTCATAGAGCTGACCCCAGAGGCTGGGAGGCGGGTTCGTGGCCACTGCAGGAATGAGGCCTACTCCACCGCCTCTCAGTGCTATTGTCCCTGGGCCCGGCCCCGACTGGGTCCCCTGGAGAGGCAAGTGCTCCAGCTCCATGAAAGATGCTGGACCAGGGAGCAGCCACTCAGAGGGCAGGTCCACAGCCACTGGGCTGACCAGGATGAGCGGTGCTCCCACAGCAGGTCGATCCCCGCAGGCCACGCCCCCACCAGGGCACAAATCCTGTGCACTGGGCCTCTAGTAAATGAATAAAGTGAAATAAAATTTAAAAACCAGGCTAACTTAGAAGCAGTTACATTGTTAACATCAAGTGATAAAGGCTACAACAAGCCTAGACAAACTGTAAAACTATGGGTCCACTTTAAAGGGTGCAAGATCATTTCTGAAAAGGACTTAAAACCACTAGCAAGAATGAATGTGCTTTCCAGAAATTTTTTGTGATCCCAGTTCCTGCTGCTCTGGTCAGACTAATATTCTCAGCAAAGAGGCAAGACAAGTGTTATTCCATGCTGGTCCAGGGTAGAGGGCGGGAGAGGGGTGCAGACAAGGCATGTTCTGTGAAGCCAAGGGTGGCACCTCCTCCTGAAGAGGTTGGAGAGATAGGAGTTATTACATTCTAGTTAGCAATGCCTTAAAGCCACTAGTACTTTGTATATTTAGGGATTGGTAAATATTTGAAGATCAGAAACCAAAGGCTGTTAAGAATGGAAAGAGATGTTAAAAACTGGCTTATATCCCAGCTTCCAATGAATTTAGTGGTCCAAACCCAGTGTAAACACTTGACCAAAATTAGTCTACATAATTTTCAGCATGGGTTATCTTTCAGAGAAAAGCTGGGGACAGCAAACTCATAATGGGCTAATGCCTATTATTTTGCAAATTAACTATGACACTATGTTACTGCTCCGCTGGCTGTCTTATGTGTTAAATCAGTGAGACGGAGACTCTTGATCAAAATGGTGAATGTTGAAAAAATTATCAGCCGTGTTTCGGTTGCCACAGTCCTTGATTTACAAATGGCACCTGCACATGCAATAATCATTTTGCTTTTGCTTTACTTTTTCCCAGAAGGACAGCCTTTGTTAAAAATGCACACATTTATACAACTCAACATTTTAAAGAAAACCTATGGGCTAATAGGTAAAAGAAGAGAAAATCTGTGAAAACCAGACTCTATTTGGAGGAACTGAGCCCTGGGCACACCAGCCTGAAGTTCCCTATGTCATCAGGTAGCAATGCCATAGTAAGTGGGGAGAAGACCATTCTGGTGCTGGATCACTTTGCACGGAGGGTCAGGGTGGGTTCGAGATAATATGAAGACCTACGGAAGCCGAGGGGGAAGAATGTCAGCATCTGAAGGAGATAAAGGGGGCAGGGGGAGCCGCAGACCCCGTCAGCTATTTTGCACCTGTCCTGGCCAAGACACCCAGCAAGAAAGGAACAGGAATTTCCTCCTTCGCCCTCCCTCTCAGGACCCAGAAGCCACATCGTAGCAGAACAAATATATTACAAATAGGTGTTTGCAGGTCCTCCTAGCCTATCAACAGGCCTCTCCTATCCAATCACTAGCATCGTTGTGTCCAGCCCAGAGTTAGGGCTATCTTATGTGTTAAATCAGACTCATTGAGGCCTAAACTAGGTACAGGACATCTGAAGAACTCCTGGGAGTTGATGTGACAGACAAACTACTATGAAAAGACAACCCTACACAAAGGGTCTTAGTGTGCCAACAAATGATCACAGAGCAAAAAATAAAATAATCCTGCCAGAGCTTACAGAACACAGAGGGCACTGGGGCTGAGGAGGGCTGAGAGTCTCAGGATGTGCTGACAGAAGGTAACAGAATTGCATGCTTAGAAGAGATATATAAGGAAACACTGCAGACCACCATCTACATATGGGATGTTTCTATTGGTTAGATTTACTGATTCCAAACAGCCAACTTACCAGCTAACCTTGGATTTGTATATAAGTTGGACACTAAAACTATTTTCCTGCCAATAGGGATTATTTGAGGGGGGTGTCTCTGTGGTTTACCATGGCAGGAAATATTAGCATTAGCAAAGGCAGATATGTCCTCTGGATAATTTTATATAATAAATTGCTAATTATGGGTACCAGAAAGTTCCAAAGAAGGACAAACAGCGCTTGCCTGGAGGTATGGCAAGAAAGTTACTGCATGGGCTTCATCTGGGAGGAAGCAGTGGAAGGAGGCCAGATGGTGGACTGAGGCCCAGGCTGAAATCCAGCTCCCTCACTTACTAGTCACTTAAACAACTGGACCAACCGATTTACCTGGACTCTCTAAACCCCAGCTTCTTCCATCTATGGCACCGTCATGAACATTAAGTTAGGTAACTTCCACAAAGTACCTCATACCAAGGTGATCCATAAATCTTAGTTCCCTCCCCACCCTCTTCCTTTGTAAAAAATTAGCGTAAATATATCTAGTAAAAAGAAAAAAAACTTTTAATGTAAGAAATCTGATATGTAAATGTGTTTTTAACCATTTTAATGTCATTTGAGTCTCTCTTTAAAAGTTAAAAAAAAAATCTACCTATTATCTGGTCATGAAAGGACTTCTGATCTACGTCTGTGCTAAGCATATCCCCTAGAGGTCATATGCTAATTGGGACTTTTTTGGGGGGGGGGGGAAGGAACTATATATTGCACTTGCCATTCTTTCACTGCAGTTCCTATTCTATGGATAGATCCTGGAAAATCGGCAATCTGGGCACTCCCATTGTTTCTAATGAAAAGTCAGATATCCTTCCCTCACTAGTTGTAGTTATCCAAATGTCAACTGTAAGAGACTGCCCTCGGCTTTTATTGTATGTGACTAAGTAAAAAGGAATCCAGAATTTCAAGTGCAATTTCGTTTTGGTCTGAAATCCATGGCCTGTGGTGAGGATGTGAAGCTGAGTGTCTCCAAAAATATGGGCCAGAAACAAACATCAAAAGATAGCCTTCGCTTTTCTCCAAGGCCATTTGCCACGGGCTTCCTAGCATTGTCCCAACAGTAAAGACTTAATCATCTTGCTATTCAACAAACACTCACTGAGCACCTCCAACATGGGAGACACTGTGCTGAGAACCGCCAGGGACATAAGGACAGCAGTTACTAGTCTTTAAGGGTAGCTGACGGCATAATTAGTGAGATAAAAACATGCAGACATAGAATTTCCCTATGAGGCCATTTGTGAGAAGCATGTCCCCTGGTAAGGGAGAAATAGCTTTCGGGTAAACTGATCTGGAGCACCCTCAAAGACAGAGGGCCTGAGAAGAATGTGAAAGGGGGCTTGAGCTGGGAAGAGGGGTGTCTTGAGTTGTGGGTGCAACATGTATGATTACAGGCCTGAAAGGATAAAAATGAATAGCCTGTTCGAGGGTGAGAAGCAGGAGCTGTGCTGACAACGTAGCGAGATTGGAATCGGGCAGAGAGCGAAGCTTCTTAGCTCTCAGGCTGCACACTCTGGAACCTGAACTTTAGTCTAAATAATCGGTTTTGAAGGGAGTCTCAGCAGTTGTTAAATCCAGCAGTTGTCAAATCTATTTTTTTAAACAACAAAACCCCTTATTTAATTAATATTTTTCATGGAAGTTTAACATCCAACCAGATAAAAACAGAGCTGGAGGGTGTGGATGTGGGGATTGGGGGTGGAAGGCAACAGCCCTCTCCACTCAGCCTCTCCATGTTTACAGCCCCCTCTTTAACCCCAAAAGCTCTGGGGGGCTTGCAGCACCCGAAGGATCCACTAATCTCCAAATCCTAATGGAAAACTACCAGAGCAAGAGAGTTATTTAATCAGAGCACTACTTGAGGAAGATAAATCTGACAAGATAAATTGTAGAGAAGCCAGGGAGCAGGAAGACCAATGAAAAGATTATGGCAAAACTTCAGACCTGAAATAGTATAGGTCCCAGGAAATGACTGAAGGTTGGGGGTCAAAAGAGAGAAGAGTCAAGCAGGGCTTCAAGGTTTGACACTTGCATAACTGCAGGTTAATTCATAGCCTGAGGATATCTGTAGGGCCTCCTGGATCACCCCTCCCTATGGGAGGCAAAAATCCCAAAACAGGACCACAGGGTGCCTCTGCTCTTTCCAAGGGTGCTTGACTGTTTAATAGGTTTCCATAGATGTACATTTTACAGTAAGTGAGAAATTATATGACCCCTTAACAGACTTGTTTAGAAAGATGTTATGGAACTAATTGACAGAAACCATTCATGCTGTTTACAATTAGACCTACCTATGCACCTGGTGCCATCGGGAGAGGTGTAGAAACCGGGGGGACATTTGCAAAAGTAGCTGCTGACTGTGTTTGTACATTCGCCCCCGTCACAGATTCCAGGAATGGTGCTGCACTCATCAATATCTGGAACATAAAGAAGAGTTTCGGTACTCACAGAACACAATAGACAACTGTTTGTCACCCAAGGACTCAGATGTGACATTAGTCAAATAGTGTTGCCAGAAACAGCAATCTTTACAGAATAAAAGCTGCACATAAAAAAGTCAATTCAAAGAGTGGGTGCTTCTCCTCTCAATACAGGTTTACCCAAGAAATTCACCAAATTCATTATAAAAGCAAAATAAAATAAATTTCCCCTTTAAAATCTAAAACTGTGTACTGCTATTTCACCAAGTAACTACAGCATGCTAACAGTCCAAATGTCACTTATTTTTAAATTCTGTTTTCTCTTTCTCTCTCCATGGTATGCATTCAGTTAAGCTTCCTCTCTATGTACTTTATGATCTGCATCAGTTCTTGCATTGCGTTTCAATCTGATTTTCCACAAAGCAGATACCAAAATCCCACAGAGAAGACCACGTGGTTTGAGTGATGACCAAACTTGGCCACAATGGAGCACTCTGGCTGCCATTACGATGCTTCTCTGTGGGTTCAGGGGAGAGCAGGGGGAACACTGGGATGCTCCACCCAGAACCCACAACAGTATTAAGAAGAAAGCACCTTTCTCAAAGTGTCCCTAAAAGTTAATTTCTAAGTCATAAAATATCTATCAAAGATCCTGTGGGGAGATCGTGTCTATGGAAAGAAATCTTTTTCTACCTGATAGTATAAATGATTGCTACCATTCCTATTAAAAACACAATATATATCAATATCCAAAGAGGTTATTTATGTGATAGCATATACCAGAGAAACGCCATTGTAAAACCAGAATTAATTTGGCCAGATGGCGAATCGTCTTTCACTTGCTGGCTAGGTCAGATGTGGACCCCTTACTGAAGACTATCGCAGCAGCAATGAGAATGAGCTGACATGTGCTGGGTGCCGGGCACTGTCTAAACCAGTGATGGCGAACCTTTTGAGCGCGGCGTGTCAGCATTTTGAAAAACCCTAACTTAACTCTGGTGCCATGTCACATATAGAAATTTTTTGATATTTGCAACCATAGTAAAACAAAGATTTATATTTTTGATATTTATTTTATATATTTAAATGCCATTTAACAAAGAAAAATCAACCAAAAAAATGAGTTCGCGTGTCACCTCTGACACACGTGTCATAGGTTCGCCATCACTGGTCTAAACGCTTTATGTGTGTCAACTCCTCTAATTACCCCAGTAATTCTGGTGCCCAGGAGGCCTCCAGAGAACTGGCATGAGTAATGCCCAAAATAAGAGCCAAGAGGTTCATTCATAAAGTGATGTTAAACCCAAGTTTCCACTGCCAGGGGCTGGGGAGAGGGAGGAACAGAGTTTCCACTTAGGTGCACACCCTCAAAGGTCAGCAGGTTAGAAAACTCACTGTAGTGCAAACCTCCCTAATTTTCACACAGATCAAGATAGAACTCCCAGGCCATACTGCTCAATGTGAGAAAACTTCAATGGCTCTGAGTCCCCTTCAGTGCCCTCTCCTGAGTGACACAGCCCTTTCCTCCATGTGTCTAGGGCCTTTCTACTTCCCTGCATCCCCTCGCTTCCTCGGTCCTGTTGCTTCCCAGGGAGGGAAGCAAGAGTTCTGATTTCATGACCAGGCTGTGAGGAGGTCTCGAGAGGAAAAGGCTAAATAAATAAAGCATTTGTGTCAGAATCACTCATACTCTGAACTTCACATGAATTTATTATTTCTCCAGGCTCTTATCACTCTGTGTTTATCTCCTACCAGGGACCCTGGGTAGGAGAGTCTGGGAACAGTGGCTTTCTCAGTTTCTGCAAGTCCATCTTTTCAGGGGCCCAGTGAGCAGTGAGGCTTGGCTGGGAAGAGGTTCTTCTGTGCTTGGGACACTTCCCCTCTTCCCTTGGGGCAGGCGAGAGAGGCAGAGCTGCTGGGGAGTAGCTATCCCTTGGGAGATGCCTGTGCCATGGTTGCCTTCTCTCTATGGATCTGAGAAGGGACACAAATGATAGGTCCTTTTCCTCTGGATTTGCTGCCCGGATCTTTGTTCTTGGTCTTCCTTCCCTTCCAACTATCTCTCCCTGGGTATTCTTCCTGTCCCTCAGCCACTTCCCTATCCTGGGGCTCCTCTAGCAGAGCGAAGAAAGGAGGGGGCAACTGGAATGGAGGTTGGTCCAGGTATCATTGGGACACTCAGCTATTCAGGAGCTTGATCCAGGATCATGGACATCTACCCTGAGTGAGAAACAGGGAAAACCAGTTAACCTGATCTGGACCATCTAGAATCTAGATTCTAGATTACTCACTAGGAAGATATAAAACTAAAAATTGTGGCAGTTGTTTAAAAGCAACATGTGACACTACTAATTATGAATGTCACCAAGCTGGTGAGATGAATTTTGCTTTATTACACACACAAAATCCGGTGAAAAATGTGTGACTAAAAAGTAAACAGGCTGATCCTTCAAGTCACATGGAAAAAACCATCAGCCACGCTACTTGATAGTCACACTAGGTATGCCAGCACGCATGGTTTCTTAGTCACCCAGCACGGCAGCCTGATCACAACGGGACAATAGTGAGAAATGCGGTGATGGGGTCTGGATGGCAGGACTGGAAAGAACCCAGATACCATCTTGTTCAACCTCCTCATTTGAAAACTGAAGTAACTCAGAGCTGGTAATCGACTTGTTCAAGGTCACTCGGAGGATGAGGGACATTACCTGGACTGGGGCCAGGTCTACTCTATTCCCAGGGCTCTTACGTCTCTACCACAAAGATTTTGTTCAGCAACGGTACAGGGAGCCAGTGACCTTGAACAGTGAGAGCCAAGAGCTTGTAAGCATCTGAAGAAGATGGAGCCCCTTCTATGTCTATGGGTTGAGTAACTCAGGAATTCTTGATGTCTGAGCTATAAGAATCCCTAAAGCAAGTAGCCATCAGATAAATATGCCATTATTTCAGAAAGGGAAGTCCTAGGTTTTTGGCTCACATAGTAGGGAGTGTACACACTTAAGAACTACATTTTTAAAAAGCCCTTTGCATCGTGCAGCACTATTATAATTGCTAAAGGATGGGCTGGTGATAATCTAAATCCTAAAATATTAGTGGTTCATAAGGAATCCAAGGGACTTCTTCCAGAAATAAAACTTAATCCTTTAATTACACTTTATTTCTTAATTTCCTCCCACAATAGCCTATGCAAATAGGGCTTGGTTTCCAAAAAGAAAATGCTCGTGTCCTTTTAGTGTGCACACTCCAGTCATTGAAAAATCCCAGGGAAGGAGGGCATGGACTGTGTCCGTCTTTCTCCATTCACAGGATGACTCTCAATCTTCTTCTCCCACTTACGAAAATTTAATAATTATTATTTAATCACTCCAGTTTGTTCATTTACACATCAAATGCACCTAAATTGTACATGACTTTCAAATGCACCTAAATTGTACATGACTTTTTTTTTTAAGTTTTGAGAAAAGGGGAATATTTCAAGAAAGGAGAATTCTCCCAGAGGAAGATCTTCTGGAAAGCTGTTTCACCATCACAAAGAGAGTGAAGGTTAGCATCTTGTAAATTTGCTAAAGCCAATTTTTGATTGAACTGGTGTGTGTTTTTAAATTACTTCAGGCTTCCAGTCAAGAGGAAGATACATTTAAACAGCCACCAAAGTAATGACAACGATGCCAGGACAATCTCCACAAGGGCACAGAATCCCATGTGGCCCGACCATCTTCTGGGGGCTCATAGGTGGTCTCTTCAGCCTTTCAGCCACGCGGGCCAGAGGGTCTGGAATTCCTCCTATTGAGCACCTGGAGATCATCCTATGCCCAGAGCTATGCCCTCCCCATCGTGAGGCGCTGCAGCGGGAGAAGAGCAAAGAGCCTGGCGTGGACCCAGCTCACCAAGCATCCTGAGAGGGCTTTCTGATTACTTTCCTCAACCGGGGTAAGGAGGCAACCATCTCACAGCAGCCTCCAGGCCAGAGAACATGTAGTATAAACAGGGTCTCTTCCAATATCAATTTTGCAAAGAAAAATAAAAAGGAAGAGAAAAAACCCACTATCTGAATTTAATGTAACAGTAGATGGCAAAGAAAGAAAAAAAAAGGTCTAGCCAAAAGTATTCTGTTTTTATCTTGCTACTGACTTCAATATGTAGCTTGGGGAATGGGGTTAGGGTGGAATATTTGTGGAAAATGGTTAAGTAATTCTCAGACTGAATTTTTGGTCCATTAGATACACCACCATAATAGGTTTCTTAGCATTAATAAAAGGATTTTGAATCATTTTTCTTTCTGTCTGGATATTAAATCCGAGTGTCTTCTGTCTCGTTCACAACCACAGAAGGTGCTCGGTCCCAACTGATGCTAACTGATGGGTCTGGGTGAAAGATAAGGGACGTAGGAAAATGATTCTAGTTCAGGCTGGAAGCAATAATAATTTCAGAAAATGAAACAGACTGGCCAAGTCCTACACCCCATATTCCCCTCTCTGAAAGCTGACTCTGTCTCTTGAAGATGAATATATTAATCTGAGACCACCTAAGCCTGTAAGCCACAGCCCACTCTGATGTGGATTTTGTATGCCATAAATCTTAATAGTGTACTAATGTCATAAAAATGTATGTATGATGATACCTAAGAACATATACCATAATATTTTAAAATTTGGAAGTATAATTGTTAAAGTAGAGGTTGCCCTAGCTGGTTTGGCTCGATGGATGGAGCGTTGTCCTGCAGACTGAAGGGTCCCAGGTTCGATTCCGGTCAAAGGCACATGCCTGGGTTGCGGGCTTGATCCACAGTGTGGGGCGTGCAGGAGGCAGCTAATCAATGATTACCTCTCATCATTGATGTTTCTATCTCTCTCTCCCACTCCCTTCCTCTCTGAAATATATATATATTTAAAGTAAAGGTAATGGTTTACATCTAGGAAAGAAGACAACATAAGTGCTAGAGTGTGAACCAAAAGATGAAAAATGTTTTCTCTGCTGATCAGAGATGTAGGCCTGAGAATGGTGGTACATTATTGTCAGATATTACATATAAGGTACATGCACTCACCAAAGAAAAGAGGGTTCAATGCTGCCTACTCATTTCCTGGGTGTTTCCCTCTCATAGAAAAAAATAGTATTTATTACACTTAGAAGCCAGGCCTCAGTAGTGGTGAATATGAACATATTTTCTGTACACATATTTTTAGAAGCTCAATCTATAAACTAAATGCAAATAAATCACTCTACCTCAAGTCATTTTTGTTTAACATAAAAAAGGTGTCCATTTAATAGGCAGAAAAGAAAATTCTAAACTTGACCTAACTCTAACCCTAACCCTACTTGTACCTGGAGAATAAATGAGTTCATTGGTCTCTTTAAAAAAAAAATCAAATGTACGTTTTAATTAGGAAAATATTAGAAGATAAGGTATTCTAAATTATATGTAATGATCAAATTTAAATTTCTATCTACAGAGCTATGCAAAAACATGTGTCTTAAACATTGTAACCCAAATCCTGGGAAAAGGGGGACATCTGCAGCAATGTCAACAACAGAAATAAAATTAAAATGTCATGTTTTAATATTTAATTTTTGGGTCTATAAAAGTGGAAAAAGCTGCCAGGCTTTCCAAAGGCATATTATTCCTGGTGAGAATGTTATATTTACACATTCATAGGAATGACAAAGACAGAAGGAATTAGGAACAATTTACAAAAAAAAACTTGCCACTGATTTGGATTTTACCTGCCCCTCCATTTTCGAACTGCAAAGCCTGATATTTCTTACCTTCACATTTTTGTGACACTTCATTAAATTTGTGTCCAGCAGGGCATTTGCACTCAAAAGATCCAACAGTATTGATGCAATTTCCTCCTTGACAGAGCCCAGGGATGGCCTGGCATTCATCCACATCTGTCAGATTTTAGGTCAGAGAGAGAAAAAGAGAGGAAAGAGAGAGAGATTAATTTATACAAAATTTACTAATTCATATAAAACATTCTTATAATGTTTTCTATATGAAGTTATAAGCATTCGTTATTTTTCCATCTTTCCTCATGTAGAGAAGTACTAACTTTTGGGGGTTTGATCATGCATGCATGCAAAGGTACAATGACAAAAACGGTTGACATTAAAAACTAGAGTTATTCAAGAAACCCTTAAAATCAAAATGTAACACAATCTATAGCAAAACTGTCTTTGAGTTGTATTGAATAATTCAGTTAAAACAGACTACTCTTAAATAAGGTCACTCAGATTACACAAGAGAGCTAATGTTTTTATACAAATTCAATGCAACATGTTCACCTTGCATTCTGTAGAACTGTCTTGTGCAATAAAAATTAAAGAACACAGGAAGTTAGGTCAAGAAGTGAGAAATCCCAGGTGAAGCGCCTTGCTGGCAGAGTGGTGATGGGAGAGGACCTTTTAAAGTCAGATTATGTCCGCCTCAGCTCAAAACTTCAATCCACATTAAGCCCTAGAAAATGCTACCTAACCCCTCTACTCTCCGACCTCATGTCCTAACCTCCTCCCTCTCACACTCCTCTCCATGCGCACTGGCATCCTTGCCTGGCCTCAAATACAACAAGGATGCACCTGCCATGGGCTTTGTGGTGGTGGCCCCTCTGCCTGGGCCATTCTTCCTCCACACAGTTGCCCGGCTCATGCCATCCCATCCATCAGGTCTCTGCTCCTCAGGCACTTCAGAAGCAGACCCCTCCCTGACCAGTCTAATAGCAACACCCAGCCCTCCATCAGTCACCACCCTTCTTAGTTACTCGGCTTATTTTTCTCCATAGGATGAATCACCAAGTGACCCAATACGTAGATTTGCTTTTATAAATTGATTATCTTCCATACAGCAGGTTCTTTGTTCATTTCGTTCACTGCTGTATCACAGCACCCAAGGAAGAAACCTGTGGGTACTACATGGAGCCTCAACTATGAACCTTCCAGGAACAAATGTAATCAGTGAAGGCTCATGACATCCAGTCAGAAAGATGGTGAAAGTGCCATCTTTCTCCATGTACTCTTTCTCCATCTTTTCATCCGCAACATGCAAAAGTCTGGTTTAGTGAAGAACCCCCAGGGAAGTAGTCTAACGCTTCTTCCTCTGCTTCCGGTATTTTCTTAGAAATCTAGAAGCCTGGTATCCTCTTTAGTTTCACTCTTCATTGTGTGAAACAAGAGAGCGATGACCAGTTGTAAGACCTCTAAGCAACCTGAGTTCTTGAGAAAAGTTGGCAAAAAGGAAAAGGGGCAACAAAGGAACAACCATTTATTTTGGTGTAAAAGTGTTGCTTCCTGTTTTAGATGGAATGTCCTGGCCCACAAATTAATGACTGTATGTGAAATATAATTAAATTATGTTCTAGAGCTCATCTCAATTTTTTCTTAGGTCAGAATTTCCCAGTCACTTGGTAGGTTAAATATGTTTATTCAAATGTTATTTAAAATTAAGATTGTACATAGAAGCAAAATTATATAGTCTTATTGATTGTGATTTTGAGCCAAGAGGAAATATAGATGAGGGCACTTCTCTACTGGCCATACATTCTAAAAATGAAGACCCAATAAGCTCCTTGATAAACCCTTTTGCCCACAGTCCCTTACATCTGGCCCAAGGACTCACAACACCAGCAAGGAGACAGAGCCCCAAGCTGACAGCAGAATCCCTCAGGGTGGAGATGAAGAATTTCATTCACAGCGTGGCACTACAACTACCATTTTGATTCCATGGCTTTTCACGAATTTTCTTATAAAATGCTTTTTGTCTTGGATGTTGAATAGCAGAGTCAGGGAGGGACAGAAAGAAAATGCTGGAAAAGTCCAGACTGTATTAAATGAATAGCAAAGCTAAAGAGCAGTAGCTCTTTCCTCTCCCTCTTCATTCTCTTTCCCCCAAAATATCTTAGCACCTCAGCCTCTGACTCATGGATGGGCAGCTGGGGCACTCAAATTCTGGCTCCCCGGTCAGTCAGTGAGTTCATGGGCATTAGCTGACCTCAGAACACCAAGGCCAAGAATTTCTTCAAAATTCACTGGGACTTTCTAAGGATGAGAAAAGCGAAAGGCATCAAAGAAAAGGGGAACTAAATTTACCCTATCTTATAAAATCATACAATCAACTGCTTTGTCATTCTTGGGTTTCAAAGTGACTTCTTGCTGTTTCTGACATTGAGAAGGATGAGTCCAAAGGAGTCGTATGTTGTACATAGAAGCCAGAAGCCAGCCTCAACAGTGTTTCTCAGGAGATGAATTTATTGAAGTCTCATTTAATGGAGACCCATAGGACTGTGTGATTAAGCTCAAGTTCTGTTTTATTGCATATTACCCTTAGAATTAACATATAGAACAAAACCAAACTAGTCTCTATTTGCCTCAGAAAAGCATACCCTGAATTTTCTGCAAATATTGCAACTTGCTCAAAAAGCACCGAAGATGTTTAAAGGAAACAGAGACAGCCTGGGAGTTTTCAGGCCCATCAGTTTAGTGCACGGCTGCCTCCGTTCACTTCCTCCTGTTTCCTGCCAGACACCCAGACAATAAAAGAATTTGTACAGCTGGAAGAACAGGAGTAGAAGCCAAAAACAGAGTAAGGGCTTCTAGGGGAGGCAGGAGAAGAAGCAAGCAGGCAACATCTGGGGATATTTAAAACTGTGAACCAAAGCCTAATTTATTTCTGACTTGTAAAGAAAAAAAAGCATAATGTAGCCCATAAAATGGAGAGAGATGCAATTTTCTTCAGGTCAACTGAGTACAACCTAGGAGACAGGGAAACTCCAACCATTTTATATGGAGGGGGAAAAAAAATCAAGAAAAACAAACGACCTTGACCACAAATTTTGCTTTGTGTGCACCCACAGCATTGTTGTAATGCGCAGCACTGCTGGAACTAGAATCATAGCACCTCAGGGAAGCACCTCTGGGGTCCCAAGGAGAAACTGCTGGCAAGGAAAATCCAGGGAGAGCCACACTTCTAACGCCTAAGTTGGATGTCATGCCGTCAGAGCAATCGTGAAGTTATGTCTCTGACGCTGCGTTTCCATCCTCTCCAACGTTGTTGGAAAATGGCCCTCCAGAGCAAACAAGATGAATCCATTAATAACTCCACCAGCCTGGGGTTTACCTTGACAAGCTCCTGTGCGGATATTGGGAATGAAGCCGCGGCGGCAGGGGTGGGGCTGGGCAGGGCACATCTCGCAGGGGTGGCCCCAGGCTCGGCCCACGGTGGCGCAGCAGAGGGTTTTTGTGCAGACAATCCCGCTGAGCTGTCCCTGGCACATCTGGTTGCTGACCACAGTGAAGCACGGGCCTGTCCTGTAATCTGAAAATAAAGAAGAAGGAAGCCATGAAAGTCCAGAAAACCAGAACCATCCTGCAGAGGAACCCTGTGCCCCATCTTGCTTAACTCCAAATCACTGACCTCATATGATGCCTCGGGAAGTCCTTTCTACCTCTGAACCCCATTTCCCTCTCCTACAAAATGGGGATAGACACATCAGTGCCTACCCATTTAGAAGATGCTGTTGTGAGGATCAGACGAGCTAACAGATACTACACCTGAGATGTGCTATACAAATATAACATGATGACATTGTTACACGTCCGCTCACTCAGGAAAAGGTATCAGTGCCTACTAGGAATCAGCCCTATGTCTGATTAGATGCTTCCGTGATTAGGAGACGAAGTCCTTGCCCTCACAGAGCTCACAGTCTATTATTATTCAGGCTGTGAAAACAAAGAATTTAAGAACCTTCAGCAAGGCAACTCATGACCCCTTCTTCTTGGGAGTTCCTTAAACAAAGAAATAGTTACCTGTTTCTCCTGAACTGAGCCTGTCTTATTTCAAATACAAAAACAAGTAAACAACCAAAAAAGGTGTTTTTTTTTTATTCAGTCACGTTAAAGACATGAGGAATTGGATATAAAGAGTACGGGCAATGGTCTGAAATCATTATAATCCCTGGGCAAAAGGAACATCTTAAAGCAAACAGAAATAAGCTAAGGAAGGTCACAGGAGAATTTCCAAGGAGTCTCACCAAATACAAGCTCTGCCTTTTTTTTTTTTTTTTTTTTTTTTGTATAAGGGAGAAAGTCCATCTGGATTCAGCAACCAAGAAGAACGAGTAAGATATGGGGAACACAGAAGACCAAAGTCAGGCTGTCCTCTGTCTCCTGTGGGAGACATTGGGACGATAATGTCCCCTTCTGCTCTACAACGGCCTCAACTGATAAGGGAGGCTGGGCTGTGGCAAGTCTCCTGGGCTCCCATCCGCTACCCAACACTGAGAGATTCCTTGTGTCGTTTTTGGAAGTGCACAGATACAGATAGAGTGTTTCCTGAGAGTCTTGGGATGGACTAGATGACCTCAGTAAGTTCCTTTCCCCACTGAATTCTACGGTTTTATGAACAGCCCTGTGTGTGCCAATGAAACCCTGGGTTATGTTTTCATTTTTATTTTTTTCTTTCTTTCTCCAAGTAGCTCATGGAACAGAGACATGCAATTTATTAAGGACAAGTCTTCATGACAGGACTGCAAGACTAACCTTAGACCTTTGTTCCCCTCAAGTCTCTATATGCTCGGGCCCCGCCCACCTTTCCCAGCCCACCCTCTTGACACTTCCTCAGTTTGTCTTTTTACTTTGTTTAAGTATATTTCACCCTCCTGATTATTTTTTACTTTTATATAGTCAAATTCTAGGTATATTTTAATATTCTCCATAATGCCATATCTGTTGAAAGTCTGCTATCTTCCTCCCTCGATACTGAATTCAAACAAGAATACAGAAATTAAATGCTTGAGCTGTTAAATAAAATCTCTGCCTTCATCTCATTCTGTCAGTAAAGAAAACGTCACTCAGCATCACGGCAGTTTGCTCTTAGATGCAGGAGCTACATGGGACAAAGGGCAATGCTAAAGTCATCTTTCTTTCTTTGTTCTTTGTCTCAAACCTTCCACATATTACCTATAGTCATTCAATGAATACTTCTCTGATATATAGTGTTTCTTTTTCTATTTTAATATTTTATTATGTATTTTTGATTCAAAAATAATTATTTCAGACAATTAGCAAAAGCAGTAACATATAAATAAGACAATACTAAATATCTAATTATTCACAATTATTCCCATAGCCCTTACATGTAATTACACATAAAGAAACCCTTGATACCGTATTGGTTATATTATCGGATATACATACTTTTATATGTGCATTTTTAATCGGCAGTCTGACATCCCCTGAGGGATGTAGTAGTACATGAAGCAGCAGGTGGCTGGGGAGGAGCCTGCACCACTCAGCTTATCCCAGACCACTGCGCCTGCCGCAACCACTCAGTAAGCTTGCTGAGCAACGCTCCCACTGTGGGAGCGCACTGACCTCCAGGGGGCAGCTCCTACATTGAGCATCTGCCCCCTGGTGGTCAGTGTGCATCATAGCAACCAGTCTACCAGTTGTTCGGTTGTTCAGTCGCTTTGGCTTTGATATATAGAGATAGTATTCCAAAATATGATTCTGATGGCATAATTTTCCAAGAAGTTACAGAATAATTTATTCAGTAATTTTGTTACTGTATGTCACTTAAATTGCTTCCAATTTTTCATTATTATACACAACATTCAGTGTATATTACTGATGAATTCCTTTAGTATGAAAAATATTGTCTCATGCACAGCCATCAAGATTTTTATGACTATACAGATCTTAAATCTGAGGCTAGAAAGGTCACAGCAACACAATCTTTTACTTAAAAAACAAATAAAGCCTTCCATGTTAGGTAACAAGGAAGAAAATTTAGGTTTATTTCTTTTTTTCCCCTCTTAATGAATTGAGACAAGGGCAAATGCTTTAATCAAACAGATTCATGTTGGCATGCCAGTTTCAATCTTTAAAAAAACATAATGAAAAATGAAGTTTAATTAAAAACCCTCTCTTCAACACTACTTGGATTTGTTTTCCCTCTTCATTTTGCCAAGACACCCTAAGGAATTATATATGCAAAGATTCGGGGTAGGTGCAAACACTGTGTTTTGTGAGTGACACTAACAAAATCAGGGCACAAAACAAAAACGCTAGGAAAATCTGATTCAGTCCTTTCTAACACTAGTTCATGACTTCAGACATGAATTCCTCACTGGAAGGCCTTCACAAAAAGAAAAAGAACCCTTAAGACTTTTCCAGGGTCAACAACATCTTGCTCTCATTTCAATATGGAACACATGGAATAGAAACGGCACTTGTTAATTCTGACAATATTCATTAGTCATCTCTAGAGCCCATAGGGAGCAATCTTTATTAAATATTCTGGATATTTGGCAAATAGTTTGAGTGTGTATAACAAAATTTATGGACTTAACACATTGCCACTCTAGATCCTTATCACTGTGGACAAAGACCCAGCTCATTTGCCAGTGCAGATTAGTAAGTGGACATCAATGTATTTATAGAGCCATATTTTCAATAAAAATGGCTGATTGCAGAGGGAGAGGCATAATCTGGATGAAACAGAGTTGGATCTAAAAATCTCTTGGAAGGTCAATGCTGTATCAACGTGGTTTTCAAATGCCATTCCGATTTGGCAGCATGTGCTTTTTGTCCCATACTTCATTTAAATTGCCAAAGCTATGCTGCATTTAGTACAATACTCCAACCACAGGGGGAAAAAATCTGCCCACACTTCCAATTCCTTCCTAATAATCCAATTATGTACAATTATTCCCATAGCACTTACATGATAACAGGCTAAATTTACATACTCTTTTTATTTTTTTTCAGATAGTTCCAGATAGACAGGGAATGTGCCTTATTCAAAGCTTGGTAACGTCTGACTCATTCCTTCAATGTAAATCATTATCCCTAATGCAACTAAAATATAGTACTAAAAAGACTGGCTGTTTGCAAATTGCTCTACAATCACTTCCATATAAGACCTCCATGAACTAGGGCAACAGGCCAAGCCTTTCCAAAATTAAAATGCAATTTTACTTGTTTTTAACTGGCTTACCCTAGTATAGCTAGTTCATGGGAAATTCTGCCTCTAAATGTTCCCATTCTGAGTGGTTAGGCTCAAGGATTGTTCCCCAGTCCCAACAGATTTGGCCTCAGTGCTTGAGATCTAACCAACGTGTGTCCGCCTCGACCCTCAGCTCCTTCCCAGCTCTGCAGCTCAGAATGCTGTGACATACAGCATTATGTCACCTTCATTTGTATTCAGACTTCACTCTGAAGCAAATGCATCATTCACAAAGCATATTCTGTGGTCCAATGAATTCTTGTCACTCCTGCCCAGTCACGAAACCACAAACTGCAGGGAAGGCACAAGGATATAATTATGGGCACTAGGCTCCAATTATTTTAAATCCTTTTCATAAAAATTACAAACGAAAGGATGCGATATCAATTTATTCATGACAGAGAGGGTCACCGCCATGCCTCTTTCTTCCAGGTAGGTTGCCCTGGGGCGCACTGGTTTGCCTAAGTTCCCGGTATATGGAATTTTAATACATCCTTCCCAGGAAAGAGTTCAGAGAACTGTTAGTCTGAAGAAAATTAAGGCAAAGAAGTTCCATGATCATAATCAGTCTCATAACTGCTATTTCTTCTTACTCCAATCACTCTTAACCTTAGGACATAACCAAATCCCCTGGGGAGGCTCTGCAAAATACTGACGCCTGGGCCTCCCCCATGGAATCCGACACAGTAGATGTGGCACTGGGCAAGGGCATCCATATTTTGCATAAGCCCCCAAAGTGATTTTGCCTTCTAGGGCTCTCAGTTGAATGCGTCTCTATTTCTTTTTTAAACTTTATTGAGAAGAGTTTATGTTCCATTGTTAATTGGAGGCGTTTGCAAGGTAGCTGGCTGCTTACCTAAAAGTCTAACCCTAGAAATGTGATTCTAACCCTGGAATCACCGACACTCAACACAACCTAGTATCTCCCAACCAGGACCACCCTTCTAATCACGGCAAAACAGTGTTTATTTCCTTAGTGTTGGCTAATTTTGAGACACTTTATTATGTTCTTTATTAATTATACTCTCCACAAGCTCACTAACCGAACAACAAACCCAAATTTAAGAAGGCTAACACACACTACTCCATTGTCCTAACAGTCAACTGAATTCACAGTGTTAGAAAGCACATTTATATACATGGCATCACTCCACTACCATAAACCCCTACCTCCTGCTTCCCTGTCCAGTGCTGGAGCTACTACCTGGATGGAACTCCAGGGGCATTCTCTAACCAAGATCCTAACCGAATGATCAAACTTAGGTCCACAGGTCCTGATTTGATGAAATATACGTAAAGTATTAAGCATTATCTATGAAGTTTACTGGTATACCCAAAATAGTCAAACCTTAATCAAAGCAAGCGTCCAAACCTAAGTTCCAGCTGAGAGGGCACACAGGGATAGTAGAACAAGATAAACAACACCATGAGGAAGGAATCAGAAAACCCAAAATCTGTGATCTTCAAATGCAACTGTCCTGAACTTTTCCAAAAGTAAATGACCGCAGCTCTGAACAAGAAGAAGAGCAATAGGAAGAAGAAGAAAAAGAAGGAAAGGAAGAAGGAGAAGGAGAAGGAGGAAGAGAAGGAGAAGAAGGTGGTAGAGGGATTATTTTAGATTTAAAAAACATAATAATCAAACCTTAATTGGATACTGTCTCAAAAAGAAATAAGAGGAAGATTTTATATGGGCTGCTACTACATGGTATTTTGGAATCATTGTTCCCTTAGGTGTGATCATGATATTGTATTATATACGGGAATGTCCTTATTGTTTAGAGATGAGTGTTATAATGTATGCAACTTAATTTTCAAGTGATTCATCAAAACAATTTTATATATATACTAGGGGCCCGGTGCACGAAATTCGTGCTCTGGGTGTGGGGCGGGGGGGGGGGAGTGTCCCTCAGCCCAGCCTGCCCCCTCTCACATACTGGGAGCCCTCAGGCATGGACCCCCATCACCCTCCAATCGCAGGATCGGCCCCTTGCCCAGGCCTGACGCCTCTGACAGAGGCGTCAGGCCTGGGCAGGGGACCCTCATTTCCCCCCATCACTGGTTCTGCCCCCAGCCCAGGCCTGATGCCTCTGGCTGAGGCGTTCAGCCCGGGCAGCGGGAACCCACAGCTGCAGCGGCCCCGCGATCGTGGGCTCCACTTTAGGCCCAGGCAAGGGGCCCCTAGCTCCTGGGACTGCCAGCTTCGACTGTGTCCAGCTCCCATTGCTGGCTCCACCCCTACTTCCTGCTATCACTGGCCAGGGCGGAAAAGGCGCCTGATTCTCCGATCATGGTTGGGGGGCAGGTCAAAGGCAGCCCCAGGGCCGCCTTTGCCCTGCCCCCCAGCTCTTAGCTCCCCCCTGGGTTTCCGATCACTGTCAGTGGCAGGGGGCTTCTTCCTGCTTTCCCTTTCGCCTCCCTGCATTGTGCCTACATATGCAAATTAACTGCCATCTCGTTGACAGTTAACTGCCAATTTTAGTTGGCAGTTAACTGCCAATCTTGGCAGTTAATTTGCATATAGCCCTGATTAGCCAATGAAAAGGGTATTGTCGTACGCCAATTACCATTTTTCTCTTTTATTAGTGTTGATATATATACAAATAATAATAATGTACAGTATTATCTATTTATATAAAACCCTAATATGCAACTAGACCGAAGGGCAGAACAGCCGAACAACCGGTCGCTATGACATGCGCTGACCACCAGGGGGGCAGGGCGCGCAAAACATGGCAGGTGACAGCAGCAGGCGGCAGAGCGCAGAACATGGTGGGCGTCAGCCACAGTGGGATGGTGGAGCAGATGAGCTAAAGCACCAGACCAAGGTGGGGCACTGGGTGCTGTCATCTGGGCGAGCCTCTGGTGGTTACTAGAAATTCTTTGCTCCCATGCACCGTGGTCCTGCCCAGCATTTGCACCCACTGCCAGCACCCAGCACTGGCCTCTGATCGCTCAGCGCGTCAGCAGGTGTGAGTGGTGGCTGCCAGCCCCAATCACCCCTCAGGGCTTCTCTACCTACCCCTGCTCCTGAGGGGCGATCGGGGCCGGAAGCTGACTCTCACACCCACTGCTGGCAACAGCCCTGCTCGCAACCACAGCTGGCACCTGGTGCTGGTCCAGATTGCTTGGCACCATCAGCAGGTGCAAGCAGTGGCTGCCGGCCCTGATCGCCCCTGAGGGCTTCTCCACCTCCCCCTGCTCCCGAAGGGCGATTGGGGGCAGCAGCTGACGCTCACACCCGCTGACAGTGCCAGCCCTGTTTGGACTCACTGCTAGTGCCAGCCCCAATTGCTCCACGTAATCAGCAGGTGCAAGCGGGCTGGCACCATCAGTGCATGGGAGCGGCAGAGGTGAGAGCAGGGCTGCGGCAGGAGGGGCCAGGTGGGAGTGCAGAGGATGGGCCAAGACTGGCCCCTGTGCCCGCCAAAGCCTCGTGGTCCACAGTTCCTTTCAAGGTGCATGAATTCATGCACTGGGCCCTTAGTATACTATATAATACTATATAATAATGTATGCATATACTACTACTGTACATACATATATTATATATAAATATACATATAAATAGAGAGAATTATGTGTATAAAAGTGGAAAAGATTAACAAATATTTAATGTAGGTGGAAGGTATATAGGTTTATTTGTATTTCATCTTTAATGTAGGTTTGGAATTTTTCAGAATAAAAATTTGGGGAGAGTGGGAATTCCTTTCTGGGCTACTTTTACTAGGCAATATTGCCTCTCCCATTTCATTCAAGTTATGTGTTTCTTTTAATGACAATATACTTTCCAATCCATACATTTCTATGAAATACTACATGAAAGATTACCTATTGAGCATGGTCTATGTGGTCTACACAATGTTATTTAAAGAATATGAACCTTTGTAAAACTTTACTATACTATAATATGCAAAAATATTGATGTTTAAGCAACCGTATTTGAAGTACAGCTTAATTATAATGAATGGTTTTTTAAAGCACTTTAGAAATAAAGCATAAATAAAACAAACTATATGTTAGTATCTTACTTATTAACTTCTTTAATTCCTAAGTGAAAAGTATTACCATTATAAATGTTAACATAAATATTATTTAAAACAGAAAATGGAGGGGAAAAGGAGACATCTGTAATACTTTCAACAATAAAGATAAATTTAAAAAATAAAAAATAAATTTTAAAAATGCATACTATATAATTCACCAAAACCCAGTTCTGTGGGACCCAATTATGTGTGGCAGCAATTCAACTTCAGAAAATTGGTACCACATTTTATTCTGTTGCATGCTGAAGAAAACAGTAAGCAATCTTGTCCAGGAAAGAGGATATCTCATTTCCAAATAATCATTTACCTGACATTATTTATTCCCTCACTGGATATCCTTTAAGTCATTACTAATTTTCATTTCCCCCAAAAGTTATCTCTCAACTATTTTTACTAGGAGGAAAATGGGTGGAAGGTGAACAGAAGTCAAATTCTGGTTTCAGTGATATGTTTACCGTTAAGATAATAAAATGATAGCGAGTGTCTTCGTTTTTAATGTTTTGCAAATTCCATGCTAAAGAACCAGCTGGCTCCTATTTATTCACTTTTTAAATGGCTTGTATGAGCATCCCGTGAAACCAAACTACAGTTTCACTGAAGAGCATCAGCTATTGAACAGCAAGAAAAAAACAACAGTATCATGCAGCCATTTGAGCTATTTGTTCTTTTACATTTTCTTCAATGCCACCAAGTATAGAAGATTCTCTACAATCCAAAAGCCAGATTAATGACAGAAGAGTAACGGGCCTTACGATCAATGATATTAGATCAACTTGTATATCTTAAAAGTGCCTTGTAATATGGTTTAATTTCCAAATATTAGTTCTTCAAAAAGTCAATTAAATTTCTGAAGGATCCTAGTAGAATATTTTATCAATAAATTTGGGAAATTATTCTTATAAATGAGATTTTTCTATATAGAGGGTAAAGGCCTATATTAGTAAAGGAGCAATAAAATAAATAGATTCAAAATATTCCACTAATATGAGGTACCTAGAATAGTCAAATTCATAGAGACAAAAAGTGGAATTGTGGTTTCCAGGAGCTGGGGGAGGGAGAAATGAGGAGTTATTGTTTAATGGGTATAGAGTTTCACTTTGAAATGATAATAAAAAGTTCTGAAGATGAATGGTGGTGATTGTTGCATAACAGTGAGAATGTACTTACACCACATGGGTTCACAATGTGGTAGGGGAGATAGTCAATAGGTACATATACTTAAAGTAATATTAGATTTGAGGATGTGACTTAGTCTGCAAATGAAATAAGCATACTACTGTGATACAGAGTAACTGGGGATACCTATCTTGGTAGAATTATCAGAGAAGATTTCTTGGAGGAGATGACATTTAACTGGAGCCTAAAGGATGAGAGTAAGTCAGCTATGCAAAGTGACAGTAAGTGCTTTCCAGGTTTAGGAGGCAGCAAGAACAGTGGCTCTGAGCTAGGAGACGGTCTGGCTTCTCTAGTAACAAGAGGAGGCCACTGTGACCAGAGTTCAGAGAGCAAAGGCTAAGGGGCACTCCAGGAGGTTGGAACGTTCGGCAGGGACTGGAATCCACAGCACATTCCAGGCTACAGTAGGAGTTTGGATATGGCCCTAAGTTCAACAGGAAGCCACAGAAAACATGATGTGTTATTTTTAAAGAGTGCTGCTTGGAGGGTTCAAGAATGGAAATGGGAAAGCTTGCAAAGAGGCTACTGAAGAATCTGAGGTGAGAGATGGTGTTGACTAGGCGAAGGTGGTGGCATAAAAATGAAGAGCAGGTGGCAGGTGGGATGTCTTTGGGGGGTAGAACCAAGAGCACTTAAAGATGGATTGGATGTGAGTGAGGGAAACAAGAGACAGGAATGACTCCTGGGTGCCTGGCTTTGGTAGCTGGACATACGGCCAGCCACTCACTGAAATGGAGAACCTGTGGGAAGATGAGGCTCTACCTACCAATATTCAGTGTGAAAGTTCTTCACACTTTTACAATCAAATACCTGGTATAGGACAAGTGATTTGAATTGATGAGTCTGGCCCTGCACAAAACACTATTAGCCTCTGTAAATATAGAGGCTATCAAAATAAAGCAGAACCTATGTGTAACGGAGTAAACCTTAGTCTGTGTATTTTAGCTTTTTTACTACATTTCTTGCCCTTCCCTTCCTCTTTGTGAGCAAGCACTTAGTCATATCACAGTCAGATATTTATATATAAACTTCATGGTTGAAATTCTTACTTCAAACACATTTGGCCAATTCTCACAGAAACCTGAGCGTTAAGTACACATGGATCAGGCCAACACTAAGTGATGGAGTCCTGGCGCGACAGGTGAGAGTTCTCCCAGAGCAGCTGCACTCTGCACCTCTGAACTGACAGGGCAAGGGAGCCCACAATCACTGGCATTCCACCTGCCAGCTAAGCTCATGCGACAGGATATAGGTACATACCATGTTCCAGTGATACTATCAATTGTCAGAGATAGGGTTGAAAACTTAAAGCAAGGACAAAGGTTTAGCCATTTAACCACAACTAAGCCATGCCTCCTATAAATATGGTCTTTTTGTAATATCAAGGCAGAAACACAACAGTGAGAGCCTTCACATACATTGGTTGGGAAGTGTTATGTCTAGAATTGGCTTTTTACCAAACTTTTATTTGCTTATGGGTATATGATAATAGGTTGCTCCTCTCTCTCTCTCTCTCTCTCTCTCTCTCTCTCTCTCTCTCTCTCTCTCTCTCTTTCTCTCTCTCTCTCTTTCTCTCTCTCTCTCTCTCTCTCTCTCTCTCTCTCTCTCACACACACACACACACACACATGTACACAAAACTACAAAAGTACACACATACTCATGTACACATACAGATATACCACTGAACTAAGTACAGACACATGCAAGTACACACACACAGACATGCATCACTGAACTATGCTAATATATCATCACATGGTTCTCAAGGTGACCCTCCCAGTCTCAGAATTTTTGTTTGGAAGAAAATGTCTTGATGAATGAAAAATTCCTGAGACTGTTTCCAGCTCAGGGTTTGGCGCTGAACTCAACTGAAGACAGACAAGTAAGAAGAAAGTACAGCATTACTCAGAACACATGATTGAAGCAGAAGACAGGCATGGACATAGGGGATGGGAGAGGCAGTGATACCAAAATCCAATCATGTAGGTTTAATTAATCAACAAAAGAAGATTCTGATTTAAAAAAAAAATCTGTGCATGCTCATATACCAAAATATGGTAGAAGGCTGATTTTCTCAGGCCAAAGACAAAGCTGCATTTAGAAACTCAAAACTGCCTTTTTGTTGTTATTTTATGGTCAGCCTTTGGGACCTACCATGTGGACTGAGAACATGCCACTAACTGGATGAGCACCGTGGTTTCTCGGCAGCTTCCCTATACCATACAGGTTTTGATGTTCTGGGACATTATGTTTTTTATGTGATTACTGTTGTACAGCATAGAATAGCAATTTGATAGATATGTGCTATGCTCTTTAGAAGTAATTATGTCCCACGCATCCCAGGTTAATGATCTGAAGAACCAAATATCAACACCACACTATCCAGGCAGAAAGGCCAATCTAGTTTCAATGAAGTGTTGCCTGGTGCAGCCAGTGGGAGAAGGGAGTACAGCTCAGAAATTTCCATAGGACTGGAAAAAAATCTGAAGTTGCTCCTGAGACGACGAGGTCTAACTATTAAATTGTGCACTGTCTGAACATTAGAGGCACTGTGCTACTCTGTTCCCTCTTACCACTTACTGAAGATTTACACCAGCTTGGCCAGACACTGGGGTTTCATCTGAGGCAGCTAGTTAGATATGTGTGGAAAGTGCATATGGTTAGAAAATAATAAGAGACAGCATTAAAAGTGGTTTAACATGCCCAAGAGGCAAGCCGAACACCACAATTTTCTCCAACTGTGGAAGAAAAACAACTCAAGCCAGATTCTGGCTCTCTGGATGTATGAACAGGTCTATATTGTATTCCCCTGGATATTTACGAGGCATGTTAACAATAATTAAAATTGAATTTCCAAACCTTTAAGGGTAAAAGTTAGGAATATAATATCAACGACCTTGGAGAGAGTTATAATTCAATCTACATCATATTCACCATCCTGGGATTTCACTACTGATATTCAAACTTCACAACTCTGCACAGAGCAAGTGCTCATAGGCTCTACGCTTGTGCAAATACCTTCTATGTTCCATTTTCTGCAAGTTTTATGGCTAAAAGGTAGTGCTGCTGGGCTATTAGCATTCAAATTTCTCTAGTCCAGGGTTCTTAACCTGAAGAACATAGTTGGGACTTGGGGCATCCAAAAGTGCCCTGACATTGTGCACACGTCACATGCACCAGTGTGACAGATCTGGACACAGTCAAGGGGACCTGGTGTCTGAGTGCTGGAGCCACGTGCAGCAATCGCATGCTCTCTTCCAGAAATTTGGAACTGGGATTGAAAAACACTGGTCTTAATCTGTCTGGAACCTCAGATGATGTTACCTCCGGAGCTGTGGGCCAGTATGTAGAAGAGGAAGCACATAACAAGCCATTTACATGGAGTAGGAACAAGGTCGGCAGGGAGAACAGAGAGCCTGTGGCTCCAGGGAGAGACTGAGAGAGCACTTGGTTCCTGCCTCCAGCCCTCAATCAAGCCACAGTGCACCACTGCCCTGGGGTTCCTGGCACACCCCAGGTTCCTCACAATCAATCTCCCTTTCTGCAAAAGCTGATTTCCTTATTTGTAACCAGCTGGATGGATCTGACCCAACATGGGTGTGCATTTGCGCCTTTTTGGAGGAAGAGAGTCCACAGCTTTCATCAGATTCTTAAAAGTATCATTGCTCAAAAAAGGTACCAAGCCCCTGTACTGTTTAACAAGTCATTAAGAAGAATGTGGCTCTACTTACATAATCATCCATATTTATCAGAAAGAGTTTTATGAAATGTGTAATGTTTCATTCTCAAAGAAAAGTGAAAATATAAAACCCCTCCCAATTAGTAACACAATCCCAAACATGAAACCACTTCAGCAAGCTATCCTTTTAGTTGTAACTCAAGAGGGGGCCACCCAGAAACAGATAAATTTGCAGGAAAATGATCACAGACATATATAAATCAGTGGCTAACTCTCAGTAACACACAAAGTTCTAGCTGATTTTCCCCCAACATCAGCAGGCATATACTGCTACATGCCTGCCCTATGTAGGTAGAATACACACAATGGTAGAACTGAAAGGCAGAAGGCCTACAAAGTCAAGGAAGCTGCTTCCCAGTCTCAGCTCGGCAACTCATCTGCTATGCATCTTGAGTCAGACACTCCACCTGTCTGTTGGACTTTAAGTGGCCGAACCATGAACCACTCAGGTGCCCTGGTGGCCTGAGCCAGAAAAGCAGCAGCCAGATTAGGGAGAAAGGGTTGTTTTCATCATCTAAGAAGGGTAGTGTGTGCGCAGAAAGATGTCCGAGCTTTTTTCCCCCTAGACTGGCTCCTCCCACATTTCTTACTTTGTTGAAGGGCATCACCATAGCCCACATCAAGTCTACAAACTTGGTTGGGGGTATCACAGAAGCCCTCACACCCTATCTCCATCATCACTGCAAACTCTGTGAAATTTACCACCCCAACAGTTTCTTAATCTGCCCGTCCTCTGCAACCCAACTGTTGCTGCTTTATTGTAGAGCCCCATTTCCCCTGACCCTGCAGGTGTGAACTTAAGTTAGAACCTAAGTTAGGACCACCCAGCTTCATCTTCTGAGTGCAGATTCTCTGTAGCAACACTGAGTGAACTGTATGTAGTTCCTCAACTCACAGAGCTGTTACCAATCTATATGCCCAGCAAATTCCTCTTCTGGAAGTCTTCCCTCACCACTTTCCTCTTCCTCTGTGTTAGTTAAGCTCAACGGTAATCACTGATTTATTATATAATTATCTTTAATCACTGGTTTATATAATTGTCTTTCATCAAACTGTGAGTCTTAAGGATAAATATTTTATCTCATTAAACTTTGTATCATCAGGGCCTAGAATAATCTGTGGGCCCATAATAAGCAAATAAGTATTTATGAATGAATGAATGATGAAAACAAGTTTGTCTAAATCTTCAAGTTAGTCTAAATCCATCATCTTTTGCACTATTCGCTCACTTTGCCCAAGCCGTAATTAACTGTTTGTGATTCCTTGAACCTATCATACTTTAATTGAATCCTCAAACTCTGATTATCAACAAGACAATGAACCGTTACCCTCTCTGAGTTAGTTTCCTCTACCTCCTAGGGTTGTATGAGTAGTAAACAAATCCATTTATTTTTTAAAAATATATATTTTATTGATATTTTACAGAGAGGAAGGGAGAAGGATAGAGAGTTGGAAACATTGATGAGAGAGAAACATCGATCAGCTGCCTCCTGCACACCCCCCACTGGGGACATGCCGGCAACCAAGGTACATGCCCTTGACTGGAATCAAACCTGGAACCCTTTGGTCCACAGGCCGACGCTCTATCCACTGAGCCAAACCGGTCAGGGCAACAAATCCATTTATATGAAAGACCTAGCAGAGCCACTAGTTCTTCTATTTTCTCTTCCTCCCACACATACCATGGCTAAAGATAACATGTATTCTGCAATTCTTAAAAATAGATTATGTCATTGATCCACAGTCTACCGGACACACATCTTTTAATCTGTTTGTAGTGCTGATAGATTTGTTCTAAGTCATCTCAACTCTGTTGCTTGTCCTGTCTTGTGAACAATAGTTGGGATTTTAAAAATAGAGCAAAAATAAAGGTCAACATGCAGATCAAGTCCAAGCCTGGATACATGAAACCTTTGCTCTGAGCAAGTTCTACTATCTCCACAATCTCTTTCTTCTTAGCTATTCTCCAGCTAAGAGTGGACATGTAGCTAGGTCTGGTCAATATGATGCAAGTGGAGGTCTGCAGGATGGATAGTCAAGGAAAGCTTTTCATTTTCTGATATAATGAGACACACTCGTCTGGATTAGCCCTTGTCCTTAACCCCTTCTAGAAAATGTGATGCCTGGAAGTCCATCTTCCAAACTGCAATTGTGGGGACAAAAATTCATGCACTAAGGATGGTAAAGCAGAAAGAAAGAAGAGCCTTGATCCTTGATCACATTTTTGATCAAGGATAAGAAAACTTAAGCCCTACTTGCTTACACCACTATGGTTGGGTTTCCCATTACTTCATCTAAACTGATTCCTAACTGAGACACCAAGTGCATGGATATTGTACTCATCTGACAAATATGAATGAATGACCCAGGAATAAAATATTTCATTTTAGAAATTTTTATATAGCATGTACTTTAAAGATTGCGAGCAAAACGATTGAGCAAAATTGCTCAAGTACATAAATAAACACCTAACTTCAAAAGAGAATTCCAGATACTATTCTTTTATGAACTCATATTCTAAAAATCAACCTAGTTTTCCTTCCTGGCAACTGGATAAAGTGTCTAATGTTAGGACATGAATAGACTCTGCTAATCTGCCTTAATACTCTGCTCTCTGATGTACACACATTTTTAAAATTAATCAGCATGGAAATGGCCAAATGCACCATAACCATCACAAGAGTTATGCCAGCTTTCATTTGTAAAATGCATCCCATTTTTTAAAATAAGATCAGTGGTACCTTTAAAGACCATGTTTCTCTATTCAATTTTCTAAACATTCGAGATATTTTTTAAATGGGATGTGCCCCATGTACTACCCTTAACTGAAAAATAAAAGACCACTATCCCCTCCCCTAGATTCCCAAAGGTTATATGTATTTGATTTGTTACCATAACAATCATAAAATATAAACAAATACAGTGGACGACATCTGGAACTAATGGAATTTTGGAGTTATTCCCAAACAGTGGCAATTTCAAACTATATATCAATAAGAATGTACTGAGAAGAAATCAAAGAACTATGTAAATGCCAAGGAGCTTTATGGTTAGGGAGAGACTGGAAGGTCACTGAAAGGTAATTACTGCATTCAAATCGACATGGGGAACTATTCAATCTTTAAATATGGCAACAGTAGTGATATTTCATGCAAGCACAGATGGTCTGCACAACCAATAAAAACAAAGTCCTAGCTTTATATTCTATTCTTTTGGCTCAGAAAAGGGGAAGGAAAAGGGTGGTAAATGAACTTTTATTACACTTTTCTTTCCACTCCTTTCCCCTCACTCCTGTGAGTATGAGAGGAACTGGTTTTTGTGTACTTTTTTAAAAATCCCAGATGCTGTTGTTAATTTGAAAAGATTCACCCAGACCTTGGAAAGTCCTCTGATGACAAGTCTGATTTGAGAGAAATGCTTAGCCTGTTAATACAGGAAATTCCATAATTATGAGCTGGTGTGCTTCAAAAGTCTATGTATAAGATGAGCATTGGAATCTCTCATTTTGGAATTAGAAAGAAACTGATAGAAGAGAAAGAAAATACATTGTACTGGCTACTTTTACATGGTTTCTCACCTAGTTCTCACAACAATTCTCTGAGGGGTATTTTCTCACTCCATTTTACAGAATGGGAAACTGAGGCTGAAAATAAAGTTAAGGCACTTGCCTAAGGCTATACAAAGGTTAAGTGGCACCATGCAAATTCTAATTGTGGTGTTTCTGATTCTAAAAATCAGTACTTTTCCCGCTATACAACTTTGCCTTTCTCAAAGAAATCATACAATTTATGCAAGGGTAAGTCAAAACTCAGAGAAGCAAAGTAATTTTCTCAATGTCATAAAACAAATTAATGGCAGATGGAATCTTGAACAGGCCCTGTCTGTTACTGCTTATCTCCTCTTAGTTCTTTGCTCTTCTTGTCCCCCAGGATTAGGTCACAGCTCTCGCGATTAAAACGATGTTTGTATCAGTGTCAGAGTCCTATTTCTCAGACTCCTACATCTTGACCTACCTTCAGACTATATCAATGCAATATTGAAATGTTTGAATGAAATTAAAATTATCCTAATTTTGTTTTTATAAATATATTAATCCTAAACCATGATAACACAGAAGCAATGTTGGTGTCAGTTGAAAAATATATGCATTAAAATTTACAACAGAGGTAGCTACCTCTGTAGAATGAAGCAGGAAAGAGGATGGGGAAGCCTAGATAGGTTTTGGCATCGTTCTAGTGCTTATGTTAGGCAGTGTATATACTTTTATTAGCATCATAAGTCATACATATGTGACATATATCCTTTATATGCCATATATTGCAATGAAAAAGTATTATGGATAGAAAGGGCTAAGCCATATCCATACATACACATTGTCTCTGCAAACTAAGATGCAGGTACCTTTACAACTATATGATCATGGGCAAATTATTTACTCTCTGGTCTCAGTTTTTTTCAATTATAAAGGGGATAATAAGACAGGGTATTCATAAGAACAATATGAGGTAAAGTATGTAAAATGCTTAATCTTGTGTCTAATAGTAGCTCTTTTTATGCTATGAAAATGATACTGTGAATAGAGCTTTTCACATAAGATGCATCATTTGATTGTTTTTTTCTACATCAAATAGAACTGACCAGCATTTATACACTATTCCAAGTACAAGGCCATGTGTAATGTATTATTAATTTCATCTATACATTTATGGTGTTTATTTTATTTTGCTTTCTCTGTTATTTCTTTCTTTTTATTTCTCTGTTAAAATCTTTATTGTTGAAAGTATTCCATATGTCCTCTTTCCCGCCCTCCATTGATACATTAATTTTTATGTAAATTTCACGCACTGCTCCTTCACATCTTGTTCCTTTCCAGGCCTCTTTCCAGTGTCCGTTCTTTGATCCAAGACTAAAAAACTCTCCCTGCACTGCAAACCTGTGCCCAGTTAAAGGCTGTCAAACTAATCCCGGCTGCTCATTACTCAGAGGTGTGCACAACTCCTGCGAGCCCAGAATGAACTTCTAGGATTCTGATCCTCCTCTGCAGACTCACCCAGCCCACGTCTACACCAGGGCAGGGATCTGGGATAACTATTTGAAACTGTCTCTATTACCCGAGAACATGTCGGGTTGCCTCATCCCAGAATACCCTTCCCCCTTCAAAAGCTTTCTCATCCTTCAAGCCCAAACTTAAACATCTCATTTTGGAGAAAGCCTGTCCAACTTCATCAACCAAAATAAACATCATCTTCTGAGCTCCCATGGTGCATTGCCTGTACTTTGCCTACTTGGCACTCAGACCATTTGGCTTTATGGTACATTTAAAAGTGTACGTTACATAGCCTACTGAATGGTAAATTTCCAGTCTCTTGTTTTTCTCAGATCTCTCATCCCCTATCTCCAAATGCCAGGGACAGAAGACACTCTACATATATGTTCATAGAACCAAACTGTTAACTTGGAACAAAAATTTTTCTTGCTTCCCTTTGGGCCATGCACAACTACCAACAACTGTACACATTCCTTAGGTGAACTCATGTAAAGTTAATTCATTCTCCAACTCAGCAGGTTATCAGAACTGAATGTACCCAACCCATCTACATGCTGAGATCATAAACAGGCTTTGCCTTCTGCATTTCAAATGGCGGTCTCTGAAGAAAACTCTCTATAGCTGTATAACTCAAGTATCTCCCAAATAGAATTCTCAGCTAACAGGTTTTTCCAAGGTACTAATACTATACCTAAGCTCCATAAACACCTTATCCCTGAAAGACAATTTTACTCTATACCATTCCAAGGGAAAATGCTGCATCTATGAAGTTCATTTCCCCCCCTCATAGAACACATCCATACATGGGTCAGAAGCTTCATGAGGTAAGGTTGTAGGTGAGCACAATAGACCTTGAAAGGTTAGTGGCTGTCTTTTTACATCAGCGGAATATTGGTGAGTGTTGGAAGAGTCTTTAGGACTCACCTTCAATTTCCATCCACTCACAGGATGAAACCACCATGAAATAGTGGTTGGAAAGAAGGATTTAAAATCAAGCTTCAACCCTGGCAGACTGGAAATCCAGCCCATGCCAGTCAAATATGAGTTCAAGAGTGCTCATGAGAAGAATCGAAAGTGTACAAAACAATCCTCTTTGATGAGTTAAGTACAAATGAATCAGAAACATATGGGTTAAATTCCCCTTGAAATACCCATGGATTTAAAATTAAGTGGAAAACCGCTTGGCAAAGCATAAATTCCAAGCATCTGAAATGCAGTTAGAGATTATTCTCTTTGAGACCTTAACAAGAGGGGTTTCCTGAGATCTCTTGCACAAAACACTAGGTTCTTCGTAGGTCGCTGGCAGGTACTTCTCATGGCAAAGGGAGTGGTTGAGCTCAGGGTAGGGATAGATAGCTTGGATTTGAATTTCAGCCTGTATCAGTTCTGTGCTCTGAGTGACCTCAGAGAGACTCAATTCCCTCACGTATCAAATGGAGATGATATGTCCCTGATAGGCTTGCTAAGGTTAGGTGAATATTACACAGGGGTGGTCAAAAGTAGATTTATAGTTGCTGGTATGGAAAATAATACAATAATAAATAATAATACCAAAAAAAACCCCAACAATACCAGTTTCGTGTACTCACAACTGTAAACCTACTTTTGCCCACCCCCGTATGTAAAATACCTGGAAGTGTCCCAAGTACATAGCTGTTATCGGTGATAATTTTGAAATCATCACCCGAAAGGGGCTGATAACAGAGTGATTTAAATTAAGAAAAAGCTTCTTAAAATAAAGTAAGATATTCAAGAGAGACAAATTAATACTCAGAATAGCCTTCCCCAACTAACCAACTTTTCGAATGGCCTTCTTTGTAGCAGAAGGTAGGGCTTTGCGGTTCCTAAGCCGAAGATGAAGAGGTGGGTGGGGTGTACACAACAGAGTCACAATGGAGCGGGTCCGTGTTTCCATGTGGAAAGATGCCATGTGGCAGGTAAGAAGATTAGCACGTGGAACCAAGATCTCTACATACTCAAGAGTTTGCTAACGTCACGTGAATTCCTGATGTTCAGGATCGGAAAGGGCCTGACTTTTCTTTACAGATGAAAACACTGAGGCCAGGGCAGGGAAATGATTTGCCCAAGGTCACACGGCTTCTGCAAAGCACAGCCAGCACTAGAACTCGAGTTTCCTGCCTCCTGCTCCAGCACTAAATCATGTTACTGCTCTGGATGCGGGCCTGATAAGCTCTGGTGCCAAGTGGCAACTGGTTTCCCCTCTAGGGGAGCAGTCAAAGGGGCAGCGGAGTCCTTTTTCACCTTGAAACATGCCAGCGATGATGTCAAGAAAGCCAGGTTTAAACCAGGTCAGCCAGAAGGATTTGTCTGAAGCACAGCTGAGCAAGCTCCATTCAAGCCAGGATTCCGTCAGTACAACGGGCGTGTCAGCGACAAAGTTGAGTGAACTAAGTTCAAGCCAAGTATTCATTGAAAAGGCTAGGCAAGATGGGTCCAGGTTGGGGAAGGGAGGAGAAAAGGATTAGGTGAAGGGTGAAGGAAAGGTACTAGCGGACCGGGTTTCCTTCTCAGCATTTTCCTCCACTGGGGCTACGCTCAGCCAACTTAGCTGTTTGTGGAGGGTCCCTGTGACATTGGCCACCACTTGATACATTTGCATTTGCAAGATTCTCACTTAAAAAAAAAACTTAACACTCACTTTAAACACTATGACTAACATATAATGAAGCCGCCACCAGGAGATGACTTTGTCAGGGTGAAGACTTTGAGGTCTGAATAACTAGGCTTCTGTTTTAGTGGCTAAGTAAAAAGTTAGACCTTCCCTCCCATACCCCAATCAAATATGTCTTCCTATGAAAAGAAGAACTCTTCAGCAAACTTGGCATAAATAATAATTAGCAGCCCAAGTCCTCTCAGTGAGGCCAACCTACCATCCAACCCCATATCCAGCCTCCTTATTTGAATTCTCTTTGCTTCATCTAAACTGCTCAATCTTTAATTCTGTAACACATTTTTCGTATTTCTATGCATACACCCTTGTTTTTTTTTTAAACTGGTTCCCACTCCAGACTATCTTTCCCCAGTTTATCTCAATACTGTAACTTAGGATATAAAGAATCATAAATATTTGAATATAATTTTAAACATCATTTCCACATTATTACCATGAGGCTTAGTTTTTTTTGCTATCTTGCTAATTCCAGGAGGGAGGGTTTAAATTATTAGACCTATTTCAAGCCAAGATGTAAACCCTTTCTAAGTAAGTACTCCCTCAAATATGGTGAAGGGAAGCATAAATTATCTAAGTCATCTTATAACCTAGTCAAGCAAAGCATCAAGCTATTTTGGCACATTGACAAGCCAGCTTTGGAAATTCTATACCTAAGAAATTGGGGAGAATTATGAAAAGTAAAAAAAAAAAAAAAGTCATATAGATTAGCCAAATATCTGGCTACAATATATCCTAATACAAAACCAGACATGTATGAATAGCAGGGGGATCAGATTTAGAGAGAAGATTATGTCGAAATAGATATGAAATGTGTTTTCAAGTTCAAAGCCTGTGGGGTGATATGGCCAGCTCTGTTTTTCTGACAGCTAATTTTTACAAAGCCACCGCAATCTTTGAAAGGAGTAGCTATACACACTCTAGAGCTCTAACTTTCTGCTCAGCGCCTCCTCAGTGAGCTGGGAAGCGCTGCATGGACACACATCCCTGGAGAAACCCCACTTAACCTGACTTCCCATAAGGAATGCTGTTTCAGAGCTCTTTGAATTCATACTGGGAACAAACAGTGTTGATTGTGTTGATTATCTGAAGTTCAGACAAGGAGGCAGGTGAATGAAGAGGCCTGTCCTCACGCATAGGCCCCAAGAGTTTGGAAAATGGAAAGAGCAGACACCAAAGGTCTGCTTAGAAATGAGCTTTACGTGAAGATACTGGAAATCCTGAAGGCAGAGCCCTAGGAAAGGGAGTAAGAGGACTGTGGACTGAGAATCATTTTCTCTATCTAAGGTATGTGTTCCTTTGACAATTTATTGGCTGGAACAGCCTGGTTCCTTTCTTAACAAATTGTAGCCACAAATATATTATGTGTAAGGAATTTTGAGACCCCCTTCGAAAGGGAGCTCCATCCAATCCTCAAGGCTCCTGGCCCTTTCGGCAGCAGCTGAGAGCTCTCCAGGAAGTCTGGCGGGTGGAGGCTGGGTTCCCCCCAGAATGAAACCCAAGAACGCTCTCATTAGAAGAGTCTGACTCGAGGAAAAGGCCTGCTGAGGACACAGACCAAGGGGAGGCAGGCAGACCTCTGCGAGGAGCCAGGGTCCTGAGCAAAGCAGTTTTTACAATCGTCAAAAACTGTCTGCCAATCCGGGCAAGCTAGGAACCTTGCTGTGTCCATGTGAACTAAGAAAATGATGGAAATTCCCCTCACTTCCCAGAACGACTGGGTAAATGCTGACTCTGCATGGATCCACTCTGGCCACGAGCACAGCGTTGAAAGAGATGATGGCATGTGACAGAGGAAAGTGGTCACATCTAGCCACAGAAAAAGAATAAACAAAACATGATGAAAAGAAAGAATGAAAGTACGTGGTCCACAAAACCCTCTTGTTGTGGAGACAAAGCCTGTCAAATTGGTTAGTACGCCCATCATTTGCTTTCGGTCAGCCATAATCTGTAAGATAAGTTGATCAATTTCTACTTCTTATATAGGAAGCAATATAAGGTGATATATACTACACAGGAGAGGCCAGGCTCCCATGATAAAGAGTTTTGAGACAAGAATGTGGAACTCATGGGCCCTTTGCTACTGGTGGCCACACTAAAGGTGACTTAAATTGTCGTTGTATGAAATCAAACGTGTCTGTGTGTTGACAGGGGTTGGTTAAGTTTTCTCTATAGCATATCCTTATCTGAAACCATCCGACATACGTTCTCAAACATGAAGATGGCACAGGCATAAAGGGAGCTCACACACCTGAAACCAATAAAGGATCCTGGGTAGCGACCTGGCTTTGCCACCTACAATTTGAATCACTTGATCTCTAAGTCTTGGTTTCCTTATCTGTAAAAGCGAATCATATTTTTCTGAGGGTTATAGTAAGGGTTAAATGAGATAATATATAACAAACACTTTCCTCAGGGAGTTCTCAGAGAGCAATCCCCATTTGTTACTATTACTAATGGAGAGGCTGAGAGTCAGTCAGACATTATTTCCTGGGAACTAGAATTCCCCACCCTCTTGGTGGTCAGGTGCACAAACAGTGCTATGTGATAAGAGAAGTTGTGTATGTGTAATTTGCACTTGGTATGCACTGGATTTGTAAATATTCCTTGGTCTTCTTCATGCAAGCTCCTAAAACTGAGGGCTCTTCATTTCAATTTCTTTTGGATTTCTCTGAAAGGCCTCAACAAAAGTTACCTGAGTCCTGAATAGCTCATATTCTCAAAGACTTTAATGCTGGAAAGGGCCTTGGAAATTATCTAATTCATGGGACCTCATGTCACATTAAAAAAAAAAAATCTAGTAGTTGAAGTTAGATGTCCCACCCTTGTGTGACCCTAAACAACCTAACCTCTCTGGGCCAAAATTTCCTCATCTGAACAATAGAGATGGTACTGTATTATCTGCCCCCAGAACTGTTTTTGAAGACTAACTAATGTTTTCAGAAACAGCAAATTTAAAAGAATTACGTTTTCATTATTATTATTACAGATTGGAAAATTAAGTCTCAAGAGGATTAAGTAATTTTCCCAAGGTCACCATAATTCCCAGTGCTGAGTGTGATCCTGGGTGGAGCTGTAAGACCGTGGGTATACGTGGACAATCATAGCAACTTATCTTTTCAAGCCAATTAGTGATTTCCTTAAAACTAGCTGAATCTGCAGTCTTTCTCTTCCTGGCCTTGACCTTCATAAATGTGCATTACCTTCTGCTACAGGGAGATCAAGATTCCAGAGTGTGTGTTCATGTCGCCTGGGCAGTCCGAGCTGTCACCTGCTAAGGTCCGATGGTGAATATCAACGCTTTAAACTTTTATATGATTATAACATTTGGAATAGGCAATACATTCACAGAGTTCAAAACTCAAGAGGCATAGAAAATATTTACTGTAAAGTTTCATTTCCCCCTCATTTACCCTCTGCCCAGTTCCTTCCACAAAATAGGTAACCCCGTTATTAGTGCCCTCAACATCCATCCAGAGAGCGTTTTATGATAACAAAAACAGATGTGAATATATTAAATGTCAGCTCAAGCTCTATTAGACTCAATTCAAAATTTTAAAGAATCACATTTATCTATTTAGACTTGATCAAAAATTCCCAAACAGTCCACTGATCCAACAACCTTCAAATGAAAATTTTACTACTGCTACACTATGGGAAAATAATCTCTCTCTAAATTAGGGGTTTTACCATTTAAACTAGAGTAATGTTCTTAGATCACTGAAGCTCCTCATTAAATCTACTAAAGGCCCGGTGCATGAAAATTCATGCATTGGAGGGGGGGGGGGTCCCTCAGCCTGGCCTGCCCTCTCTCACAGTCCAGGAGCCCTCAGGGGCAGGAGGAAACCTGGCGATCAGGAGAAGGAGATGCCCCATCACACCTCTGCTGTTGCCACTGCCGGCAGCACAAGCCTTGGCCGGCCCTGGTTACCTGAGCCTCGGATGGCCCTGGCCGGCTGGGCAGCCACCATCTGAGGCTTGCCTGTGCCTCGGCCAGCCCTGGGCAGCTGGGGGACTGAGGGGACTGGGGGACTCTGGAGGCAGGCGCACTGGTAGGGCTGAGGGAACTGGGTGCCTCCATCTTGTGGCTGTGGGTGCCGCCATCTTTGAGGGTGTGGCAGTCAATTAGCATATTACCTCCTTATTGGCCGTGGGCGCTGCCATCTTTGAGGGTTGGGCAGTCAATTAGTATATTCCCTCCTTATTGGCTGTGAGTGCCGCCATCTTTGCGATGGCGTGAGGGTCAATTAGCATATTCCCTCTTTATTAGATAGCATATATATTTCAGAGAAGAAGGGAGAGGGAGAGAGAGAGATAGAAACATCAATGATGAAAGAGAACTATTGACCAACTGCTCCCTGCATGCCCCACACTTGGGATTGAGCCCACAACCCAGGCATGTGCCTTGACAGGAATTGAACTGTGACCTCCTGGTTCATAGGTCAATTCTTAACCACTGAGCCACCATGCCCGGCTAAAGCTCCTCTTTAAATGGGATACAGTCTACTGACTCCTTGGAGTACAACAGGAAGGCAGGCCGCTCTGTGCAAGCAGACTATTTAATGTAAGCTCAACTGAGGAGCTTATTAACACACAAATTTCTGAGCTGAACTCCCAGCTATTCGAATTTCCTTGAGGACCAGAAATCACATTTTAATGAGCAACCCTAGCAATTATGATGCAAGTGACAACAGACCACATTTGGGGAAACATTGGACTGGAAGTTAGAAAAATTATTTCATGTCCAAACTCCCATCAATTAACTGCATGACCCCTGATAAGGAACTTTGGCTCACTGGACCTTCATAGCATCCTCTACAAAAGGCAGAGACTGGGCAGGTCATAAGGTGGGTCCCTTCCAGAGGTCTACTGTGACGCTGTGACATCATAGACAACTTGGATGGATAGTAGGCCACAAAGAGACTGCGGGTTGTTGCAATGCATCTACTTCAGAGAAACTACTTATTCTGAAAGAGCATGCAACACAGTAACCTATGGTCTTTCCTTGCTTTAGGAATATTTATTTGTTTATGCCAAATGGTGGTCAGGTTGTGTAGTACAAATGGAGAATTGAGACTCTAAAATGAAATAGCCCTTCATGCACAGGCATGAAATTTTTGCTTTCCATCAGCAAGGGGGAATGTGCATGCCTTTAAGTAAAGCCAAGCTTTGGATTCATTAGAAACAGAAACATATTTTTAAAACCAAAGCATTTTCATTTTCAAGGATAAAGATTTGCTGTTTTCAGAGATGGCACTGAGTAGGTGATGGCCCCCTGGTGGGTCACCCCTCAACCCTGGCATGCCCATGGTTTGGGGAAAGCATCTTCCCTGCCTAAGTCAGGCCAAGACAGCAGCCCACACAAGGCCTGTGCTCACAGTCTCCCTGATTACAACATTTAAGTTAGAAAGGAAATTTTTATATGTTAATAAAGATTTTGAAAGACTCTAAAATGTTTAATGAGACATTTTAAATCCAGTGTTCATTAACTTGTTCCTTAATGAAAGGGTTGTACTACATTATAGTTAATGTGTTTTTATCTATTTGTAAATTCTTTTAGAGCAGGTTTACCCAGTAACCAGCCCACAGTCCCTGGTACATGCCGGGTCCTCAATAAATGCTTGTGGAATGAATGAATGAACAAAATAATGAATGAACCAAGATCTTTTCCTCACAGTCCTAGCTAGAATTCCTTTATGGGCCAAGTTCCATCATCGATGCTTATTGAGAACCTATTGTATGCCAGGCATTGTTTTGGGCCCTGAAGATACAGCAGAAAATGGGCAGCCAGTTTCTGCTCTCTTGAAGCTAACTTTCTTGAGGAAGAGATATTAATTTTAGGTTAGGCATTTTTAAAAATATAGTACTGTGATAAAGACGGACTGGGAAACACAATTCAACAGGATGGTGAGAGAAAATAAAGGAGTTAGGATGAATAAATGAATAAATCTCATCTGAAGAGAATTTCTTCTTCTAAATCTCCTGCCCTGAGTGGAGTGTTTGGGGAGAGGAACAGCAACATCTATTAAATCTGTCTTGAACAAACTACCCATAGATCACCAGTTGAACCACTGCAAAGCTGCCATGATGTTTCAGTTCCAAATAGATCTTCACTTCCAAAACATGTATAAAAGGAAGCATTTTTAAAACTTCCAAGAAATTAGGCCTGAAACCATAATAAGTTATCTGTATGTAGCCAGTTCTCTTCTCCCATTCTGCAAATGCACACTCCACATTACCGGATACCCTTACCTGGTGGTTATCACTCTGTTGCATGATACCCTCCAGGTCCTACCTGTCATTCGGGCTCAACGTGGGTGTGCAGCCTACAGTTTCTTTCTCTGAGGAATACAGGAGAGAAGTGCAAAGGCTGGACAGGCACAGAGACCCCTGAATCAAATACAATTTTAAAAATGTATATTTTTGTGATAAATTTAATCCTGATCTATTTCCCCCAAAAAAAGCTCTGAAAAGAAGACTTTGAGATGGAATTTGCTCTCTCTAGTGAGCCAGCTATGAGAAAACAGTGCTCAAAATCTAGAAGGACAAAGGAGAAGCTATCACACGTGCTCGACACTTCACCCGTTCTCTTTCTGAGCATCTGGATCCTTTTATATACTATACTGTTACAGTGGGTGGTCTGGGAATTTCAGGGCAAGGCTGCAATGTTTGGTATGGGAGGCAGGCATTCGGAGAGCTCCAGAGTGCCGCTGCGGCTGCTTAACTGCAGAACAATAACTGTGTGATTAGCTAAACGTTCCCCTTCACTATCGTCGTCATCACGCAGACACCAACAGCACCCTCACTATTAAAGGATCCCCCAAGAAGACTTTTTATTGTATAGGATTACTTGTTGGACAGCGCCCTTTGCAACCAGATCAATAAAGCAAGCTTATTAGAATCATCTGCTCGCACCGGGAGGCGTTTCTGTGATACAAAGCCAGTGGGGTTTTATGTGCTTTGTTGTGAGGTCAGAGAAAAGACATTTTGGAAGTTTCTGGACTCGATGTCTTCATCTGAATGGCTTTAGGTGACCCAGCATATATTTTTTCTAGTTTTATTTTTGTCTTCTCAAATGCTTGTTTTCTACTAATACTATAAAACATTCCCTTAATTAAAAAGCAAAAGCCCAAGGTGGCCCTTACATAGCTACAAAATAACTCTCTAGAGTTGCCCAACCAGAAATGAAATCCTAGTTTCTCCCTATCCCTCATGAAACAGAGATGCATTCTCAGGACAATCCCAACTGTTAACTTGGCTTGGAAGGAACAGAGTAACAGCTCCAACCACCATCAGTCAGTGCTCAGCGGGAGGCCATGTGGAACAGCAACTGGGGGGCGGGGGCGGGGCTCCTCAGAGCAGAGGTCACCTGGGTGCATCCTCTCCCTTTCCCCAAGGACAGACCGAGCTGCCTCTGGAGGCAATGAGCTCCACATTCGCAGGAATGTGCCAAGCACAGCAATCATGACCAAACTTCCTATGTGCCAACTATCAGAGCAATCCTTCACTTACACAATCTCAATTAATCCCAGCAAAGAGGCATGGAATTATTCCCACTCTACAGGTGGTAATAATTTATTGGGGGTGCCAGTTATTGGCTCCCACTGACCACACTTTAGTGAGATGATGGACTAGACTAGAGCCTGAGCTCCTCCAGGCTGACAGCGGAGTCTCATCTGCCTGACTGCCCCAGACCGGGCAGCGTGCCCCACATACAGCAGGCGCACCATCTAGGCTAAATAGTTACGTGAAACTTAGTTTCTTTAGAGAGAAATAAATCTAGAAATGTTTTTGTTAATTGTTATATTTGTGGTCCTTCCTAATTAAAAATTAAAAACATGGATTTTGCAGAACATTTCAAAAAAAAATACAAAGAATTAGAAGGCAGAAAATAGCATTCAACTATAATCTCACACCGCCCAGAAAGAACCACTGTAAAACTTTTTGATCCATGTCCTTCCTACCATTAATGGATGTGTCTTAGCACATAACACAATAAGGGTTAGTCAATTAAAAATGAAAAGGTCTGCATGGCTGACCCCATTATTACTAAATGAATAAAAGGAAATCCACCAAGTAAAATATCTTGCAGACAAGCCAAGAATAATAGAAATACAGTAAGTGTATTATTGATGTGATGTGCAATGTGTTAAATGAAAAAAGGAAAGAAAAATTACAACTTTCCACTGATCTCTCAACAAGTGAAAACTCCTATGTATTTTGGAGACATCAAATCTCTTCACCAAGGGAAACAAATGCTCAATGGTGCAAAAAATTATAATAAAATTGTTTTAGAGTCACTGTACACTTAAATGTAACAAAATCAATACTCCAAAATTCTAAACAACAATTTTAAGAAAATCCTGGGATGGGGAATCTGCTTTTGAATTGCACAGTGACATTGAATGCATGACCTGCATTTGAGACTAAGGGATTAAAATTTTAATAAAGCAGCTGAGGTTTTTTTGTTTGTTTTATTTTAAATATAGTGTTACTGATTTGAGAGAGAGAGAAAAACATGGATGTGAGAGAGAAACATCAATTGGCTGCCTCCTGGGGATCGAATCCACAACCTGGATGTGCCCTGACTGGGAATCATCAAACCAGTGACCTTTTGATGCACTGGACAATGCCCAACCAACTGAACCACACCAGCCAGGGCTAGTGCTAAGTTTTTAAATCTTTTGGAAGAACTGAAAAAGGGATGTGAACTCTCTCACACCCCATAAACCATATATATGTATATTTTTTTTTACCCAAAGAATATGTTATTCATGTGCTCTGTACATTAGGTCAATTATTAGTCACTTTCTTTGGAGGCTGACCAAATGCCTCCACCCTTCATTGCAGAGTTTGCTGTGATCATCTGTATTAAGAATAGTAGAACCACACTAATATGTGCTGAAAACTGAGGATACCGCCTCTGAAGGTTCCGACAACACATTTCTATTACTGATTTACCACCCTTTTCATTTGCTTTTAAGCATGGGGTGGGGGGCAGGGAAGACGAGAGAGGGTGGACTGTTTCAACTGTCTCAGTATATAAAATGAAACATAAAGAAAAATGAGATCATTTTAACTTGGCCGAGATTAAAGCCTTTCAGCTATTTTGTGTCAACTTGAATTTCATAATATAAACACCTATTTTACTTTTCTCTCCACAGTTTAAGCAAGTCAATTATTTTTTTTATTGGATTTCCAACTATAAGGTTAAACAAGAACCCCGCCCATTTTTATTAAGACTTCAACATGAAAAAAAATTCTTGAATGTTGATATTAATCTTTCTGGATCATCCAAAATTTTGCAAAGAATGTTTACTGTTATTTTTAAACATCACATAAGAACTGTTGTAAAATAAGACTATGAGTTCATTGTTTTATTAGGTTTACATAAAAAGAAAATGCAAATGCAGCCATAATTGTCCTTTGACGTGGATGCTTAAAACCACAGAATGTGAGATCACAAAGGGACTTCAGAAAGCTTCTGGTTCAACCCCCTCGATGTAGAGATGAGCAGTTGCAGGCCCAGAAAGGTGAGGCCAAGAAAAACAATGAATATCTAGGGAACTGTGACCATTGAGCAACAATCCAACAATCCTTGAAAAACCAAAATATCTCCCAAAGCAATTTATAATAGGGTTATTAAAGAGATCACATTTATTTTACTATCTGTATTATATTTCATAGCCTTAGTACTCAAAGTGTGGTCTGTGGACCAACAGCATCAGCATGATCTGGTAGCTTGACAGAAATGCAGACCCTTGGGCCCTGTCCCAGACCTACTGAATCCGAATCTGCATTTTAACAGAATCCCTGGGTGATGTCTATGCACATTAAAGTCTGAGAAACATAAGCTAACTCAGAGTTAGTTTACAGTTTGGTGAGAACTATGTGTGTCCAGTCTGTGAAGAAACAAGTACAGAAATTAAGAATAAAAAGCCTTTAGAAATTCTTGTATCAATTTGAATAAAGCTTATAGAAGCTGAATTTCTTTTTAGAAATGGAGCTTATATTTGTATATTTTGGATAATTTTCCTAGTAATTTATTTTTATTGTACGTTATAAAAAGCCCCAGTTCACACTAGATTAGAAATTACTTTTTAAATAGAATTTTACCATAAAGAAACACTGCTCTACACTATCCTCCTAATTAAGACTAGTTGAAAAAAACAAATAAACAAAAACATCAATTGGCTCACTTCTTAATTTATTCTGAGCCAAACAATGATATCACAAGAAAAGAAAACTACAGACCAATATCTCCTATTAACAGAGACACAAAAACCCTTAATACAATACTACCAAATATATAAAAAGATTATCCACCATGACCAACTGGGATTTATCCCAGGAATGCAAGGTTGGCTTAACATCTGATAATCAATATAACACATCATATCAATAGAATGAAGGGGAGGAAACACATGATCATCTCAATAGCTGCAGGAAATGCATTAGACAAAATCCAATAACCATTCATAGTAAAACTCTTAACAAAATAGAAATAGAAGTGAACTGCCTCAACCTATAGCTAACACAATAAATAATGAGAAATAATAAATATTTTATTTCTAAAATCAGGAAAAATGCAAGGACATCTGCTCTTGCCACCTCTATTAAACATTGAATTGGGGGTTCTAGCCAGTGCAGTAATGCAAAGAAAAGAAAAGTATACAATTTGGAAAGAAAGAAGTAGAAGTATCTTTATTCACAGACAACATAATCTTACATGTTGAAAATCCTAAAGAACCTACACAAAATTACTATAACTAATAAACAAGGCCATTGCATACAAAATCAACATACAGAGAACAACTACATTTGTGTATACTAACAATAAACAATCTTGAAATGTTTAAATAAATGAAGAGACATCTCTTACTCATAGAATGGAAAATGTCCTAAAACTGAATTGCAGTGATGGGTGCAAAACTCTAAACTTATTAAAAAGGACTACACACTTAGAATGAGTGAATTTTATGATGTATAAATTATACCTCCATTGGGCTGTTTTAAGAATGGATTGGCTCATCAATTTTTTTATTACCTAAAATATGCAGATATTGTCAACTGAAAAAATCATATACTAAACCCTATAAGTCTGCAGTTAGACGTCCTGGTTCTATCTTAGCTATATGGACTTACTGTCCTTTTCTTCCTTTTTTTTTTTTTTTTTTTTTTTTTTTGGTTTGTTTTACTTACTACATGAGTAAGCTTTGTATTTCTAATCACTGGGGGCAGATAACCAACCCATTTACAATAATATGTATCCTATGGTTTTGGAATTCTTTTTTTCCAGACTGACTCTATAACTTGAAAATTTGTTTTGAGCCTCTGCTACTATAAATTTTAGAACTTTGAGCGGGGGTAAAGGGGGTGAAAATGAGATGTCAGTATAACTTTAGACCCTTATAGTGAGAAAGTTATTGAGAAGGTTATCCTCATGAAATGTGTGACTCCCGATACACCATTTGTTACAATGTTTTCCCATCTCTGTTGAATACTTTGGGTGATAAGGAGATCATTACATTTAAACTGGGTAGTTCCGAAAGCTGTTCTGCCCACCAAGTCTTGTTTATTTGAAAGTCAATCCTTGATCAGTTACTGAATCACTTACCCCATACTCATTCCTTAAGAAATAAAAATAAAAAACAATGTTGTTGCTATAAACAGAGTTTGTGTTTATTCTGAAGCAGTGGAGCTAGCAAAGAAAGCCTTTCACCCAGCTAAGGAGGCAGAGCTGCCTGAATGAGCTGGCCAGGCCCGGCACACTGGCCTCTGCTGGCTGGGCTGCAGCAGACAGGTGAGCAGGTCCTGGAGGAAAGGTGATGGGAAGAGAGCCTGCCTGTAGAAGAATGACCCTGTGTTTTAGACTTCCCAGAGCCTAAGGAAAATGGCTTTGTGGACTAATGTTGTGTGAATTATCTGCTGGAAGGCAGAGCTTACAAGTCCAAGAGAAAGGCCAAAGACCTAGTGTGAACTAGCTGGAGAACAATCAGGAAACAAGGACACCCAGCAAGGACAGACGGCAGCTTTCCACTGAGCCACAGAGGAGCAGCACGGGTATTGGGAAGTCCACGGTTAGCCCAACATTTTAGTTAACACCCACCAGCATGATTTAAATAACACTTCTAATAGGAATCAGGTGCAAACAGTGTGAGATGCATCCTCCCCACCACTGCATTCCTCACGGTCTCTACCAGGCATGGCAGGACAATGGTACTTCAGTAGCCTCCGTCTTCAGCCACAAGGAATCCTCAAACTGAACTACAGCATCAAATACATTTAAAAATCAAACCATTAAGAAAAACTGGAAAAACATAAATCAAACTATGTATCCAATCTTTGCAAGCTAGAGGACTACTTACTCTCAAACGCTATAGATAGAATCACAAGGAAAATATCCACATGTGATATTAAATAAAAATATCTGTACACTAATAAATAATAAATATATGTGGAAAAATATTTAAAACAAATAAGATAATCGAAGAAATAAGAATTTAATTCTATAAAGAGCTGATACCTGCCCTAGCTGGTTTGGCTCAGTGGATAGTGTCGGCCTGTGGACTGAAGGCCCCCTGGTAAGATTCTGGTCAAGAGCACATGCCCGGGTAGCGAGGCAGCCGATCAATGATTCTCTCTCATCACTGATGTTTCTCTCACTCTCCCCCTCTCCCTTCCTCTCTGAAATCAATAATTTTTTTCTTAAAAAAAGAGCTGATGCCTATTGATAGGAATGAGCAAAGATTTATTTTTCTTTTTGATTATTTTAAACACACACACACACACACACACACACCCCATATGTTGGCAAGAATGAGGAGAAGCAAGGACCCAGACACTCAGAGGCACACAACCAGATTGGGAATATGTATCAAAAGCTTTAATTTCACTTTATTCTAAATGCAGAAAAAGCTCCAGGTGCAAAGATGTTACACATGGTGATATATCAGAAAAAATAAAAATAAAAACTAAAGGTAGAGCCCAAATGGTCAACAAAATGGAAATATGGGTTTATATAATATTTTTTAAATACTTATATGTGGATAAATATATACTGTAAGCTGCATTGATATCCTGATTATGATGTAAATGGCTATGTAAAGAAACATAAAAACTAAAAGGAAATAAAGTCAAGCAAATATACACTGTGATTATATTAGCATAGCATGGTAGGTCATTTTTTCCTTACCTCCCTTCGCTTTCTAAATTTTCTTAAATGAGCATATTAAACATTAACAGTAGTTTCCCAAGGACCTATATAGGCATTTTTCCAACTGCTTTTCACTTTTCTGACTTTTTAAAAACACTTTTCACACTGCCTACATGAACATGTGTTACTTTGATATCAAGATATTTTTAAAGTAAAGAATTAAAAATTTTAAGTCTTTAAGAAAAATTGTGGACATTACAAGTAAAATTTCTCACTGCTAAAACTGCCAGGTTAATGGAAAGGTAATATGATTTCTGTAAAAAGAAATGATGTATAATTAATAACTATATCTGTAGAAGGAGGGGATTAGAAGAACGGCCAACGAACCTTCCAATAAAATGGAGAATCACATTTAAAATCTACAAGACTTTGGGGGGAAAAAAATCTCTGAAGAAGCTCCAGGCCAGAAATTTTAGAAAACTTAAAAAAAAAAAAAAGCAACAACTGGATTGTTTAAAAGACGAACAGTAGAAAACAAAGAACCCTCAAACCACAGGAAACAAGGAGCTCCCAGAGGGGAGCACTGGGATTCTCTAAATTAGCATTCTCTTAGAAATAGGGCAGAGACCGTGCACAGCAACATCTATGCAGTCCCAAGCGGCCATGGGCTCTTCTGTACAGTAATGTGTTGAGATGAAAAACTACAGGACGTATTCATGATGGCAGTGGCCTCTCGAAAAAGGAATGGCCAAGGAACCAGGAAGGAAAAAAGAAAAAAAAAGACATCAGCTTTATCTGAGATGTTATGGTTTGTCTATTTCATTTCGAGGCAAAATTCATGAAATGCTGATATTAGTTAATCCTAGGTGGAGAGTTTACATATGGTTGTCGTATTGTGCTCTGTACTTTTCTTCATTTCATAAATTGAAAATAAATAAATAAATAAATAAATAAATAAATAAATAAAGACGAGGCAAAGGGCAAGGAAAGTTGAGGATGCTGACCAGTGTTGGAAAAATCTGTGGGAAGTGGGACAAAAGGAGGAAGTGGGCGTGGTTCCTGAGTCAAGTGAAGGGTGCCTGCTGGCAGGGAGCAGTGGCGAGGGGAGGGGAGGTAGACAAGGACCAGATCAGGAGGGGCCTTGTCGGCTGCGCTAAGGAGCTTGAACACTACCTGCAAACTGGAAGCTAATAAAGCATTTCAACTAAGAAAGGAATCTTTCTTTGGCATGTCTTGGGGCTCGTCTCAAATTACTTTGGAAAGCTTGTATTTTGCATATATATTTATATCACCATAGTCTGAGTTATGTCACAGTTATGACCCAGAATACACAACACACTTCCAATTACACACTGGAACTGCCTATCTGAAGCTCGTGCGAAGAACATTCATCTCCTATGGCACAACAAATGACATCTAATCACGTTTCTGTACTCAACACCACCATTACTCATTATACCCTAGCAGAGTCTAATAAATCATAAACTCGACAACGTGGCTTATTGTGTAATAACAATAAAAGCACCATGCCTGCTATTATAAAACAGAAAGCTTTTACAAGGCTCAGTGGATGAGCAGTTAAGTATTAAATAAGCTTCAGCAAACGTAAAGTCATAGCTCTGAGAAAAGTAATCACTATTACACCCCTTAGACATGGCTCTCAACTATGATTGTGGCCCAACAAGGAGATTTCGGATTCTCGATAGTCCCTTGAAGTCTGTCATTCTCCCTTTAACCAGATGCCTGGCAAACAGGTAAAGAAACCCTGAGAACTAGACTGCAGGCTTCTGATGGATCCTGATCTCTTGAGAAAGGCTTTCCTGGTGAGGAAACAAGGGCAGCACCATTCAAGGACTCCTCCAAAAAAAAGGCCAGTGAGCAGTCAGGCCAGGACCACACGGCCTTCTCGAAGCTGGCAATGGTCTCTCCTCCTACAGGTGTCCAGGCTCTGGGTTAGGCCTCTTCAGACCGCTAACCCCGTCTGCTTGTCCCGACTGCGGGACTCCTGTCCTCATGGTGTGGAGCAGGCCCCAGAGCAACTGGAGGACTCTCAAGCCTTGGCACTGGCCTAATAACCCCATCGGTTCATTCAAAACACATTACCGAGTCCTTGAAATGATCAGAGGCACAACATTAAGCCACAGAGACACAAAGGCAAACAAGACTGTGCCTCTGTCTTGAGTGTACGAGCTAGACAAGGAGCTAAGCACAGAAGGTGAAATAGTGCAATGAGAGTTATGTTTCAGAAATAGTGCGGAAGTTATTCTTCTGCAGTAGGACTAGGGGCAGCTTTCCCATCTGGTGGATCAGTAAGAATCTGTCAGACAGAAGGGACAGAACAAATAAAGGCACAGAGCTAGGAACATGCATTGCAGAACATGAATTATTGTGTGTGACAGCAAGAAATAAGGCCCAAAAGATCTACCAGTTTCAGACTGTAAAAGGCCTGGTGCTTCTTGCAAAGAAGTCAGGACTTTTCCTTAAAGACAGTGAGAAACTGCTAATGATCAGATGTATGTTTTAAAAATCTCTCTTATTCATCCAGTCAGCGATATGTACTAAGTTTCTACTTTGTGCAGGCACTGTTTTCAGATACATCTATTTATCATTATAAAACAAGACCAATATAAATGCAACAAGCTAGAAAATATTCCAAGAAATGTTAATAAAATGTTTAAGAACATGGGAAGGTTGAGAGTATGCATGATTTCTACACAACATCAGATCAGGACAATTAGGAGTCTCCTATTTGGAAATTCAAGTAAGACACAAAATTGCCATCCAATTTTATGAAAATCACTGCTTTGTTCGTTTAATTTTAAATATCAATTTAAATGAACAAATACGGATGGCAAATTCATCACATATAAAGTTATTAACACTAAAACTAATGAAATTTGAAGATTATATCAGATCAGATTAACACAGAACTACCACTTTAATCGACAGCCAGGCATGCCTAGAAGCTAAATATAAAAACAGGTTCCAGAAGAGAAAAGTTGCAGAATAGAGATCAGAAATAATTCATGTGTATTCATCCTTTCATTCATTCAACTTCATTCATTCATTTATTCATTCAGGGAAGAGTATTCACTCAGAGATAACCCTTGCCCACAATCACAAATAACAAAATTAGTCTGAAAGGGCCATTGTCCTAACAGTTATTATAAGCTAGAACAAAAGTCTTCATATTCCAAATACCATGCTGGCAGCAAAGTGGCAATTCTACTTTAGAGCACTATTAATCCTAAGCCTAGGATATCAAGACCGGAAGGGGCAAATAGGAAAGTAGGAAATAAAAAGGTAAGATGACCAACGACAGTGATCTCACCTATTTGTCTGAAGTAGTATGAAATCTCAGTATAACGGACTCGCCCAATGAAAACACCAAAACACCTCATAAAGTCAATGATTTTTAAATTACTGTCCATTTTGCTTACTTCCAAAACTCTGTATGCTCTGGTGTTATCACTATTCACAAGCTTACTCCAGTTTCTCTGAAAATGCTATTTTGTTTCTCCAGGCCTGTGCTTTCATCCAAGTCTTTTTCTTCATCAACTCACAAATGCTTCTAGGTTCTATAAATCCTTCATTTTCCATTCCTCCAAAAACCTTTTCCCTGGCCTCTCAATCTGATTTAAATGTGTGTGCTTTCTCTATATTCTCACTGCACGTCATGTTATGTCTATCACAGCATTATCAACCTGAACTGGACTCCCTCATTTACTCCCCCTTTTACACAATGGGATTTATCCCAATAGACTGCAAACTCCAGGGGTGCAGGAATCTTGTTTTGATTGGTCTTTGGGCCCTAGCACACCCTATAGGTAACTGCCGAAGGAAGGCAGGGAAAGAGGGGGAGAAAAAGGGATGAAAGAAAGACAGACTAAAACAAAGTTTTGGCTTAACGTCACAAGATTCATTAATTCAACAAATTTTTATTGAGAGCCTACTATGTCCCAGACACAAGTCTGGTAGCTGAAGATGCAACAAATAGCTGAAGGAGGTTGGAGTCACAAAAGCAATCCCTCTTCTCACAATATAGCCGAAGAACTAGATCCTAAACAAGCTCTACAATGTGTTAGGAGGAAGAAGTGGCGTGGAGAACTGTAAAGCAGCGAAAGTGGACAGGGGTCTTGGAGGAGAGGGTTGCCGTGAAAACCAAACTACCTCGCTTCCTATTCAATGCCTCACCATCAATCTTTATTATTTTTATTTCCCTTCTTATAAGGAATTCGTGCTTTCCTTCTTCAGCATCCCTTCCAATGGCAATTGTTTTGAAGTTCATAATTCTCGAGTCATTCTTTTAACCTCAGTCTTTTTTTCTGATGCCCAACATCCATTGGGCTATAAATCTGTCACATACTACTACAAGTTAGCCTTCTCCAAGTTATAACCCTGTGGTCCAGCCAAGATACAGAGATTCACAAAAATGCTTTCATCACGTCCCAGCTGGAATCTCTTAATTCGTTATTTGCAGGTCTAGCCAGTACCTCCTGTGAGCACTTGCAGTACAGGCATAACTAGGTTGCAATTGTGTGCTCGAGATTTGGACCTCTAATTACAAGTTTCCCATGATAAAGGCATCGGTGCACAAGTTTATGTGAACCGAGGTTTTCCCTTTCTCAAGCCAACTCATATTTTCTCCTGTGTAACTTGAATCAAAAACTCATTTCTCAAGATTTAAAAAAAAAAGTATTTTAAGTTTATGAACCACTGATTAATTCCAAAGAAACATTCAAACATCTACCACCACTCTTTCCTGGCCCGTGTAAGTTAATCTTTTATTTTTTCCCTCATTTTATCCATTGTAATACATTCTGGCATTCTCACAATAATAATGCAATCAGGAAACAGACGAACTAGCCTCTTAAGTAAACAGAGCCTGTTCTTTCTTGAATTAAGTGGCCTAAAGAATGCTCATTGCCCTCCCTTCCCTGGAGATTAGTCAACAGTTTGCGATTACTCAACGGTGTCATTTTTACTTTTATATCCCATGTGTTGGTGATTCTCCATAATGCATGCATTAGATAATGAAAGTTAGGGAGCGAGTTGGCTAATACAGCATGAGCATCTAATTTGCAACCCCTGCCCTAAGGGCTAAGGTGGCATACATCATTAAGATGTATGACACATATCTTCTTGTAAAAGCAATCTTCAGTTGGCACCAAATGATTGACTTGTGTGTCTGAACAATTCAATTCAAAAGAAATTAAGCTGTTAGTATGGACTTATTACTAAAATAATATTGCTCTTTACATCAACAAACAATCTTGGAACACTCTGTCTACAAAAAAGAATTTGAAGATTAGAATGTGTACTTTTGGCCAGGAATAGGATTGGGGAATCAAAAGTGATTCTATTGGTTCAAGTATTTTTGAGAAGAAAAAAAATATTTTAAAATCAAATCCTCTAAGGTCGGCACATGGTTCAAATTCATTTTCAGTTCCTTCATTCAAAGGGGAAAGTAAGGAAGAACATTCAAATCTCCAAGGAGACTATCACTGGGTTCCTAACCTCCAAATGTGTGCTCAAAAAATTGTCAGGGCCATGACGGGAAGTTATGGACAAGATAATACTTTTGCTGGTCATGTTATTTATTTTTCAGGCTTGTGTGGAAATACTTTGAATTGAATGGACTGGAAGTATTTGCGGTTTGACGTACCCTCTGTTAATGTTCCATTCCTAGACCTGTGCTCTCCAAAGTGCATCCTGTGATTTATTTTTAAGTAAAAATGTAAGCTGCAAAAATGCAACTCCAACTCGTTGAAGCTTGTAGATACTTTCAGTGACCATGTACCCAAGTGGTGAACACAGTTTTGAAAGGAGGGCGGGCAAGGGCCAAAGCAGTGTGAGGACCAGAGATCTCACCCGGAGCACTGCCAAGTCTTGTTGGGTGTGATGATGCATGTCTGAATGCAGCAATTATAGTAGAGAATGATAAGGAGCTATTCTTTCCATATTTGTTACGGATACTTTCTTGGCAAAAATCCATTCTTAAAAATACCATGTTAATTGAATTTAGGAATAATTCCATGTATTAAGCAAAAACAGTTATAGGGTTACTGCTGGGTCTGTTGCTTAATGTTAATAATGGCCCTTCTCTTTTTTTTGTACTTTAAACTACAATACAGTTGCACATATAATTCTATCACCCTCTCAAAAGAGCAGGGAAGGAAGAGATGGGTATTTTCATATTTTAATAGGCTATAAAATCTCCATTTCCCAGAAGCCGGCTTTCTGAAACCTGTGGATGTCAGGAACAGCTCCCGTCTCTGAAGAACAATGAGGGGAATATTTGGCGCCATCTTCTGCCTCAGGTGTGAGTTCTTTGAGGACCGTATTCTCTGAGTCTTTTTCAGCCCATGACAACCCACAGAAGAGCACTTCATGTTCTATCCCTTCACGAAGGGCCGAGGGAAAGTAAGTTCTATATCAGGCTCTTTCAGGCCTCGATGTCCTCGGAAGCGCTCCTACTCAATAAACATCCCTTCCAGGCCTCATCAAACCTGCGCACACTTACACTCAATCCACCTAAAGTGTCTCAGAGTGGAAGGGTGCAGGTCTTTTTTAGCAACCCCGAGGACTAAGAGAGTTATTATTAGTATTAGCATCCCGAAGTCAAAACAGGGAGCCCATGAAAAAAGCTTATTTATTCTAAACTCAGTTAGTTCTATATTAAAACCAATGTTACTTTCTTATAAGATGGAATGAATTCATGAAAGATAACAGGGTAAAAAGAGTCCAAATAATACGAGTCTAAGGAGACATTTGTGATGGAGAAAGGAGCAAGTTCTTCCTTGCTCCCCAAGGCAGCAACTTGACCTGCTCTTTAACTTCTTTGAAATATTTTGGATGAGATCTTTCAAAATCTCATCCAAAATGAGACTGCTGTGATAGCATACTTTCACATGAGCATTTTGTACTTAGTGAAGAGGAAGTTCATGAAGTATGTTTAATATTGTATAATTAGAATTTGAAGAAGAAACAAAAGTCAATGAGGGGATAGCTATAAAAAGTTAAATTAAAAAGATAGATTATTCTGTTTATCTTTTTTTTTTTTTTTTTTTTTTACAGTTACTGACGTTACAAAAAGAAAGCCTGAAACATCCACCCTTCTTGGTATTTCTCAATCCAACATCTTATTTTAATTTTCTTTTCTTCCTCTCCAGTTTTCTCATTTGCTTTTCAGCCAGAAGCTCCTCCTACCTACCCACACCGTGACGCTGTCAGAGAACATACGGCCGCTATGCACGCACCAGGGCTAAAAGAGAACACGGAACCTTTTGGGCCATTTGTTCTTGAAAACCTAACAAATGGGACATTTGTACTTCTTGAGGCGCATGAAAAGCATCTGTTAAAAGCCTGCAGGCTCCCTGCACCATGAACCGTGAAATATATCCCCTGCCCTTTGGAGATCAATCAACCAATCAGTCTCCTTCTCTCTCAGCCTCTCCTTGGAAATTCCACACTGTAGCCCCTCGGACTTTAGCTTTCCAGGCTTCCTGAGGTGCTTCACAGAGCGACACATCCTGCCCCACGTACACTCCACACGCTGGCTCCTCCATGGCACTTGGCAAGGTAATGCTCAGCCCGTGGAAGACGGATAACTCTACAGTCAAGGACTGCATCGAGCCTTTGTGAGCAAGCATGGGAAGGCATGGGAAAAAAGAAACAAAAGCTACTTAGACCATTCCAATGATACCAGACTATGCCAAAAAGCCTCACCCCCAAATTTAAATTTCTTCTGAAAGCCAGATCTCTTTGTGACCAAATGTTTCTCAGGGGAAGAAAATTGATAGCATATTAATTAATCAATGTCACTCCAAGCTACCCAGAGCAGTCCCTTTTAATTCTTTTCATTCTTCTCCCCTATTTTCAGCCACAGATAAGCTACAGTCACTATTCTATTCTGTAGAGTTGAGCTGAAGCCAATTATAATTTCATAATCGAGTAGAGCCTATCAGAGAGGCAGGTCACCACCCACTGAGACAGTGATGAGAGCTGCATGCACAGTGTGTCAGAACAGAGTCGAACGCCAGCTCCAACTTGGCTGGAGCTTCTGGTCATTAAGTAACTGAGGCAGATTGAGCTCGGAGCATCGTTACAGCGACGCACCAGCAAATCATGGGGTCCACTCTGAACCCAGTCCTATTGCTAAAAGCGAAGGGCTAGATCTGTTGTTAGATTCAATCTTTTATTCAACAAATATTTATTGAGCATCTACTATGTGTCAGGTACAATGCTAGGCACCTTGACACAACAGTCAAAAGCCCCTGTTCTCACAGAGCTCATGCTCTAGAGAAGACCATTCTCCTACCTAAATCCCCAGGCATTTTTATAAGAGTGAAACTGCACATCTCCTGACATGTACATTTAAAAAAAAGGACAAAAGAAAACCAATTTTCAGCCCTTCCCTAAACAGGCGCTCCAGTACACCTGTCTAACTTCGCCCTTACAGAAACTGCACCAGAAGGTGTCCTAGGCAGAGCAACCTGGCAGCAGGACATTCATTCAGACATCCAGATTCTTGGTGCCTGCGTGTTCTCTCAGGCTCCTTCAACACCACATTCTCTTCCAATTCTATTTACAGCTCAATTTCAGCTAAGCCCCCGCATCCATCCGTATGTTCACAGTCTGGGGGAAAGCGTTTTATCATACAGAATCCACTTATGATTAAAGACAAGCTATTCCCCAAATTCAAACAAACAATTTTGTTTAGTCACCTGAAATGCAGAATTTTAAGACTTGATCTAGAGACTGAAAGACATCAAGAATGGCAATAGCCAAGAATTAGCAACCCAACTGAGAACCAAAGGAGAGGAGGAGAGAACAAAATTAGAAATTTTTTTTAAAAAAAGATAATTAATAATAGCTAAAAGTAATGCTAAAGATGGTTTTAGCCCTAAAGGCCAGGCAAATATTTCTTGGAGAATATGGATACACCACAGTCTGGGCTGAGTTGGAAAACACAGATCTCATTCCTAGACACTTGCCTTAGAAGAGACAAGAGGGTCTTTCCAAGCTCGGTTTCCTTAGCTTGGAAATACATTCCCTCAAGTTGTCTCCAAGGACCAGCTGAGACAGTGTGTATGTCTATAACATACAGCATAGATGGAAGAGATCATACAGCGTTGGCTTCTCTGGGGTGTCAAACTGCACGGAACTCACTGGTGAATAATAACAATATTTGAAGCTGTTCATGGTTTTAAAGGGTCAAGAGGAAAGCTACTCATTCAAAGTAGAGATGGCAGATCACTCATTTCTCATTCGTTATAAGAAACACAAGGAATAAACTGTGCCTAGAAACTATTCATTTATTCATTCATCTAGTGAACACCTACTACTGAGCTACTATGTGCCCTCTACATTGGAGATAAAAATGGGAGCAAGAAGGATCAGTCCCTTCCCTCATGGAGCAGAAAAGTACTTACAAACTAGCAAAAACACACACACAAAAAAAAAACCCAACACGGATGTGTCATTCTTATATAAAGCCACACACCAAGCAGCATGACTTCATGTATTGTGCACAGTGGGCCTCCAACAATATTGGCTGTTTAATTTTCAAAATATATTACAGGCAGTAAGAATTTATCCTTCCAAAGCCCACAAAACCACATGTGCTATTCTAAAACTGCCATGCCCAAACACTATGTTGCTAGGTGGTTGTTATTATTGTTCATAAAAACCATTACAAATGTATCTAGTGACTGAGGTGGTGGCCATGGCTTGTCCAAATAGTAAATGATTTATTGATACCAGAATTGCTATTATGACATCCAAAGGCATTCCCGGGAGACAAGTCTGCATGCGTCCACTTGAAAGCATGCATTATCTCAAAATGTTTAATGCCTGAACAAACCATTTTTAGGGTGTACTTGTTTTATGTATTTTAAGGGCAGCTTAGTCACTTCCTCGGAGAAAAGGTAGGGGCTGGAGTCCCTATAGAAACACGAGAGAAAAAGCAGTGTTGAGCAACTTAAAACTCAAGATCCCCCTGGTTTTGAAGGGCATTGGAAACCTACAAGAACTCTCCCACCTTAACTGGGTCAGAACTTGGTAGCTCTTTACAGAAGATTCTCATGGACAACCTGAGCTATCAGGTTTCTAATGTGCTGTAAAAAAAAAAAAAAAAAAGTCTACAGCGTCCTATCACCCCCAGCGTGGGTGCCACGCACCACTGCCCTCGTCCTGAAGTGCTGTGTGCAGAGCTCCCCACAAGCCCTCCTGACCGCTTCTCCAGCCTCAGGTCCCATCACTCTCCCTCATGGTCTGAACTGCCTCGAGTACTTGGATCATCTTAGAACCTTTACACATATTCTTCCTTCTACCTAGACATCTTCTTCTCACTCTTCACACAGCTGGCGACTTCTCTGAGAGAGGCCCCCTGACCAGGCGTCCCCATGTGTCATTATTCTCTGCCCTCATGTCCTCCACATCCCTTCATTTCCAGCACACACTGGTACTTGAGTGTTTCTGTGTTTACATGTTTGCTCTCTGCTCTCCCCACTAGCATGTAACTGCAGAAGGTAGGGTAAGTGTGTGCCTATAGCACCGCGCCTGGGAAAGAACAGATGCACAGGGACACACTCACATCTCTTCTTCTCAGAATTTCTTTTCAGAAATCCTAACAGCATACCTTTCTTACAGGTACATCTAATAAAACCCTAATGCGTGAGCCTGGAAATGTCAATATTTTGGCTTTTCTAACTGTAGTCTTCTATGACCAGCACTTTCAGTCCTTTCTTAGATGTGGCCTCAAGAATGGCATGTGATTTTCACTTATATGTGGAATCTATAAACCAAAATTAACAAACAGACAAAATTGAACCAGACTCATAGATACAGAGTGGTGGTTGTCAGAGGGATGAGGGGTTGGGGGACTGTGTGAAAAAGGTGATGGGAGTGAGAAGTACAGCCAGTCGATGTGTTACTCTCACATTGATATTTCTCTATGTCTTTCTCTCTCTCTTCCACTCTCTAAAAATCAATGGAAAAATATCCTCGGATGAGGATTAAAATAATAATAATAATAAAGTACAGCATAGAGAATAGAGTCAATAATATTGTAATAACTGTATGGTGCCAGGTGGGTACTGGAAATAGTGGGGGAAACACTTTGTAAAGTATATGATTGTCTAACCACTATGCTGCACACCTGAAACTAATACAAAATAATATTGTATGTAAACTAATTGAAAAATAACATTAAAAAAAAAAGAGAAAAGATGAGCCCAGCTGGAGTGGCTCAGTTGGTTGAGCATAGTCCTGTGCACTGAAAGGTTGCTAGTTCGATTGCCAGTCAGGGCACATGCCTGGATTGCAGATTCAATCCCAGGTCTGGGCACATATGAAAGGCAACTTGCAACTGATCAATGTTTCTCTCTCTGTCTCTCTTTCTCCCTAAGCATGTCCTCAAGTGAGGAGTTTTTAAAAAGATGATAGATATATATATATAAATAGATAAATACATAGATAGAAACATAGAAAAAAAGAATGTCATGTGGATTCGATAAGTAAAAGCACCTTCCCACACACCCATAAACTGCCTGATGCCATCTTTGTAGACTCAAGTTCTCATACCAACCTGGAAAGCTGAATATATACTTTACATAGGTGTTCATTTTATTTTGCCGATTGGTAAGTTTCTATGATCTCTCAATGATTTTAGAACGCCACCTTTCTAAAATAGCTGAGTACTTTCCACATTTCACTGCTGGCCTTTTCCGAAGAAACGAGTTCACTCCCCCTTCTGTATCTGTATACGTCAGTATATGGAAACAAAAACCTTTTAGTAATCTTTGGCTAGCTGTTGTGACAACCAATGCTTTCCTGGGCTACAGTCACCACGACATTTTATGGAACTGGTTGTCATTCACTCCTTCACTTTCTCCTTCTTTTATTACTATTTGCACCACTGGAGTTTCAGCCTTCATTACAATTGCAACGATTGGGTGTGTCTTAAAGAAAAGCACATGGTTGATATGATGTCCAAAAGGGAATGTTGCACTTAATCTGAATAGGCGGCCCAAAAACTATGTTGTTCCAGTAAAATGACAAGTCCTCTCAGTGGAAAACATAGTCACAATGGGGCCTCTAAGTTTAGATCTAGTATTGGTGATAGTTGATAGTTTGATAATATTGTTTATGAAATAACACTTCCAACCAAGATTACTCTCACTTTCATGAGAAGGCAAATGTTAATAGCAAGTGTTTATTAAGCATGTATTATGTCTGTGCTAGGCCTCATACTAAGTACTTTGTATACTATCTCATGTAATATCCCAACAGTCTCACTAGGTAGGTTTTAGTACCCCCTTGTACAGATAAGGGAACCAATCAGGAACTTCCAAAAGCCCCACAGCCAACATGTGGCAGGACTTTCTTCAGGGTCAAAGTTCTTAACCCATTTTCTGGGAATTAACAAGCAATTTTAAAAACACAATGTCTCCTAACTAAGAATTTTAATTAAAATGTTCAAATTACTGTCATGTAATACTGACAAATTGGAAGGAGGGACTCTTTTGGTATAAAACTTAGTCTTGAAGGTCATTTCCCTATCATTTCCTCTCATTCATAAAAAACAAAGAATAACAACCTAGGAAATGGGGGAGCCCCATGCACACTTCAGGTTGGCTCAGTAAAAGGCTGTAATGACCGCTCAGAACCTTGACTTTTGTTTGGTTTTATGATAGCTATTCGGCTTGGCAGTGTGAAAAAGCATTGCTGAAAGAAATGAAGCCTAAATAAGGTCTGAAAAGAAATGGAACAGACCGACGAGCCTCAGAGGGAAGGGGGGTGAAGAGTGGGTGGGGAGCAGGTGGGGAGAGATGAACCTGGGAACTAATATGCATACTAGAGGCCCGGTGCACAAAAATTTGTGCACTCGGGGGGGGTCCCTCAGCCTGGCCTATGCCCTCTTGCAGTCTGGGACCCCTCGGAGGATGTTCACCTGCTGGCTTAGGCCTGTTCCCTGGGGGATCGGGCCCAAGCTGGCAGTCAGACATCCCTTTGGCAGACTGGCAGCCCTCGGGGGATGTCCACTTACCAGCAGGGAGCAGGCCTAAACTGCAGTCAGACATCCTTAGTGCTGCTGAGGAGGTAGGAGAGGCTCCCACCACCACCGCTGTGCTGGCAGCCATCAGCCTGGCTTGTGGCTGAGCAGAGCTCCTGCTGTGGGAGTGCACTGACCACCAGGGGACAGCTTCTGCATTGAGAATCTGCCCCCTGGTGGTCAGTGTGTGTCATAGTGACCAGTCATTCCCAGTCGTTCTGCTGTTAGGGTCAATTTGCATATTACCCTTTTATTATATAGGATAGAGGCCTGGTGCACGGGTGGGGGCTGGCTGGTTTGCCCTGAAGTGTGTCCCGGATCAGGGTAGGGGTCCCGCTGAGGTGCCTGGTCAGCCTGGGTGAAGGGCTGATGGGTGTTTGCAGGCTGGTCACACCCCCTTCAGGGTGGGTGTCCCCACTGGGGTGCATGGCCCGTCTGGGTGAGGGGCTGATGGCTGTTTTCAGCACACCCCCTTCAGGGTGGGGGTCCCCACTGGGGTGCCTGGCAAGCCTGGGTGAGGGGCTGATTGCTGTTTGCAGGCTGGTCAAGCCCCCCCCCCCCAGTGGGGACCCTCACCCCATGGAGGTTTGGCCAGCCTAGGTGAGGGGCTGATGGCTGTTTTCAGGCTGGCCACACCCCCTTTAGGGTGGGGGGTCCCCACTGGGGTGCCTGGCCAGTCTGGGTGAGGGGCTGAGGGCCATTTTCAGGCTGGCCAAGCCCCCCAGCAAAGGAAGCTCACAGCCTCTCCTTTCTTTCTTCTTTTTTTATTCTGGGATTTATTTACCTTCTATAATTAAAACTTTGTAGCCCTGAGTGGAGCTCAGAGCCGGCCAGGATGGGCGGGAAGCTTGGCTTCCTCCATCACCAGGGGCAACCCAAGCCTCCTACTCGCTCCAGCTCCGTCTGGGGTTTATTTATCTTCTATAATTGAAACTTTGTTTCCTTGAGTGGAGCTTAGAGCTGGCCGCGGCAGGCGGGAAGCTTGGCTTCCTCCATCACAGGGGCAACCAAGCCTCCTGCTTGCTCCAGCCATGTGGCTGCTGGCCGCCATCTTGGTTGGGTTAATTTGCATATAGTCGCTCTGATTGGCTGGTGGGTGTGGCTTAAGGTATAGCAAAGGTACGGTCAATTTGCATGTTTGTCTTTTATTAGTGTAGATATGCATAGCCCATGGACACAGAGTAGTGTGGTGAAGGCCTGGGAGGGGTAGGAGTGGGGTGAAGGGGGTCTGTGGGAAAAAAAAGGAGTGACATTTGTAATACTTTCAACAATAAAGATAAGTTTTAAAAAAGAAAATAGCTCTAATTCCAAATCACACTATTTTTAAAAAAAATTAGAGAGTTTTTTATGGTGTTTAAGGGTTATTTCCCTCAAAGAGGGCAATTCAACATACTGCTTTGCAAAGTGAGTTTTGTGTTATTCAGATATATAGATAGATAGATGATAGATAGATAGATAGATAGATAGATAGATAGATAGATATAGATAGATAGATATTTATATGCCTCTGCTTTTTATTTTTCCCCTAGTACAAGAAGAAAGTTCTAAAATATTCCCAGCTTTTCAAATTATGCTTGCAAATCATTATACAAAGATTGAATCAAAATTTATACTTGGAGGACCATGGCTTTGCCTTTGTTTTTTAAAGTTCACTAGTTTTTAAAGACTATATCACTGGAATCCCTAACAAGATATGAGCTTTTTAAATTGAGATTTTAGGGAAGAAATGATCCCTAAGAACGAATACATATTTATTATAATTTTTTTTCAATCTGGGTAAAATTTGCCCCCAAACCTGAAAGCCTTCTCTTTCAGTTGAGTGTCCTACATCGGTGAAGATCAGCAGTGTCTCCTACGAAAAGGCAGGCAAGAGGACAAAGGCTCTCCAGGGACACAGAGAAATGGCCTATTTTATGAATTGCACCATTACAACATTCTTTATTTCCTGAGGAAATAAATGTCCCAACCCATTGTTTACTTATAAAACTCTTCTGAAACAGTTCAGAGAGAAGGGATTGCTGCTGAGGGAATAGGAGAGGAAAGTTGGAGAACATTTCCTTTCATGTGTTCCACAGACTTCACTTCCCACGCATTTCAGTTATCAATGTCCACACTCACGTTTCTATATGAAATACAGATGTATGGGTAGGTACTGTTGTTCAGAGCATCTTTTTTAAAAAGCTTGTATCAAACAAATATACTAGGTATACTAGTATTTACCATTGAAATACTATCTCTCAGCAACCTCAAGATCCCACAGTTTAAGTAAGTCAACAAAGGTTTAATAAACAACTCTTCACAGCACTGGGTTTGGTATTCAGTGCCATAGGAAGGAGCATCATAGTTTTGTTCTTTGGTCTATGAGAAGCACCATAGCCTGGCTGGAGATGTATATATAAATCAGTGCTTTATTAGCCCCAAAACTAGAACTAGATTAGCCACATTTATTTTTTTTTCCTATTTTTTTTATTTTTTTTTTATTATTAGTTAAGGTATTACAAATGTGTCCTCATCCCCCCCATTAACCCCCAACCTCCTCCCCACACACAAACTCATGCTCCCATCCCCCTGTTGTCCATGTCCATTGGTTTGGCTTATATACATGTATACAAGTCCTTCGGTTGATCTCTTCCCCTTACCCCCGCCCTCCCCTACTTTCCTTCTGGGGATTGATAGCCTGATCGCTGTTTCTCAGTCTTTGGGTCTGTCCCTTTTCATCAGTCTATGTTGTTCCCTATAATCCACAAATGAGTGAGCTCATGTGGTATTTATCTTTCTCTGACTGGATTAGCCACATTTATAATGTCCATATGATGGGGTCTGACAGGCCAAATTTACTTTGCAGAGAAAATACAGAAAAAAATATATTCACATGTATCCTACATGATAAAACCCTAATATGCAAATCAACCAAACAGTGGAACAACTGGTCGCTATGATGCGCACTGACCACCAGGGGGCAGATGCTCAATGCAGGAGCTGCCCCCAGGTGGTCAGTGTGCTCCCACAGGGGGAGCGCCGCTCAGCCATAAGCTGAGCTCACAGCTGGCGAGCTCAAGGGCGGTGGCTGGAGCCTCTCCCGCCTCTACTGTAGCGCTAAGGACCCCTCACGGGATTGTCGACTGATGGCAAGGGGTCCTGGACTACAAGAGGGCACAGGCTGGGCTGAGGAACACCCCCCCCTCCCCCCAGTGCATGAATGCTGTGCACTGGGCCTCTAGTTTACATATATATTCATATTTGTGTATATATTCATATTTATGTAAATATATACATATATATGTTTTCAAATTAAGAGGTCATTTATATTTCATTTGATGAAGAAAATATTTTTTTAAGAAAGGTTAAAGTATTATAACTTGCTTATAAGGCTTCCCAAAAGACATGAAAAAGAAGTCTACATCATTTTATTAGGATATAAGTATATCAACAAATGTACATTAAAAACATTTTTTGACAAGGTGAATGTGCTCATTCCCTACCTCTTAGGTAACATAATTAAAAACCATTGTCCCACCCTAGTTGGTTTGGCTCAGTAGATAGCCAAGTTAGATTCTGGTCAAGGGCACATGCCTGGGTTGAAGGCTTGATCCCCAGTAAGGGGTGTGCAAGAGGCAGCCAATCAGATTCTCTCTCATCATTGATGTTTCTATCTCTCCCTTTCCCTTCCTCTCTGAAATCAATAAAAATATTTTTTTATAAAAGACTATATTCTTTAAAAAACAACACACAAATAAAACCTTCCTCCCCAAAGACAGGGACTGTCTCATCCAATTATCTTAAAATATAATAAAATGCAAGAAAACAAGAAGTCATTAGAGGAATGAAAATACTAAAATGGCTGATGTAATCCTTAAAGTAAATGACAAAGACCAAAATTTGAATAGATGCATTGACCATCAAATAGAAATGTGGGTGGGGTCCAGGTGGCCAGAGGTGGTGATGTCGGTGAAGTTGCATGGAAATTGATGGGCTTTCATGGTGGAGTCCCCTTTGTCAGGAAAGAACTGAGGAAGAATAAATCCTTAAACCTGACCTTGAATGTAAAGTAACCAATCTAGAAAAGGGGGCTCTAGCTCTGAGAATATCCAATACTCCTAGTTTTTAATAAGTAGTGCCCCCAAGGGCTGATAAGAATCAGAGGGTATACATGCCAACCACATTAAACCATTCAGATTATGAATTTATCACTACTTAATGAGATAATTCAGCTTGCCTTGGTAATACTTTAGAATATTAAAGAACCAAACCCAAGAGAATGGGTGTTACCTACTGCCCTGATTTATGGTCCCATGCGTCCTCTTAGGAACACAAAAGGTGAGTTACTACATGATGAAGATCTTCCTCCAAACCCTAGACATTTTGACAAATACTCATCTACAGATGAGGATCATATATGGATTTAAAACACCTATCTAGAATATGAAGATGTTGTCATGGAGATGTCAAATGACTTTCAAAATGCTTGTCAAGATCAGAAGCCAGATCTTTAGAATAAGAATGTTAAAGGTGTTGAGGGAGAAAGGGAGGGAGGGTAAAATTAATGGATTTGAAAGCGCTGGGTTAAACTAAGTGAAAACACTCACCTTCCTGCAGGGCTCCCGGGAGCTAGTCTGCGAATACACCAGTGCCTCTCCAAGACGAGGACATGGACTAGCGTTCCCAAAATGCTACGGCCATGGAAACTTCATTGCACGGAACCCCCATAGGAGTAATGTTTTACAAAAAGTACTTTGGCACATCATCTGGGCCACAGCATCCCAGATATGTGTTCAATATACATTCCTACACCCAAAGCAGCAGGCTCTCTAGAGGCCATAACTCCTAGGGAACGCAAACACTAAGCGTCCTTGCTCAAGGACTCGCAGTCGAGCATGTAAAATCAGGGAGGGTCTCCAGGCTGCTAGCCACAGGTTAAGCTGAAGCAGTTTCAAGAAGCAGGCCAGTCCACAATTTATACTCACAAAAGAGAACTCTCCAAAGCTCAAAACCCTGCATCATACAGATAGTGTACTGAAGCACCATTCAGTAGAATAGAGGGGCACCACAGAGAGATCTGAAATTCACCCTCCCTTCTTTTCAGTAAAGCAAGTTGGCATCATGCCCCCTCTTTCTCATAGGAGGATTCCAACACGGAGAAAGCTGGCAGAGCAGGGACCTCCTGAGGGTGGCTGTGTGCTCCCTTTTCCCAGCCAGTTCCAGCCTCTGCACCTTTGCACGCTCTTTTCCCTTCACCTGTACTTCCCCTCACCTACGCTGCCTCACTAAACCTTTGCCCTGCTTGGTTACTTAATTATTTCATATATCCATTTGTACCTTTCCAAAAAAAAATATTTCAAGAACCTGATGACAAAAATCACACACTTCTTTTTGGTTCCATCCTAGTGCCTAGCTTAAGGCCAAGCTTTTATGAAATACTTGCTACAATTGTTATATCTAAATAACATGACTACAAGAGATTTTGCTTATCACTTACATTTGAACAAAATTCTATTTCTATGTCCTGAGAAATTAGACTCTCATCTGAGGTCTCTGATTCTGTTTTATTATTATTATTGGTTTACTTTTAAATAACAATACAGGTTCTGTCTCTAAGATGCTGCTCTCTTAAAAGTTGAAGAAGCTGCAGGAAGAAGGGAAATTGGAGACTTAACTGAGACCTTAGGAGAAGTGCTGATGTTACTAGAAATAAGGTTCCAGAGTGTGCTGTCCAATAGCCACATGTGGCTATTAGCTGGCCCAAGTTCATATGTGGCGTAATATATGCACTGGAGTTCAAAGACTTACTATAAAAAAGAATGCAAAATATCTCAATAATTTTCAATACTGAGGATCGATTAAAAAAACTTTGGGATATGCTGGATTAAACAAAATATACTATCAAAGTCCATTTTACCTGTTTCTTTTGATGTTTTCATGTGACTACTAGAAAAGTTAAAATCACTTATGTGGCTCACAATACATTTCTATTGAGTGTTGCTCCAGGGTTTTGAGCACCCAAAACTAAAACATCGTCCAGGAAAAAAGAATGGTCCAAATATTAAATGTGGCCACTAACTTATAAAAAAAAACCTTTCTTTTTTTTTAAAGATCAGAGTGCTAAAAAAACAAACAATGAAGTTGAAAACAAACTGTCTTTGAAGATGAAACCATGATACTAAATCTTTGATCAAATTCAATAGCTGCATTCCATTATTGGTTTTGAGAACAGAAGAGGATGTGAAAACGGACATTTCCACCAAGACCATAGATATCACATTCTAAATCAAGTGTGACACTGCGATTAGAATTTGCAAAGGGGGTGATGACAATCTGATCACAAGGCTCTTAAATCTCATGCACACCAAGAGTATCAAAGTGTCTGAGGTTGCAAAAGATGGGTAGGGGGTACTTGGGCGAGAGCTGAGCTATCACTAGCTCTCTCTCTCTGAGAAACTGGGGGAAGACCACATTATGATGACGAGTCATGAGGACGGCTTCCAGGAGGCTGCTCAGAACACATGATATATAACCCTGAAGTCTGCAGGACACTGGGGACTGTCTAATGATGGAAACTGGCTGCCCTGCCCAGCTGACATGGCTCAGTGGTTGAGCATCGACCTATGAACCTAGAAGGTCGTGGTTCGATTCCCAGTCAGGGCACATGCCTAGATTGTGGGCTCGATCCCTAGTGTGGGGCGTGCAGGAGGCAGCCGATCAATGATTCTCATTCTCTCTCTCTCTCTCTCTCTCTCTCTCTCTCTCTCTCTCTCTCTCTTTCTCTCTCTCTCTCTCTCTCTCTCTCTCTTCCCCTTCCTCTCTAAAATTAATTTTAAAAATATTTTTTTTTAAAGAAAGAAACTGACTGCCCTGATGCTGACATGGTTCTAGGGAGAGGCTACTACTGTCAAAGTTGGTTTGTATTCCAGAAATTTATTGTGGCAAAAAATGCAAGAGTGTTTTCTGCCAGCTAGCGGTGGGCCACTGCAAGGGAAAGCTGGTGTGGAGTGAACTTAGATCCTTCCTCAGAGGACCGCCTGGAGCAGCAACGAGGCTTCAAATGGCCAGAGGTACCATGGACGAAAGAACCTGTAAACAACCAAGAACTTAGATATATTTGCTCACATTAACCCACAGGGAAGAAATTCTGAAAGGGACAAAAAAATTTCATCCACCAACAGAGGAAAAACGAGCCCACGAGAGGGACAGAGTGGGGACAGTGCAACTGCTTTATCACAGCATCCCACCAGTCCTGCGTCTTCATGCCAGGCATGTGCAGCCTCGCGAGGCATGGTAGCATATGTTCCCTGTGTGCATACAGTGACTCAACTGCGAAAACTGAATGTCTATGTCAACAGATGTGGTTTCTGCAGCTATTCTAGGACAATCAAGTTTATTCAATGACCCACCACCTGCCAAGTGCTGCCATACCACTTCAGATGCATGGTAACATTTAGGGCATTCTGCCTTTGCTCTCTGCACCCTGGTATTTAGTTTCCATTTAAACTAAATACCAAAAGTGAGGCTCACAGAGGGCTCCAATATACTTTAGGAACAACAGTGTGTATTGCTGGTTACCTTTAAGGGAAACAAGATGCCTAGCTCACAGAGCCCTGCCTTCCAAAAGCGCTCTGAGAACAGGAGATGGCCTGCGGCAGTTACACTAGGGACTTTGGTGACAGCCACCTAAAATTTAACATTACGTAAAATTAGTGTCAGAAATGCAGCTCTACAAAACTCACTGAGAGAGAGGAGAGAGAGAGAGAGAGAGAGAGAGAGAGAGAGAGAGAGAGAGAGAGAGAGAGAGAGATGCATTTCATTCATTAATTCATTCCAGAAAAAAGCTCCAGGGAAAAAAGCATGAGAAAACCAGGCCCTGATTCTATGAAGCACCTTAGACAGGCCTCTGTGAGAAGGTCACGTTTCTAGCTCCTTTTTATGAAGAAAATGTATCTGAAATGCACGACCTGGTTATGTGTTGGGACCGTTATATGTTAGTCCTTTCCATTCATTAGATACGATACAATGCAGCTTTTCTGGATTCACAAAATAAATGCTTATCAATTGTTTAAGGATTGTTTTTTTTTTATAATTGTTCAATGAAGTCATTTAAAAAGATATCTGTGCAAAATTACCAGTTTTTTATCATCAGGGAAACTAAATTATGATAAAGACAGTTTCTTATATACCAACTGCACATATGAGGATGTAGATTTGAAAAACAACAACAAAAAAAACACACACATCTTTTCCACCTCCGTTAACACTGCAATTCCAAAAAGGAGTCAAGTATAAGGAAGGAAGGCTTAGTTCCCCTTCCACTGTCTGCTTCTCTGACAGAGAGAGAATTATGGCAATACTTTCATTTTTATTCTACTCCACATTTGCCCCATTGTTCTTTTTCTTAAAGCAATCATTTCAACAATGCTTTCCCTTAGGCTTTAGCCACGGAGAGCCCGCAGAACAGCCAACAGACATTCTTGATTTGGCAACAACCCAATGATTGTCTTCACAGTTTAGACTTGGGTAGGAATTTAACACTGAATGAATGCATCGGAATTTAGGAGGCTCCGTGTCCATGCTTACACTCAGCAGCACGCATGAGGACCGCCAGATGGAGGAATCAGAGAAAACGTTTTGTTATGCGCATTCATGCTTCCAAAAGGCTTCCTCCTCCGGTTCACAGAAAGTTTGCCATGAAACAGTAATCCACTTCCATGTGCTGCAAGAGCCATGCAAGACAATCCTTTTCGCTGCTTTTTAATGAGTCAGTTTTTGACCCCAAACAACTAAAGTGCTTGACTATACACTGATGTCATTAGAGCTGACACTATTTTGTTTCTAAAACTCAAATGCCTCCCAGAAAGAGAAGGAAAAATGGTCATGTGCTCATTTTAATGTATTGCTGACTCTATGAAAGTAATTCTCCAAAAAGTGGCTCAAAATATGGTTTGAACAGTCCTATATAATAAAAGGCTAATATGCAAATCGACCAAATGCACTGACCAACAGGGGGCAGATGTTCAATGCAGGAGCTGCCCCCTGGTGGTCAGTACTCTCCCACAGGGGGCGGGCCGCTCGGCCAGAAGCTGGGCTTACAGCTGGTGAGCGCAGCAGTGGTAGCAGGAGCCTCTCCAGCCTCTGCAGCAGTCGGACATCCCCTGAGGGCTCCTGGACTGAGAGAGGGCGCAGGCCAGGCTGAGAGACCCCCTCTCCCTCCAGTGCACCAACTTTGTGCACCGGGCCTCTAGTTGTAATATAACAATAGAACCTTCCATGGTACCTACACTGAATGGCAATATTCATTTTGTATGTCTACATTTAGGAATGTTGGTTCAGTCCTTCAGAGTCCCTTTATTTATATACTATGAACAGACAGGAATCACCCTCTTTCCATGAGTGGATTATCTTTAAAATATCAAAATCAGCCTGGCCGGCTTGACTCAGTGGTTGATTGTTGACCTATGAACCAAGAGGTAACAGTTTGATTCCAAGTCAGGGCACGTGCCTGGGTTGCAGGCTCGATCCCCAGTGTGAAGCCTGCAGGAGGCAGCCCATCAATAATTCTCCCTCATCACTGATGTTTCTATCACTCTCTCCCTCTCTTTTCCTCTCTGAAATCAATAAAAATACATATTTTAAATATATAAAAATCAATAAAATGGAAAAATATTCCAAAACCCTGCATTAGATGCACTTGAGCAATATTCAAGACCCCTCCCTTTCCTTCGGCTTTAAACTTATTTATCAGAAACTTAATTCAACTCTCCACCCAACTAGACAAATTTCTTGAAGGGCTTTTAAAAAAATATGACTTCCATTTAAAAACTCATCGTTCTACATTTCTTCCTCTGTTCCTCAGAAAATTCTCTGCATTACTAATGGCACCTTCCCAGTGATATCCAACTGTAGCACAGCAATCCCATGCACAGGCTTATGAGACAAACTGGCTGGGTTCAGCTTTTGATTGCACCACTTACAAGCTGTCTGACCTTGGGCAAGCTATCTGACCTCTGTCTGTCTCTGTTTACACCTCTATAAAATGGGACTCATTCTAGGACTTTTCTCATGAAGTTGCTGCAAATCCCCGAAGTACCGCATTCAGCACACTCCCTGGCACACTCTAAGTGCCCAGTACACACCCCCTGCTATATCAAGGGCCTCTTTGTGATTTCCATTCTTTCTTGACCCTTTGACGAGTGAAACAATTGCCAAGCGATTTCTTGAACTCCTTCTTGACTTGAGTTTCTTTAACTTAGTGCCCGCCTGGGTCTCTTGCTTCTCTTTGTGTTTTCTCAGTGTCTTTCTTTTATTGTCTTCTTCCTCAAGCTTATTCATCATTGTCCCTCCCCACTTCCAAGTTCAGGTCTATCACCATCATTCTCCCTTTATTACCTTGAGACGTTTCATTCACTACATGATTCACTGTGTTTAATATAAGAGAATTTAACAAGATTTTAAATGGCTTGCATTCTGAGGCAAGATGGCAAGAGAAAGTGTGATTCCACACAGTCTGTTGACAGTAGCTATGGCAATAAACAACTAGCTCATGTTATCATTGCCAAAACAGACACTGACTTCATTTCAATACTAATAACAACTGCTAACATACTGTACCACAGAGCTTGGGAAATGATCAGTTTTACTGGTTACTCAAGACCCAAGCAGAAAGAAGGTAAAAATGGTGAGGGAGGGAGGAAAGAGGAATCAGGAAAACCATACATTTACAGAAAATGTAAATTTACAGAAAATAATTATAAGATGAAGAACAATGAAAGAAACTTAGGATATAAAAGAAGATACAAGAGATTCTATCTTTGATAGAGAATATAGCAGGGAGTGGGAAATGCAAGTGCTCACAAGGGCTAAGAAGCAAGCTAAATAAATCAAGTGGGCAGGATGATAATAGGGAGTGGTGGAGGTTGTGGTAAACCGAAGAATGTAACTAAAGGCATTCGCATTCAGAAAAGTAAACATTGCAAGCCAAACAAGTCACAGGCCTTTACTTTTCTTCCTCTAGTGCAGTGATAGGAATTAGTGTCATTGTTACCAGCCCAACGAGGCTGACTAGCCAAGAAATGTTTTAAAAAACATATTTATTTTACTGGCTAAAAGCTGCAAGTAAGACAAATTTACTTTATAATCTGATTGCATTTGCTGAGTGAATTGTTATGATTCATAATTCAAACGTGCATCTACTGCTCCTCTCCATCACAGACCAAACCACTATGTCCGTGAATGAAGATTCACTTATTGGCTTAAAGTGAGCCAAATCCTTCCCAAGTCATTCCCAAAGGGTACTCCACACTTGTATCGGCTCCCTAAGGCACTTAGAGGTACATAAAAGTTCCAAGATTTCCCAGGGACAAAGCTGCTTATTCTAAGAAGGACTTGTTACTGACATATTAAGTGTTCCTTTCATGTGCATTACATCAGGACAGGAAGTTGTTTATTTGTTTGTTAGTTTGTGTATTGCCACTTGCTTTGGACCAAAACACACCTTCCTTTTCTGCATCCTTGTCAATTGAAAAATAACAGTCTTGTGACCCTAAAAATATCACACTTGTGAAAGATGGGGCTGAATTCAATTAGGCATCAACAGTGTAAACTGTGCTTACAATAAACCCAATGAAAAATATCCAGAACTGTCCCAGTGAGCAAACAACAATTACTTCCAGGAGATACTTATTCGGGTCTGATAATCATATCTCCAGGTTTCCTCGTGCTTTAAAATAAGTCCTGTTCAACATGTATTGGCCGTGTGCCATGCATCAGTAGGAATTAAAAAGATGAAGCCATAGTTGCTGCTGAAGAGCTTACTCTCTAGTGGGGAAGTGGACAGGGAAACCCACTTGGGTACCATGGTGATGTCCCGACGAGAGGCATGGAGAGAGAGCTAAGGAAGGATGCGGAAGGAGCACCAGCCCCAGCCTCCGGGAAGGAAGAGAGGGGATTAGTAAAGCCTTCCTGAAAGTTCATTTTTAAAAATAAAAAGTCACATCCCAATTAAAACATAATACAACTAGCCTAAGGCAGTTTAAACTAGCCTAGGTAATAAATGAGGTAATCAGGACACTATCCAACACAGAAGTCACACAGACACTTCCCTACACTTCCAGATGTATTTGTCCTGACTCTGTCCTACATATTTGGTAATGATTCCTGAAATCACAAATGTACATTTGAGTAAAAGGATATATTGCCTCTAATTTTTGTAAAGAGGGAAGCAGATGAGTTTCCCATGAGCAGAAAACAGTGAAAATTCTATTAAGGGAAATACAATTCTCGAATCCAAAAGACTCCCCTCTCCTGTGCACTGAAGGAAATTATACCCATGTATCACCTCTCCCGTTGAAGGTCTGGGGCTGCGCATTCAGGAGTGGAGCAGGCAAAAGTAATGATTAAAGAGAGCCCACCTTCTATCCCCTCATCTCAACTACTGCAAATGCCTGAAAATTTGCCATTTAGGGACTAATTTTATTTCGATACTGCAAAGACCCCACACCTCAGTGCAAATTTCAGGGGAGGTGACCGAAATGCTCTCTAAAAGTTGGAGAAACCCCTGAGTAATATGCCAGTTTTAATTAGTAGTTTAGTAACGTAACCCTTTCATTTCATTCCTTAATCTTGGTAGAAAATCAAGTCTTTAAAGACATAACTATGGGATGGTTAAACACCACATCCTCTTTATTTTAGATTGGGTTATTATCAATACCAGAACTATGGGCATCAATATCCTTTGCTGCAAATTATTAATCACTTTCTTAGATGTAAAATAGCCTACAATTTCATTATATTAGTGATTTTTTTCTAAAACAAATTGAACCTAGTATTACCATTGCAGAATTATTTTCACATACCACTTTCTCAATTTACACATTAACAATTTTAATCTCAACAATTTAAATCCTACAACATCTTCATTGAGTAAATAATGAGGCTATAGTGATACTACCTAATCAAAATATTTATCTTTATTACTCTGGATACCATTAGACAAATATTAGCTCCAAATCAATAAAAATAATCTGTGCAAGTTGTAAAAAGAAACGGTTTTAAGAAGGGCTTCCAACATGGTACCAAATGCAACATAAAGGCCAAGAGGCCACGATGCATCCATCACACATCAATACCACACAATGGTTTATAAATAGAGATACAATGTTATTTATCAGCAATCATAGTAATTGACCTAGAGTTACTTGCTAAAATATGTATTGTTGCTTTATCAACAAATAACTCAATTTAAATAAACTTGTAAAAATAGAAACAGAGAACAATTTCTCACATACCACTCTCTGCTCTTTGTATTAAAATAACATATATTCAATATCTACTACTGAATCTTTACTTTCCATCTTCGAATAAAAAGATCTTTCACAACATTGGATACAAGTGATGATGCAGTTTAAAAAGTTTATGAGTATTTTTCAATGAATACTTTTCATGAGTACAGTATTTTTGTAGTTTTGTATGAAATAAACCCTCTAAACCAGAAATGGGGAACCTTTTTCCACCAAGGGCCATTTGGATATTTATAACATCATTTGTGGGCCATACAGAATTATCAACTTAAAAATTAGCCTGCTGCATTTGGTCTAACATTTAATTAACTCACCCCTAATGCCTTGGCAGGGCCAGACCAAATGATTTCTCGGGCCTTATATGACCCACATGTTCCCCACCTCTGGTCTAAACCTTCGCTATAAAACTGGGAACGATAAGAAAATGGCTATGAATGTGGAGACAAAATGATCAAAAATACCATAGTTCCGAGGATGGGAAGGAGACTCAAGCACATTACACATCTCCACACAGCTGCATTTGTAGGTAAAACATTTGTTTTTATTAGGAGCAGGAGTAAGCATTAGGCTTGAACACAGAACATTCACATTCAAATTAAAGCTTATAATTATGTAAGCAACCTTCTCAGATGCAAAAGTGAGGATGGTGACACCCTTCAGCAGGTGCAGAGTGCTGGAAAGCCGCACACTGCCGTGGCAGATGCGCGATATTTCTACAGTGGATTCTGAATGTTGAGCATCTGTGCCACTACAGCCTCCAACAGGTCCTAATAGATCTTTAGGTGTGTTTTTCTTCGTCCTAAATTTTCCCCTTTCTATACAGATGTTCTGTTCAGAACCATTTTTCTACTTTACTAGGATAATAATGAGCTCAATGTGGGAAATTCTCCTTCTTCTACCTTGATGCCAACTGGAACTTATGCTCACTCTGGAGTCCTGACTCCATTGGAAAGAATAACTGAATGACATAAACAGATTTAGAACCACTGTCTTATCATCCTAGGATCCTTCCCAGTGACAATTTGGAAAGCCCCCCAACATTGAGCCAACGTCATGAAGCAGCAGCACAAATCCAATGTGTATTTAAATCAATAACAGCCATAGCCACCAGAACATCTGTATACCAATTCATTTTTTACAAATTACCTCTTTCACACTGGGGTCCAGTAAAGCCGTAAGTGCACGCACATCGGTTTGGGGCCACACACCTGCCTCCGTTGAGACAGCCACTTTCACAGACAGCTGGAAAACAAGGAGAGAGGAGCTGAGAGGTCTTCTAATGCTAATGAAATAATTTCTGTCCCCTGAAAGGACAACAATAAAAAAAATCTAAATAATCACTGTGGTATGTGTTACTCTACAGTTCTAGCTCCACCATGTCCCTCTGTCAACTCTTAGATAAAACTGCCTGGGTAGGTGAGTTTGTACCTGTGTTAACTCTGGCAGTTTCATTCCAGGAAGCATAGGGGCAATGCTTTCAGTTCTGCATCTAAAATGGTGCTTTATAAAAGGCATCACTGAACTCAAAGATACACAGAACATTTTGAGAGTTGCCAGAAGGGAGGGGGATTTAGGGGGTGGGTTAAAAGGGGGAAGGGATTAAGACATACAAATCGCCAATTATAAAAACAGCCATGGGGATGTAAAGTACCACAGAGGGAACACAACGAATAACCTTGTAGTAAGTAGGTATGGTATCAGATGGGTACTAGACTTACCGGGGGAATCACTTCATAGGTTACATAAATGTCTAATCACTGCTGTACTTGAAATTCAAAGGAAGCCAGGGCTATTGTTAGTAAATGAGTTAACACATGCAAAATCTGAAATGTGCCTAGCACAGAGTAAGTCACTCAACAGATGAATGATGTTCTGGTTGTTCATTGTTATCTCACTCCCCTTCCTGGCTCTACTTTGGGCAAAAACATGGTATGCATAAAGATCCTCAAAACCTGGCCCATGACTTCCATTCCATGCAATATCTCCATTCCCATAACTCCCCTTAGCACATAAGCTCTAGCAACACCAAAGCACCCGCCATGTTCAACAGCCCATGCTCTGTCATGCTCCAGTACTGTGGCCCATGCTGGCCATCTGCCTAGAAGGCCCATCTCCCATCATCTGACAACTGAACTCCTAGCTGACCCTCAAGACTCAGCTGAAGGGTGTCCCACACTGGGGAGGCTGTCCCCCTTTTCTCTCGCCAATTGGAAACAACATGAATAAAAGCTCATCCTTAAGAATTCATCCATGTAATTCATCTATGTAATGAAATTCAGCCATTAAATGTATTTTTAAATGTTTAATAACATGGAATATACTTCTAATAAAATATTTAGGGGAAAAGTAGTATGAAAAAGTATGCATAGGATAAGATCTCATGTACCAAATATGCATTAAAAGACTAAGGGATATCTGAAATGATGGGTTATGGATAATTTTATTTTTTACATTTTTGAACTGTTCCAAATTTTTGCAGGATATATATCTTTATCTCGGTGTAATAAAAAAAACACAAGTTTTTGAAAAGGAATTTTTTCTTCTGAAAAGCACAAGGACTAATAAAGGAGCAAACACACAATGAACTGTTCGTGAATGAACCAACAAACTGAACACCATGTGATACCTATTAGAGTAGCAGAATCTAGACTAGGAAATTAGAGAGATGCAAATACCATTGATCAAGATAAAGGACACATTTGAGGAGAAATATGAGATTGATTTCTTTATTTGAAATGCTTCTTGAAAATTCAGGTGGACAGGGTCAGTGATCAAATGGAAGGTATACAGCTGGAATGAATAACAATTCTGCACCTGTGGTGGTGACTGTAAACCGAAGGGATAAGGAAAAGTGGGCTGGTGAAGACAAATGAGAGGAAAAGGAATCAAACTATCCATTCCCAAGGTTCCTATTAGAAATTTGGTGCTTAGTGTGCTGGGTAAATGACCTGTTCACCAATAAGCCACTGGACGTCTATGAAAATGTCATGTCCCAGGTAATCAAAGAAAATCCATTGGTGCTTATCTCTGTATTCTTTTGGCCTATATATCTGCCTACATGTCTATCTACATGGATTAACATCTAGAATACTTACAGCTATGGTTTACTTACGTTGTCCACAGTGAGTCCCTATGTATCCTTTCTGGCATATACAGTGATCATCGCTGCAGCTACCTCCATTCATACAGCGAATATTACAGTGTTGGACTTGAAAAGGAAAAAGAAAAGAAGAATGCTTTAGTTTAACAATCTAAGTACATAGATTGCAACAGTTCACAGAAGTTGATTTGCAGTGATTTAAAGAGAAAATAAAATTATTTATCAAGATTCATATATTTATTCAGAAGTAACCTAATTGGCAATGATAAACATGTTATTGTTTGTATGTATAAAGTAATTTACAGTGCAATGTAATTGTTTCTTTGATATTTAATCATGCTAAATGACTTCCCTAATTTAGCAGAACTTACCGCTCAATATCACTTCTGTAATTTGTACCAAGAAAGTAGTGTTTTGAGTAACCATATGAGGCAAGATTACCACGGCAATAATTTTTATTTTAAAAGATTTAGAATTCCAGCTAGGTGCCCAGGAAAACAGTCAGAGTGAGAAAGTCCAAGGAACTTTGTTAAAAGAAGTTTTGGCGACAACAAGAAAGAAGGGGAAAACCCTACAACAGCATTGAGTCACAAGAATCCTGATAATGAAGGCCTGCTGGACTCGGCTCAGAAAGAGCTGCTTGCTTCAACTGTAACCTTAAACCAAATAAGACCTGCAGTGTTTGAAATTCATTCTTCATCACATTGTCACCTACAGGAGTGGGGGCTTCAGGGCCCAGGGCAGAAAGACCGCAGGCAGGCAAGCAGACCTGAGAGAAAGCTGGAGTAAAAGACGCCTATGAGCATGATGGCAAGTCGTGGGCTCTCGTTTCTCTAGAGTTTAGGCTGTCTCTATTGCAATCATGCGAGCATGCTAAGAACTCTTTCAAAATCCAAGGCTGTTCCTTAGGCCTCCAGAAACAGTAACTACTCTACTTGGAAAAGACTAAGGCTTGCTTGAATCCATCATCAATCCTCGGTGACACATCCCTATACAAGGAGGCCAGGCCAGGCATGGGAAGTCTGCCTTACTCTGCCCTGTCCTCAAAGTGGTGGGGGTAAATTTCTAGAGAAAAAGGCTCAACAGTTTTACATCGATAAACCTCAGAGGGAAGGTAGGGGAGGGTGGGGGTAAGGGGGAGAGATCAACCAAAGGACTTATATGCATGCATATAAGCATAACCAATGGATACAGACACCAAGGGGGTGAAGGAATGAGTGGGGGGTTGGGGGAGCAAGGGGAGATAAGGACACATATGTAATAGCTTAATCAATAAAGAAAAAATTAAAAAATCATTACATTAAAGAATTTTAACAAGGGGGGTGGGGAAGAAGAGAATCCTTCTTCTGTGCAAGAGCAGACATCAGGGGCTATGCTCCTTCTTCTGCTCAGTCTTCCTGGAGCATGGAAGCCAAATCTCCCAGGAGCAGAAAGAAGACTCCAGCAGCCTTGTGAGGATCAAAACACAGCTGCTGACTCCAGGAGAAAGGACCATTTCATCAGGAGCTACACAAATCTCAGCATGACAACGGGGAAAGGAAGGGGCCAGAACTCAACACTTGCTATGCCCTCACAGAGCACCAAAGAGTGAAGTCACATTGAAAGTGATGCACCTTTGCAAGAACATGTCACACACTGACCGAAACACCATCAAAGGCTCACTCTCTCTACTGTATGAAGAACAACCTCCATCTCTCAGCATCAAAGCCCTCCTCAGGAAGGCCCCATGCGCCTTTCAGGCTCCTTTGCAAACTCCTAATATGTCCTATGACTCAGTCCCCGATCTCCGTATCAGTCATTCATTCACTCAACAAATATTTCCGAGTGCCTACTATATACCGGACAAAATGCCAGGCACTTTGTTTGCACTGGTCTCTTCGTGGACTCTCCTCTCTAACCTGTCTATTTGTCTCTTGAGCCTAACTTTCCACCCCCAAACAGAAAGCATACACAGTTCTCACAAAATCTGAAATCCCACCTATCTCCAATACCCACTGCAAACATCTCTTTTCTCCTATGACATTTCCTCATTTATATTCTCTCCTCCCTCCCCTTCTTTCCCTCTGACTCCAGAGTACCTTATTCTTGTCTTTTGAAATGTATATTATGTCACCAAACCTATTTTTTAAATTATTTCTCCCATCCTCAGCCCATTTATCTGAGAGCTTCTTGAAAGTGGGAAGCATCATGATCATTAATTATACGCCCCCCGTAAGTGCTCAGAGTAGCCCTAGCCTATTTATAGATGCTGTAAAAACTTTATTAAAACTGCCCAGCCAGTGTGGTTCAGTGGTTGAGCATTAACCTATGAAATAGGAGGCCACAGTTTGATTCCCAGGCAGGGCACATGCCCGGGTTGCGGGCTCAATCCCCAGTAGGGGACATGTACAGGCAGCCAATCAATGATTCTCTCTCATTGATGTTTCTATCTCCCTCTCCCTGTCCCTTCTTCTCTGAAATAAATAAAAACATATATTTAAAAAAAAAAACTTTACTAAATTAACACCTATTTACGTAAATCGTGCTACCTGATAATGATATCAAGAGCCATGCTAAAAAGCTGAGACTGGGAATTTGCCCATTGTGTCCCAAGCACTTATATAGCCCCGAGTACTTTGCTGTTAAAAATATTTTTATCTTTATTTCCCCGTGTGTAAAAGCAGAAATAACTCCTTTGTTGAAGAATCATTATAGAAGTCAAGCAACCCAGGAAACTGATTAAAACAAACTGTTATTTTAGGCTCCTATATTTCCATTAAAACGTCTCAGCCAAAATGCTTTTAACTAAAAAAACTATCTGCAAGTACACAGAGGAAATGATTCGGTGAAAAATTTGGATAGTATTCTAAGTAGGTCAGGAAAAGGTGTATAGTTGCTTTAAAATTTGAAGTTAAACTTAGCTCCATCCTATCTTAGCAAAACAGCGAGGACTGGGAAAGGCACAGGAAATGATGTCATCTGTCAAGCAGCAGAGGAACTCAACCCACAAACTGATTTCAATTAAAGTGGCTCATGCCAAAAGCTAATTTCCATTCCCACATGAGCAGCAAAGCCATTTAGCTACTTTGAGATAAAAAGGCTAACAGCAGATTAAATAGTGACTTTACATTATTTGTTCAAATTAGAAACTAGAATTAATTCTTCTTTTGAAGAAGAATGAGAAGTTTATATTTAAATATAACAAATATAATAAAAAACCTCTCTCATATGCTTTTATATATTTTCTGCCCTGTCTTTCAAGTGAACTTTTTCCAGCATGAAATATTCTTTCTCCTTTAAATTATAAAAGAACTTGGTCAGACTTGTGAAACACTAAAGTATGGTGAGTCCAATGGTCCAAATATACCAATGAGCCATGGCTCCCAGGGGGGCAAGCTCATCAACAGAGAGTAGATCTTAATCACACCTGCTTTGCCACAAATATGTTCACCAGAGAAACTGCATTCTCTTTTAAATATATTTTTATTAATTTCAGAGAGGAAGGAAGAGGGAAAGAGAGATAGAAACATCAATGATGAGAGAGAATCATTGATCGGCCTCCCCCTGCACGCTCCCCACCGGGGACCAAGCCCGCAACCCAGGCATGTGCCTTTGACCAGAACTGAACCTGGAACCCCTCAGTCCACAGGTCGACGCTCTACCCACTGAGCCAAACGGGACAGGGCAGAAACTGCATTCTATGTGCGTCTCAGTTCTCGAGGGGAAAGCAGGCACCCAGGACCTCACTGCACAACAGGAACAGTTTAGGGAGTATATGCACACCAATTGGTTGTATTTTTTATTGAGTTCTGCCATTGATGCATATTCTAAATTTACTCTGATGTGAACAAGAATTCCAGATGTCTGGCAATTTGGAGACCAAGTTCTGTGTCTCTACAAATGGCAACTGAAAAATAATAGCTCTACTTAAAACCATTAAGATGCTCTAAATTTATCAGATGCTCTAAGTACCAAGTGTTGGTGTGCAGGCTGCCACCTGAGGTTCATGAGGCCCAGTGAGGATTTCCCCTTGAAGATGGAATTAACCTGTATCCATGTAGCATCCCAATGAGTTTCATGTTGGCTCCAGATTTCAGTCATCCCACACTTATTGAATGCCTTCCATTTGACAGGCATCAGGAGGAGTAGAAGAAACTTTCTTTAGATCATGTCCAGTACAAATTAATTCTTAAAATAACCAATCAAAAGAGAACAATGTGAGCACACTACTGGAACAGGATATGCCGGGCTGGCACTAAGGTCTAAATACCCAGGTAACGATTTTCTTTGGGATGCATTAGGTTGGAAATGATTCCAAAACCTGCCATTATCTTGGCAGGCACAGGGGCAGACAGAACACTGGGAGCAATTTGCAAATAAGTATGTGTATGGGCAAGCAGGTGATTTTAATTTAGGAACTAGGAAAGGCACAAGACAGACAAATCAAACAATTGGACGGACTTCTTGACTCTCTGCCTGAGACAACAGTCCATAAGGGCAACCAGAATCATTGAAGGGCAAAAAAGATTTTCACAGGAAGAGATAACAGCAATAACATTTTCCTTAAGTGCATAAATATCCCGTGCTGCCTAAAGACACACTACTCAGAAGAGTAACTTCACTAAAATATCTAAAAAAACAAACCAATAAACCAACAAACTCTCCCTGGCTGTGTTGCTCAGAGGTTAGACCGCCAGCCCACTCACCAAAGGGTGGAAGGTTTGACTCCTGGCTAAGGACATGTGCCTGGGTTACAAATTTGATCCCCAGCCCCAGTCCGGGTACATGCAGGAGGCAACCAATCAATGTGTCTCTCTCACTTCAATGTTTCTCTCTCTCTACTCCATCTATCTCCCCCTCCCTCCCTCCTTTCCATTCTCTCTGAAAAGCAATGGAAAAAATACCCTAAAGTGAGTATTAACAAAACAAAACACACAACCTAGCAGAGCTGGAAAAGGGCCAGAGAAAGGCAAGTTATATGAAAACAATGATAAGGGCACTTCCATAGAGGATAGACTAGAAAGCAAAGAACTGAATTGTGTCTATGGACCAGTCTAAGTAGATTCTACCCACTCCTTTCCTCCCTGATCATATAAATCCCACACTTCCCTGAAAAACTGTTCAAAGGGTCACTTTTTCCAGACTAGCTACAGCACCTTCCCGTGCTTGAGGAGTCATTGCAGTTTCACTATGTGGTTGCACCACATTCACTCAGACCCGATAACATGCTGCTCTGGAATTGTTGCCCGGGCCTTTTCCTTCTTATATCCTTAGAGGTTGGATTCCTTTTGGGAGTACAAGCACACCAAATTCTCACTGAATCTGAAGTGAATTGAAAATGATAAAATTTAACGAAGTATAAAGATGCCAATACTTCCCAAACCGACATATAGGCTTAATACAATTCCTATCAAATCTTAGAAATATTTTTTGTAGATACAGACAGGATTAATCTAAAATATATATGAAATGGCAAAGGAACTGGAATAGCTAAAATAAAGTTTAAAAAGAAGAAAAAAGTGAAAAGAATTCATCTACTCAATTTTCAAGACATCATAAGGCTATGGTAATTAAGACTGTATGGTATTAGAGAAGGGACAGTGGATCAATTAAATAAAACAGTGAACCCAGACCTACATAGACCTACATAAATATGGTCAACTAATTTTTGACAAAAGTATAAAAGTAATTCGATGGACAAATTCATGGATCAGTCAACCGTGACAGATCTTTGTGAGAATTAGGATTACTCAGAATCCATCTAGCCTCAGAGACTCGTAGAGTAGAGAAGGGTCCTAAGAGAGCTGGAATTAAAGTCTAAAAAATCCATTGTTGTAACCTTGCCTAGCCAACCTTCTCTTTTTACCCTGATGCCTCAATGACTGGTGGGAAGACTCCCTGTAGATTAAGGGAAGCCATGTCCTTAGTATCTAAAGGAATTGTGGACTGACACTTTGGACCTTCTGGAAATGTAGTTTCTCATTCAGACCACTAAGGAGTCATTTCCAATTTTCAGATTCACAGGACACGCAAATCAAAAACAACCTAGAAGAACTGCCTTCCTTTCATTCTTTTAATTTTCCAGTGAGAAAACAAAGGCCTCAGAGGTCCTACAACTCGCCTACACCTCTTTGACACCTGTCACAAACCAAGCATAAAACTTCTAATAGGAAAAATTGGTGAGATTATTTAAATTTACCCCGTTTTCATAGAATCACAAGTAGTGAGTGCAAACATTTCACTGAGCTGGGTTATCCTCTACTAGCAAGAGAGTTAGCAAAGTGATCCATCCACATTTATTGTCTACCACACCGTGGCCAGGAAGTTCTACAGGAAGGTATAGCTCTTCCCTAGAACACCACTTCAAAAGATCAGAAAGGGGTTCTGATCATCCCCAGTTACCTTAATGAAAAACATTCTGCCCTCTTTAATTTTTCAAGCTATTTAGAAAATATTAGTTCATATAAAGTCCAAACCAACAATATTAAAGGCTCCAAATGCCTCAAAGATTCATATGATCCAAATTCTCCTCCTCACACTATTCTGATCCACAAACTACTTTGTCCAGTGTCCGAGCACCACAGATGAACCCAAACCTCTTTAGAGAACATCACCCAGTAGTCTTAAACTTCAATCTCTAGCCTAAATCTAGGCACAAGACTACCATTCCTCCCACTTCACTGCTAGCATGAGGTCTACTAGGACCACAGTTTTCCCTTCTGGTCTTATTAACAGCTGTCTCCATATCTCATGACAGAGATGTCATTACTTGACAGAAATCATTAGCAGCTCACACTATCACTGAAGACCTTTCCAGCTGGCTACTCAGTTTTGCCATCTGGCTTTATTTTCTTCCCCCAGAGGAGTACGGTGTTGTTGGTTGGTTGAAGGACCTATTTGAGAGATGGTTCTATTCCCAGCTTGATATGTGGATTGTTTCCCCAACCCTGAGGCTCTCACTCCTCAGCAGCAGCCTGAGGGCCATCCTGATGAGGCTAGAGACATCCAACATGGTCCTGTGCTGCCAGCTGACCTCTCTGCCTCTTTCTATTTCTCCCACTCAGGTGCCCTTGATATGGCAAATGAACTTTCTGTTGCTTGGAAGACATACATTCAAAACCAAGCTGAGATAAAATAAGAATAATCTATACTCAGTGAAATAAGCAAATGAGTCCCAGCTCAAGGTGGGAATTCTATCCCAATCGGTCTGTGTATAGTTCTAGGTTTCCATCAGAAACAAATTCTGAGACAATTATTTCAATGTGAGTTGTTTTATTTTAGAAGTAATTTCAGGAAACACTGATAAGAGAGTGGGAAAGGGAGACAAGGAAGAGAAGGAAGCTAATAAAGTACATTATCAAGCCTATTCCTACTGTGTTCAAGTGGGGAACTCCAGGAGACAGTGCAGAATACACCTCATAGTGATGCAAACTGAGAGGCAAGGAGGCGAGGGCACTAACATTCTCCTGTCATTGGTTAAAAGTTGCTTCTGGGGCCATTAACTGTCCCCATTCGCACCCCCAGCCTTTCCATCTTGCCCTGCATGCAGACCTGGCATGCTCCCTAGCCAGGAAAATTTTACAGATGTCTCAGGCACAGTCAACCCATGAAAGCCAAGGTACGTGAGTGGGCACCGAGAGGGTCGACTACCAAGCACTAGTTGCCTTATCCTGTTAACTGGCTTATACGAGTCACACTTTAATGTCAGAACTCTGAGTGGATGATGAACCTTGACTCTGCGGAAGTCTCTAATTGCAGTAAACCAAAGAGAATGAACTTATTTCACAATACATTCCCTTAAAACCTTGTCAAAAGCAGAACACACTGTAAGGGGAGTGTCAAGGTGTTGAGGAACATGAACTTCAACTTGTTAACAACCAATAATGACTCACCTCCTTCCAACCCTCCCCCCCTCACATCCCCTAATTCACTGCTGAGGACCCCACACTTAAAGAACAAGCAAGCAAAGTTCTGAGGAATGAACTGTAAATATTTGTTTGGCTCACAGAATGAACAAAGTGATAAAATTCTGAAAGGGAAAATATGTTTGTGCTTCAAGATAAATCACCCCCAGAAACTGCAATAATGGCTTCTTGCATTTTCTTCTTGCAAAGGCAGGGGTCTTGAGATTTTTAAAAAGTGTTTAATCAGATTCATATTTCAGTACCACAAGGAAGAATGCCTAGGTTGAGCCAAAATGTTCATTAAACAACCATTTCATTGAGCATCTTTTATGGTGTTTACATTGGAGACACAAAGATAAATAAGGCAATGGCTACACAGAAGAAGGTCATAATCTTTATATTACTCATAGTAACTATGCCCCATATAGCAATTTCCCTATAAAGAGTAAAGAAGGGAAATGGGAGGCCAGATTAAGCAAAGTCATTCCAAGTATTTTGGGCAAAACGGAGAAGGCAGATGTTCTCGTGAAAAAAATGTATTGCAGGCAAGAGAAAAGCCAAATGCAAATTTAGGAGAAAATAGGGCATAACCACATAAAATAATATTATATATAATAACATGTTATACTCACTGGATCTGGAGCCACAGGAAGGAGCTATCTGACCAGATGGGCAAGTGCACATATTCGGCCTAGAACAAAATCCATCCCCACAGGAATGCCGGCAGATGGCTGTGAATAAAACCAGAGGGTGGTTAGCACACGGTTTCAGCTCACACTGACTGACAAGGACCCAGGCCTCAAATGAGAAACCTGGGATCTCCGGCTCCTCCCTAACTCTGTCATCGTGACTTATGGGACCTTAGGCCTCGGGTTTATTCATTTGCAAAACAAATCATTTGGACCAAATAAACTCTGGCTATAAAATTTGGTAACTCCCTTATCCATGTCAGTGGTTCTCAGCCTCTCTTGGCGTATTCCACAGCACTCAGTCTATCCAGGGGCCCAGACATCCTATGAAGGGAAAACAAAAACACAAATCCTGCAGCTAAACATACTTAAATACCTACAAGCATTCTGTTTTTATAGCAACACTAAGATTTAATGATACAAAAATTACCACAGTATTCTTGGAAGTCTAGTTTATCATAAATGCTTAATCTTTAATAATTTTATAAAAATACTGAGGCCCACTGGGCCTCCTTCTCTAGATCAGACCCTGTTCATTGAGAACATATGATCTATGGAGCAGCTCTGATCCTGCCTTCTATCCAATTGTGAGTCATGTCCACAGTCTGAGAGCAGACGTCTGAAATCCACTGCAACAGTCCTGCCTCCACAGCCAGGAAGCTGTTTAAACTAATATCTTACTGGTACCAAATGCTTTGCCAGTAGCCAAAACAGTAAGTCTAAATGGCAAATGATTTCTATTTATCACCAAACTAAGACTTGGTGACTATTTTTAATACTCATAGGCATGATCCTTTCCTCAAACTCCTACACAGCCTTGCAAGAGGCAAATGAGATGGCAAGGCTAAATACAATACACTTGATAGAAAATGCATTGAAACATCAAAACATCCACGGATGGAGACTAAAAACTACTAAGAAAAAAACTGTCAAAGCATCCTATAAACATTTTTAAATATCTGGATAGCATTTCTCAGAGATTCTACAGAATACCAGGGAAAAGGTTCTGTTGTTAAGTTCATTTAGGAAACTCCAAATATCATTTACATCCCTGTTTTACTGACTCAACTTTGGTTTTGAAATACATGGCAATGTGTTAAATGAATAAGTTGCTTTTGGTCAGAATCAAAAATTGGGAAAAGGACCCTGGCCTGGTAATTCAGTTGATTAGAACATCATCTCAATATGCTAAGGTTGCGGGTTCAATTCCTCGGCAGGACACATACAAGAATCAAGCAATGAATGCATAAATAAGCAGAACAATGAATCTCTCTCTCCCTCCTTCCCTCTCTTCCTTCCCCTACTTCCCTCTCTCTTTCTCTCTCTCCTTTCTTCTCTCTCTCTGCCTAAAATCACTTTGGGAAAAAAGAGAATTGGGGGAAAGGATTAATTTTTTCAGCTCACCAAGTGAATATTTATTGAAAGAGTCTATTCTTATCCACATACCACTGTTAGCCAAGTGAGAAGATAGATTGAGTGATTCCTTAGTGTCCTTTCAGCTGTATATTCTCCCATTATACTAATGAAATTTTCTGAAAACTGAAAATTATTTCATAGGTATGATGACTGTAAAAGTTCATGGAGAACAGATGCCATAACTAATTTTTCATATCTCCATTAAATAACATCTGGCCTGGCATGTGGTGTACCACTCAACATTTGTGGGCTATTCTGAGAACCTGGATGTTTGCCACAGAAGCACAGATCCCAGAGGAATCTCTGGCACCACTTGAGTTCTTCCCTAATATTTCCCCTGGTCTTCATCTGATGCTCTATCTGCCTCCTTTCCCCTTTGTCTAACAGGAAGGTCTGCCTGTGGCCTTGACCACACAAACTCAGCATACAACGTTTGGGTAGGCTTGTGGGTGGCCAACGAAGAAGTTAAAAATAAGGAAAACAGCAATGGTGACCTTCTTTCACAATCCCTTCGAAGTGATCATGCAATCTATGCAGTCAGGCACAGCATATGTGATGACATGCAACACTGACCAGGGTGTCCCAGTACCCTAAGGTCTATTCCTGTATCTCAGAAATACTCCAAAAGAAGTCACTGAGTTAAAGGATATTAATGGTCTGATCCCATTAGTGTATTTCCCATCTGGATTCAGAGAAAGTAGGGAAATCTTAGAGCTGGAAGGTACTGCAACATATTACTGGTATGCAGATACAAAGGACCAAACATTAAAAATCACCAGTCAACCAAACCACAAAGGAAGAACATGAAGAATGACAGATTATCTATTTACTTACGAACGATACACTGATTTCCACCAGGTAAGGTTTTCCATCCAGGGCAACAGTAAGCGTTATAACGTGATCCACAGACATTGGGTCTGAAACAAAAACAAAAGCAAAATTCAATGATAAGAAACCCATAAAATTTAAAGAAAGAACTATAACCAAAAAAAGCAAAAAATTCCTGAGTTATAAGAATAGGATGGCCCTGGCCAGGTGGCTTAGTTGGTTGGAGCAACATCCCATCCACCAAAAGGTTGCAGGTTCAATTCCCTGTCACACATACCCAGGTTTCAGGTTCAATCCCTGGTTGGGGTGTATACCTGAGGCAACCAATTAATGTTTCTCTCTCTCCCTCTCTATCTAAAACATCAATTTAAAAACATATCCTCGGGTAAGGATTACAAAACTTCTTTAAAGAACAAGATGAATCTTTGCAGACAGAGAAAAGTAAACTCATGGGACTCAATGCTGGCTTTTTAGTTTGAGACACTTTAACATATTGATATCAATATGGATATCCCTTAATATCACCTGCGCATATAGTACATCAAAGAAATAAAACACAGAGATGCAAAATACAGTGCCTTCTATCCCAATACACAAATATAAATGTTTGTAGAGCTATAGAGGGGTCTAATTTAAACAATAAACTTCCGCCCAACTGGCATGGCTCAGTGGTTGAGCATGGACCTATGAACCAGGAGGTCACGGTTCGATTCCTGGTCAGGGCCTGGGTTGTGAACTCAATCCCCAGTGTGGGGTGTGCAGGAGGCAGCCAATCAATGATTCTCCCTCATCATTGATATTTCTATCCCTCTCCCTCCGCTTGCTCTCTGAAATCAATAACAATATGTTTTTTAAAAAAAACCACTATGAAATTTCTAAATAAATATTTAAAAAAACAATAAACTTCCTACCAATCTAGTTAAGAAAGGGCATCATAAAATATATTGCATGTATGTCTTTAAATTTCTATTCATTGAAGCTGTGTACATTTTTTTCTATGGCCCAGTTCACCTCTAAAAAGGAAGAATGACCGCATTCTTCCCTTCACCAGAATTACAGGAATGTGAATCCTGACATTACTCAGAATAAATAAAAGCCGAAACACATAAATATTTCTTTAGCCAAAGTTTGGAAACACAGTTGATACCCACAGTTACAGGAAAATAAAGTCAACGTCGCTCTGGGCTTCTTGTTTACAGACAACTCATCACACATCTTAGAGCAAAGCCTCCATTCAAAATCCAGATGATCCACATTTAAAATTTTAAGGAGCAACTGGGTAAGGATCCAGCTAGTTCCACAATGGCTGCAGATACTTGGCCTGAACATTCATGCTAGTTCCTCGAGTTCAGGGACTAATGAGGAAGGTCAAATGTTTTGCAATCAATTTCACAAACCAAGAGCTATTCCAAAGCTTTCTGGAATACTGTAGCCCCATAAGCATAAGCCTTTAAAAACAAATGCACAGCTAAAGTGTATTTCCGGTTGGTGTGAACTCACACATTCTCCCTATGTATGCAGAGCATCTTCCTCTGAAGTCACTACTTGGACCACATGCAGGATTGAGAATGCAGGTAAGGTCTTTGTCCTGTCCTGCACACCTTTGACAGCCTAAGAGAACCTGGAACACTGCAGGATAAAATGCATACTTCAGGCTTGCTGATGCTAAGGTCAGAAAGAGAAGTAGAAAGAAAGATGGAGGGACCAGGCTAAGGGCCCTAAATCCATACCCAAGAGCCAGGGCTTCTCCAAGGCTAAACAGAAAATGATTGAATAGAGACTTCATATGTACATTATATGACTTTAGGGCTTCTGGTCCTTAGTTTATTTCTCTATACATTAGGATAATGAAATATGTGTGTCAGTTGAAATAATGGATATGAAAGCTCCGTGTATGAAAAAGACAATGAAAATGCAATGTATTTCAGGATGGAATCATCTTCTAACCTAAATTACCTACTCAGCCAAAGGAACCATAGAAGATGAAAGAAAGGAAGGAAGGAAGGAAGGAAGGAAGGAAGGAAGGAAGGAAGGAAGGAAGGAAGGAAGGATGGAAGAAAGAAAGAAAGAAAGAAAGAAAGAAAGAAAGAAAGAAAGAAAGAAAGAAAGAAAGAAAGAAAGAAAGAAAGAAAGAAAGAAAGAAAGAAAGAAAGAAAGAAAAAAAGAAAGAAAGAAAGAAAGATCTTATAAGAATTCTTAGCCAACAGCCATCAATCCTTTGCCCCTCCTGTGAAGTAGTGCCAAAAACTTTAGTTCAGTTGCCCCAGAATTTCCTAAGGCAACTCAAATTCTTGGAAAGGATGATCAGAGGAGAAGATAGGGTAGGGGGCTAGGTGGTGGGGGGGGGGAGGCAGGGAGGTCACTCAACCCTCTAAACTTCATAAATGTCCTCTCCATCTAAAATGACAATCCAGGCAAAAGTCAACCACCTCAAACTTTCCCCCACCAATAGCCCATTTACAACAACCCCACTGGATCCAGTCCAACCCCAAACCAAATCCTGGAATGGCTTCAGAGGGCCCCTGAGCCTTTGCAGGGTGTCCTGTGTTTGGAGAAACGATGTTTTTCAAACAAAAATCAAGACATATTGTCTGACAAGAATGAGTATATTTATGGAGTAACAACACACATAACAGGGTGAAAAAGTTAAGAAAAAAAGAATCAGTAATTTCAGTCCTACAAAGCAAGATATTCAAAATATTTTCCAAGGTATTTGACAAATCACAGAAATAGAGTAATTCTTTATTGGTATTTTTAGTGTTTAGAATCAACCTACAGAGGAAACATGTTAGATGTTATATCTATGTGAGCTATGTCCCCATCTTTCATGGCAAGAAGCCAGTGGGTACTGTTTAAATCTAAGCAGATAGGTACAAGCAAAGTAGATGGTGCTATGCAGATAAATATGAGAATAATTAAAAACAGAAATGGTTAAAACTTGTTGCCTAAGAGCTGAGGACCTGGGGAAGTGGAAGGATAATTCTTTTGCTTTCTCAATTTTAAAAAATTTTATTTTTATTGTTGCAAGTATTACAGATGTCCCGTTTGTTTGTGTTTGTTTATTTGTTTGTTTTTCCCATTGACCCCCCTCTGCCCCTCCCAGGCCTTCGCAACTCTATTGTCTGTGTCCCTGGGCTTGCTTTCTCACTTTAATCCCATCCAAAACTGTTTATTTTTAAAATATACACTGTTATACTTTGATCATCTTTTTTAAAAAGATTTTTAAAATTGATTTTTAGAGAGAGAACAAGGGAGAGGGAAAGAGAGAAAAACATGAATGTGGGAGTGTAACATCAATTGGCTGCCTCCTGCATGCATCCCACCAGGGATCAAGCCTGCAACCCAGGTATGTGCCTGACCAGGAATCAAACCAGCAACCGTTTTGTGCATGGGATGATGCCACACTGGCCAGGGTCATAATTTTTTATTTAAAGCAACAACTTACTTTAAAATCATAAACATCTCATCTCAAACAAGTCACTTTCTGCTTTACTAGTTATCACAGTCCCTTTTTTAGTTATCACATTTTCCTTTCACTGCATTTCTTAAGATGCTAGATAATGTTGAATTGTGACTTATTTAGTTTGCATGTTCTGACTTTTTATTGTGTTTCATAACTTTACCCTTTATAATAAGTAATATATCATTTAGTTTCAGTTGTTTCAACCAACATCTTCACCTGGTGACTGTTTTAATCTCATTCATCCTTTAACAACACTAAATACTACTATGTTATATGACTAAATGCAAAGTATTACAAAGATGTTAAGATTTCGCCTCTGCTGACTTTGGTCTTGAGAATGGCAAAGTAACAACTCATTCAAGCAAGCTGGGTGGCATCTGTGCTACGTATGCACATAAAAGAACAGCTCCAATTCTAGAAATAAATGAGTGTCTTATTTAAGTGGGAAAGCACTAACACATGTAAAGTCTAAAGTAGACATGTTGAATTATTTCCATTATGAAAGACATTAAGGTTTCAGCACAACAATTATTAACAAAGAAGATACGTCTTTAATGAAGCTACGTGTGTGTGTAAATGGAAGTGTAGCGTTCATATACCTCTCTCTCTTCCTTTTCACTTCATCAACCAGACCCACTAGCGCACCACCAAAAAAAAAAAAAAAAATGTCAGAGTTACAGCCCCATGAAAGTGGCAGGAGCATTCAGCAAATTAAAGGTAAAAGTTAAAGGGTAAAGAACTTCATGCTAAATGCTAAAGATACATTACTTTATCCCATGCTCATAGCAGCCCTTTGAGGGGAGTTCTATTCCTGTTGTCTTTAACATGGAGGAAACCAGGGAGTTGGAAGGTTACACAAACTACCAAGGTCCCATAGCTTGGAAGTAGAGAACAGGGATTTGAACTCAGGAAACCTTACTCAGAAATACACCCTCTTAAGCCCTATGCTAAGGCAGAAATGTATTTAGGAAACAAGATGACATTTCATGGTGGCATGAGTAACAAAAATCACAAAACGTCCATCAATAGACCAAAGATAACGCATAAATTACTTATAGTTGTATTCTACTAGTTCATGGGGGGGAAAGAGGAAATACATTTACATGTCACGTCACCGCTATATATTACTTTTTTTTTAGTTGCTAAGTCTTTATCTGTAACTTCTCTCACAAATTGCAGTGAATATTGCGCTCTGCAACAGCCCACTTCCAATCAGTGTGGGGGATGGGTGAGCCTCAGCAGGCTGGATATTTGGATCCAGTTCAGACACAGCACTCAGAGATTGTGTGGGCTAGCGAGAGCCCCTCTCAATGGAGCAAACAGCTGGGCTCTACCACGTCTGACCACATTATTGCAAGAATTGGCCTCTGTGCAAAATGTCTGCAGTGTGTCCAGATTCCTTAGCCAGAACCCACTTCTGCGAGTCTGGCCTCTCTTATAGCAAGATAGCCTTTCTGTCTCCTATCCCGAGTGCAAACTGCTTTTCAGACAAGATGGGGGTAATAGAAACAAGTTCAGGGGCTCTTATTGCATCCTCGTGCGTTTCTTAGGCTGTGAACTGATTAAGTCCTTAGGCAAGGAGAATACTAAATATTAGATAAAGGTGAATGAGGTGGACACTGCCCCATGAGTTGCCTGCTTTCTTGAGCTTTGGGGTAAAAATTATGATTTAGTCCCCTTGAGTATAATCATGGAGGGATATCAAAAGGCATATGCCCTACATAATGAGTAGGGCCCAGCTGCCCATGTAATATGCCTCAAGGCAAGATCTTAATATTCCACTGTTCCAGAGTTTTACAAAAACTTAATTTTTAAGGTAAAAAATATGATAGATGAAAAATTATAATACACAAATGAACTACATGTATTGTGAACCACACATCTTGACTGTATTAGTTCTTTGACAAAAATTTTTATCAAGATAAAAAAGAAAAGAAAAATCATGTATACTATCTGATAAAGGGACCCCACTACTACTCCAATAAACTTTGCAAATGCTCTCTCTTATTTTAGTGCTGTATTCTGGCCCCCCTCACTGAAGACAGAGGTCAGATCTCCCAGAAGTGATCTGAATACCACATGTGACTGTTCCAACCCATCTGCCAGTCACAACAACTTGAGTAATGAAACTTCAAACCCTGGTCATGAAAACAGCTCCCATGGCCTCCTCAAGCCTCAGCCGGGCTCTCCAGACCCAAGGATTCATTTCTGGGTTGTCTGGGTCAACACTGGCTGGGATGGGACAATCCCAGTTTCCTTCTTTGAAGAAGCAAGCCAGCCAACCTCTCTAAGCCACTTTATGCCGTTAAAAAGAACAGGAAGATGAACAATTTTGTATTCTGGTTTGCAAAACCTGAACTACTAGCTTCAGATCTCTACCAGGCAGGCCTACCTACCTGCCACTCTCTTCTTCACCTGTACCCTCACTTTCCCCTTCCGGCTCTGCTCCTCTTCGCTGTCTCAGCCCTCATTAATGCACATGCCCCTGCACCCATGACATGCACATGCTAAATCCAAACTCTTCTCCCATCTTTCCCTTTTAATGTGTCAGTCCACCTCTCCCCATACTGTTAATCCCCACTCCCGGATTAATCCCACCACCTTGCAATCTATTAACACAATTCCAAACATACCTCTCAAAAACCAACATATGCTATACTGTAATTATATATTTTAAATAATTATATGTCTAGAGTCTCATCCCTGCCCCCACCCACTCTGATCTCAGACTAATAGTTCTTCAAGCAGAGAAACTATGTCTGTTATGCCTAGAATATCCTGGAGTCTCTTTAAAAGCACACAGAACTAAATAAATGCCTTATTAAGTACAAAGTACAATTAACAAAGATGAACACCATCCCTTTGGTGTCATAAATAGGCCAGCTGTAAATGTCACCAACATGGAAGTCTGTCTAATAGTGAGAACTATTTCTTATCAGTTAATCTATTTAAAGGAAGCATATTTCATGCCTATTTGAAAGGTATAGGCAGTTAACAGTGATGTATAATGGTTTCATGCCTTGGTTACTTGCTGACATGCTGATCATTAATTTACTAGAAGCCCGCTGCATGAATTCATGCGCCAGTGGGATCCCTCGGCCTGGCCTGCGGGATCGTGCCCAAACTGGCTCTCCGAAATCCCCCAAGGGGTCCTGGATTGCAAGAGGGCGCAAGCCAGTCCGAGGGACCCCACCAGTGCACAATTGGGGTGGGGGAGGAACAAGGGAGGGCTCCAGGGCATGTCCGGCCCTGTCTCGCTCAGTCCTGATCGGCTGGACCCCAGCAGCAAGCTAACCTACCAGTCAGAGAGTCTGACCCCTGTTGGTCAGTGCACATCATAGCACATCATAGCGAGTGGTTGAGCGGCCTTAGCATATCATTAGCATATTATGCTTTGATTGGTTGAACGGCCAACTGGTCGGCCGGACACTTAGCACATTAGGCTTTTACTATATAGGATTCTCTTTTTTAATATTTTCATTGATTTTAGAGAGAGAGGAAAGGAGAGGGTGAGAGAGAAAGAAACATCGATGTGAGTGTGGAACATCGATCAGCTGCCTCCTGCACGCCCTCACCGGGAATCAAGCCCGCAACCTGGGCATGTGTTGTGACTGGGAATAGAACAAGCAACCTTCTGGTACATGGGATGATGCCCAATCAACTGAGCCACACCGGCCAGGGCTCATTAATGTATTCTGACCAGTGAAGTTATCAGTGTTTAGAACTCAGGGATCAATATGTTTCCGTTGAGAAAAGACAAAATCAATGTAGACAAGATCATATATTTCTGATTCTACTTATTTCTTTAGCAAAAGGGCATATACCCCGGTGGTGGGCTCAATCACCCTTGGGGGGCAGCATGCAGGAGGCAGCTGATCAAAATCCCAAAAGCAATGAAACAAAAGTTCTCAGTTCACAAATTGGTGCATATTTTCTTTTGGCAGATTGGTGCAACTGACCAAGGCCACAGATGAAGCCACCATGTACGGCCAATTCCTAAAGACAAACATCCCACAGTTCACTGGGTGGCCTGGAAAGGCCTGCCTGCAGGTGCTATTTGGACAAAGGCTTTTCCCACCACTGAGTAGGGAACTCACAGCACAGAGAGGGTAGGGTGTTGTATCAACAGTTTTTTGCTGTCTGCCCTAAACTGTGCTTGTGGGGGGATTTTGTGTTGATCAAAAGCAATAGCCCAAGGACTTAAGAACCAAAGAATTTAGGTTGCTGTATCAAGGATGGACACACACACCCTAAGAAGCTGAAAGAATGGAAAGCAGCAAAGGCAGTTCCCCAAATCTGGGAGGTCATTTTAGACTGGTGGCCAACTTTTGGAATCTTTTATGGGTGACTGAAACATGTGTGTATATGTAATTTACTTTGGAAAAAAAGAAAGGAAGAATTTAAAGCCCTGAGGCAGTGTGATGGGAAAGAACCGTGAAGACCAGAAGCCCGCGGCTTTGTGCAGCATGTCCGGATCCTGCTGAAGTCTGGGCACTTCCTACTTCTGGTGCTCTGCAAGGAGCAACACTGAGAGCACCAAGGCTGCACACACTGCTAAACACCCAGAGGCCCCCGACTTCTAAAGGCGATGCTCTGACTAACTTGCCACCATAGTCTACACTGGACCTACTTCTCTCTAAAGGGAGGGACCTGTGTCTGGCCTGCCAGCATCACACCCATGGTTGGTTGCATAAAAGATGCTCCCATTTAAATGTGGAGGGCGGTGTATCTATTGATAGAGTTTGGACTTTACTCTTTGATTCTATAAGGATGAGGAAGGGTTTCCTCAATACAGGAAAACTGGCACATCTCAGATTTGTGTCTCTCCAGCATCCTAGAGAATCTGATCAATGACACCATGGAAACACACAGCTGCTGTAGAATGGCTTCCCAGAGCCCTGCAACTCCTTGGCCTTCCCCACGAGTTCAAGGACTGGCAACACAGTTTCCTTTCCTAGAGTATTTGCTCCATTTACTCAAACCGAAGCCATACTGTACTTTCCCAAAGACTGGCAAAAGTATAGAAATTATTAAAACACAAACACATAAACTCAGCAAGTGGTGCAAAACCTGCACAGTGAGAGGCAGCCCAGGACTAGGTCTGTGGAATTCACTGCCCCATTAGCCCTAATTTCCCCTCCCCTCCTCTTCATCACCCACAGAAGAAGTGGGGGCCAGAAACCATGATTCCCACCCCTTCCCAGAAATTCTCAAACCAAGAGCTCTGTCCAGGGCGATAATACCATCTGAATGTATTGGCAGCCCCAGGAAAAGACAAGAATACCAGTCAGTGGGGTCAGGCTGAGGGGAATGAATGGGGTTCTTCAGGAACTGGGAGTGCAGAGTGATGCGATATTCCGGTCTGAGTACTGGCAGCTCCCAACTGACCAACAGGAAGGACTCCAAATGTCATTTCTATATTGGTATTTAGAACTCGGGATGGCTCTTCCAATAGAAACAATGTTAATAGGTGGTGGTTTGGTCCCCAAGCTAGTCAAATAGCAATCTCTGGACTACATTATCAGCTAAATAGGTTATTATAGGCTGGTCTGGGAACCTGACCACAACTTAAAATGTTGTTTCTATGGGAAAACACATTCCACGGCAGGCAAGCCGAGGGAAACTTGGCCACTCAGGCCCGTGGTCCCTGCAGCTACAGTAAGCTGCCCAGGGAACTATGAGAACTCAACACCTTCAACTCAGACCACTCCACACAGTCCTAAGAGGGCGGCCAGAATAAGCCTTCTTGGCCCCAGGCCCAGTGCCACCCTCACCCCTAGCCCAAGACCACTGGGGCCAATGCGGGATATCCATAAGTCCATAAAGTAGGAACTTAAACACTGGCAAGGAATTGGATATTCTCATCCTCAATGTACCTGGTTTCTGGTAGAGACCAGAAGATCCCACCCCGCCTGCAACTCCAATATAAAATCAGTCCCCAGGATGGCTTCACAGAACCAGGGTTCAGTGAGCCATTTCCAGAAAGAGTAGCTTCCAGATGAAACAAGGAGGCAGGTCAGATTTGAACTCCATTTGGCAGCTTTACCTTGTACTCAAGTTATTCAAGCATTTCAGATCCCCTGGAACCAAAAAAATTGTCCTCTCTTTTGCAATGTGAGTTCCTTAAAGATAGAAAGTTCAGATTGATCTTTGCCACCCAGCACCTCGCACAATACCTGAATCCTAAATGGTAAATGAAGGCTCAGGTGTCAAACGTACATCCAACTAAGACAACACAAGGGGACCGAATTCAGTCAGAGTTAATTTATTGCCAAGGTCCATCTGTTTAGAATAAAACCAACAATAAAGGAATAAAAGAGATCATGAGTCCTAGGAAATCAATATCATCTCATTCACTCTTCTAAATTTGAAGAAATTAAAATGAAAAATCAAAAACATAAAAGATACCCATATGTGGAATTCGTGGGGTATGAGAGTAAAGTTTTTCCATGTGTCAGGTGCATTATTTAGAAACATTTTATAGCTACGAAAGCTTTGGGGGTCTTGAATCTCTACCTCTATTTCATAGGCATCAACAGGCAGTGGGTCTTTTAAAACATTTCTTTCCCAAACCCTTTCATGAGAACAGAGACAACACTGTTCCTAAGGAACAACAACAAAAAGTCATTGATAGCGATAGCGTTTAAGTTTTTAAAAAGTCAGAGGAAGTTAGCTGAAAGGAAGTTGTTGAGAGTATGTCATAGAAATTAACAATTCACAATATTAGGGGTCAAGAACTTAACAAGTCTTTTTTTTTCTAACTTTGCAATGGAAGCAAAGGTGTAAGCATTTATTTCTAAACATTTATTAAAACTTCTAATAAAACAGTCTAATTTAAATTTGAGGGAATATGACTAAATCAAGAATTTATCTAGTCCATGGGAAGTCACATTGTAGAACAAATATCATTAGCAAATTTTAGAGAGCTTTATAATTTACAAAATAATCATGTGACTCTTCCCCCAGATTCTATTAAGAAAATGTATTATTGTGCTCCTTTTTAGATGAGGAAGCTGAAATTCAGAGATGTGAAGTAATTGTTCAGAGGTTACACAATAGAAGCATGTCATAGGTCACTAATTAAAAACCAAAAGAATTTACTCCTAAAATATCCCAAGGTTAGTACTAAAGATTCTAGATTCGAGATTAGAAAGATGTTTCCATAAATATCCCAGAAAGAATTTGTTCCCTCATAAAAACTAATGTGTGCATCATTTTTTGCACTCTGGTTTTCTTTTCCTGGGTGTGCAAACCAAAAATTTGAAGATCGATCTTACAAAGTAGATTGGAAAGGGAAAGCGATGATAAATACATTTTGGGAGCACTCACTCCTACAGATTGGCACTTCCCTTTCTGAAATAGCTTCTCCATGGTGAGTATCCTGTCCTGTTCCCTCTGGTGAAATAGCAGCCAGCTCTTAACATGTTCAGTGTTCAGGGGAGCGGGTGGGTGGGGAGCAATGTGGACAATTCTAAACCTACTCACAGCCCCACTGGAATGTGTTTTGCATGTACACTTGAACATGGGTGTGTCTCATCTAGAAAAGCAGCTTCAAGCAAAAGTATCAGATCACCCAGGCAACCATCTGACCTGGTGCACGAAAGCCAGGTGAGCAGGACGATGTTCTAAAAAACCCTCCAGCATCACAGCTCTCTGACTTAATGCAGAGGCTGCCGGCACTTGGTCCAATGTATGGAGAGGCTGGCGATTCATCCCAACCATCAGCACAGCTCTCCCCTGAAATCCAACCCAAAAGGTTTCTCTCTGGGCCTCCGTGATGCCGGTGCTGTCCTCTCAACACCTCTGGAGTGCCCGGGAGGATGTGGCAGCATTCATGTTTCAAGCTATAATTGTGCAGAGGCGGTGATAATGTCAGCACAAAATTTCAACATAGTGACAACTTCAGAGGAGACGATGCTGCCAGAACAGGGAAACGTGTCCACCTTTCTACCTCCTAACATACCTAAAAGGTTTCCAATCTCTGTAGCAGCTCCTAAGACAAAGCTTGGTCTAAAAACCTGCAAGTACCTGGAAGTTGGACATTAGGTAGAAATACATCTGTTCTCAAAGAACTGTATATGTACATCTTTTTCACTGATATGAAACACAGGAAATGTGACTTACACACACACACACACACACACACACACACACACACACACACACACACACTGTTCCCCACAAACATTTAGCATGAATCTACTGGAGCAGCTCTTGTCCCCGCATTCCTTTCCCAAGGGGATCTGGATATATCAGTGTTTTTCAAAATCTTTCACTTGAGTCATTAAAGCTGTACCATTTCTTTGTGTTTGTTTGTTTGTTTTTCCAGTTTTAGTGATATAACTGACTTGCAGCACTGTATAAGTTTAAGTTAAACAGATTCATAATGATCTGACTTAACTATTATGAAATGGTTACCACAATAAAGTTTATTTAAAAGTTACTATTTCTAAAGTTAAAAAGAGCATTCCTGAGAAAGCAATGCTGAAATGAGAAGACAAACATTCACTCCTGAATGTTAAAATATCTACAAGCATCTTCTTTCCACCCTTAGTCCAAAATCTTACCAACTTTTCATAAGACCCTGGTCTGAAACTCTTACTGTGAAATAAAAATAACACACTGAGCTGCTCCATCTTGACTTTCACGCAAAATCATTGGATAAGGGGAGAGCCATGGACACCTGCATAATTATATCCTTCTTTTCTGCCAGGCTCCTCTGCACAAATTTCCCAAAATGTTATACCTCATCATTGCTAATACTTAGCATTAGCTATTAAGTCATTTTCCACAACTCTCAAAGCCATGGGTCAGTCTGGAGAAGTGCAGAAAAAGCACACTTTGGCAGCATCGTAGACATTGCTGGCTGTGGAGCAATGAGCATAACTTCACAGTATTAATAAATAGGAAGTGACAAAATTCAAATATGCCCATTCTGCTACCCTCATAAGTTAATGGATCTAGACAATGATCATCAATTTGGGCTGCTCACATCACAAAAAGATATACCAGCAGGCATGACGGGCCTCTTAATAGGAGTACGCCTAACAAAGTCTTCTCGCCAAAAAGTCGATTCAGATTTGGATCCGCCTCTAGGGCCAACAAGCAAGTCACAGTGCACACAGGAGACAGAGGGGAAGGACAAGTACCACCAGCACTGGATGCAGTCACCACTAGGCTGAGAAACTGGACAGCAGCGTGCTGAGGTGTGGTCCCAGGACTGGCGGTGCTGGTCTGCATGCTACATGGTACTCATCTGTAATGAGATAAGGAGCTGACGGCGGGACAAATCACCTCCCTGCCTCCTTCATGGAGAAAGCCTTGCCATGAAAAAAAATGAATCAGCTGAGCTAAATAGTGTGCTTAGTGATTGGATTTACAATCTGGCACATGCTTCTCGTCTCATTAGAAACTGGTAATAAGCTGTTTATGGACTGGCATTTTAAGTAGCTCTACTCTACAGGACATGCACCAATTTCTTCCTTTCCAGCTTTGCTGAGATATAATTGACATGTAGCAGTGTGTAACTTTAAGGTGTACAGTGTGTTGATTTGATACAACATGATTACCGCCCTGACATGTGCTAACACCTCCACCCCATCACATAGTTCCTATTTCTTGTGGTGAGAACATTTCAGATCTATTCTTAGCCATTTTCAAGTATATAACACAGTATTATTAGCTATAAACACCATGCTGTACATTAGGTCCCCAGAACTAATGTATCTTATAACCAGAAATTTATACCCTTTGACCACTATCTCCCCTTTTCTCCCACCTGGCAGCCCCTGGTAACCACCCCTCCACTCTCTGTTTCTCTGAGTTTATTAAGCTTTTTAGATTCCACATATAAGTGTTATCATAGAGCATGAACAAATTTCTTCAATAAATAAATTACAAGGTAGAAAATGACAAAGGGGACAATCTATATATCTAAACATATTTAAGAAGCATATCAATAATTACAAAATATGAACTTTACTTGAATCCTGATTTGACAAACTTAAAAAATAAATAAAATTTATGACCTAATCAGGAAAATTTAAATCCTGGGTGTTTGGTGATATTTTAATGTTATTTTTAAATGTAATAGTGTATTATGGTTATGCTTCTTAAAGATCCCTTATCTTGTAGAAATGCATATTGAAATATTCACTAAATTATTTTTAGGGATTTACTTCAAAAAAAAAATCTGCAATGGGGGAGTGAAATGGATAAAATAAGATTGACCATTACTTGATAACTGCAGAAGCTGGAGCTTTTGTATTGTTCTCTCTAGTCTTGTATATATTAAATCCTCCTTATTAAAAAACTTAAATCAACAGCTTTGCAGTAGCATTGGCCTAGTTCATCCTCATAGGCATATTCTCCTGCACACCATCACCACACCACTTCAGGAACCACTTTTATCTGTTGTTTATCTCAACATTCTTAAGAGGGATGGGAATCCCCATTTAGAGATAACAGTCCAATCCCAACATGTTTACCATCTTAAACAAGTGGCAAAAACTAACCAACGTGTTTCTACAAATTTGAAGTGTGTGGCAACTAAATAAGGCTGCTGTTCATTAGACAAGGACTCCAAGAGCAATGACGTCACTACACTTGTGCAAAGAATTAGCATGTCAGCCCAAGGGGTGGGCTTCCCTGGGTACTACAACTACTTTTGGACATGACTCATCTTCATAAGGATACTTTATCTTTTTTAATAAGAAAATAAACCCATCAGATAACAAAAAAATACATTTGAGGGGATTGATTTGTATCAGGTCCATTAAAGGGCTAAATTTTGGCTTTTCTATTCATAAATGAGAGAGTGCTTACAGTCACAGGAAATAGGAGACGAGAGGACGAAATTATTTAGCAAGAAATCGTGCTATGTTTTCTGATTCTTCAATATGTGAGAATCTGTGTTGACCCATTTTCAAGGGAGAGACCAAATGCAAATGAGCAGACAACTCAATCCACGGTTAAAGGAAACTCTGTTGTCTCGAATTCTGTCAAATAGTCAACAATATCCCTAATATTAAGTCAGAATTGCTTACCAAAGAAAAAGAAGAAGGAAAAAAAATGGCTTGCATATTCTTGTAAAATTCCTGAAAGGTCTTCAAAACTTTGAAAAGTTTTTTTTCTTATTTGAGACTAGAGGCCCGGCGCATGAAATTCATGCACGGGTAGGGTCCCTAGGCCTGGTTGGCAATCAGGGACGATTGGGGCCTTCCTTCCCTCAGCTGCCAGCTGCCAGCCAGTGTCTTCCTTCATTTCATGCCACCCCCTGGTGGTCAGCTCATGTCATAGCGAGCGGTCAAACTCCAGAGGGGACAATTTGCATATTAGCATTCTATTATATAGAATTTCTTTCTTTCTTGAGAAGTTAGCAAAGCATAAAAAGTACCTGGTATTTGTTGCTTTGTTTTTATATTTTTGCTTTTTCATAAACCTTGATTGTATTGGTGGTTGTGTGATTTACCCTAAGGGGATGAGAAAAATTAGGTAATTCGAACATTTTTAATGACAATTAGAAAAATTACTATCTGTGGAAACCATTCCTTATTTAGAGCAGTCTTACTTTTATGGGCTGAGAATGAATATGAAGCAACCACAACTTCAGAAAGTTTACAGCCATTAATTCACCAGAGGCTGAAATGTAAGGGTGCAGGGCACAGGGATTCTACTACAGCTTTGTCTCAATTAAGATAATGCATATTTTGTTCCACTTTCCTGAATGTTCAAAAGTTTAAGATTTCTTGAAAATCAAAATGGGAATCATTATAAGAAAATAAAAAAAATAAAGCTATTTTCAATTTCTTAAGAGAAATAGGGCACAGAAGAAAAACAACAAATAAGAACCCTTTTGTACTGAATGTGCATTATGCTGCTGCAAAGCATGAAGCCAAAGGAAGGGGGTGGTCAGTCGGAAGGTGAAGGCCATGGCTCTTCTCAGGGGTGGCCAATCTGCGTCAGCCTGGCCCCAAATCAGGCAAGTGAGGCCCACCCACAAAGCGCCCAGGGAAAACGGTAATAACAGTGAGTTGAAGAAGTCCTGGGTCTACGAAAAAGGGAGCTTTTGAAAACCTGGGGAAAGGGGGACACGGGGGTGGGGGGCGTATGAATGGGAGACATCTGTAATGCTCTCAACAGTAAAAAAAATATTTTTTAAAGAAAAGAAAGAAAAATGGAGCTTTCTTTGTTTGCGTACAGATGTGCTGTTTACCCATTCAGCTTCCCTTCCTCTTCTTTGCTGGCCAAACTCCTCTTTCCTAAGAGGAACCCATTCCACACGGCTCAGGCCTGGCCAGCCCCAGTGCCCCATTTCCTTGGCCACAGTGGTGGGCACATGAACAGCAGCAGAGCCAGACTTCTCCACGAGATCTGATGTGTGGTAGCTGGGAAAGAGTGTCTCTCATCACCTCTGAGATCATGAGCTGAAAGGTAGTGTGGCTTGTCGTCCACTCGATCATAACCAAAGAAAGCACGTTTCAATAAACGGCCAACCACCTCACCACAAAGCAGGACTATCTTTCAGGGTCCTCTTTGCACTGATGCCAAAGAAAACGGTTTGGGGTCAGTCCTTCCATTTCCTAAAGTAACAAATTCCTTTCACAAAGCTCTTGTGGAAAAGAGTGTCCTTCAGGAGAGAGACAAGGCCTATTGGCCACATCTGCCAATCCAACAATGCAAACTTCTTTGGAGGAGTTGAGAGGAGCATATTAATAAGGAATAGTGCTTAGTAAGTTTATTTCCTAACGAAGGCAACACAATTTAGATGAAGGGAGCATTTAAAAATAAAAGCCTTACCAGCACATTGCCTTTACATATAGCCAGAGCTCCACAGACAAAGTAAGTTTCCATTAAAATTATATTTTTAAAGATTTTAAAGTTCAAGTTTGCTTCCTTTGGTTCTGAAAATAATCAGTTCCAAGGAGAGAAAGTGGAGACTGTGGTCTCCAGATACAATAATTATCTACGTTTTTGCTTTAGCCATAAAAATCCTGCCTCTTTGTATGACTCCCTCCCTCATTTTCCTTATCTGTATCAGAATTAGAATCACCTTCATTGCCATACCTAAGCACATCAGGCACTGTAGTAGGAATGGGAAATGTACTATCTCATTAAACCTCCAGGCAACCCAGAAAGGTATTATAATCTCATTTATAAGTGAAGAAACTGAGGCTCAGACTGATCAAGCCACTTGTCTAAGGTTCCTTCCTAACAGACCCTACGCCCACACTTCCAAGCCCCTCTGAAAACATGGCCAATGGTTATTAGTCTTCATTGAAAATGACTCCTCAGACCTTTAAAATACAGTCAGTCCCACAAGCAATGCCACTCTACCCAGCTACCCACGACCAGGCTCAAATAGGAAACAGCGTGAGGTCATTATAACATATACCCCAGCCACTAGCTCTGGGTTTTTATGACTGAACTGCCAAATTGCTCCTCGCCAACTCTTCAGGAAATGTTCAGACACTTTCTCAGATTCCAGCTAAAACATCAACTATGTGGCCCTGGGGAGTACAGAGCTCACAGGGTGGTAATGGGATATAAAATTTGCAAACTTGAGGTCAGTGGCCTAAACTCTGGGGTGTGAAGCAGCAGCAGTCCATGAAAAATTAAAAAACGTTCTGTCCACTTGAAGGTTGCATATCAAGTCCTTCTTTGGAGAGCACGTGTCTACATCATCTGGGACATTAACCCCATCAGCAAAGAGAGAGAAAGATATTCCAAATGTAGTTCTGCCTAGAATCATTGGACAGAAGATGATAATATCAACTGGCTTGAGACAGGCTGTTCATTCTGAGAATTAAGCATTAGATTCAAAAACGGCTAATGCTCAATACATAGTTGTCACTTAGATTAAGCAGATGTTCTGGGAGAGATGATATGGAAAACAAGAGTTTTTTCATTACTGACATGCTTATTACATGGAATCTAAATGTATAAATGTATAAATTGATAGTTTGGATAGCTGAGTCAGCACGCTGCAACAAGAGTCCACGTTTACAGACATAGAACTGCGGTGGCCCATCCCAGGACATTGAACATTCTAATTGCTCATTAGAAGTGTGACTATGGGGTCGGGGGGAGTTACCCCTCAGACTCCCAGAGAAGATTCCCAGTGCTCCTTCTCCCACCCCCTCACTGCTACCCTCACCGGAAACCACCTTCCATTAAGCCCCATCGCATTTGCCCCCACCTAAGCCAGAGACTTCCATTGATTGAAGGGAGTCCTGAGGAGCTAAAGCTCTGATGTCCAGCCTCCCATCTGGGTCAATCACTGAGAGGCTGATCGCACTTCCTAAGCCAAATAAAGGGAGAACAAGAAAAGTGCCTGTGCCCTGTGCCCTGTGCCCTTACTGGCAGCCCAGCTAAGGACCCTCGGGTACCACTCACCCTCTCCAGGGTATGAACACAAAGAGAGGCATAATCTCCTGCGCAATGACACACGTCTAATGAAATCGGCTCCTGGCACTGTGGGACTCAGCTTCCACATCTCTCTACTTCATAGAGAAGGAAGTAAGCATCTTGAGCACTTTTTAATAAACTCTCTCTGGGCCTCGGTTTCTGCATCTATAAATTTTTAACGTCTGTCCCACTATCACTCTAACTTGTAATGTTTTTATAAAGATGGATGATCTGACTATAGAGGAAGACCTGAGTCATGATTCCATATGCCAAAAAAATCAAAACCAAGAAGAGTCTTTAAAAGTTATTCATCAAAGGCACCTATTAATTTACTCAATCTAAATTAGCATCAAATGAGTAGGGGAAATGGCAGACAATAAACCATCATTCGTGAGGAGAGTGAGAGAGCACCAAACCTTACATAGTACCATATACATAGGTGCATAATAAATGCTGGCTTGACCTGATTTTTCCACAAAATTTCTCTAATTGTTTCACAAGAATCTTTTCTGACATCCAAGTGTCTATCTTTCTCGGTCCCCTGAACAGTCCAGTAAGGCCATAGGTCACCTGGTAGCAAGGCTGCCATGAGTGAGGGACCTGCTCTGTCCAACGCAGGTAACTGGTTGACTGGACTCTTCATCCACAACCTGTTCCTGACTCCCTCCCACTGGCTTCTTCAGTCTTTCTCCTTCCCTCCCCTAACAAAACCTTATCTCTGTTTTCTTCTTGAACACTCTAAGACCCTCAGGTAAAAATGTAATGTTTTACTTATAATTTAATTTTCTTAATGTTTTAACCCTTATTTGATATTCCTATTATCCCTATTTTATGTGAAGCTCAGCTCATGAAGTTACTTACAAGAAGAAGAAAAAAAGATGAGATGATGAAGAAGAGTAATAAGGAGAAGAATATTGATGACATAGAAGAAGGAAAAGAGGTAGAGGGAAAAGGAGAAGAAACAGAAAAACAAATACCTATCTCTAGAATACTTCTCTTTATTAACAGAGATATCACACCAGTTTAGTTCAAAACTACGACACTAAGAGCTTAACAGCAGACGTAATGTGTCCATAGGGCCGACATAAATCCTGTCTCCCAGCACCCGCGTTGTAAAGTGGTTGTACTATATTTGGACTTCGATGTGTTTGGATACTTATATTTGAATGTAAGTATGACTGATGGTCTAGGAATTCACAACCCTTCAGAACACTGAACCAAATAACTTGTCTAATGGAGCAGTTCTCCCGCTCTGGGCTGCCTGATGTCTGGAATACATCTCCGGCTGGGAATGGCGGAGATAGGGGATTGTCCCCTCTCCCTTCCGCTCCAAGGGGCTGAATAAATAGACTCTGTGATAACTTCAACACAAAAGCCACTTGAGAAAGTGGGAAAGTCACAAGGACTTAAAACCAGACTTTGATAGTAGAGTATTGGATCTACAATCAAAACTGGACTGCACTCCTAATCCAGTTTTGTTCTATTAACAATGTGGCTGTTCCATTTATGACAAAATTAATAGCATTCGACTCATTACAACCCTAATTCTATTGGCAACTGTACATCTTTTTTTATTTATTAATTATACTCCCTCATTCTAAAAACAACTTTTGAGGTAAATTATACCAACAGATATGCAAAAAATTGGCTATTAATAGAAATTGAAAATAAAATCCCATATAGAAGGAGGCAAAACATATCAGGTACCTAAGATAATAAATTAAAGTCTGCATTAAATTTGTCCAAGTTTCTTAGAAGCTAAAAAGAAAGCAGGAAAGTTAGGAGTTTCATAACTCTTGTATTTCAATAAAACAAAATTGGCCAGTTTATTAGAACTGTAACATTATTCCTAGGGTTTGTGGAACTGTGGACAAGCTAAGAACAGTGCCTTAACATTAACCTAACAGAACATGGGACATGTTGTTCATCTTTCATTATGCAGTCACAGTAGCAAAACACCATATATATCTTCAGTGGGGAACTAAGCCAATCAGACTCAATCAAGTTAGATTACAACATAAACATCTGCCCTGGCCAGGCAACCAATCAGTGTGTCAGTCTCACATCAATGTCTCTCTCTCTCTCTCTCTCTCTCTCTCTCTCTCTCTCCCCTCCCTTCCACTCTCTCTAAAAATCAATGGAAAAACAATATCCTCATGTGAGGATTAACAATAACAACAACAAAAAACCTTAAACATCTAATTATCCTTCCCAAAAACCCATTCCTTCACTTTGATAGCTAGTCTCCAAAAATGTCCTCCCCAATTCCGCCCCTTCCTGCAGATACATGCTGCTCCTCACATAAAGAACTAGAACAACAGTGTGGTGATTTCGGGGGGGGGGGGGCGGAGGGGGGTGAGGGCATAGAGTAGATATATAGTGATGGAAAAAATAAAGAACCTGGGGCAGCGGGGAACTATGGCTTTTTTTCCCCTTTATTAAGGTACTAGGGGCCCGGTGCACGAAATTCGTGCACTGGGTGTGTGTGGGGAGGGGAGTGTCCCTCAGGCCAGCCTGCCCCCTCTCACATACTGGGAGCCCTCAGGCGTTGACCCCCATCACCCTCTGATCGCCTGATCGGCCCCTTGCCCAGGCCTGATGCCTCCGCCAGAGGCATAGACCCCCATCACCCTCCGATCGCCTGATCGGCCTCTTGCCCAGGCCTGACGCCCCTGCCAGAGGTGTCAGGCTTGGACAGGGGACCCCCATCTCCCCCTGATCACTGGCTCTGGCCCCCGCCCAGGCCTGAGGCCTCTGGCCCAGGAATCATGCCTGGGCCGGGGACCCCCATCTCCCTCTGATCGCTTGCTCCACCCCCCGCCCAAGCCTGACGCCTCTGACCCAGGCTTCAGGCCTGGGCAAGGGGACCGACCATCATATCCCCCCAATCCCTGGCTCCGCCGCCCACCCAGGCCTGATGCCTCGGCCAGAGGAGTTGACCCTCATCACCCTCCGATCACCAATCACCGGATCGGCCCCTTGACCAGGCCTGAGGCGTCCGGCAGAGGTGTCAGGCCTGAGCAGGGGACCCCCATCTCCCCGTGGTTGCAGGTTCCGCCCCTCCCCAGGCCTAACCCCTCTAGCTGAGGCGTCCGGCCCGGGCAGCGGGGACCCGCAGCTGCAGCGGCCCCGCGATCGTGGGCTCCGCTTTAGGCCCAGGCAAGGGACCCCTAGCTCCCGGGACTGCCAGCTTCGACCGTGCCCAGCTCCCATCGCTGGCTCCACCCCTACTTCCTGCTATCACTGGCCAGGGCGGAAAAGGCACCTGATTCTCCAATCATGGCTGGGGGGCAGGGCAAAGGCGGCCCCAGGGCCGCCTTTGCCCTGTCCCCCAGCTCTTAGCTCCCCCCTGGGTTTCCGATCACTGTCAGTGGCAGGGGGCTTCTTCCTGCTTTCCCTTTCGCCTCCCTGCATTGTGCCTACATATGCAAATTAACCGCCATCTTGTTGGCAGTTAACTGCCAATCTTAGTTGGCAGTTAACTGCCAATCATAGTTGGCAGTTAACTGCCAATCATAGTTGGCAGTTAATTTGCATATAGCCCTGATTAGCCAATGAAAAGGGTATCGTCGTATGCCAATTACCATTTTTCTCTTTTATTAGATAGGATTAGATATGTCCTTATCCCCCCCCTTGCCGCCCCCCCACCAGCCCCCGACTCATGCCCTCACGCCCCTGGTGTCTGTGTCCATTGGTTAAGCTTATTTGCATGCATACAAGTCCCCCTTACCTCCACCCTCCCCTACCTTCCCTCTGAGGTTTGACGGTCTGATTGATGCTTCTCTGTCTCTGGATCTGTTTTTGTTCATCAGTTTATATTGATCGTTATATTCCACAAATAAGTGATATCATGTGATATTTATCTTTCTCTGACTGGCTTATTTCACTTAGCATAATGCTCTCCAGTTCCATCCATGCTAAAACTATGGCTTTTTGTTCATGCCTTTGAACTTAGACAAGACCTGTGACTTGCATGGAATTCAAGGCCATGCAAGTCCAGGCTAAGTTTGAAGAAAGCCTGGTAGCTTCCACTTTTGTACTCTTGGAATCCTCAGCTTCCATGTAAAAGGTCTGGCTACGCTGCTGGAGAGTCTGCCACAAGGCCATGTGAGAGGGGGACAATCTGAGACTACAGGAAGATGTGAGGGACGCAGCCCACGATCCAAACACATGAGCCCATCCAGCCCTTCCAGCCAGCTTTCAGCCATTCAAGTCAGTTCTGCAGTCAACATATGGGGTTAAAGTATGTGACCCAGGTCAAGAAGCTCTTGTTCAAGATCGAGCTACAACAGACACTTATTCTGAGCGAGGCCTGGTCGCTGCACCTGGGGCTCAGTTTCCCCATTTGAAAAAACACACTACATGGCTCCATCACCAGGGGCAGGCCCAGGCAGGAGATCACATCGAAGAGAGCTTTAAAACCTGGAAGTCCCCCAAAAGAGCCAGACAAGTGACTCTTTGCTTCCTTTATTCCCCTGCTCTATCTGTCCATTTAGTTAAGCCACACCAAAGTAAACAGGGCGGCAGGCGCCAGCCCACAATCACAGAACCAGAAACACACGTGAAGAAGTCCTCTTGCTCATTCCAGCCCCAGTGACACTGCAGGGAGCAGAGACAAGGTTCCCCACTGTGCCCTGTCCAAATTCCTGGCCTGCAGAATCATAAGAAATAATAAAATTGTTGTTCTTTAAGCCACTCAGTTTGGGGGTAATTGGTTACATAGCAATAAGATAACCAAAACACAGATGAAAATAGCTTGTTTCCTTGTAGTACAGGGACTTGGAATGATTTCATTTCTCATTAATGGTGCTATAATGTTTTCATGTGTAATAAGTTTTAATGATACATGGAGGTGGGAACATCCTAAGTGCCTCGCCCACTTTGCTTTACACAACTTAGTGGTTGAGTACTGGCCAGGTTACTTCTGGAACACCTTGAGCTTCTTCTAACCCCTCCACTGCCATTGCTTAGGCCATCGTCCACGCTCACCCTGATTGCCATGATAGCCCCCCAAAACTCCCTGCCTCTAGTCTCTCAGTTCTCTAAACCATGTGCCTCCCACACTTCTGCCAAGTGGCAAAGATCTGATCGTGTTCCCATCTTAAAATCCTTTACTAACTCACCATCTTCACCTTTCCCACGATCAGGTAGTGCTGGTATGTGTCCTCTAGTTCCTCTCCCAGCCTGACAATGTCACTCTATGGACAGGCTCACATGATTGCATATTATACAACTCCAAAGGCACTACTCTCACAGGCTACACTGTGAGCTGGGCCCCTTGGAGCCAGGCAATGCAAGCCCTGCCCATGAGCGCAAACATTTTATATTCTTTTCACTTTGTGCCTTTTCCACTCAAATTTTTCTTCATTTCTCTCATATACATCCTTTGAGCTCTACTTTATATAATTCACCTTATCCTGTCAACCAGTCCATCAAAATGGCCCAGCATTCAAAAATTAAATATTGAACACCTACCATATGCCCAGCTCCTAATTATTCCCAGTAATAAAAAAAATGAAAAAGGAAACTGCCTTTAAGAAGTTCTCAGACCTGACAGTCACTTATTTGTCACATAGAACAAAAGTCAGCAAACTTTTTCTGTAAAGACAAAGAGCAAATAATTTGTTTTTTGTCCAGGCCATACAATCTTTGTCTCAACTATTCCACTCTATCCCTGTAGTGTGAAAGCAGACATAGATCATATGTAAACAATGGGCATGGATTTGATTCAATAAAACTTTATTTATAAAAAACAGGAAGCTTGGTCCACAGTTGGCTGAGCCCTGGTAGACTTTCACTTTGAAGTCTTTTCTGATTAATCCAATTTCCACAATGATGCTTCCTTTGTCGTGTGACTGCATCTGCCTTCAATAAATGTTGAGTCTTTCCCCGAAGCAATGGTCGGAGAAGATTTGGGGGAAATGAAAGATTCAAGACTATGAAAAAAAGAATAAACTTACCAGGTATCAGATTTATTACACTGGAGAAACAGTGCAACACATTGGTTAAGAGCACAGACTATGAAGACAGATTTCCCAACTCTACCTCTTACTAATTTATATCTCTGGAATAATTACTAGCACTCTGCATTCCTCCATTTCTTCATCTGTTTAATGGGCAAGTAGGTATAATCTCCCTCTTCAAGAAGGTTATGTGTTAAATGAATTAACATATGTAAAGTGCAATCATGAGGGACATATTAGAACCTGCTATTCTTTACCATTATTCCTGCAATTTAATGTAAAAATTACATATTGCAGGCAACCAAGGTAAAAAAAAAAAAATGAAAGAATTCAGTAACTCATCATATTGTGTCTTAAGAATTTAAGACACATAGCAGCCTCTCCTGGAAAGAGAAGTCTCTCTTGCAACTTGATTCTGAGAAAAATCTCTCACATGGCACATGAGCGCAAGAGATTCTGAATGACAACATGAGCAATGTCTCTAGCTCAGAACCTTGGGTGATGCAGGAGAGTGCCTGCGATGGTTACCTACCACTCTCAATAAAAGTCAAGGTATAATGCTAAAATATATGTGCCATCCAAAGACCCCACCAGATCTAACATTCTTTAATTCCTTCTGTTCTATTATGTTATTTCAGAAATGTTAAAGAAATTTTCTTGTTTGACAAAATATTATCATGTTATTAACTATGCCTGGGATCGGGCACAAAGAAATATTAGGAATTTTAAGGGGAATTTTACAATGTTTTAGCCCCACATTTTTGTCCAGTGGAATGAAAAACCAAAACCAGAACTAAAATTAATGAAGAAAAAAATATTAAAAATGTGTCTTTAAAACTTAACCGTTGTGCTCTTATAGCTGTAAAAGGAAGCTAGTAAAAGGACTCATTTCACAGAAATGCTGTGGGCATCAAATGAGGTCCTATCTGTAAAACACTGAAAGCAGTGCCTGGTACATAAATGTCATCTAAATGTCACCTGCCACTGCAACAATTGTTCTTATTATTTGTTTTTACTTAATCCTAGATGCCATGTCCTCTACTATCTTTCTGTTGACTCTTAGTTCCTGTAATGCATCTGACTGTGCTCGCAAATATTAAGCCCCTCGTGGCCATGGCTGCATGTCTCTGGCATTCCACGCACCTAAATTCAGGATGGCTTTCGATCAAGGCTTCCTGAGTTAATGAACTCTCTGGAATCCCATCTACCAGTAACGTAATGTTAACATGCTTATGACTGCTTTCTTGCCTTTGATGATTTTACAACCTAATGGGAAAATCAAGCTTAACACTCTTGAAACATTAAACTCTCATATGCCTGCCATATAACTCAGGCCTGATACATTATTGATTTCAGCTTTCTAAAAACAAAATTATGGGAAAAAGTTCTAAGTTGCTCGAATGGGCCCCATTTATTGGGTTAGTTTCTAGAAACAGAAAAAAATGTTAGTAGAGCTCAAGAAAACATATTTAAAACCTTATTTTCACACTGAAAATTAAGGCTCATATTCCCAAATTATTTAGATTTGGTTGCCTGGTTTATAGTAGGATAAAGCAAACAAACTAGTGTGTAAAGAGCCTAATAATTTGTTCAGTATTTTGATTGCTTAGAGTCACTGGCAAAATACTATAACCTTGTTAAGTATCTGCTACACAAGACAAGAAAGAAACATTTCACTAATCTTTATAATTCCAAATAAATTTGGACAGATATCTGTAATCCTGTTTCCATCAGCCCTAACCCCATCTCAAGGAGGCTGGTGCATGTTTTAATTAATTTGTAATATCAACAACTTATGCATTTTTGTCAACAACCACTATGTCTTAAATGTTATGAAATGAGTCATATAAATAAATATTGTGTCTCCATCTTCTTGTTTAAAATGTGGAATTACTGAAGCCTTCTACTTAAGAATATCTTTTTTAATGGTGCCTCAATATTTTAGCTTAATCTTTTCAATAAATGCAAGGACAAACCATACCACTGCAGGAGTCTTTTAGCCATATGTAATGATTAGCCTATCTGACTTCAGGTGAAGCCTTAAAGTCCTCTTTGTAAAGTAAAATGGGCGTTATAAAGTCTACAGAACTTTTTCTGTGTTCCCTGTTAACGTTCTTTATTTTAATAACAGACTTCTGTGTAATTAATCCCTAGGAGTTTGCCGTCACATAATCTACCCTGTGTATGAACTGTTCCATGTGTATTTTTCTGGGAACAAGACCTCTGGAAAAAATAAACAAATAAACAAAGACCAAAAGGAGTCACGCACAAGGGGACAAATTGTGTGAAGCACAACCAGTCTCATACACTCACAAACCAGGCAACAAGGATGAAACTTCTCAATTCATCTTATCAGAGATTTAGGGGCAGGGGTTTCACGCTAAAGATTTCTTTTTCCCCTTTGATAGGAAACTGTACTATGTCCTTATTTGGGAGCTAAAGCAATAAGGCAATCATAAATAAATGGTGCATAACTACTCCTAGTCTAGTAAAGTTGTGCATTTGGCTTTGTTGTTTTTTTTATTGGATTGTCTCCCACACTTTTTGCCTAATCCCACAAGTTAAGGATTTGGCTGAGAAAAAAATGTGATGGACTGAAATTTCAACAACAAAGCTAGAATTTTATTATTTCTCATAAACTCATTTCACACAAATTAACAATGCCCAAACAAAAGAAAACTACTATACACTTATTATTTGAAAACACTTTTGAAACTTGCAAAATTCTCATTTCAAAATCGAGAAAAATGTAATTTTTGCAGAGTAAAGGCAGACCACACTCACTTCATTTAAAAATATTCCTGTAAAGACAGAAATTGGCGATTTACTCTAAGAAAACACAGCGAGAACTGGGAAGGAACTTGAGGATGCTTAAATTTCCACTGTGGAACAACTTCTGCTGCCCAGTGGGAAGAAAAAAAAAACACCTGCAACAGGATGGGAGGAGAATAAGACAAGCTAAGACGATACACCCAGATGGTAAAGCTAGGCAGTCCCTGGCCTGTGAAGTGAGGCAGCTGACAGGATACGAATACATATACGTACCAAGAACATGAAGGCGAATCCTGAAGCCACCTGTCACCTCAGGGAAAGACAAGAAGGCGGTATTTGTAAGAGAGATTAGGCCAGCGCACACCGACACTGATGAGCTTAAAGTGCCTTTTAACTAGAGGAAATATTAGTGAGGTGCTGAAAGTTGCTGCCACCAACTGGGCATCAGGCAGACTCAGGGGTTACAAATCACTTTCACTTCATAAATGGTGCATTTCCATTAAAATGGTAAACAGGTTTTACTTTAGTCAAAGAGGTTAGTTTTAAAGCTGGTACTATTTTAACTAGCAAAAATAGAATTTTAAGCAATAACTGGAAAAATGTAACACACAACTGCTTTCCCTGATGACTTATGCAGCAGGGCATGGTTCAAAGACTTATTCATGGGAGACTGTAATAGCAGTGAGCAGAGAGAATACATTTAAATGCTATTCAAATTTAACATCAGAACTGGCATTTGTTTAAAACTTTTGACCCAGCAATTCTATTTTTATTCATTTATACCACATATAAATTTGCACACGTACACACGTAGGTATGTAGAAGAATGTTGGTAATTGCACACAAAAATGATATAGTCTAAAGAGCTATCATTAGGGAACTGTACCAGCCACATTATGGAATTCTATATGCCAAGAGAATGCATGAGGTAGATCCATATAAGTTTATAGATGGATGCACTAACAATATATGAAAGTGAGCAAGGTTCAATACAGTATGCACATGAATTAAAAAGAACACATACCAATGGGGGGGAAAGGAGACATATTGTAATACTTTCAACAATAAAGAACTTTTTTTTAAAAAAAAAGGACACACCTATATGTGTGTATATATACATATAAATTCATGTGTACATGTATTTGTATATGTATATGTATATGCCTATAATTTTTTTAAATGCCCAAGAAAATGGTCTCTGAGTACTAATTAAAACAATACTTTTAATTGTATATCTTTTTAAATTATCATTTTTACCTCCCCAAATAGATAACATGAGAATAATAATAAAACCCCTTATATTATCAAGGTTCATTATTATATTATATCATATCATACAAACATATAATATTTATACTATAAAGGTTAATTTTAATTATTTTTAAAACATGTCTATAGGTAAAATCTTAAAGGTAACATGAGAATTAGGAATAGTTATCATTGCTGTTCTATTTAATATCACGTTTATAGGAAGGCTTTATAAATAGTTTGCACTAGGGTAACATCTGTGTTAGGGAGCAAATACTACAAGGAACAGAGAGGGTTGTCTCTCTATGGTCATAAACACGTAAAACCCAACAGAAGGAAGTGCTGGTGTGAGTGAAAGTGTGGACATCCTGTTAAGCAGCAGAGCTTAGTTTCTGCTTCCACACTGAGTCTGTGCCTCCCAAGGAAACACCCTGGTTGGTGACAGCACATAGCGATGAGACAAATATCTGTCTGGCCGGGCCTAATGTCTTCCTGCAGACTTTCATCCACAGAATTAAACCCCCACTTCTCTCTCTCTCTCTCTCTCTCTCTCTCTCTCTCTCTCTCTCTCGGAACCATGGCATCAAGCTTAGATATCAAGATAAGATTACATAGCAGAAATATTTTTGAAGGAAAAATGCTGGAAAAAATAGGTCTTTTTGAGAACATATGAAAAGTCAGAGTTTCGGTCCATCTATTGAACTTGGAATGGGCCTCACACACAGAGCAATCAGTGCCTGCTGCCTGATGCGGATCCGGCTTCACATGGTAAGCAAACTGTCTTTCCAACACTGGCGGAATCCCACACAGACCAAGATGGAACTAAATTAATCGTAACTATTTCCTGGGGTCAGGAAACCACACGATTTACCACAGTCTAAGTGCGTGGCTCTGACAGTCATCGTGTCCCCAGTCCAGATCAGGATTCAAAAACCCATCTGTCAGTTTAGTGCACTTTTTATTCCCTACCTGGGCCACACAAACACAAATGTCACTACAGATATAATTAAAACAGCCCAGAACAAGAAATAATAAGTGAACTGTTCAGCCGCATATCCCAGAGACAACATCACTTGGTCACTCAGGGCCCTATAATCAAGCTACAGAACTATTCAAAAAAAAGAGCAACAATGAGAATCATAAGCCCTTCGTGGAAAGCCTCTGAGTATTTCCCGTCTGGGTTCAGTTAATAGGCTCCTCCCAGGAGATATAATGGGTCATTTACAGTCCATCCTGCTGCTCCTATGGAGGCTTGAAGTTAACCGCAGAAAGGAATTTCTTTCTCAATCTGAACAATTTTAAAAGAAGTGTATTCCCTATACAGTCGAGCTGCCTAATTTAAATAGTTCCTGCTGAAACAGTTTCTGTAACAGGGGCATAGGAAGCTGGTGAAGTGCCCAGCTGCACGCACCCAACACATACACCACCGGTTTAAAACACCCTTTAAGGCTGGGCCACAGCAGCCTTAGTGCCCCGGTGAAATGAAGAGCTCCTTACAACCCAGAAACAAGCTCTCAGAAACTCTTGCCCTGCTGTGCTTCCAGCGTAGACCTCTGAAGAGCACTGCTACTCAGAAAACTCACTCCCTAATTTTAATAGCACGACTTAGAGGACGCTGACCACTCACTGTGTGTCTTCTCCCACTGTCCCTGGAATCCCTCCCTGCCCGCGCTCCCTTACAAACGGAGCATCTGCAAAGATGCCCACAGCAAAGTGCTTTCCCCTAAACCCGAGCGGATTGGTATGAAGGGAAAGGAATGGACTTCTCTACTCTCAGTCGCAGCTCCTCCCCTTCTTCCTCAAAGAACCCTTCTGGCCTCCCAAAATCGGCCTCGACAATGGCCCAGGATTCCTTTTAACCATGACCTCGCCTCTGGGGCAGGAATCCTTAGAGTGGTTTATCCTCGAATGCGTAGAGGACCGGGTAACCCTTGCACCTCTAAGGTGCCCCCAGGAGGTCTTGTGAGGGACACTTCCCGGGGCGGGAGTCCATCCCCTCAGTGTCTCTGGAGGAGAGGGAGGGGAGACCCACCCCAGAGGAGCTGCCCCGTTGCATTACCCTTTCAGCGCGTCGTGTCCGCCGCCGCCTCTTCTCTTGGCCCGGCTGGCTCGGGTTTCCTTCGCGTTCCCAGCTGCCACATTGGTGTCCGCCCCGTGGCTCGTGTAGGACGCTAAGAGCACGGTAAATCCCAGGGCGACCTCCAGCAGCCCCCCTCGCCGCATGGTGTCGAGCGGCCGCCGGCTCCCGCCGCCTCTCGCCGCGCCCGGGGCTGCTCCGCGGCCGCCGCTGCGCCCTCACGCGCGCCGCGCCGCCGGGGTCCCGCTCTCCCGCCGCCCGTACCCCGGGCCGGGTTCCTCCCGCCTTCTCCAGGCGCTGCTCCCACTTCGGGCGGCCCGTGCCAGCTGCAACAGACAAATCGCCCGGGCGGGGAGTCATTCAGGGCATCGGGATGCTGCCGCTTCGCGGTCCCCATTCCCCAGCCCAGCCCGCGCGCCGCCTGCGCGTGGCGCACTTATTTTGGGTAAGTGAGGACCGTTTGGTCCACAGCTGGCTGAAAAGCCCAGGCCCCCGGCAGCAGTGGCTCCAGCCAACCCCACGGCCTCCCGGGCGCCGCCTGGAAAGCGCGCCGCAAAGTACCCAGGTCCGGAGAGGTGCCTGCGCCCGGGGGCCAGTTCGCTGCGTTTCTTTTTTCATGGCACGGATTGCGCGCGTCGCGCGCTCGGAACGCCCAGCTCCCCAGCCTGTCCCCTCCGCCAAGCCGCGGGGCTAGAAGCCCGCCGCGCCGTCCGAGGCCGGCTGCGGGCGCTGCCACCGCCCCCCAAGCATCTGACTCGGAGCCGGGCACCGGGAGACCCGGGCCAGGAAGCTGTCAGGCAGAAGGGGGCCAGCACCAGCTGTGGACGTCCTGGGACAGCCCCTCACCCCCATCCCCGTCCTCGCCGCGGCGCCAACGCAAAAGCCTCGGTGGCTGGAGCTCCAGCCCCGGTGGCCGCCCCTCCAGCCCCGGTAGCCGCCCGACCCCTGCCGGGACCCCGGCTGCACCCACTGGGAAAACGGCGGCTCCTGCTCCCGAGGAGGCGGCGGCTGTCCCTCGGTCCTGGCCGCAGCAGCCGCGGCCCCGCTCCGCCCGCAGCTGTTCCAGCTGTGGCCGCCTGTCCGCCCGTGGCACCCACAGTCTCTGCCGCGGCTCCCGCGCCCCCTCCTTTCCCCACCTCTTCAAGTATCGTCTGCGCAGCGGTTTCTCGCGAGAGAAATACTTTTTTTAAAAAAAAGAAAGAAAAAGAAAATGACACCCCCTCCTACATCCCCCCTCATCACCACCCCACCCCTCGGCCCCATCCATCCTCCCTTTCCACTCCCCTTTGCCAGCCACCGCCTCGGCGCAGCGGCCTCCCTCGCTCGCGGGATTAGTGCAGTGAGAGGAGGCAGAGGTGATCGGGTCCTGCCCGGCCTGGGATTGTTCGTTTGCGGGTGAGAAGTTGAAGGAATGGGAAGAAGTGGAGCAGCGGTGGAGCCCGCTCTGCGGCTGGGAGGTTAAGACCCAAGATTAGCCTCTCTCGTGATCTGGGAAACCCGGCCCGCGCGGAGAGCTGTGCCACCTGCACCAAGAACGCGCGCTGGAGACAGCGGCCCTGGAGGCCTAGGCGGCCCCTGCGCGAGATGAGACCTGTCCTCGCTGCCTGTGCCTCTTTACAGCGCCTCTTGGGCAGGGAAAGGAGCCGGAGCGGCGCCTGCGCTGAAGCCAGGAGCCCCAAGGGTCGTGGGCCTTGGCAGGGACTGATGTGCAGGTGGGGGGTGGGGGGGTGACCCCCACCACTTCCACTTGCCGCCTGGGGAGTCCGGAGCCTGCTCCAGGCACAGCTCTTCTGAGGCTTGGTTCAAGCCAGCCAGGCTGGATCCAGGATACTCCAGTGGCCTCAGTGTGATTCTGCCCCATAGGCCTGTGCAGGTTGAAACCTGGGATTTGGGGTAGGGGCTGTGATGAGATGGTTCTCTTGCCCAGCCCAAAGCTAAGATTGGGCTTTTCCTGGATGACCCCATTTCACCTGCCCCAAACCGCGAGAGCATACACACACACACACACACACACACACACACACACACACAGCTGCCTGTCCAGGACAAGCAAAGCACTGTGACTTTGGAGAATATAATATTTATGGCAATGGCATCTTTATATGTTTAAGGCCCGGTGTTCTCTGCACCCTATAATGATTTAGGAGGTCAGGACATCGCACCCTGGGCCTTGGCCGCTGGAACTGGAGCTACCAAGCCAGAAATCACAGCTCAGCACAAACAGGAAGCCTGCTGAAGGGGTTTTTCCTCATTTGCAATAGTTTGTGCCTAGATAATAGGGTATAGACACCTGGGCAAGTTATTTAACATTTTTCCAATTGCAAGATGGGAATAATAATAATAATAATAATAATAATGTTGACCACACAGGTTGTAATGATGATGATGAATGAGCCTGCTGATCTGTTGTGACACATGAAGGTGGAAAAGAAAACAAATTGCAAAACCATGAACCCATTTCAAACCATAGTTCTATAAGTACATGGGGTCTAGTTTAAGGTTTAAAATGCTCTTAGCAGAGTCATAAATTGGAGCCTTGATCACACACCCTTGGCTGAGTCAAGGGGGATCATTCATTCAAGAAGTTATTTGCTGAGCACTGTGCAGCAGTTGGTGCATGGTTGAAACAGGCTCCTTGCAGAGCAAGGCAGAATGTTTCTCTCCAGGCAGTCTACTTGAAATAAATAATGGCCCAATTGTTAAATGCCAAGAGGGAGAAGTACTGGGCGTTTGCTTGGAGGACATATAAAAAGGGGATTTGACTTATGTTGGGGGCTATCAGGGAAAGCTTCCATGAGGAAGTGATGTTTAACTTAACTTCAAACACATGATTAGACTAGACTTAGGGTAGTGGTTCTCAGCCATGGCCATACAGTAGAATGACCTACGAGCTTTAACACAGTCTGACACCAGGACCCAACTCCCGATGGTTCTGATTTCTGGAGTGGAACCTTCACTAGGGCATCTTTAAAAGCTCCCTGGGCAGGGAGAGGTAAGGGGGTTGTTCAGATTGGGAAAGGGATCAGAGCAGAGGGACCATGGCTCAGGAGAAGCAGGGCTGATGGAACCCTGCCTGCTTCCTCTACACTCCACTAACATGGGAGACACTCTCTACTCTCTCTGAGGAACTCCCACTCAGTGTCATGTTGGACAGCAGCAACTGAACACAACTTTTCTCAGGCTTTTCCCACTAAGCAAAGAGCATATCTTGGTGCCTTGCAAGGCCCCCATTCCAGCATTTCCGGATATTTCTATGATTCTTACCTCAACCCTAAACTACCTTCCAGGATTTCACTCTAAGGGGGAAATTTAGATTAAACATTTGCTTCTGCTCTTTGTCCCCATCTTCTCCTCTTTTCTCCTTGGCCCCATGCTCTAGTAGAGGAAAGACTTTCTGCATCTTCTTTATATGGCATGGGAGCTCTAGCTCAGCGGTTGCCAACCAGTGGTCCGCAGACCAGCGGTGGTCCGTGAGGTCCGAAAGGTTGGCGACCACTGCTCTAGCCCATATCCTCCTTTCTTTGGGCAATAAGTCTCATGACTTCCACCATTAATTATAATGATAAAAAAAATCTGCAGGGGAAGGGTGTAAAAACCTGATTACTGAAAGGGAAATGCATTTTTAAATACATAAGAAATATTCCCATTATCTAAGCAATCAACATATATTAGAGCAGTGTGCTTCCAGTAACAAAGTTCAGTAACAAATAAAGAAAATCCATGTCTTTGCAATAAGATTTTCTTATGCCAGATGATTCAGAAGCCACCTCTCTCCATACTTATCACAGTTTATAACTCTGTTTGCAAAATAAGTTAATAGGCTAGAATGCCTTTATCCTTCCTCTCCATTTCAAAGAATTTGATCCATTCTAAGAGCATCTGCTCAAATTCCTCCTTGTTCATGAGGAATTTTAGCTCATATGCTCTCTCTCTTATTCAGACCTTATTGCACTAATTAACTGAATCACTCATTTAATAGTGTATTAGTTGTAATATGTAATTACTAGAGGCCCAGTGCACGAAATTCATGCATGGTGTGTGTGTGTGTGTGTGTGTGTGTGTGTCCCAGCCTGACCTGCACCCTCTCCAATCCAGCAGCCCTCAGGGGATGTCCTATTGACAGCTTAGGCCCGCTCCCCGTGGTTCTCTGCTCTCTGCGGGGCCTGCCTGCTCCACACTGGAGCAACTGCTAAGCAGGCCATGCTGGGTGCTGCCTGCAGCCGCACTTGCCTGCACCCTGGTCGCCATGGTGACGGCCAAGCAGGCCAGGCAGTGCTGGGAGCTGCCTCCTCCCTGCTGTCAGCCTCCACAGAGGCAATAAGGTTAATTTTCATACTCACTCCTGATTGGCTGGTGGGCATCATGAAGGTATGGTCAATTTGCATCTTTCTCTTTTATTAGTGTAGATAGTATGCTTCCTGTGTGCCAAGCACTGTTAGGTACTGACAGTTGGGATATTATATTGTTATAGTGAAATATATATTTTTTTCTGTAGTCATTGTACTTATTCTCCCCTAGCTGGATTATGGATCCTTAAGGACAAGGTTACATTTCTTATTCAAGGAAACTTGTACAGTGTCCTAAAAACTGTTATATAAAACATAACTAGTTAAATTGTTGTTGTTTGATCAACTGGAATCTTCTGACATTTTAGCTTCCAGACCATTCTCATCACTTTATATCTCCTGAATAGATGTCTCTGTCAGCAAGGGTTCTGTCTACAAGCAAGAAAACTAAGTCTGGACAATTTAAGTCTTTAAAAATGGCTTAAAGTATTATCAGGTCATAAGATGGCTCATTGAACCTGACTTTGTGACAAATGGAGAGTAGCTCAGTTCTGAGTAGAAGCATCAGAAACAAATGGAGAATCTCTTCAGTGTGGTACTGTTTGAGTGAATCCATTCCAACCATTTTGGTCCTTCTGCCACACTTCTCAGGGTTCAAAGTCAAAGGCTAGGGTCCAATTGGCCCACAGTTCTGGCCAGGGGAAGATGGAGAAGCCTGATGGATGGGCCCAACAAGAAGGCATGCTAGAGGAAAGGAGTTGCTCCATAAAGGACGACCAAAACACTGTTGCCAAAAGTTGGGGAATAGATGCTTGTCATATACACACACAAAAAATGTCCAGATGTCCACTACACCATCTCAAGATTCAAGCACTGCCCTGTAAACCCACAGAATAAATATATTATGGTAATTTTAAGCCACTTAATCATTAGGGTAGTCTGTTGTACATGAATAGATAACTAATATAAACTTACGAAGGAAAATACTTCTGCCTCAATTTTATAGATGAGTAAACGCACATTCAGAAAAGTTAAGAAACTTGCTCCAATTCATAAAACTAGTACTAGAGGCAGGGCTGGATTCAAAACCATGCCTTTGATGCAAGTCAAGGGCACTCTTCATTTCATCACAGCTACCTCATCCATCTGCCACAAAAATCTCAGGCAAGATTGGGTTGATATAGATTGGACCCACTCCCAGTATCTATAGCACTTCTCTGGTGTGTTCTTGGAAGCTACAAATTCATCTCTTGAGCTTCCTTGCTATGTGAAACTGCACCACATCCTATCTGCGAGCTCCATGTATTCTGTGAGGCCGTCACAAAGTCTCACTGGGAAATGAAAGGATCATGACAGCTGCTGAGGTCAACGTCCCTGCCTCTCTGCCTCAGTTTTCCAGTCACATCCCCATCTAGTCTGTGTCCATATTGCGCATCTCACATAGTCTAACCTAGGTGTGTGCATAGTTTTGCGCTCTGCTGAGGGAGAATTTGCTCAACATTTCAGTGCTTACTCTTCGCATTTTGCAGATGGGGTTCCTGAGTGAGGTTTGCCTAGCCATTCTTCTGGCAGAAAGCATGCACAACCGTTGAATTATGTTATTGAAATAACTTTCATTACCTCAATCCCCAAAAGCAAACAGATCCTCCCCACCCAAAACAAAAGTTCTGGTTCCCAGACTTTATTTCATTTGTGTTTTCCATGAGTTCTGGGACCCACCCTGGTATTCCCTGTCATTTTTTTTTCTACCAGACATAACAGATACCAGCCCAACAGCAGAGGGGAATAAAGAGAAGGCCTGGACAGCAAGAAAGGACATAACATTGTATCCATCAAAAATTAAAAACACATTTTCTCTCAGCTCCATTCAACAGCATTCAACAAACACCAGCTCTGTGCTCCAGACTCTAGTAGACCCTGCAGAAGCTACCAGAATGTGTCAGCACTGTGTCCTCACGGAGGGAGAAAGCAAGTGTGTATAGCAGAGGTCTGCACACTTTCTATAAAATGACAAATAATCAATATTTTTGGCTTTATGGGGCCAGAAGCCAAAGAAAGAAAATTTCCACAAGTGTTTTATTGACAAAATAAAACTTTATCTATGGACGTTGAATTGAAATTTCATATGATTTTCACATGTAACAAATGCTGTTCTTCTTTTGAGTTATTTTTCCCCCCAACAATTTAAAAACGTAATAACCATTCTTAGCCTGCAGGCCATATAAAAACCGGCAGTGGGGCCGAAACCGGTTTGGCTCAGTGGATAGAGCGTCGGCCTGCGGACTAAAGGGTCCTGGGTTCAATTCCAGTCGGGGGCATGTACCTGGGTTGCGGGCACATCCCCAGTGGGAGATGTGCAGGAGGCAGCTGATCGATGTTTCTCTCCCATCGATGTTTCTAACTCTCTATCTCTCTCCCTTCCTCTCTGTAAAAAATCAATAAAATATATTAAAAAAAAAAAACAAAAACAAAAACCGGCAGTGGGGTCAGATTAGCCACATGGGCCATACTTTGTCAACCCCTGATGAGTAAGACAAAGGAAAGGATGGAAAATGGCTGGGAGTTAGTCCCCAAAATGGGTGGCACCACGACACAAGTCCAGAGAGGAGAGAGGTGGGGTGGGCTGGTCCAGTTAGGAAGACTTAATGGAAGAGAAGGGATTTGAGCCTTGAAGGGAGGGTAGGATTTGGCTGCACAGAACAGTCTGGGGAGAACATTCCAGGCTGAAGCGATGAGCACAAAGCAAAGCACAGTGGGAGGAAAGATCATGGACCAGTGGAGACTGTGACATACTTCTCACTCTCCAAGGTTTCTGTGACACACCCTGGGCCTGGTGTTTATGAAGGGGATGGGTATTGTGGGCCCGTGGGAACAGGCCTTTAAATGACTACAATCAATCATATTGTATGAATATTTATAATATTCATCACCCAAAACTTGTTGGAAACACTGAGAGATCCACCAGATCCGCAATTCAAAACTGATGGAGGACAAATTAGACTTTATTTTTCTTCATCAGGAGATGTTCCAGGTTTCAATTAGTCACTTCTTTTAAGGAATTTTTGTGGAGAATGAGCTTGTTCTCAGAATCTTAATAATATTCCAATCATACCAGAAGATGCCACGTGCACTAACCCAAATTTTCATGGCCAGTCTGAAAGTCTTAAGTTAGGAGTAACAAATGGCTTTGGTTAGTATATTTTTGTTTGTGTTTTAATATCAATATGAAGTTTCTCTAGAAGTTAGTAATTAGTGGATAACTTTTTAAAATGTTCTTTCTGGCTGACTCTATCTGTTCCCATGATTTCATCTCCTACTCATAAAGGGCTAACTCCCAGAACTGTATCTCCAGTAGATATCTCCCTAAAGCTTCAAATGCAGATGTCCAAATTCCTGCCGAGTGTCCCCACCTAGTCCTCCCACAGTTGGCAGCCTCCAAAATGGCCTGCAATGATCACTGGTCCCCACCTCTTGGTACTCACGCCCTTGAGTTATCCCTTCCCTTTGGGTGTGGGCTGGGCCTAGTGACTCACTTCTAGCAGACAGAGTATGGCAGAGGTGATGGGGTATCACTCCTGATATCAAGTTACAAAGAGTCTAGATTCCATCTTGCTTGCCCTTTCTTACTCTCCTCTTGCTCACACTGCTGGAAGCCAGCTGCCATATTCTGAGCTGCCCCAATGGAGAGGTCCTATGGCTAGGAACTGAGGGAGGTTTCAGGCCAATAGCCAGTGAGGACCTAAGGTTCTCAGTCCAACAGCCCTGGGAGAACTAGGTTCTGCTAACAACCACAGGGGTGAGCGTGCAAGTCTTCAGCTGGGACTGCAACACCTTGATTACATCTGTGAGAATGCTGAGCCCAAGGCACTTCGCTGAGCAGGGCCTGATTGGTGATCCACAGACACTAGGAGGTAATAAACATGTCAGGGCTGAAGCTGCTAAATTTTGAGGTAATTTATTCCACAAAAAGTTAACTAATGAATCAGCAAATTCCCTAAACCTGTTTCTTCCCCTAAGTTCTCTCTTTATTTGCTAGGGCCACCACGCATCCACTCACCTAAGCTGGCAATAGGATGTTAGCAGTCCTTCATTTGATTTTCTTACATCTACAAAAGCTCAAAAGCTTTTGTATTTTTCAATCGACATGACTTAGTAAGCTGAAATATTGCCCCCTGTGAGTTCCATCTGGAAATTAAGCCACTTATGCAGCATCACATGGCGTAGCTTGAACTTTCTCAATTTCTGCATGATTGTGCAGGCAACAATATGACATCATCCTGGATGTCTTTCCGCAGATAATAAACCCCTGGGAAGTGTCCAGAGTGATAGACTGGAAGAAGGGAGAGTCTGGGAAACTTGAAAATGATGCCCATAGCTTAAAAAGCAAGCACATTATACAGGGGATAGAACAAGCATGGGATTCAAATGCTGAGGTGTGGGTCCTGGTTGAGGCTTTGCTGCTAATTGGCTGTGTCCTTGGCAAGTCATTTACTTCTTTAAGAGTCACTTTCCTCTTCAGCAAAACGAGTGGGTTAGATGTCAGTGGACAGCAGACCCATGGGTGCATTGCTTCAGGGTGAACTAGGAGCTTGTTAAACTTCAGAGTCCTGTCCCTACTTTACCCCATGCTGATTCAGCAGGTCTAAGGTGGGGCTTAGAAATCTGTATTTCTAAAGTGACTAGCCCTAGCTGGTTTATCTCATTGGATAGAGTGTCAGCCCATGGACTGAAGAGTTCCAGGTTTGATTCTGGTCAAGGGGAAATGCTGGGGTTGCAGGCCCAATCTCCAGTAGAGGGCATGGAGAAGGCAGCCGATCAATGATTCTTTCTCATCATTGATGTTTCCATCTCTCCCTCTCCCCTCATCTCTGAAATCAATAAAATATATTTTAAAAAATAAAGTGACCACCTCTTTGAAGTTTATCTAGGAAATACTGAACTAGACCCTCTAAAGGATATCTAAATTCTAATACTGTAATTGCCAAATAGTTCTTACTATATGCCAATTCTACTTTGCATGTACATTATAAAACAAACAAAAAATATAAAGAATGGATTTGTGTGTGTACATATGTGTATGTGCACATGTGTGTGGGTGTTGTTGTTGTTGTTGTTTTTCCATTTTGCTCTCTTCCCAAACCCCAGTGGATGTCCTTGCATAGTCACTGGGACACATGGCCCTCACTGGGAGACCCGCTGGAGGCCATGACTGGTATACTGGAATTGGGTGAAGAGGGACACAGAGGTTCAGGAATACCAAAGACAAACAGTCAGGGTGGGAGGTGGGCTCCTTCTAGTCACAGTACTGCTTGGCATTGCATGGATACTGAGAAGTAAAAGTTATTATTCCAAAAGAACTTACAAACTATACGGTAATACGTGTGTGTGTATGTGTGTGTGTGTACAGAGTTAGGCCTCCTTGTCCCCATCTGACAGCCTGTCACAACACAATGTCACATTATATTGGTCTGTTCATGTTGCCATAACAAAATACCAGACACTGGGTGGCTTAGACAACAGATATTTATTTCTCACAGTTCTAGAGACTGGGAAGTCCCACGATCAAAGTGCTGGCTGATTCAGTTCCTGGTAAAGGCCATTTTCCTGGTGTATAAACAGTGGTTTTCTCACTGTTTCCTCATGTGGCAGAGAACCGGCGATCTCTGGCTTTTCCTCTTCTTATAAAACCACTAATGTCATGGGCACCCCACCCTCATAACTTCATCTAAGCGTAATTACTTCCCAAGGACTCCATCTCCAAATACCATCACTCTTAAGCTTTAGGGCTTCAACATATGGATTTGGAGGGGACATGAACAATCGGTACACAGTACATAAAAAAAAGAAACAGAATCTAACTTAATAAGAAAACATCTGTTAAATAATGCAAGTCTCCACTGAAGCCCTCGTGAGGAGGTGGAAGGAGAACTTGTTGCCACATTGCGCACAGCAAGACTTACTCTGTTGTAAAAACTCTCCCTCAGACACTTTTTCCCCTCTCTCCAAATGTCTCAGATCAACCACTTCACCTGCCCTCACTCTGGTTCTCTTGCACCCCTCTCCTCCCCTTTCTCCTGAACCAGTGGTCGGCAAACTCCTTAGTCAACAGAGCCAAATATCAACAGTACAACGACTGAAATTTCTTTTGAGAGCCAAATTTTTTAAACTTAAACTATATAGATAGGTACATTGTTATTAACTTCATTAGGGTACTCCTAAGCTGGACTTTGCTAAAAATGTCCTCAATCTGTTTGAGGTACGTTCGCTGAGGTCGACCCCTTCCAACTCTCCCATCCACACTCGTCTTATATACTTGTTTCGTCTATCTTTTGTCACCCGCGCACAATTTGTGGACACGACTAGCACTAACCACTGCACAATGAGATGGCTGGCTGGCTCACTCAACTCATGCATGAATCGCGCGTCCCCGCGCTGCGTATCCCGCGGCCTGCCTGCGCCACGTCTCCTGTTGCCCAACCAACCGACACCCCCAACTTCTTCTAAAGCCACTTCTTCAAAATAGACTCACCCAGGCCGAAAACCGACTTCTGTGCATGGGCCACGAAGTTTCAGTCACACTGTACGTGCGCACCCGCACGTGGTATTTTGTGGAAGAGCCACACTCAAGGGGCCAAAGAGCCACATGTGGCTCACGAGCCATGGTTTGCCAACCACTGTCCTAGACTTTTCAGCCTACCCTGCTGGCCCACAAGCCTTTTGTTAGATAGAGCTTTCCCCCCTTCTCTCAGCTTCTGTTGTATTTTCCACAGAAGAAAAGCCTGGGATCCACTTTCACTTGAAGGGTCATAGCTATGTCTAACATAATACTTTTAACCCTGTACACTAAGAAAATGGAACCAACACTATAAGGCAGTACATGCTTAAATACTAACTAGAGAGAACATTGGACTTCTAGATGCTTAGAGGAGAAAAAGATATCTCTATTCCAGAGAAGTCATAGAGAAGAGAAGAGGTAATCTAAAGGTTGAAAACATGGGGAAATGTTTTACAAGCGAAGAGTGGAGCCCTCCTCTCCAATGGAATGAGGACTATTGTAAAAGGAAGGCCAAAGAAAGGCAATTCTACCACCTGTTTAGCAGGTAGACAAAACCAGTGGGCTGTAGAGAGGGAAAGAAGAGTAAGACAAGATTGGAAAGTGGGTTGGGGCCAGAACATTGAGGACTGTATGGAAATATACCTCATTAAAGAATTTAGAGCATGGGAGTGGCATGATTTCGAAAATTAATGTTTTGTCACCATGCTTCAGGGACGAAGGAACAAAATCCTTTAAGAAAGGAGGTCAGGAAGCTTGTTTAGCCTCTGGGTCTTGGTGATGGGCGTGTGCTCCAGGGATGTGGCATGAAACAGAATAGAAAAATTACTGCATGAGGTCATGGTAGGACAATCATGGCTGGGGGAAGCCAAAGATGACAAGGAGATGTGAAACTAGTTGGATGGGGTATGAGCAGAAATGAGGAATGAAGGAGGAAATTGGGATGTGGGAGGGAGAAGATGTCAAGTTGATGCTTATTCTATGTGGCAATTCTGAAGGCAGCTCAGCCAAGGGGAGTAGCCAGTAGGCAAAGGAGATGCAGAGGGCTGCTTTGGGGCAGTGGGGATTTATATTTGTGAGCATCTGTAAGATATTATATTCACCAACTAATTAAAATTGCATTTTTCTCATAGTTTAGAGTTTTGATTCCTAATAAAAGTTCAAATCAACCTGGAAGAGATGGATAACCCTTTTGTTAACCAGCATTTGTTCTTTTTTCAGATATATTCTTGGGAAGAGATTCTGAAGGCAAGCAGGGTAGGAATTTTGAGTAATTAAAGAGGCAAGGAGGGATACCTTATAAATACCAGAAGTGGACTCTGCTCCCAGCAAACACCAGGAGAAAGAAAGACCTGCACACTGGAGAGTGGGAATGGTGGTTGGAATTCTGGGGGATGATTAAGAAATTACATTCATGGATCTCATTCACTTCTTGATGATCTGTGAATGATAAAAACAATTGCATGTGCATAATCAATTTAAAAAGCTATGAAAATGTTTGTATTCTTTTAAGAGAGAAGGCTTTGCTTCAAACTTGTCTACAGTACACAATAACAAATTTACATTGCCAGAGTTAAATTTGAAACTCTGGACTTAAGATTTAAGAATCAATTATAGTTACTTTCTCAGTCAGGAACCTAGAGGTATATTCCTATTGCTGATTTTAAACCAAAATTCTTTCACCTGAGGCTCTAGGCCAGTAGCTTCCAACTTTTTACCACTAAAGGCTTCCTTTATTAATTTTCACCAGAGACTTGTGCTTTAAAATATTTTATTCTATATTTATTAAGTAAATTGAGTATCCATTTCCATTAGTCTAGGTGCTCATCAGCATGAAATAATTAGAATGTAAAGTAGATATAGTTAGTTGGGCAGTCATCACTGTTTCTAGGATTACATTATGGCTTTCCTAGGCCCCTAGAAACTAAGGGAAGCCAAATTGTGAGTACTATTTAGGGACCTTTCTCTGCCCCTGGTCCTCACCAAGCCAAATTCCATATTACCTCTGCTGATCTATTGCTATTCAACACCCTGCTTTTGCTCAAATTTTATCTCACACTCAAAATGTGTTTTTTCTTCCAAAATGGTTAATGCCATTCTCTGCTAAGATCTCCTCTTCTAGGCTCATGTACCCATCCACCAGTTGCTGGTAATGTTAACTGCTAACAGCTATGTCCCTAAGTGAACATTGCCCTTGACCAAAGGGAGCAGCCTAATCCACGGTGACACCCTCTCCTGAGGCATGGTACAATATTTTTAACATTCCTAAAAGCCTGCTATGGATAACACAAGTTCTGCACTGCTCAAGATAAAAGTTAGAGGAAGCTCAAATCACCAATATCAGGAATAAAAGAGTTAACCTTATTAAAAACCCTATAGACATTAAAAGGTTAAAAAAAATTATGAATAAATTTATGCCTGTAAATTTGGCAATGTAAATTAAATGGAAGCTTTTCTTGAAATGCATAAATTACCAACTGATATAAAAATAATAGAAAAGTTGAAGAGACTTTATAGCAATTAAAGAAATTAAATTCATAATTTAAAATATTTCCACAAAGAAAACACCAAGTACACATAGCTTCACAGATATATTTTATCAAACATTTATAAGATAAATATTAACAATCCTGTAAAAACTCATTCAGAAAATAGAAGAGAAACACAATTCCTTATTCATTTCATGAGCTCATCATCCTCCTGATATAAAACCAGACAAAGACATTAAAAGAAAAGAAAAGGGCCCTAACCGGTTTGGCTCAGTGGATAGAGTGTCAGCCTGCAGACTGAAGGGTCCCAGGTTTGATTCCGGTCAAGGGCATGTACCTTGGTTGAGGGCACATCACCAGCAGGGGGTGTGCAGGAGGCAGCTGATCGATGTTTCTCTCTTATCAATGTTTCTAACTTTCTATTCCTCTCCCTTCCTCTCTGTAAAAAATCAATAAAATATATTTTTAAAAAAAAGAAAAGAAAAGAAAAGGCAGGTCCATATCCTTTAAAAATATGGGGGCAATAATCTTAAACAAAATTTTAGCAAATTAAACCAAGAAATATATAGAAAGAAAAGTGAATCATGAACAAATGGAATTTATTCCAGAGTATAAGGTTGGTTTAACATTTAAAAGTCAATGTAACTCACCATATTATCACGTTAAAAGAGAATCCCCAGATGATCATCTCAAAAGATGCAGAAAAACCATTTGGTAAAATTTAACCCCAAATTATCCTATCTAATAAAAAGGGAATATGCTAATTGACCCTCACACTGTCGCAAAGATGGCGGTGCCCACAGCCAATAAGGAGGGAATATGCTAATTGACTGTCACACCCTCAAAGATGGTGGCACCCACAGCCACAAGATGGTCAGCAGGGGAGGGCAGTTGGGGGCAACCAGGCCTGCAGGGGAGGGCAGTTAGGAGCAACCAGGTTGGCAGGGGAGAGCAGTTAGGTGTGACTGGGCTGGCAGGGGAGGGCAGTTGGGGGTGATCACTGTGTACTAGAGGAATTAATTTATTTTATTGATAAGTAACCCTTGAAACAGGGCTGGTCCTGCAGACAATACATTTACACAAATTTGAAATCTGAAACTTCCAAGAGCAATAACGTCCTGAAGTTCTAAGGAATATATAACAGAAATCCCTAGGGGTAACCTCCATCCCAGAGGCCACATATTCCATTCCTTGATCCATCTGTATAAGCTGTTAGTGGTGAGATATATGGCATACCGCAGCTGAAAACGGACAAGAAATAAACTGTGTATCTTGGGATATGCATACTTCATGGATACCAGAACATAATGTTCTTTTCATATCACCTCAACTTTGTTGGCTGCTGCTCAGGAACCAGGAAGTAAATGAACATGAAAAAAAGACCCACTATTTTTCATATGTAGAAGCATGAGCCTCAAGAGAATGAAAAGACAAGCCACAGACTGGGAGAATATATTTGCAAAAGATATCTAATAAATGATTACTATCCAAAATATTAAAAAAAACTCTCAAACTTATATAGTAAGAAAAGGTATATGTCCAATTTAAAAAATGGACAGAAGTCTTGAACAGATATCTCACCAAAGAAAATATACTGATGGCTAATAATCATATAAAAAGATGCTCTGCATCATATGTTATTAGGGAGTTGCAAGGTAAAACCTTAAATGTTCTTACCAAGTGAGAAGGTTAACCAGTCTGAAAAGGTTACATACTGTATGATTCCAGCTATATGACATTCTGGAAAAGACAAAACTATGGAGACAGTTAAAATATGACTGATTGGTTCTTTGTTCTGTCCCTGGTGTGGGGGTCTGTGACAGTGTTCAGTGGGGCCTGGTCCATGTCCAGACCCCCCAAGTTTTCTGTCCCTGCCTCCAGGCATTGGCATCAACTAAAGCCAGAATCTCCAAGAGCTCCCAGTAATTGCTGCCAAGAGATAACTACAAAGGAGGTGGGAAAGAATACAGAAGTGCCTTCCTCTATCTCATTCAGAAAACCTATTTCCTACTGAATCTGCAAACAGGAGACCAGAGACAGGAGCTTCTGGCCTTACCCATGGAAACGCAGGCTGATCATGCATCTCAGGAACCTCAGTCCCTGCTTGAGAGTGGTCTTCCTCCCTCAAAGTTCCCACATTTTCCAACAAGGACAGACTGGGGGTTGAGGTGCTGGTAGCTGCACTCCTAAAGGCCAAGTCTCAGGAGCTGGTGACATTTGAGGATGTGGCTGTATACTTTATCTGGAAGGAGTGGAGCATTTGTAGCCTGCTCAAAGGGATCTCTATAGAGATGTATGCTGGAGAATTATGGGAATTTATTCTCATTGGATGGTGAGACCAGAACTGAGCATGACCAAGAAATTTCTGAAGATACGGAATCAGATGGGGTGCTATTGGGAAGATTCCAAAAGGATATTTCTCAGGGTCTTAAGTTTGGAGAAGCCTATGAAAAAGTAGTCAGTCTCAAGAGGCAGCTGGGGAACTCTTCTGGAGAAAAACTGCATAGGAAGATACAAGATTTTGGTCAAGTGACAGTTGAGGAAAAGCTAACCCCCATGACAGAGAGAAGTGAGAAATATAATGATTTGGGGAACAGCTTTACTGTGAGTTCCAACCTTATTTCACCTCAGAGACTTCCTGTGGGAGACAGACCCCATAAGTGTGATGAATGTAGCAAGGGCTTTAATCAAACTTCAGACCTTATTCAACATCAGAGAATTCATACCGGGGAAAAACCCTGTGAATGTAGTGAATGTGGGAAGGCTTTCAGCCAGAGCTCACATCTGATTCAGCATCAGAGAATCCACACTGGAGAGAAATCTTATGAATGTAATGATTGTGGGAAGACCTTCAGTTGTAGCTCTGCTCTCATTCTACATAGAAGGATCCACACTGGAAAGAAACCTTATGAATGTAATGAGTATGGGGAAACCTTTAGCTGGAGCTCCACCCTTACTCATCATCAGAGAATCCACACTGGAGAAAAACTCTATGTTTGTAATGAATGTGGGGAAGCCTGCAGTAGAAGCTCTACCCTCATTCATCACCAGAGAATCCACACTTGAGAGAAGCCCTATGAATGTATGGAATGCAGAGGAAAGTTTACCTATAGTTCAGGCCTTAATGAATGTGGGAAAGCCTTTAGGTATAGTTCAGCTCTTGTCCACCATCAGAGAATTCACACTGGAGAGAAGCCTTTGGATGTAATGAGAATGAGCAAAAGATCTCTCTGAGTTACTGCTGAATTAAATATCAGGGAGTCTACATGAAAGAGAGCCACACACCTGTTTTTCTCACTTCCTCTGCGTCTGAAGACCCCCTGCCTTACTATAAAAGTATGAACAACTTAGGGTGTGTCCCTTCTGATGCAAATCTTCCATTTGGAGAATGGGGAAAATTGGGCAAGTCATCCTGGCACAGTGATTAGCAGCCTGGTCAGTTTCCCCAGGAACAATACCAGCCTTAAAAAATTAGGAGGCAAGCAGCAGATTAAGTGCTGGAAATAGAGGGAAGCTCTAGGACCAATCACCTTCCGTTATGGAAGGGAGTTTGCACTAGACCAGAGTTCTCATACCAAGGGAGCCTTTCTTACCAAGGTGAGGGTGGAAGCACAGTAGGAGTAAAATTCTAAGGATTCCTCTAGTTGGAGTCAGTATAGTCAGCACAGGTGGCAGTGGAAAGAATGTTCTGGGTCCTGTTACTTGCTAAGAAAGGGAAAAGGAACTTTAAATGTGTTGAAGTAACTACAAGCTGTTAAAAAAAGAAAGAAAAGAAATGGGAAAGGATGCTGTATGTGGAAGCCACTGTTCCTAATCCAGCTTTAAGTCTTGATAAGGAAATAGGGTGATGAGGGATTTGTTATTTGATTGGGGGTGAGGAGTTTCGGAAAGCATTCTGGCAATTTTGGTGGAGAACCCAGGACTAATTGGGAAATACAACTAATCAGTGAGTCTAACATGAGGAAATGGATCAAAAGCATTTAGAATTAGTTTTTGTTTTCTTTCCTCTCCTCTCCCTCTTCCTCTCACCACTCCTGTGATAAAAAGTTGTTTAATTCAAACCCTAGTGACTAAGGATGCTTTTAATAAACTTGCTCAGCCAGCTTGCCCTGCCCTCTGTCACCTATGACCTGGACATTTGGCCCCAGAAGCCAGACTTCTCCTGACCCCACCTCTGACTTCAACAGCAGAGTATGAATGCAAACAAAGTGCAAAGCCCAGAGAAGGAAGGCTCTGGCCTGTGCCTGGTGGCAGGGCTCCTTGCCGGGGTAAGTTGGAGCTCCTGAATTTACCAGCTGAAGGGATGACCTCATTATGTTTTCCCAACTTATCCTGCTCATCCTGTAGCATAAATGAAGTGCACTATTAAACAGAATAGTTTTTCATAAAAAAAAAAAAGATGACTGATTGCCAAGGATTCAGAGGAGGGGGGATGAATAGGTTGAGCTCAAAGGATTTTTAGGGCAATATAACTATTCTGTGTGCTATTATAATGAAGGTTACATGTCATTACAAATTTGTCCAAATGTATAGAATGCACAACACCAAGAGTGAATCCAAATAAAAACTATGAACTTCAGGTGCTTATGATGTGTCGGTGTAGGTTCAATTGTAACAAATGTCCCATTCTGGTGCAGGATGTTCATAGCAAGGGAGGTTGTGCATGGGGACAGTTAGGTGATACATCGAAACTCTCAATAATTTCCCTTCATTTTTGCTGTGAAATTAAAACTGCTCTAAAGAATAGATTATTTAAAAAATATATGTAAGCCTGAGCAAGTAGAATAACTATTCCTGATGCACTCTTCCTGGCACACCCGGCTAGCCACTGCAAGGCACTTTCCACCAACAGGACACATAAGTAGAACCTTCATCTGTTCCAGGAGTTCCAGGAGTCAAGGAAATAAATTTTTTCCAAACTCCTTTCCCCACTCTTCACCTTGCTTTTCCAATCAAGTCTATCCCAGTTTTTTTAGTCCCCAAGTTCCACAATTAGAAATTCATTTATGCATCATTTTAGGGAGAAGTAATACCTTAAACATTAATAAATATTCTCTGTATGCGGGTATAGTTTCAGCTCCTTTGCTGAGACCAGGTTTTGATAGGAGATACTTGGTTGAAACATCATAGATATACAGGCATTGGGACAAAAGAGGCGGGGGAGGAACCACAGAAATATAAGACTGGACATACTGAAGATAAATTCTAAGGACTTCACCAAAAGTCGGCTTGAATTTTAAAACTCTCAAATATATTTGATTTCAAAACAGTGTAATTGTCCAAATGAATAGTTTCTGCATCTTGGAGAATGTTATAAAGTTTTCTGCTATTCCCTTCAATTTCTCATCTTGGATAAGGTTCTTAACTTCCCTATGAACCAGTTTATTCCCACATGTGAAATAAAAACACCACTTGCTTACTTCTGAGAGAGGGTGAAACCTGGAAAAAATCAGAGTACTGTGGTCCCACCCTAAATATTCTGGCATAAATGAAACCTAATTCAAATGAATAGTGAGTGTAGCTTTGAAGGAGACAATAAATCACAGAAAGGCAACCTAGCTGTAGGGGAACAAATAGGTGGTTGGTATTGTCCAGTTGGTACTGACGGTGAAATCTCATGGGAAACACAGACTAGACATAATACAGTTGTGCTTGATATTAGAGCAAGCGAACAGCACCCCCTTCACTCCCTCACATTGTCCTTAAGTCACCGGGTCCTGCATCAATTTGCCCTTCTCCTGAGTTCCCCAGGCTGAAAACTCCAGAATTGAAGAGTTTATTAAGGAAACTTACGGACAGAAGTAGAGTCTTAGCCAACAGTAAGATGGTAGATCTCCACACGGGAAAGGGGATGGGGGCTTGATATATATAGCCTCCAGGCTTGAAGCCAAGTGCCATGTGCTTGATAAACACTGTATATTTCAAAGCAGTGAACAACTTAATGGGCCTACTTTCCTATGTAAGAACATTCTTTTCAGATGATACGAGCCTACCTCTCCCGGGGTGAACTGGCGGTCACTGAGAGCAATGTGCTTCTTAAGGTAGCATTGGGTACATCAAGCATTAGAAATATTTTGCCTAACAATCCACGAAGAATTGACTCCTTTATTCTTCCAAGCATGGGCTTGGGGTGGGCTTTCCTGCAAAGTAGGTGTGTGCAGGAGGTGAGAGGCCATGAAGTAGCCATGGGCCCCACTGCACCGGCATGAAGTTAAAGGGGGTCTGCATAGAGTTGGTTGCCATACAGAATGTGGATACAGAGATTTTGGACATGATGCTTCAAAGCTGTCTGACATAGTCTGAAGTGTAAATATTGAAGTAATAGAAACTGAGTCTTCTAATTTAAGGAGTCAGCACAGTCAAATTTCCACAGACCACTATAAATCATCACATCTCAGTCCTCTTACATTTTCCATGACAACAGTGGCTTCAATAACCACAGGACAGACAAGATATAAATCTACATATTGTATTTAGCATTAGGTAAGCATCACCATCATTCACTTAATCAAAATCTTCTTGACCTTAGCCTTATCTTTATTGTGTCTTCAAAAGCAATAAACTGTTCAATTTTTACCTGGAAATTTGAATTACATCAAGAAATATATTATTGAAATGGTCCAGGAAAGAAATGATTGTGGCCTGGACTAGAGTGGCACCCATGGACACAGTCAAGGTATTTTTTGGAGATAAAAGCAGTGGAACATGCTGATGGATTATCTGTGTGGGACCAGGGAAAGAAGGCAAAGATGAGTTCTAGGATGGAATGGCCAGATGACTGGGATCTACTTCAAAATGTCCTGGGTGAGGGGGAAGGAGGTGGTGGAGGAGAAACGAGTTGCTCCTAAGTTGATCACTATTGAAGCTGAGTGATGGGTACATAGGTTTCACCTTCCTGTTCTGCCACTTTTCTTTAATACACTTTATAAGGAAAATATACCTTCACCCAGTGATTTCAATTCCAAAAATCAACCCTAAAGAAACACTTAAAATGAAAAACATTTTATATAAGGATGGCCACAGCATCCTTATTTCAATATTTACAATATTTCATTATTAGAAATAACCTTGTTGACTAACAAAAGGGCAAAAGCATGAATATTATATGATATGCCTATTAAAAATCATGCCAGTAATAATTTGGGAAAAGGCTGGTAATATAATAGAAAGTTAATAAACAGAAAATAATGTGGAAATAATTCATATTTCAGATTAGTTTTAAAAAAGAGAGACAAAATGGAAAGAAATTTGGTGTTTAGAGAGCTCAGAGCAACTTTCTAGAAAAATAATGTGTTAAATTTGGGAGAACTCAAGTTCAATATCATTAATAACAATTCCTCACCCATTTCCTCTATTTCCAATGTGGTCTCAAATGATACTAGGAAATGTATCATTCAATGACAGCTGCTACAAAAATGTGTCAGCATTACTTGCAAACCCTGGGAGGCAGAGATATATGCTTTTCTGGGAAAAATTGGGAAAATTAATAAACATTACAGGAATTTGTCATAAAAGTACTGAAACTACAATCCAAGCTGGCAGGATTTCTTAAGAGTTCCCCTAGCCTTTGCGGTCTTCTGGGAAGGCTCGGGGCTTCCTCCAGCCTGGGATTGGGCATCTCTCTAGCAGGCCCGACCAGGATGACTATGAAGACAGCCAGCTACCTCGGCCAAATGGTCAGTGAACCCTGAGACACAGCCACTGCTTCCTGGATGGCAACAGGTGTCTCGGTGAAATTCTGGACTTCAGACTGCTTAAGTCCACAAGCTTTAACCCTTGGACTGAGGGTTTTGTGCCAAGAAGCACCTGTCCTGCTTTTTAAACCAGAAATGGATGATGGCCTCCAAGGATACTTTGTATCCTTATTTCTTTTTGCTTCAAATAAGCACAAAGTTTTCTTGAGAGGAAAATTTTTATTTTTCCCAAGGCAGGAAAGGAACACATAACTGTTATTGACACAGAGTCTCCCCAGCATGACAGGCCCATGCTGCCCTATGTTGCTCCGACCCTAATGCATCTGGGAAAAGCAGAGGGTACAGAAGGCATGCGTCAGAGGGGGAGATTGCATGTGGGGTGGAGGAATGTGTTTACAAGGCAGTGCAGTGCCTTGGTGAGTAAGAGACATGCACAAAGTCATGGGTCAGAGCTCATATTCTCTTCCGTCTGAGCTCTGTGGATACAATCACCCTGCACTGAAAGATAATGGAGGCCAAGCCACGCCATGAGCTTTTCTTCTGTCCTCCAAGTTCAGGGTAGTATCTTCCTCTTAGGTAGTGCAGATCCCAAATGACTAGAAACCTCAATATGTCCATGAGACTTGTAAAGAAAATCAGCTCTATTCTCTCCTGCAGATTTCTCTACCACCTATGAACTCTCCTGAACGAAAGGAGTGTGACTTTTGCTCTGCAGTGAAGCATGATAGAGTCTTTTGACTCTAGAAAAACCTATAGTGGATTAAAATGATGACAGCCACATGCAATAATTCACAGTTCATGAGCCTATTCAATATGAAATGGAGTTCCTATCTGTATCATTTTTTAATTGCTCCAAAGTGATGTTAAAAAAAAAAGTGCACTTGAAAGAAATACAGATAGCCAAAGAATAGCAAACGAAGATATTATGATTTACTACAATAGGGTATTCAAACATTTAGACTGACTTCTGATTTCTGATGTTTGTATGTTCTAGAGACAAGAACTAGAAACAGTCTGTAAAATAAGTTAATTAGACTTGGATGGCTTTGATACCTAGTGGGACGTTCATGATGTATTTTATGTATCTTGCATGTGACACATGATGATTACAGCATATGAGGTAATGTTATACAATACATGGGGTTCATGAATTGAGAGAAATATGCAGCAACATAATCATTTGGTACACAGATTCTTGACAGTCAATTTATATTCGGAAAGGAACAGATTTTTAGCTTATTGAGTTTGAAGTTGCATATATTGCCAAAAAATAAACAACCATATTCCCGTTTCTTCCAAATTATTTTTCATGTTGACAGGCATAAAGTGACTGTTCTATGTAAATGATTCTAAAATCTTAGCTCCTTGACAGGAAATTATTTCTTTCTTTGAGGTAAGATGACTAGGAGATGAAAAAAAAAGAGTGAGAGGTTTAATTAACTAATTTAAAATACTCTCAAATCAATATAAAAATTATAGCTAAGAACACCAGAATAAACCCTTTGCCTGAAAATGTATCATGTATCCGCGTGCATAAATAAGGATTATTAAAGATGGGATAAACATGGCTAGTTATGTATAATAAAAAAAATTGGGAAAATGTGGGGTGGGGTAGAGTCTACTTAAATACAATCAACCAAAAAGCTTAAGCTCAAAAGCTTAGACATAAAATTGTATCAGACTATATCATAGTGTAGTACAGTGTGGTATAGTGGAGTAAAATAGAGTATGTATTTTACAATATAGTCTATAGTTCCTGGTCAAGGGGCTTTGATTTATTTGGGGAGATGGGATTAATATGTGAAACAATGAGCAAACCATTAATGACTAGTGTAAATGATTGCTAAACACTACAGACAAACTGTAGACCTGAGGAAGTTCACAGGAAGGGGGTTCTGAGCTAGTCAGTGAAGACGCTGTGGAGGAGATGACACTATACTCTAAGTGACAGATACATGATCTACTTAGGCACGAGGAAGAATAGGCTGCCAGGCTGAGGAGGAAAAGTATGAACATACATGGAATGAGCTATGTGCGTTTGAGGGACATTAAGAGACTTACCTGACTAAGAGCAGAGAGTATGTGTAGAGGAAAATGGAAAAAGCTGTTGGTAATGTAGAGGGAAGTCAGACCATGGAGGGCCTTGGAAACCTGGCAAAGGATTTATGTTTGATAGGAGGGAGTGGTAAGATGAAAGCAACGTGTAAGGAACATGCATCTGGTGTCCACGTGCAGGGTAGATTAGAGCAGGGGAAGCTGAAGTCAGGGAGGTTCCTTGGGAAGTTGATGTACTGATCCAAGAATGAGCTGGAAAGGAGCTGGGGGTGGGGGTGCAGGGCAGTTACAAACAGGAAGACAGAAACAGACATAAGGAACAAGATGAAAGAAGTCACATAGCTGACTGAGGATCAGAGATATCAGAAGTGACTAAAGACAAGTTTTCAAATATAGAAAATTAGAGGAAAATTATGTTGATAACAGAGATATCAAAACCAGGATGGATAGATGGTTGTGGAGAAACCAGTTCATTTATGAAGATCCCAATTGTTCATGTGGACATCCAAGAAGTATTATTAAACTATATATATAAATCAGGGTGTTAAAACACCTACCTTTGGCATTCAGAGGTCAAGGGTGAAAGTTGAGGCTATGATAGTCAAGCATGGAGGTTCTCCAATGGTTATAAGATTGGAGGAAGACAAAGAGCCATAGAATCCCGGAAATCATATTTTTGTTCTTCGCAGTCATGGTAGGTGTGAGAAGAAAAGTGAGTGATTGCATTTGACCCTTAGTATCCCTTAAAATGCCATCAAAGAGACTGTCAGGCAACTAAGAAGATATCCATAAAACTTTAGATCCTTTTACAATCCATACAGACTAGCCATCTATTGCATAAATGGAACATGTGAGCACAAGATATTTTTTCTTGATCTGTTCATTCATGTATCCTAAGCACTATAACAATGTCAGTACACAGTAGATCCTCAATAAATATTTGTTGAGAAATGAGTAAATGAATAAATGAAGAGGTCAGGAAGATGATATATGACAGAACTGATGTTTTGTCGCTTGGACCACACAGGCCCTTTGACAGAGCAAACCATGCAAATCACATTTCCACTGCATAGAAACGAGGTAAATCCTTCCTGCATCCAAGGCCAGTGTCCTGTGGGCAGGGGGCCAGCAGGGCTTGAGAAAGAGCTTCATTATGCAGGGCAGGGGAAAGGCTCCCAGAGATATTTAAAATCATTGCTTTTTCTAACTCCCCTGTTATAGATAACAGGCTGTGTGAAGAAAGCCCAGCACAGCCGGGGTGATCTCATACTTAGTAAAATTCCCTAAAGCATGCATAGTCATTGTTTCATTCGAGGCCAATATCTGCAGCCAACATCGCTCCTCCCAGCACTAAGCTTCAGAGTGGATCCACTGGGGCGCCGCCATCCCAGAAAACACGGGGTTGCAGCTTTCTGCATGTGTGATGCAGGGGTCTCCCTGAAAGGGTGAGATTTAGCTTCAAGGGGGCTTTCATTTCAAAGCCTAAAGGGGTTAGCCCTCTTGATCTTGCTGGGTGGCTGTCTATGAGTTAAATTTAATAAGCTGATGCTGTCTTTAGTCAGACTTTGGCCTCTCTGGGTTAAGATGACTAAACTTTTGTAATTTTTCACTCCTCTCTGATTTGATGGGTGGTATTTCTGCCAGAAAGAAACAAAGTCAGTCCAAAGGATTCTCTTTTCCCATCAGAAATCCTGTCTGCTGTCTAAAGTGTAAGGGGAGAAGACTCGGGATCAGACCAGGTTAGGAAGGATCTTAGAGATCATGTGGCCCAGGGCCTTAAACGCATGAAAACAAGGGGCAGGCCGATGACAGAAAATAGTGAAGGGGAGTCGCAGGGTATGTGTCAAACTGGAGATGTGATAACCCACCCCAAGGACTCACACTGAGGGACTTACAACCCCATGCTGGCCAGACCAAGCACATCTATGCACTGGTTAGGCCCCTGACCTAACTCAATCCCTTGTTTTACAGGTGAGGTTCCTAAGGCCCAGAGAGGGAGCAAGAACATTTTGTGACAGAAACACTGACCCGGGAATCATGAGACCTGAGGTTCTAGACCTGACGGCACACACCAAATGACCTGGAGTTAAGGTTGACCTCTTGGAATCTCATTTTCTTATCTGTAAAATGGAGAATTTCCCTATGATCTTGTGCTCTAAAATTCTAGAAGTCCCCAAGGGTACCCAATTAGTTAGTGCTCATGGCTTGTGCAGGTTGTGAAAACCAAGAGGGAGGGGAGACCCAGAACACCTTGGAGCCACGTGCAGCTTCTCATGCCTACTGACACATCTTTGAAAGTCCACCTGTCCCGAGCAGGCCTTCTGAAGATGGGGTGTCAGAAGATCTGAGTGTATCTGTTCCTTCCCATTGATTGTGGCTCAGCAAAGACCAAAAGGATGGATCCAACTGGGAAGAGACATGAATCTCCTTTTTTTGTTTCAGTTTGAGAGAATTTCCTACCCGGTTGGGAGGTGGAGAAGCAAAGAACTATTTGTGAGCCTCTGCTAAAGCCCAAGGCAAATCCTCTCTCACTTCCACTGTCTGTTCTTATCCCTTTTATTTTTCTATGTAAGGAGGTCCTTATTAGGAGAAATTATCTTATTTATATTTTTGTTAGCACCCTTTTAAATGTGAGTTTGATGAGAGCAGGGATTCTGTCTACCTTGTTTCCCATCATATTCTCAGTGCACCTAACAGTGCCTGGTCCATAGTGAGCTATAATAAATACGTGATGGATAAGTAAATGACTGCTCCAGTTTTCATAGCTAATTACTGGAGGAATCAGGTTTTGTACCAAAGTCACCCAATTTTCAGTTCTTTTCCCTAAACTACTGGGCTTCAGAGAAGTAAGTTTGTCAGTGAATTATCTGTGAAAGGGGGACTAGATATGGGCACCAAGATAGCATGAGAGAAGGATGAGCCAGTTTACCCAAATTCTAGTCCAAGCTCTGCCACCAGTCATACAATGTTAACTTTAGGTAAGATCTTAGAGATCACCTGATCCAAAGACTTCAAACACAGTTAAGACATCAGAAACCTTTTTTTCAAACACAACCTTATACTGAACCCCAATACATAAATCAGATAAATCTGGTAAAAGCAGAGGAGGGTCCAAGCCTCTACTTAACCCCATTCAGGTCACCTCTGAAGCAACTTTATAAAACACAATTTGAAAACCACTGAGTTAGCCTGGCCAGTGTGGTTCAGGGGTTGAACATACAGGCTGCTTGAGGAGATGGCTCAGTATCAAGTAAGATACAGTTCATCACGGTCAGTTCTATTATGGAGGTCTGCACCAAAACATTTTTAACTATTAGCCTATAGCATCAAGGATACTAACTCAGCAAACATAATGCCCACTTATTTTCCACTATGCCTTGAAACAGTCTCATTTTTTCCTGACTACATTGTTTGGAATCATTCATGCCCTATAAGATCTCACCACACATCGCAGCATCAGTATCATCTGGAAACTCGTTAGACATGCTAAAGTTCAGGCTCCACTCTGAACCTATCATAGCAGAATCTGCATGTCAATGAAAGCTCCAGTTGTTTTATAGGTACATTAAAATTTGAGAGGTACCACAAGGTTCAATTTCTTCATCTGTGAGATGGAGAGACAACTATTGCTCTGCCTACCTCACTAGGGCTCATGAGAGAACTGAATGAGATGCATAAAAACACCTTAGAACAAATCAACTGTGAATGCCTCAGAGCCTACCAGATTCCCTTACATATAGAACTTGTCCAACACTAATTGACTTATGGAAGGACTATCTCAGCAGGCCATTCTATTTGACCTCTACATCAATTATTAAATATCTGAACCTTCATACTATTTTTATCTTGTAAACTACATATGTTCTCTGTGAACCTCAGGAAATTCCATTAAAATGATTTCTGTCTCAGACTATATCCATGTTCTTGAGCCTTCCTGGTCCCTGTGTGGTCATCTTTCAGAATTCAATTTGACCTACAGTTATTACTCCCACTCTATTTTATGGAAAACTTTCAGCCAGCAACATGATTTAATGGTTTTAAACACATCATTATTGCCATTATTTCATAGCTCACATGCCTAAAATAATACATGACACATTTTTAAATGCATCTGAAGACATTTTAAAATTTTATCATCTAGGAATTAATCAAATCTACTTATTAAATTTTGCCACCCAGGATTTCTAAGTCTTGGTTCTAGCTGGCAATTGGGTGGTCAAAAAAAATTTAAGGGGGATTTATTCTGAGGTATCATGAGAAGACTTGAAGCCAGACTCCACAGGGGAAAGCAAAAACTTAGACATCAGTATAGCCAATGCCCTCTTAGGTGGCCCAACATAAAAACAAACGATTCAACAGTGCAAAGCCCCCAACTGATTTCACAGAAGTGACCAATGAAGGCATTTAGTATAAAATGTTCCTCAAATTCTCTAGAGGTCCAATTATGAGTCGTGTATTAATAGGGAAATATGAGGAAGTGGGAAGGATCCAAGGCAAAGTCTCATAAAGTCAGAGTAAGAGGCCATCCCTGCAGGCACTTAGACTGGCTCTCAACACCCCATCCAGCCTTCCCTTCATTATAAAGTGCTGCAGAAATAAAAGCAATTCCATAAATACCAGAAAACCATGGGGAAATGTGCCATGTTAGGGTCACCACAAAGATCATCTTCCCATGGTCTAGGGATACTCTGACCTATTACAACATACCCCACTGCCTCTGATCACTTCCTAGTATGGATCATTCCACCTGCAGTTTCCCAGCTAGCCTTGTCCTGGGGGCCTTTGGCCACCCTATTGGAGGTGTGGCGGGGTTGTTGTCAGTAGTGGATTATCTCTGTGGAGACACTGCAAATATTCTGGCTCTGTTGTGACCAGAGTGGTGCCTAGCTCTCTGTGGCCTGATACTCAGGAGATGGAAAGCAAAACTTGGACTGAGGAGCTGCTGGCCTACAGTCTCCTCCTCTTGAGCTGTTCTGTCTATTATCTTACAGTCCCTATAGTTGGACAGGATATAGCGTTCATTTAGTTCAAACTCTCATTCACATATGGCTTACTCTCTGGGGTCCACAAATGTGCCATGTCTGCAATCTTATGTTTCTGAAATCTTTGTAACTTCACAGAAAGCTCGGAATTCTCGTTATCATCAGCCATTATGCAGATTCTGAACAAGCAAAGTAATCCTACCTTTACATAAAAGTTTCCTTTGCCTCTGGGTTTGCTGTAACTCTAATTAGAAACTTCTACATTATTTTTAATATTATGGTGTATCAGGAAACCAATGATGTGATGGGAATATAACACAAATTATCCTGTTAGACAAGAATATGACAATGATTTTGATGCAAATTATAAATCCTATATCCCTGTGGAAACCATAATAAAGGCTCTTGTCAACAATGCCTCCCTTTCCCTCTGCCTCTTAAATGACCCTGGTGCTTCCACATGTGTCCCCCCACCCCACCCCTGCGGTGACGTGGTTCACCCCCTCCTCTTGGGAATATGAGTAATAAACTATCTTCTCAATGGTAATCAGTTTCGATGTGTTGGTCTTTTATATCCCAAATTTTTTATTAGTATGTTATATTTTTAAAAAATGTTTTTATTGATTTCAGAGAGAAAGAGAGAGGGAGGGAGAGATAGAAACATCAATGATGAGAGAGAATCATTGATCAGCTGCCTCCTGCACTCCTCTCACTAGGGATCAAGCCCGCAAACCAGACAAGTGCCCTGACCAGAAATCAAACCTTAACCTCTTGGTTCATAGGTCTATGCTCAACCACTGAGCTACACCAGCCAGGCTAGTATGCTATATTTTTAAATATCGATCAAATTCGAGCCCAAGTTTGATTGCCAATCAATGGATTTATCTAAGGAAAGGAGGTGGTTAGCCCTGCCTGCAGCTCTTCTGGCAGGGTGCTGAGAAGGGTGCAGACGCGAAGAAGGTCCATAATGCCCATCAGGTCACCTGCTGCTGTGCTGCCATCTCACTGGTCCCTGTATTGGGCCCAGGCTCCAGCAGCAGGCTGCTGCCACAAGTGTTCCCTCCTGGGCCCTGGCTGACTCATGCTCCTAAATGAAATTTCCCTCAGAGTATAAGGACCTGGGCCATGTTGGGCAGAATCTTCCAGAACCAAAAACCATTCCTAAAAGAGACGTGTGGTGGGGATGAGGGAGATTAGGAGGAAAAGTGAGTACTGGGATTCTGATCCAGGAGAACGAGCCTGGGCTTGTTGTGGGAAAATGGTTCAGACCACACCCCTTCCCAAACACACACACACACACACACACACAAATGCACGCACACACACACATACACACAACTATTTCTCTCTTCCCTGAAGAAAACTTCACCATGGTTTGAGGTTGGATGGCAAGGGCCCATTTGGCTTTCTCAGACTTTTCTAATTGTTATTACCTTCATAAAGTCAGGGTCAGGAAGCCTAGAGTATATCCCCCGACTTTTGTGAAAACCAGAGATGTAGTATGGCCTTTAGGCAAGTCACCTTTCTTCTAGGTCACTGACTCCTCCTCCACATGTACACGGTGCAGCAGCCGAGTCAGAGCTGACAGCAGGAAGTCAGGCAGCACCATCTCTTAGAGTCCTCTGTGCGCAGCATGAAATGTTTGGGAAGATTCTTACATGGAATTTGGGGCATGCATCTTTTTATTTTTAACTTTTTATTTTGAAATAGTTTTAAACATTCAACAATGTAAGAATAGTAACAAAAATCCCATATACATTAGCTCTAACAATTATTAACATTTTGACCAATTTGCTCTATCATATTCTCCCCATCCCCCCTCCAATATAGAAGAGTCCTATCAAAAAAGAGTCAGGAGCAAACCCAGAGGCAATGAAAACTTTCTGTAAAGGTAGGATGACTATGACCACTCACAACCTGCATATCGGCCCCTCCCCTGTCCTTCCTCTCCCAGTTAAGTTAGAACGGCTCTAAACTCAGCAAACAGCCAGACAGGTAGGTTATAGCCCGATAGAAGCAAGAACATAATGGCGGAAGGTAGGGTTGTCCTCCTCTGTGTTGAATTTAAAATATTTAACTTAGAATTTTTGAGGTTTGGCCAGACCATAAGCTATGTGTAATATCAGCTTTCAAGGAAGAAGAAAGAGGTTGCAGACTTGACTAGGACAAATATTTATATGTGTTGAGGGAAACTGTGTTTCTGCATTGTATTTTCAAGTTAATGTGCTTTAGCCACTTTTATATGGAAGGTAAATTTTGTAAGAAGGAAAGCCCTTTAGATTAGGGGTATAGTCCTTTTATACTAGTGGAGTTAATTTATACAGTAAACCAGTCGAAGCATGAAATTAGCCTCCTAAGACATGGCTATCATTGTAACTGAACCATTTTCCACATGTACATTTTAACAAATGTGGCTTCCTATAACAAGCATTCATAGTCACAATTCAACAGTCCTGGAGCATTACTTTTACAAACAGATTTAAATAGAAATTCGACCTTATAACAAGATGTAGATTTAAATTAAATTTTAAGGTAATTAATATATAAATATTTGCTATCTTTTCTCTTTAAAAAAATCTAATGACTAACCTAGTGCTTTGATTATTTTTTTATTACAACCTTTTTAAAGAGAAGTTTTAGGTTCACAGCGAATTGAGGAAAAAGTAAAGAGATTTCCCAATACCCCTGCTGGCTCATGCACAGCCTCCCCACTATTAGCCAACCCCTCCGCCCCCCAGGGTAAATTTATTTTTATATCACCGTCCACTCTTGGTGTTGTACGTTCTGTGGGTTTGAACAAATGTATACTGAATATATGGCCATTATTATGATGTCATACAAAGTATTTTCACTGCCCTAAAAACCCTCTGTGCTCCACTTATTTGTCACCTGTCCCACTGTCAACCACCAACCTTTTAACTGTCTCCATAGTTTCCCTTTTTGCAGAATGTCATGCTTTGAGTTTTTTAAACATGTTGCTTCTTTGTCTTAAATTTTCTTCCTTGAAATAATTTATGGGCCTCGCTTTAATTTTAATCAAAGCTGAATTGAAGATATTTGGAGCTTTTAGAAATGTATTTATGTGAGAGGTTTCTATATGCAAAACTCTAATCTAGACATCTTACATATTCTGAAGACGCATCCCTGCGTTCAACAGATAAACAGTCCATGAGTCCTAAGGCAGTTTGACCCGTGTGATTTGTTCCACATGAACCTGCAGAAGTGTACAACAGCAACTTGGGTTACCGTAGTCAGCTTGTTTTGGAGGCATACTCCACGAGAAATGTATTCTTCTGCGGTAACCACTTGTGGGCTCTCTCTGGCCACCTCCATTCTTCTCAGCAAGGAGTCTGCATCAACTGCCAAGGACGTGTCTCTTCCTCTTGAGGCTAAGATAATAGGATCCCATAAACTGCCAATACCTAGGAAGGCACCTTAATAGTTTGGAGCAAGAGTGGCTGCTACTGCTTCAATTCTGGATGTTCTCTTTACAGACCCAGCTTCTCTGATCTGTATACAGTGATGTCATTTCTTTTCTTCCTTTCACATCCCCTTGACGGATTTCCAACTTTCAAGTTCTTCATCAAGAATCTCCATCTCCTCCTGCCCCCAGCTTCCTACCCTGAGTATTTGATCTCTCCTAAGAATCTCTTCATCTCTTCTAATAAGCCAGAATATTGGTTGTATCCTAAAACTTACCATATTATCTTCTAGTTCAATCCCTACATAATTAGTAGTTGCCTCTGGCACAAAAACAAACACAACACAAATGGATTACTAAGGAAGTGTTTTGTGTGTGTCCAGACTTCTTGAATTGTAATGTATCATCATGGTTTCCCTTGAAAATGTCTACTAAAAACTAACAAAAAACTGCCTGTTTACTGCTAAATTAACCATGCAGGGATTTCTAGGGAGTGTCCTATTAAACACTGCCCAAGTATTTAACAACACTTTCATAAATTTATTATGAATATTAGTAGTCATACTCTTTTAAAGTTATCTTAGACAGCTGATTCTCACAGCCAATTGGCCTGGAGGTCAAATCCCACCCCCAGTGTTACCTAAAACAATCAAGGCTTAACTACAACAAGACTGCGCACAAAGACCACAAGGGGGTGCACCAAGAAAGCATAAAAAATGTGGAGACAAAGAAACAGGACACAACTGACAGAAATGGAGAATATAGAGTTCAAAACCACACTTTTAAGGTCTCTCAAGAACTGTCTAGAAGCCACCGATAAACTTAGTAAGGCCCTCGAAAAGACTGATGAGACCGCCGATAAATATAGTGAGATCCTCAAGAAATCTAATGAGACCCTCGATGTTGTGATAAAGAACCAACTAGAAATTAAGCATACACTGACTGAAATAAAGAATATTATACAGACTCCCAACAGCAGACCAGAGGAGCGCAAGAATCAAGTCAAAGATTTGAAATGCGAAGAAGCAAAAAACACCCAACCGTAAAGCAAAATGAAAAAAGAATCCGAAAATACAAAGCTACTGCAAGGAGCCTCTGGGACAACTTCAAGCGTACCAACATCCGAATTATAGGGGTGCCAGAAGATGAGAGATAGCAAGATATTGAAAACCTATTTGAAGAAATAATGACAGAAAACTTCCCCCACCTGGTGAAAGAAATAGACTTACAAGTCCAGGAAGTGCAGAGAACCCCAAACAAAAGGAATCCAAAGAGGACCACACCAAGACACATCATAATTAAAATGCCAAGAGCAAAAGACAAAGAGATAATCTTAAAAGCAACAAGAGAAAGAAACTCAGTTACCTACAAGGGAATACCCATACAACTGTCAGCTGATTTCTCAACAGAAACTTTGCAAGCCAGAAGAGAGTGGCAAGAAATATTCAAAGTGATGAATACCAAGAACTTACAACCAAGATTACTTTATCCAGCAAAGCTATCATTCAGAATTGAAGGTCAGATAAAGAGTTTCACAGATAAGAAAAAGCTAAAGGAGTTCATCACCACCAAACCAGTATTATATGAAATGCTGAAAGGTGTCCTTTAAGAAGAGGAAGAAGAAGAAAAAGGTAAAGATACAAATTATGAACAACAAATACGCATCTATCAACAAGTGAATCTAAGAATCAAGTGAATAAATAATCTGATGAACAGAAAAAAAAATAGAGTTATCTTAATACAATTTCTCAAAAATATTTTTGTAAGAAATTTTGTGGCAAACTATTAATATCCATGGAACATCAATTTAGGAAATGTTACTCTAATTGTATGAAAGCATCTCAGTACATTAAAATGTGGGAAATATTTTAAATGTCCTCCTGGGAATTTGAAGTTATCATATTTTACAATGATAATTTACAAGGATAAACATGTGATGGGCCTTTGAAGGCAAATGAACTAACCAGTATTTGTTGAGTGGAAAATAAAGGCACATCCTATTTTTTTGCCTAACAGGCATTCTTGGAATCCCTAGGAAAATCTGAACAGTGTAAATGGGAACTTCTGTCACTCAGGAATGTTGTAACCCTAAGCCAGTGATGGCAAACCTATGACACGCATGTCAGAGGTGACACGCGAGCTCATTTTTTTGGTTGATTTTTCTTTGTTAAATGGAATTTAAATATATAAAATACATATCAAAAATATAAATCTTTGTTTTATTATGGTTGAATATATCAAAAAATTTCTATATGTGACATGGCACCAGAGTTAAGTTAGGATTTTTCAAAATGCTGACACGCCGAGCTCAAAAGGTTCGCCATCACTGCCCTAAGCAATCATCTCTCAGTACTAGAAAGCACAGTTACTGTGATCAAGTTAAATGCTAATTCTATATAGGGCATGCACAATGGATCTAATTTAGTGACAAATAAATCTGAGAGTGCATCACGTGCATATTTTTAATGTGACAAAATAAGCATATGTTAATTTTACAGTAAAAGTTGATTGAGAATTTTAATAGAGAAAGATGGGGTGAAAAGGCATCAGGGTAGCGTATGCCTGATGAGAAAAAGCATGGAGATCTTTCTGAAGGTGAGAGTCCCTTTACTTCTTCTATATGAATCCCATTACATCAATTGACTGTGTTTATCCAATGACTACTTATTAGATCGACATCAGCCCTTAAAGCTTTATGGTATGTGCCTGATAGCAAAACTTAGATTTGATCAATGCACCTGGAAATTAGACTATTCCAGTGAGGAAGGCAGGGAGCCAGAATTCGCTTATTATTCTCATGAGTTAATGGTGTCATGGAATTCCAGAATATAAATCATTTCCCCAAGGGTCTATTGTCATTGCTACATATATTAGCTTCTCAGATAATTGAGTGAGACATCTTTCCTGAGGGCCCTGTGAGGAAAAGGCAGGAGCAGAAGAGTCAGCACAGGCTTCTTCTGGCAGAAAAAAACTCTTCCCCAAAATTGGTCCAAGGTTTTCCTCTAGTCTAACATGCCATGGCTTCCTTTCAAGTCAATTGCACAAAGAAGGCAAAGGAGAAAGAGGCCCATGAATAGGCAAAAGAACCCAAACTGAGGGCACTATCTCTTCACATGTCCTACAAATGCAGCAGGTGCCCTCACACCTGACCTGTTGGATTTGAGAGCTGGATGGCAATAAAAAACTCCATTAACACATGCAATGGCAAGTCCTAAACATTTTACTTTAAACAAAGATATAGAATATAAACTTAGCATGTTTAAACTGTTTTCTATTTATTGTATTTGTTCTTTGTTTCTTCTTTCTCCTTTTTCCTGTCTTCTCTGGTATTCATTGAACATTTTGTGTAATTCCATTTTATCTCTTCTCTTTATAGATCAACTAGGGGCCCAATGCATGAATTCGTGCACTTTGAAAGGAACTGTGGGCCGTGATGCTGCGGTGGGCACAGGGGCAGGTCTCGGCCCATCCTCCGCGCCCCTGCCTGCTGTGGCCCCTGGTTCCCTGTCTGCTAGAAGCCCTGCTCCCGCCGCCACTGCTTCCACATCCTGATGGCCCCACTCGCACCTGCCTACAGCGCAGAGCAATTGGGGCTGGCGACAGCAGTGGGTACAAGTGGGGCCGGTGCCATCAGTGGGTGCGAGCAGCTGCAGCGGCTGCCCCAATCACCCGTCAGGAGCAGTGGGAGGTGGAGAAGCCCTCCGGGGCGATCGGAGCTGGCAGCCAGTGCTCACACCCATTGACAGCACTGAGTGATCAGGACCAGCACTAGGCGCTGGCAGCAGGTGCAAGTGAGACCGGCGCCTGCAGCAGGTATGAGTGCCGGGTGGGACTGTGGTGCGTGGGAGCAAAGAATTTTCAGTAACCACCAGAGGCTCGCCCTGATGACAGCGACTGGCACCCCGCCTTCGTCTGGCACCCCCACTCACCTACTCCACCATCCCACCACAGCTGATGCCACCATGTTCCGCGCTCTGCCGCTTGCTGCTGACGCCGGCCATGTTCCATGCACGCCCCATGGTGGTCAGCACACATCATAGTGACTGGTTGTTCAGTTGTTCAGTTGTTTTGTCGTTCAGTCTATTTGCATATTAGGGTTTTATATATATAGATTATATTTCTTTCAAAAGAAATTTATTCCTTCTCTGATGCTTTTCCTTTCTTTATATAGATCTAAGTTTCTGACAATATCAACTTCCTCTCCCTAAAGAACTTCCTTTGGCCCTAACTGTTTGGCTCAGTGAATAGAGCATTGGCCTGCAGACTGAGGGGTCCTGCATTCGATTCCAGTCAAGGGCACATGCCTGGGTTGCAGGCTCGATCCCCAGTAGGGGGCATTCAGGAGGCAGCCAATCAATGATCCTCTCTCATTATTGATGTTTCTATCTTTCTCTCTCCCTCTCCCTTCTTCTCTGAAATCAATAAAAAAATATTTTTTAAAAAAATAACTTCCTTTGCATTTTTTACAGGTCAGATATTTTGGCAATGAATTCCATCAGTTTTGTATTCTTGATAAAGCCTTATTTCTCCTTCACTTTATAAGGATAATTTCACTGGATATAGAATCTAGATTGGTGGGTATTTTTTTCTTTCTATCATCTTGCATGTTTGCTATAGCTATAGGTGCCAAGGGCTTCAAATTTGTTTAGTGTCTTTGCTTATGTCTGCTCTGAGTTTGCCAAAGAACTTCCATTCAGATAGACTGAATCTTAAAGCTCTCTCAGCTATAATCTATGGAATCCCATGGGTGTGGTGGCCCAGGGATTAAATCTGTCATTTACCAGGCCCATGTCTTTGGACTAGAACCTTCTCCTTCTCCAGGTTCTATCTCCCCCATCTTGCTTAGGTGATACAGGGAGGATATCGGGGGCTATCCTTGAAGAAATGCCCTTTCTCCAGAAGTGTTAGGACTCTGGCAGTATTTCCTCCCCTGGAGACTAGGCTTTTGAGATGGATATTGCTTGGTTGTGTTTCACAATAGCTGCTCTTTCCTTTTCCCTGTCAGAACTATAAGGGGATCTTTCTTGGCTCTTCACCATGAGAAATGGTAAGGTTCCACGAAATGTAGAGACTCCCCTCCTAAGATTACACCCCCAGGAGGTTTTAACTCTCAAGCTAGACCACATCAGCCTCCATCTAATAAATCAAAATGACCACTTAAGTGTGTTATATCCATATATCATCCCAGGAGTTCCCCAAGTAAGCAGATCTCAGCTATGACTCTCTGGATTTGCCTCTCCTAAGATTTTAAGGTGGTGATTTGTCCTACAACCTCAGTTTTCTGAGGGGCGGGGAGAGTCGAAAAAATGATGCTAATTTTCAGTTCCTTCAGCTTTTCTTTGTTGTAAAGGCAGGAATGACAACTTCTAAGCCCTTAACATTCACAGCTAAAACTGGAAGTGGAAGCTGCATTTTGACAGGTACATCAGACAGCCAACAGATACCATCTGAAGAAATACGAGACTTTTTCAAGCATCTTCCTCACTTTGAGACCAATTAACAAACACTTGAGAAGTTGATTATAAATAACTTACCTTGGTTAGTCTGTAAAACAAAATCCCTGAAGAGCATTTCTAAGCAGGCTTGATTCAATGTCTCTGGAACAAGTTTGGGTTTTTATCCTCACATTTTTAGAGAGGGAGAAGGAGAGGGAGAGGGAGAGGGAGAGGGAGAGGGGGAGAGAGAGGGAGAGGGGGAGAGAGAGGGAGAGGGAGAGAGGGAGAGGGAGAGGGAGAGGGAGAGGGAGAGGGAGAGGGAGAGGGAGAGGGGGAGAGGGAGAGGGAGAGGGAGAGGGGAGAGGGAGAGGGGGAGGGAGAGAGGAGAGAGAGAAGAAGAAGAAGAAGAGAAGAAGAAGAAGAAGAGAAGAAGAAGAAGAAGAAGAAGAAGAAGAAGAAGAAGAAGAGGAGGAGGAGGAGGAGGAGGGAGGAGGAGAGGAGAGAGAGGAGAGGAGGAGGAGGAGGAGGAGGAGGAGGAAGAGGAGGAGGAGGAGGGAGAAGAAGAAGAAGAAGAAGAAGAAGAAGAAGAAGAAGAAGAAGAAGAAGAAGAAGAAGAAGAAGAAGAAGAAGAAGAAGAAGAAGAGAAAGAGAAGGAGAAGAAGGAGGAGGAGGAGAAGGAGAAGGAGGAGAAGGAGAAGGAGAAGGAGAAGAAGAGAGAAGAGAGAGAAACATGAAAAACATCAATGTGTGAGAGAAACATCGATCTCTTGCCCCTGCCCATGCCTGACCTGGGATTGAACCCACACCTTTTGGTGTATGGGATTACACTCCAACCAACTGAGCCACACTGGACAGGGCACAAGTTTCTTAAATGTTCTGCAACTTAAACATTTTACTCTTTCAGAATTGTCTTTTCCACCATTTGTTTTCACTTAGTGATGACAGTGCAGATTTAATTGGAAAGATGTATGTGTCTGCTAACATTTGCCTGGACAAATATTCGAAGGGAATTCAGAGAAATGAAACATTTAGTGCTTTAGTTATTCTTTTTATAGTTCAAAAAATGTGTACAGATGGTAGTAGAAATCACACACACAAAAAAACTCAAGAGTTAGATGGTCAAGCCAAATGAAAGAATTATTAATTTAACACTATCTTCATAAAACATTCAGTTCTAACTGTAGATAGCCCTGTAGTGGCGTTATGCAAACTTGATTTCATTATTTGTCCACTAAGCTATTGATGGAAAGAAAAATCTGCCATTTAAACCTTGCTTATATTAGGAAAAACATCAAACCAAACCACAAAGACAGTAAAAAATTTTACATCATATTTAAACCTAGAAGTGTACAAGGGTAAGAGGAAGTTCAGTTTGGAAACCCCAATATTAGAATAAGGGGGGACTCAGAAGAACTACTCAAGAAAGTGTCTGCCTTAAATTGTACAAGAAAGTAGCATTCTCACACTGGAAAATGAAAGTAGATGTTCAAATGAAGAAGACTCAATGGGGGGGGGGCACAGTCTTTCAGTGGATTGGACACACATTTCACATTTCCTGGGTGTAGGGAATGCAGCTGAATCTTGAAAACATGTACTTGGCTCTATGCCCCAGTAGATTAAGCAACAGATAAATCAGAAACAAATCATGCCATTAACAAAAACCAGTGGATCCTATGCCGACCCAATGAGGTTGTTGAAAAATTGCTAGATTTCTAGACAACTTCATTGGTTTTCAATTAAATATGGTTTTTAAATGCTTTGTTTTCAAAAAAAAAAAAAAAAGACAGTGTGATGGATCTCCTAAAGGAGCCCTGTTTGAAATGATCTGGAAGCTTGCAATCAGTGTAGTCAAGGATGCCAGTAGTCACATTTAGGAAATCAGTAAGTAAACACTGACCAGCTAAATATCTGATTCTAGAAATAAGAAGGCTTTTCTTTTATAAAGAAAAACACCTTTTAATGACCAGAAAAGGAGCAAGAGGATTTCTTTCTTTAGATATATCTTTAAATTTTACTTGAAATCTATATTGCTTCATTATTTGTTCAGACTACATGAGAAGTGATAGCTGGAAATAGATATGATTAGAAGAGTGGAAAAGTTTATGGCCATGAAAAATCTCTCAAGTGAAACACAAGTTGAATAACTGACCTAAGAATGTAAAGTTTAGCTACCGATGAGCCTAGGAACCCTAATCTAAGTAAGGGGGTGTTCTGTTCAAGCTTAAGGAAAGAACCAAATTATAAATGGGCCATAATTGTTAACAGATATAGGTACTACAAAGGTAGAATTTTTAAAATAGCAACTATTGTTTGTTTTAGCTTCTACTTTCAAGAGTAGTACATGCTCAATTAAAAACCTTGAAAATCAGAGACAAACTCTTTCACAAAGAGGAAAAATATATCTTCTATAATGCCATCAATCACTGCCATATTTCTGTCCAGTATTTTTTATGCAACTAGACCTATGTTGTTTACCAAAATTCTCATAATATACCTACTGATTTTCTCTTAGTAATGTGTGGTAAATATATCCCACACCAAAAATATATTTTTCCATATAGTATTTTAATGTCTGTAAAATATTCCATTGTATAAATATTCCATCATACTGTATATATATATATATTTTTTAAAGTTTTTTATTGATTTGAGAAAGAGAGAGGAAGAGAGAGTGAAACATCGATGTGAGAGAGAAACATCAATCAGTTGCCTCCTGAACGTACCCCAACCTGTAATTGAACTCACAACCTAGGCATGAGCCCTGACAGGGAATCAAACCTGCGACTCTTTGGTTCATGAGATGAAGCTCAACTAACTGAGCCACACCAGCCAGGGCCATAATACTGCATAGTTAATCAATATATGGGATTAGTTATTTTTATTTATTTTTATATTTTTTGGAGTATTCTGTAGATGTCAGTTAATTTATGTTGGTTGATATTGTTTCTCTGAGCTATGTAATTGCTGATTTTCTGTCTTTGTTTTAGCAATTATTGAGACAACTCTAACTAATGTTGAGTTGTCTGTTTCTCCCTTTATTTCTGTCCATTTTTGCTTCATCTGTTTTAGAACACTTGTTAGATACATGCATATTTATAACATATCTTCTTACTTACATTAACTTTTTAACATTATAAAATGTCTATTTTTTCCATAGTAACTTTATTTCTCTTGAAATCTGTTTTGATGGATATTGATATAGCTATTCTACTTCTCTTTTCTTTTAATTCTTTATTGTTGAGTATACATCTCTAATTATCTTAAATATAGAATTCTTGGGCCCAAAGGAAGTCCTCATATTTTTAAATTATTTTAATAAAAATTCTTTTTGAAAAAAAGACTCAGTAATACAATCATATTATATTCATGCTCTTTTAACATATTATTTTTACTAATATAATATTTTATAAAATAACAGTTTTAATAATCAAATAGTAGGTTATCTTCAGCCAAGGAATGCCTGACTACTTCCCACATTATGGGCCATTGTTCAAGAACCACCAGATTGCAATTTAGACAAGTATGAACCATTACCAATAATTGGGTCATTTTATAATCTAAGTGTCGAGCATTCTATACTCTGACCACCACATTCCCATATCTCCTGCTGCCTCTCTTTAGAACCTCAATTCTGCTAGTTCTTTGACACCACCAGGACATCCAACTTACTAACCACGTCACCAATTTACTGTCCATCACTCCTGCTGACTTATTTCCTTCTTACCCAGCTTAGACACCATGAAAAATTACTATTCTACACTCTCACATTCACCCAATTCCCTTCCCCTTTGGTCCCTCTGTAAGTTCTCTGCCTAGAAAACTTTTCTGTGCTTGCCTGACTAACCACAATCCTGGCAAATCCAACTCTTCATCTATTCTCCCAGGCCAGCACCCAAGCAGCTGAGTATAAGTGGAGAAAATCACACCATTATATTGACTTGTCTTAGTTTGAGTTCATGGGCCCTCTATACTGCCTGGAACTCCTACATTTTCCTGTTCAGTTCAATTCCCATACTGTCTCCTCTCTTTTCAAACCTGCTATGCTTTCCCTCCTCCTTAAGTCTTTTTTGCTCACCTTGGTTATTATTTTACTGAGAAAATAAAAGCTATCCAAAGGGTAAATCTACATGCCCCCTCCACTATCATTTACCTGCATTTATGATCATGGACATTGCCTTCCCTCCCATTTCAAAGGTGGACAAACCAACTCTTATACCTAAGGCTAACTTCTCTCTGCTGGATCATTCCTATTAACAAACAGGCATGCTGTCATTTCTTCTATCATTAAAAACCAAATTTAAACATTTATCAATATCCTTCTCCAGCCCACTTTTCTGCAAAACTTCAAGAAAGAGCGACCTCTACCTGCTATTTCCAGGACTTCTTTTTTCATTTATTAAATGCCACCACTCCCCTAAACAGCTCTTACCAAAAGTGTCAACATTTTCAACAGCGTCAAATCTATTGGTTAATCCTCAGTCATCCAACCCGTCCTGTTCAGTCTCTAGCAGTATTTGACGTAGTTGACCTCTCACTCCTTTCTGAAACACTTTCTTCACTCGGCTCTGGCCAAGACGCCACACTTTTTGGTTTTCCTGGTCCATCACCGTTCACTCCTTCTCAGCTGTTTTGGCTGGCTACACTTCACCTCTACAAACTGTAATCGTTGTGGTGTCCCAGTGTCCAACTCTAGGACCTCTGCTACCCTCTATCTACATTCCCCCTTCAGACGTCTCATTCAGTCCCAGCTCTATGTGACAACTGCCCTTAAATATCTCCAGTTCTGTCTACTCACCTGAGCTCTACAGCCGTTAGACTTATCTTCACACTATATCCAGGATCCCACCTCTTTTCTCCAGATCCACCATCACCATGCTAATCCAATCCATATCACACCGAGTGGGCTGCCATAGCCTCCTCTTTGGTCTGGCTTCCATGTTTGTTCCCTTTATTATAGCCTTCATCCAGCAACTGGAGTCATCCTTCTAAAAAGTAAAGCAGCCCTAGCCAGTTTGGCTCAGTGGATAGAGCATCAGCCTACAGACCGAAGGGTCCCAGGTTGGATTAAGGTTAAGGGCGTGTATCTCGGTTGCAGGCTCCTCCCTGTCCTGGGCCCTGGATGGGTCACATGCAGGAGGCAACCAATCCATGTGTTTCTCTCATATCGATATTTCTCTGTCTTTCCCTCTCTCTTCCACTCTCTCTAAAAATCAATAGGAAAATATCCTCAGATGGGGATTTAAAATAATAAATAAACTTTATAAAAAGTAAATCAGATCATATAACTCCTTTGATAAGTGCTCTGTAATGTCTCACTTTGAATAAAGGTAAGTCCTTAACAGAGCCTATAAGGCCCTGTAGCTTCTTGCCCTTCTCTTTACCATTTTCCCCTCACTCACTTTATTTCACATACATGGGACTCCTTGCTGTTTCTCAAAGAAGCCAAGTGCACTTCTACTTCAGAGCCTTTACACCTGCTGGTCGTCAACCTGAAAACTGCTACCCCGCATTCCCACAGGACTCTCTCTCTCTCTTATTTTTATGTCCTTGCTCAAATGTCATCCTATCATAAAAGTTTTTGCTAACCACCCTAGAGAAAATAAGTTACACACTCACATACATATGCAGCTGTCACTATCTCCCATTATCATGTTATTATTGTACTTATTTCCACTTTTCATATTATATATGTCAAATATAAATTGAATTGTTTATCTCCTCTAATGAGAAGGGACTTGGTTAATATTCCCAATGTCTAGAATTCTGTGTGATACATAGCAAGTACTAAACAATTTTTAAAATAAATGAACAAGCAGACTAACGAGGAATACTTATGCATTCCAGCCATAAATGAGAGCTTAGGGAATAAGGCAAATGTTTCCAAGCAATTGCAATCTGAAGGGGAAGTTTTTCTTGGCCATCCACATAGGTTTTTTGCAATTATGGTATATGAACATAGACCATCAACCACAGGAAAAACTGAAATAAAGCTCAGGCCACAAAGAAGCAGAAAGCAATAATTAAGGGCAAGGGGGGAGGATTAGACAATTAGTCACCACTTGCCTTGCCAGGGTGGTTAAGAGCCTGGGCTTAGGAGTGAGACAGATCTGGGTTTGATTCCACACTTGCTCTACCACCTTGAGCAAGATAGTTACTCTCTCTGAGTCTGACTTTTCTGATCTATAAAATGCAGTTAAAACTTTGCAGAGTTGTTGTAAGAATTATATGACATAATGTTCTTAGCCCAGTCCCTGCTACATAAGAACCATTTAATATATGCCAGCTTTATTCATTTATTTTATTTTTTAATCCATCTTTATTGGTGAAAGTATTACAGATGTCCCCTTTTCTCTCCATTGACTACCCTCTACCCCGTACCTGCCACCACCTTACTATTGTCTGTTCCCATGGGTTATGCATATATGCATATAAGTTCATTGGTTAATCTCTTCCCAGCAATCCCCACCCACCTTCCCTCAGCGATTCGTCAGCCTATTCCATACATCTATGTCTCTGGGTCTATTATGTTCATCAGTTTACCTTGTTCACTAGATTCCACATCGTGATGCTTGTCTTTCTCTGACTGGTTCATTCCTCTTGGCCTAATATTCTCCAGGTCGCTCCATGCTGTTTCAAAGGGTAAGAGAGCCTTCTTTTTTACAGCTGCATAGTTATTTCATGGTATAAATGTACCAACTGCCCTCCCCTGCAGGCCTACTTGCCCCCAACTGCCCTCCCCTTGCCGGCCATCTTGTGCTGGCCATCTTGTGACCACATGGGAGTGGACATCTTGTGACCACATGGGGGCGGCCATCTTTGGGCGAGGGCATGATGATCAATTTGCATATTCCTTCTTTATTATATAGGATTGCTGGATCAAATTTGCTAATATTTTGTAGAGGATTTTAGCATCTACTTCATCAGAGATATTGGCCTGTAATTCTTTTTCTTTGTAATGTCTTTGTCTGATTTTGGATTTAGGATAATGCTGGTCTTGTAAACAAATCTTGGATGTGTTCCTTCCTCTTGGGTTTTTGGAAAAGTTTGAGAAAGAGAGGTGTTAGTTCTTCTTTAAATGTTTGATAAAACTCCCCTGTGAAGCCATCCAGATCAGGGCTTTTGTTTGCTGGGAGTTTTTTTTATTACTGCTTCAATTTCATCATTGTTGTTGGCTTATTCAGGTTTTCTAATTCTTCCTGATTCAGTTTTGGATGATTGTACGCTTCTAGGAATTTATCCATTTTGTCCAGATTGTCCAATTTGTTGGCATATAGTTGTTTGTTATATTTTCTTAAAATTCTATGTACTTTTTGTTGTCAATTGTTACTTCTCCTCATTCATTTCTGATTTTATTTATTTGGGACCTCTCTTTTTTTCTTCATGAGTCTGGTTAAAGGTTTGTCAGTCTTTTTATGTTTCCAAAGAATCAGCTGTTAGTTTCATTGATCTTTTGTATTCTTTTAAACTCTATCTTGTTTATTTCTGCTCTGATCTTTATTACTTCCTTTCTTCTACCCACTTTGGGCTTTGTTTGTTTTTCTTTTCCAAGTCCCTCTAAGTGGAAAGTTAGATTGTTTATTTGAGATTTTTCTTGTTTCTTGAGGTAGCCTGTAATGAATTTCCCTCTTAGGACTGTGTTCGCTGTGTCACTTAGGTTTTAGATTGTTGTGCTCTCATTTTCACTTGTTTCAAGGTAACTTTTGATTTCTTCCTTGATCTCATTGTTAACTTATTCGTTTCGTAACATGTTATTTAGCCACTATGTCTTTGTGTGTTTTTCAGGTTTTTTTCTTGTGACTGACTGATTTCTAGTTTTATACCATCATGGTCAGAAAAGATGCTTGATATGATTTCAATCTTCTTAAATTTATTGAGACTTGTTCTGTGTCCTAACATATAGTCCTAGAAAATGTTCCATGTGTACTTGAAAAGAATGTATATTTTTTTCACTTTGGGGCAAAATGCTTTGAAGATATCAATGAAATTTATCTGATCCAGTGTGTCATTTAAAGCCACTGTTTCTGTCTGGAAGATCATCCATTGATATAAATGGGGTGTTAAAATCCCCTACAATTCCAACTTTCTAATGATGATACTGCAGCTAACTTGCATAACCTATTTCAAATGTAAAAGCTCAGCTATAAGGAAGCTTGGGAAATGTAGTTTTTGCTTTCTGATCTTGGCAAAACAGGAAGGCACCCAAAAGGTATTTGCAAATAGATCATAAGCACAACAGAAGGGTGAGAACAATGAATTAACATGCATTCATTCCAGGACTTTGTGCATTGTGTTTTGGAATATGTGTCTGTTACTCTTAGTTCCTAATCTAGTAGGCATTTACCAGCAAAGAAAACAACGTATAAAAAAATAAAAGAGAAAAATAAATGTTGTTTTATTAAATATATGTTTTGATTTTGTATGTGTACGTATGTTGTATTGTACTCTAAATTCTATTTCTTAGTGTAGGTCATAGTAAAAATGGTTGGAAAATGTTTCCTTACATGTAACTCCCTCAATTCCCTGGTATTTAAGTCTGGCTATGGTACGTCTGTGTATTGCAGAGAACTCTGTAATTCACTCCCTATAGTTCCATTTGCATACATGTGCCCACGCGCACACATACACATGCGCACATGCACGTCCAATATCTGTGCTCCTCATTAGACTCTGGCTCCCAGAGGAGAGCTTAGATACTGTGTTGGTCTTGCTTTCTGTTACCTTGTCATGAGGTCTGTCACGTAGTAGCTTTTTTTTCAAATTTGCTGAATGAATAAAGGAGAAAGGGTTTGTTATGAACTTTTGTGTCACTGAGCTATTCCTAGGACTAATGAGTAGACTAGAGACTTTGAAAAAGTGCATAAACTCAAAATAATATTTGCAGCAGGAGAAACTGAAGCAAAAAAAAGATATCCTAGCACAATCAACCATAAGAGAACAAGAGCATCATGGAACCTGAAGAGAAACTTTGACTAGATCAGCATAGAGACTCCTTCCTTGGCCTTTGTGCAAAGACTTGTCACCAGCTCCTTAGTGCAGCAGAATAGGAAGCCTATAAGAAACACATTCCAAGTAAACATGTGTAGTTCATTGAAATGAGATATCTTCTAAGTGTGGGTTCAGTTATTTTACATGCTCCTCAGTAAGTGTGAATTAAGAACCTCTTAATGGCATTGTATGTAGATTTCTGTGCTGGGTGTACCTACATAATCATAGAGTGACAAAACTTGTGAGTAAAGCTAAACTGTCCCTTATTTCTAGGAATAAATTTAACCAAGGATATAAAAGACCTGTACTCAGAAAATCATAAGACACTGCAGGAAGAAACTGAAGAAGATGCAAATAAGTGGAAGCATATACCATGTTCATAGATATAAAGAATTAACATCATTAAAATGTCCATACTACCCAAAGCAATTTATAGATTTAATGCAAGTCCTATCAAGATACCAATGGCATATTTCACATAACTAGAGCGAATATTTCAAAAATGTATATAGGATCACAAAAAAACCCAAATAGTCACAACAATCTTGAGAAAGAAGAACAAAGTTGGAGAAATCATACTAACTCATATTAAACTATATTATAAGGCCATAGTAAACAAAACTGCATAGTACTGGCATAAAACCTGACATTTAGATTAGTGGAACAGAATAGAGAGGCCAGAAATAAACTCATGCCTTTATGGTCAATTAATATTTGACAAAATGAGACAAAAACATACAATAAGGTAAAGATAGTCTATTCAATAAATGGTATCTGGAAAGTTGGACAGATACATTCAAAAAATGAAACTAGACCACCTTTTATACTATATACAAGAATAAACTCAAAATGGATTAAAGGCTTAGATTGTTATACTTGAAACCATAAAAATACTAGAAAAAAACATAGGCAGTAAAATATTGGACATTTCTTATAGCAATATTTATTTCTGACATATCTCCTCAGGCAAGGGAAACAAAAGAAAAAATAAACAAATGGGACTACATCAAACTAAAAATGCTTTTGCACAGCCAAAGAAACCATCAACAAAATAAAAAGACAACCTTTTGAATGGGAGAACATATTCACCAATGCTACATCTGATAAGGGGTTAACATGTAAAATTTATAAAGAATTTACAAAACTCAACACCAAAAAAACCCGCAAAACAATCTAATTAAAAAGTGGGCAAAGGATCTGAACAGATACTTCTCCAAAGAAGGTATACAGATGCCTATATACATATGAAAAGATGCTCAATACCACTAATCATCAGAGAAATGCAAATTAAAACCACAATGAGATATTGCCTCACTCCTGTCAGAATGGTTACCATCAATAAATCAACAAACAACACGTGCTGGGGTAGATGTGAAGAAAAGGGAACCCTCCTGCACTGTTGGTGGGAATGCAGATTAGTGCAGCCACCGTGGGGAGCAGTTGGAGGTTCCTCAAAAAGTTAAAAATGGAGCTCCCATTTGATCCAGCAATTCTAGTTATGGAAATATATCCAAAGAAACCCAAAACATTAGTTCAAAATAATATATGCACCCCTATGCTCATTGCACTGTTATTTACAATAACCAAGATTTGGAAGCGGCCCAAATGTCCATCAGTAGACATTTGGAAGCAGCCCAAATGTCTATCAGTAGACAAAAAAGCAGTGGTACATTTACACAATGGAATAATACTTGGCCTTTAAAAAGAAGAAAAATCTTACCTTCTGTGACAACATGGATGGACCTGGAGAGCATTATGCTAAATGAAATAAGCCAGTCAGAGAAAGACGAGTACCATATGATTTCACTCATATGTGGAATCTAAATGAACAAAATAAGCTAACAAACAAAATAGACATAGACTCATATGTACAGAGAACAGACTGACAGCTGTCAGAGGGTGGAAGTGATGGGGAACTGGGCGGAAAAGGTGAAGGGATTAAGGAAAAAAAATCATAGGCACGGACAACAGTGTGTGATTACCACGGGGAAAGGGGAGCTGTGGGAGGTAGAAGAGAGCAAAGGGGGGATAAATGGTTTTGGAAGGAGACTTGACTGGGGTGGTGAGCACACACAATACAATATACAGATGATGTATTACAGAACTATACACCTGAACCTATATACTTTTATTAACCAATATCACCCCAATAAATTTAATAAAAATTAGAATAAAGAAATTGGAATTGAGTCAGCAGATACCACTTGCTCTAGATTTTGGAAGGGCCCGGCTAGAAGCAAGGTCTTAAACACACATGTCTCCCTGATATTGGCCAGGCATGGTGTGCTGCTGTCTGGCCACCAGCTTTGACTGTGGAGAGGCAGTTGTGCTCCCTGGGATTGTGACTGTGGCAGTACATCCTTAAACTCAATTATAGCCTCTGATTCCTGCTTCCTTTCAGTAATTCTGAAAGCACCTGGTTCCCTGTGTTAAACCCATTTCTTCTTAAAATACTCAGCAATGCCTTGAGTCATATTTACCTGAAGCAGACACTAATATGAGGATTTACGTGCAAGTGACTTATTAAGGCCATGGTTCCCAGAGAAACCATGAAGGGGGTGATGGAAGTGAAACTGGGAAAAGGAAGAAGTCAAGTGAGGGTACAATTTTAGTCATAGTTCCAGCCCCATCCAGATCCCACAGAAGTGCTTACCCCAGGAAATATTAAATTACCCCAGGAAGCTAGTGACACCACAGAGGTTGACCTAGGTTGAGACAAGAGAGCTGGGCCTTCAAAACCTCACACCATCTTCCACTAGCTATGGGCCACACCTTCAGGGAATGGGGATCTGCTGTGCTTACAGACAAAGTGGCTCAGAAATCCCAGGGCGGTTTTCTGGAGAGAAGCAGGTGATTAAAAGCAAAAGCCTATACAAACTCGGGGGAGGGCACACAGAAATATTAGAAGAGATCCTCAGAGGAACAAGGAGGACTGGGTCCTCTACAGGGTGATGTAACTTGTGCCAAATCCTGACAGATATGACCAGCAACAAAGTTCACAATGTGCTAGTTGCTCACTGGCAGGTAGTTGTAATTATCCACACTAACAATGCTATTCAAGTTGAACCTGCAACTAAAATGGGTTTCCAGAATTGCCATCCTATATGTAACTGTTATTAACCGTAGGCCTAGATTCAGCCCTTTAGACTTCAGGTTTTCTACCTCAGATATAGAATTTTTTTTGAAGTGGATTGGATTTTTCCCCCTCTCATTTTCATAGACATTTAGCAAGGAAAAAAAGAAAGAAAGAAAGTGGCATCTGCAGTTGAACAGGATCTTGGCATCCCACCACGTGGTAGAAGGGATGCAGCCATATTAACCTCAACTCCAATTACCTAGCCTGCACACCACGAGGCCCCCTGGTGGCTTCCTCTATGAATGTGCAAAGAACTAATTCTCAGAGAGAGGTGGAAGGGGGAGGAATAAGGAGAGGGAGAGGGAGAGGGAGAGGAGAAGAGGGGGGAGGGAGGGAGAGAGGGAGAGAGAGAGACCTGAATAATTTTACTTTCTGTTCATCTATTTCAGGGTCTAGTGAAGATTTATTTACTGTTCCACAATACTTATTTCTCTCATAGCACTTTTCCTTCTTAAAATCATCAATTTGAAAAGCATGGTTTGCCACAGGCCATTAATAAGCCATTACTAATTCCCTTTCCTTCTCCAAACCTTTCATTTTAAAACCCAGAAATATTGGATAAAGTGTGTTTTGAAATATCAGTGGTAACAAAAAGAAAGTAATTGTATTATTGATAGTGAGAAGGACTGAAGTTCTTTTTTATTTTCTGATAAAAATTTCACATCCAGTCTTTAGCTGACAAAGATGTGACTAGCAGCAAAAATATCAACTGGGACCATAACAGCATACATCAAGAATGTAACATGAGTGCTAGCTTCGGCAGCACATATACTAAAACTGGAATGATACAGAGAAGATAAGCATGGCCCCTGCACAAGGATGACACGCAAATTTGTGAAGCATTCCATATTTTTAAATTTACAAAGTGATGCAAAGCAAGGGACTGAATCCAAGAATACTCAATCCAGCAAGGCTATCATTCAAAATTGAAGGGAAAATAAGGAGCTTCACAGACAAAAAAAAAAAAAAAAACCTAAGGGAGTTTATCACTACCAAGCCAGCAATGCAAGGAATGCTAAAGGGACTGGTGTAAAAAGAAGAAATAAAAAGGGAAGAAGGAACACAGACACACAAAAATAAAAATGGATACAAACAAGTACCTATCAATAATAACTTCAAATGTAAATGGGCTAAATGCTCTAATCAAAAGACATCAAGTGGCTGAATGGATAAAAAGACATGACCCATATACATGCTGTCTACAAGAGACCCACCTCAGAACAAGGAACTCACACAGACTGAAAGTGAAGGGATGGAAAAATATCTTTCAGGCAAATGGAAATGAAAAAAAAAGCTGGGGTAGCAATACATATATCTGACAAAATAGATCTCAGAGTGAAGGCCATAACAAGAGATAAGGAAGGCCACTTCATAATACTAAAGGGATCAATACAACAAGAGGATATAACCCTGATAAACATATATGCACCCAATGTAGGGGCACCCAAATACATAAAAAAAAACTCCTGGAAGATATCAAGGGAGAGATCGACAATACAATCATAGTAGGGGACTTTAATACACCACTGACATCACTGGACAAATCCTCTAGACAAAAGATCAGCAAAGAAACAGAAATCCTAAATGACTCACTAGATCAGATGGACTTAATTGACATCTTCAGAACATTTCACCCCAAAGCCACGAAATATACGTTCTTTTCAATTGCACATGGGACATTTTTAAAATAGACCACATATTGGGTCACAAGCAAAGTCTCTCCAAATTCAAGAAGATTGAAATCATATCAAGCATCTTCTCAAACCACAATAGCATAATATTAGAAATAAAGTACAATAAAAACAATCAAAAAAATTCAAAAACTTGGAAGCTGAATAGCATGCTATTAAACAATGATTGGGTTACCAAAGAGATCAAAGAAGAAATTAAAAACATCCTGAAAATGAAAACACAACAATCCAAAATCTATGGGACACAATGAAAGCAGTCCTGAGAGGGAAGTTTATAGCTCTATAGGCCTACCTCAAAAAAACAAGAAAAAATGGTAGTAAATCATCTAACTCTACAACTTAAAGAATTAGAGAGCAACAAGAAAAGCCCAGAGTGCACAGAAGGAAGGAGATAATAAAAATCAGAGTAGAAATAAATGACATAGAGAACAAAAAAACAATACAAAAGATCAATGAAACCAAGAGCTGGTTCTTTGAAAGGATAAACAAGATTGATGAACCTCTAGCCAGGCTCACCAAGAAGCAAAGAGAAAGGACCCAAATAAACAAAATCAGAAATGAAAGAGGTGAAATAGCAACAGACCCCATAGAAATACAAAGGAATGTTAAAAAACACTATGAACAACTCTATTCCAACAAACTAGACAACCTGGAGGAAATGGACATATTCCTAGAAAAATGCAACCTTCCAAAACTCAATCAGGAAGAATCTAAAAATCTCAATAGGCTGATAACTGTGGAAGAAATTGAAGCTGTCATCAAAAAGCTTCCAACAAACCAAAGCCCGGGGCCAGTCCACTTCATAGGGGAGTTTTACAAAACATTCAAGGAAGAACTAAAACCTATCCTCCTCAGACTATTCCAAAAAATTCAAGAGGAAGGAACTCTTCCAAGCTCATTCTATGAAGCCATCATTACCCTAATACCAAAACCAGATAAAGACAGCACAATGAAAGAGAATTACAGGCCAATATTCCTCATGAACATCGATGCCAAAATCCTCAACAAAATTCTAGCAAATTGGACCCAGCATTACACCAGAAAGATCATACACCATGACCAAGTAGAATTTATCCTGGGGATGCAAGGATGGTACAATATCCACGAATCAATAAACGTGATACATCTCATAAACAAATTGAGAGATAAAAGTCACATAGTCATATCAATTGATGCAGAAAAAGCATTTGACAAAATCCAACACCCTTTCTTGATAAAAACTCTCAACAATGTGGGAATAGAAGGATCATACCTCAACATAATAAAAGCCTTATATGACAAACCCACAGCCAACATCTTACTCAATGAGAAAAAACTAAAACCATTTCCCCTAAGAACAGGAACAAGACAGGGATATCCACTCTCACCACTCCTGTTCGACATAGTACTGGAAGTACTAGCCATTGCAATCAGACAAGAAGAAATAAAATGCATCTAAATTGGAAAAGAAGTAAAACTGTCCTTATTCACAGATGACATGATACTGTACATAGAATACCCTAAAGACTACATCAAAAAATTAATGACTTAGTAAATGAATTTGGCAATGTAGCAAGATACAAAATTAACACCAAGAAATATATGGCATTTCTATACACCAATAGTGAACTTACAGAAAGAGAGACTAAAAAAGCAATCCCATTTACCATCACACCAAAAAAATTAAGATACTTAGGAATAAAATTAACTAAGGATGTAAAAGACCTGTACTCAGAAAACTACAGGACATTGAAAAAAGAGATAGAGGAAGACATAAACAAATGGAAGAACATACCATGTTCATGGATCGGTAGAATCAACATCATTAAAATGTCCATACTACCCAAAGCAATCTATAGATTCAATGCACTCCCCATTAAAATACCAATGGCATATTTCACAGACCTAGAATGAACTCTCCAAAAATTCATCTGGAATAAAAAAAAAAGACCCCAAATAGCTGCAACAATCCTGAGAAAGAAGAACAAAGTAGGTGGGATCTCAATACCAGATATCACGCTGTATTACAAAGCCACTGTTCTCAAAACTGCCTGGTACTGGCACAAGAACAGACATATAGATCAATGGGATAGAATAGAGAACCCAGAAATCGACCCAAACCACTATGCTCAATTAATATTTGACAAAGGAGGCAAGAACATACAATGGAATCAAGACAGTATCTTCAATAAATGGTGTTGGGAAAATTGGACAGATACATGCAAAAAAATGAAACTAGACCACCAACTTACACCATACACAAAAATAAACTCAAATTTGCAACAGCATGGATGGAATTGGAGAGCATTATGCTGAGCGAAATAAACCAGTCAGAGAAAGATAAATATCACATGATCTCACTCATTTATGGAATATAATGAACAACATAAACTGATGAACAAAAACAGATCCAGAGATAGAGAAGCATCGATTAGACCAGCCGTGGGCAAACTACGGCCTGCGGGCCGGATCCGGCCCGTTCGGCTGTTCTATCCGGCCCGTGGAGCCGAAAGAGCGGAGGGTTCTCTTGCTCTCCCCTCCGCTCCTTCACCAGCAGCAGTGTTAACATGGCAACGTCGGGAAACACGGCCGCAGCTCCTTCTTCCGAGTCCAGTTTAAGAACCCATTGTGGCCCTCGAGTCAAAAAGTTTGCCCACCCCTGGATTAGACAGTCAAACCTCAGAGGGAAGGTAGGGGAGAGCAAGAGGAAGGGGGAGAGATCAACCAAAGGACTTGTATGCATGCATATAAGCCTAACCAATAGACACAGACAACAGGGGGGTGAGGGCATGATTGGGGGGCAAAAGGGGCAATGGGGCGATAAGGACATATGTGTAATACCTTAATCAATAAAGAGAAAAAATTAAAGAAAGACTGTAACTTGAATATAATGCAGTAGTTTGAATTTAGGCATGGGTATCTTGTTTACTATTGGTTATATCATTAGAAAGAGTTTTGGGGTTTTTCGTACCCAGGAAATCTCATGAGAAACCATGACTTCCCAGTTAGCCACTTAATAGGGGAACTGCTTAGCTTTCTCCCCAGCACAGCCTCAGTGATAGAACATAGGCAGGTCCACACATGACTGTTATAACTATTGATACCTGATGGCAAAATTGCTGTCTTTCCCCAAGTGATAAATATTATATTCCTTATATCCCCATGGACTAGGGATGAAGGGATGAGTAGGGGTGGGGACTGGCACAACATTCAAGGTGTCTTTTGGTTTATACAATTCTGAGTCTTTGTTCTCTGTGTAAAAGCCCCTTCAGAAAGAAAAGAAAAAAAAAAAAGAACCTGTTCTGCTCTCTTCTTTAACTAAACTAAAACATTTAAGGCAACATTATCAACCAAGACTGAGGCTCCCCCGGCCTTCTTTTCCCTTTCTGCTTATCCTGGCAATTCCATCAGCATTTCTTGAACTGATTTCCCATTATCCCTTTCTAGTTTTATAATTCTCTTCTATAATATTATATTAAGTACTCAAAGTATTACTGAAACCCAACCTATAAAAATTCTCACATTTTACTAATCCATAAGGTTAATATGCTTTTGATGGAAAGTCAAGGGGTTTATTTTCAGAAAGTAATACTATCCCAGGCCACAAAAAATAAAAATCTCAAGTTCTCAAAGTTGTAAAGACCATATTCTCTAACCACAGTGCCATAAAATTGGAAGTTTATAACTAAAGGACAAGTGGAAAAAGTCAAAGACACTTAAAAACTAAGAATTCATTTTGCCCTGACCAGTGTACTCAGTCGTTAGAGGGTTGACTCAAGCACTGAAGAATCACAGATTTGATTCCCAGTCAAGGGCACGTACTGGGTTGCAGGTTCAATCCCCACCCCTCGTCAAAGCCTGCTCCAGAGACAAACAATCAATATGTCTCTCTCATATTGATGTCTCTCTCTCTCTCTCTCTCTCTCTCTCTCTCTCTCTCTCTCTCTCTCTCTCTCTTTCTCCCTCACTCCCTCCTTTCCATTCTCTCTAAAAATCAATGGAAAAATCCTCAAGTAAGGATTAACCAAAAAAATTAAAATAAAAACTAAGAATTCATTTTTATGTAAAGTTTAATGAAAAAAGAAAGAAAAGTGGCTAAAACTACCAAGATGCAACAAAATGACAATGTTATACCTTATAATGTGAGTCTCTGGCAAAGCTGAACCGAGGGTAAAAGTAAAATCTTAACGCATTTTTTAAAAATATATTTTATTGATTTTTTACAGAGAGGAAGGGAGAGGGATAGAGAGTCAGAAACGTCAATGAGAGAGAAACACCAATCAGCTGCCTCCTGCACACCTCCTACTGGGGATGTACCCGCAACCAAGGTACATGCCCTTGACCAGAATGGAACCTGGGACCCTTCAGTCTGTAGGCTGATGCTCTATCCACTGGGCTAAACCAGTTAGGGCTTAATGCATTTTTAAAAATGTTTTTTATTGATGAGAGAGAGAGAGAGAGAGAGAGAGAGAGAGAGAGAGAGAGAGAGAGAGAGAAAAGAGATAGAAATATCGATGAGAGAGAAACATTGATTGGCTGCCTCCTACACACTGCCTACTGGGGATTGAGCCGGCAACCCGGGCATGTGCCCTGACTGGGAATCAACTGGTGACTTCTTAGCGCATGGGTCAATGCTTAACCACTAAGCTACACCAGCCAGGCTTAATACATTTTTTATTAAATAAAAATAACACAAATAAAAAAGAAGGAAATATATATTTTAATATAAATTTATATATATGTAAAGTATTTAGGAGGGGATTATTTGAAAGTACCAATAAAAGAGACACAACTAACTAAAACACACACTCATACATAAGGCAACAAGTAAACACCTTAAAATTAATAAAGGAGGTAATGCTACAGATAAGAAGAAAACAGAAAATTCATGAGAGAATATCATATAAAACTATCGCAATAAATTTTAAAATCTCCCTGTAAAGGATGATTTTCTAAAGAAATACAGCTGCATTGGTTAACATTGCTATATAGCAAACCCAGAAGTTTAAAACAGTAGCACTTATTACTGTTCATGAGTCTGCATTAGTTGGGTGTTTCTTCTGGTCTTGCTGGGCTTGCTCATAAGTTTGCAGTCAACTGCAGGTTAATTGGCCAGCTCATCTTGTCTTGGCTAATCTTGTCTCAGATCTTGCAGATTTTAGGAGATGACTGGCTATACGCTGGTCTAGGACGGTCTTGGATGGGACACTGAGGTTTCCTCCATGTGCTCTCTCATTCTCCAGCAGGCTAACTTTCGCTTATTCACAGGGTTCCAAGAGTAAGGGCAGAATGCACAAGGCCCTGTGAGGCACAAGCTAGGGAATGACACATGTCACTTCAATCAGAATCTATTGGCCAAAGCAAGTTATAAGATCAGCCCAGATTCAAGATGCAAAGAAAGAGAATCCACACCTTGATGGGAAGAGTTGCAAAGCCACTGGAAAGTGCATGAATACAAGGTGGGCATTAATTGGATTCATCCATGCAATCAACCCACCACAAAAACTAAGAGAAAATCTGTATATACCATGTATATACCATTAATGGCACTGAAAGAGCTGTCAGAGAACTACTCCCAAAATATGTGTCACACCCAATGTGTTCAAACCATTACTAATTCCCAGAAAGTTCTTTCAAATACTTGAGGAACAGAGAATTTATGTGCTATAAGACTGGTCCAGGGCATAGAGAAAGTAGGAAAGACTTGAATTCATTCTGTGAATCTGGCATAATGCTGATACTGACATATCAAAGAAAACTAGAGGTCAATATCATTTGTGACTATATATCTAAAATATTAGCAAATAAGATACAGAAGAATATAAAAGATATGAAACCCAATGGTCATGAAATGGTTTCTTTTAAAAATTCAAAGACAGTTTAATATATTTTTAAAAAAACTATTAGTATTATTTATCATGTCAATCAAAAGAAAAATATATATTTTATCATCTTAAATACTAAAAAAATATATTTGGCAAGATTTATCATTTAATTACTAGCAATACAGGAATCAAAGGAACTTATGTAAAGCGGTCTTAAAAATTGTTTCAAGTCAACATCTTACAGCATGCTTAAACATGTAGAGCACTGGTTGAGTAAGATTATAGGTATTATGTTAAAAAAAAAGAGAAGGGACAACGAATTATTAAAAATGGTAAGCATATTTAAAGAAATTTAAACAAGTGCATTTACAACAGATATTTGAAGGCCTTTAATATATTAATATATGGTTTCAAAACATACTTGACTACTAAACTCTTTTTAAAGGATATAAAAAGGGACTTTGAAAAACACTGCTACAAAGACAATCTCTTTTCAATCAGATATAAGGCAAAAATGAGTCTAGAATGATTTAAAAATCATTCTAGAAGTGCTAGTCAGTACAATCTGAGAAGATAACAAAACAAGGAATAAATACTGTGAAATGGAAAAGGCAAAATCATTATTACTTACTGCTGATGATTGCCTAGCTGAAATACCAAGAAAAACAACTGGAACACTATAAAACTAATAAGAAATCAATATTTTACTAATTAATATACAAACTCAATAAATTCCTTATATCCCAATATTAGTCCATTAGAAATTATAATATAGAACAACAAAAACTATAAAATATCTAGGAAAAACTTAAGAAATATATAGGAGCTACATAAAGAAAACAGAAGCAATACAAGAATTTTTTTCTGAAAAAAATTAAAAGGGTAGAAATGGTATGTCTCAAATTTAAAAATTAAACACCATAAAAATGTCAATTTTACCTAAACTAATCATAAATAATAAAGAATTCCAGTGTCATCTAAAATTTAACCAAATAATTACAATTTTTATCTGAAAAAAAATGTGAACTATTTATGTGGAAACCATAAAAGAAAAGAACATGTTTATATGTCAAAAAAGAAAAGCCACCATAAATATTAAAAAGGTACACAACACATTCAGGAAAATATTTGCAATATATATGGCACAAGGATAATACCTGAGATATTTTTTAAAAATACAAATAAAATAATTCAAACCTGCATCTTAGGCAATTTTAAGAAATCCAGTCTCCTATTTGATATTTCTTGAAATTTTTAGAAAATACTTTCTCTTTCCTACCTACCAACTCCACTCCAAACTCTCACTTGTGTTTTCTCCTAGATGACATCTTCCATTTTAGAACAACCATCTGATGTCCTCAAGTTTACAGAAAATTCTATTTCTCACATATATTATCTCCTCTCTCAGCCCCACCCCAGTCCAGGATAATAACCTCTAGGCCTCAATAATCTCCAGAAGTACTTTCCCCCTACACGGAACAGTTCAGGAAAACAGTACAACATGGGTATCATTGTTTTAAATCGCATCTCCTCCAGAGTTATACACCAGTGTGAGTTGAAGATATGTTTCTTCCTCCTCATTCTTCCTGATGCCCTCAAGTCTCAACTCTCACAGAGACATATACAATTGGCAAATCTACACTAATAAAAGAGAAACATGCAAATTGGTGTCACTCTGTTACGCCCACCAGCCAATCAGAGGAAGTATGCAAATTAACCCAACAAAGATGGTGGTTAATTTGCATACACAGGCATGGAGCAAAGACTGAAGATAGCATAGAAGGAAGCCAAGTGCTGCAGAAGGGAGCAAAGCAGTGGAGAAGGGAGGGAGCAGAGGCAGTGGAGACAGGAGCAGAGCCTCGGCAGCGGAGTGGGAGTGGAGCCACTGCAGAAAGCCCTATTCTTGCAAGAATAGGCCCGAAGAAGCCCTATTCTTGCAGGAATCTTTCCGCAACGGGCCTCTAGTATTAATATAATGCCCAGAATTAGGAAGGATGCCCTCATACAATAATAGAGGTAATGTTAAACAGTTCTATTCTAGAGGGTCAGTAGGCATTAGGCATCAAAATGCATAAAAATATGAATGCCCTTTGGCTCAGGAAATTTATTTTTAGAGCCTAGCCATTGTTGCTCAGTTGGTTGAGCATTGTCCCATGCACCAGGAGGTCGCCAGTTTGATTCCACATCTGGGCACATGCTCAGGTTGTGGGCTCTATCCCCAGTAGGGGGCGTGCAGGAGGCAGCCAATCAATGTTTCTCTCTCATCATTTATGTTTCTCTCTCTCTCCCTCTTTCTTCTTCTCTCTGAAATCAATAAAAACATATTTTAAAATTTTTTATTTTTAGAAATTTATTCCAAATAAATAGTAGGAAAAGTGTCTATGAATCAAGAATGTCTGTTACAATATTGTTTACTATTGGCCTGGTGCATGAAATTCATGCACAGAGGGGGGGTTCCCTCAGCCCTGCCTGCACCCTCTCCAATTGGGGACCCCTTGGGAGATGTCCGACTCCTGGTTTAGGCCCAATCAGGCAGGCAGCCCAGTGCTGACTGCAGGACTGACTTCTGATTAATGGAGCCTTGGTAGTTATTGGTCCTTCGACCCAGGGTTTATATATATCAGGATAATAGCAATAACATGCATACACATATCATGGACTATTATACAGCCATTAAACATCAGGATGTAGCTCTACATTAACCGGCTACACATCAGAAACATCAGGGGAGGCTTCCAAAAATATGCATCTTGGACTCATTTCTTGAGAGTCCTACTGATTCAGTAAGTCTGGTGTGTGCCTAGGAATCAGAACTTTTCAAAACTTTCTAGGTCATTCTGACACAGAGTTCCCCTATTAGATACAAAAGTTTATTTTGAAGTTACCTGAAGTATAATAGTGCATGATATTGGTACGAGAACTATAGATACTAATGGAACAGAATAAACTGTCCTGAAAAACTTACATTTAAGAAATTATTCTGGGAATTGGGTAGGGTTTTATACCTTTGGAAAAATGATGGTTTATTCAATATAAACCATTATGACCACTGCCTGACTACCTGGAAATATTTCCAAGGACCAAATATTAAATGTGAAAATGAAACCTTACAAGTGCTAAAAGGACACACACACACACACACACACACACACACACACACAGGAAAATAGTTACATAAACTTGGAGGAAGATCACTGCTTAGGACCTCTTCCTAATGAAAAAAATCATCCTATGCACATCTGAATTCTCAGAGAATGTATATTCATAATTTTTAAACTATAAAATAGTGTATTTAAAATATTTTACAATTTCTTCATCTGTTCAAAATGTATTTTTGAGTCAAAATGCAAATGAGCAAACTTTCTTGGGTTAGAGGGTTGGAAAGGCCTCCTTTTTCCAACTTAAAGTATTCAACCTAAAAGACTACCGTAGTAGATAATAATTTATAACGTACTTTCCTTGTACCTTCTGAGGGAAAGAAAGCTGATTAATTCCAATATGCCTGTCTGTTCAACATACATTTTGCATTTCTTCACAATCATTCCAAAGAAGCAGAAGATACCTGAAATAAACACTGTTTAATAGTAAAAATGTAAAGATGGCTTTAAACAGTGCTCTGATGACAGAATACCTTCCAGGTTCCCAGAATAAAAACATCTCTTTATACTCTGAATAAATGGTCTTTTATCCAAAGAATGGAACTTTGAGATATAGGTAAAACAAAAGCAACCAGTGTAGTCGCCTCCATCCTTCTGAGGCTAGTGGTAGAGAAAAAAGGGGAAATGTTAGCCAAATGGGGGCCCAGGGGGTCCCAGTTCCTAGCACTTCGTACAGAGGCGGGCATATGCTGGTGGGATGTAGAGGTGGAGTTGGTTGATAGTCTGTGGGTCCTCAAGGAAACCAACTCCCTCCAAGTTGGTCAATGGCATGAAATGGGTTTAAAAATGTAAAGTACTTACAATGTTCCTGACACATCCATAGAAATCGCTAGGCACATGAGAGGAAGTATCATGGGCCACATTCATGTCTTGTGGCTTCCTCTATCTAATGGACTGGCTGGGTACAACCTCAACCCTTCTCAAGAGTAGCCAGGATTTTACAATATTTACAGATGAAATACTATGCTATTATGTCAGGAATTTGCTTTAAAATACTCCAGAAAGTAAAGGTGTGTGTTGGGGAGGGAAAAATAGATAAAACAACATACTAGTATATAGTTACACACTAATCATACTTGAACATTTCAAACATACTCGAAGTCAAACTAGTGTTTTTACAATCAAGTTGCATCAGCCAGCTTTCTACTCACAAACCAAAGGCCTCGTTTAGCGGACGGGGAGATTACTAATTCCTCCTGGTGAAACCCCAAAAGGAGTTGTCTGGGGGTCCCCACCAAAATGTATCTTAGAACTTGTAGGTTAGCTTTGTCACTTTATTCCAGCCTCAATTTAGGATTTTCCATAGAGTGGGGCGTCTTTACAGATGTACGGCCAGCTAACCATCCCCCAAAACGCTGATCTTATTCCCCTTGAGCCCATTTAGAGTATCTTTCCATCCCGGTGAGTAAGCAATCCCTCTCAGAGAGGCAAATCCGATCACCACAGCCTGTTTTCTATCAGCCAAGACAACAATAAGAGTATTTAAAACTGGGGGGGGGGGGGGGTGGAGGGGGTAATCTCAGTTTTCTTCACATGGCATTTTTCCCAATGTTGCTAACCAACAAGTGGTGAGCCCACCTAACGGGGTTCTCGAGATTATTAAGGCCAAGTCATTACTATTCTGAGAATTCCATGAGTTTCATTCTCTAGGACAGTGGCTACTAGGTGGAAAATATGCTAAGACCCAAATTACTATCTTTATTTCCCCTTCACTCTAATTTTAACCAGAGGTCATTCTCATTAAAAAGCCTCTGGGGTCTTTGATAAATGTAACTTGTACACTCGCTGAGAGCTCCTTGGCCCCGTCCTGTGGCTGCAGGCATGCCAGTCACCCAGCTGCTCCCAATTAACATTCCATCCGCTTCCCTGTCAGTGCGGGTTAGGCTTGATGGAGTCACAGGTACGGTCTGCTTGGCAGCATTTTTATCTCACGGCGTGCTTACCGTAGGCGCGTTAGAATCCTTATTGAAGTTGCACTCAAAAACAAAAACATTTATTGAGCACTCATTATATGAAAGGCACTATAAGTTTGACCTCATTCCAATGACATAGACTCCTTGTTCTAATCAGTGTTCGCTAAACTAATTTTTATAAAAGAGATTATTAAACAATTGTTCTAGGTGAGACCAAGAATAATCTTTTGGCCCTTCTTGGGAAAGTACATGAACGAGAGAAAGAAAAGGGGGAGGAAAGGAACGGAGGGGAAAGAAATAAAACAAAGAAAGAAAAGAAACATAACAATAAAGAGGCAAGAATGTAAAAAGAAATAAAAAGGCCAAGGACAAGTGGAAAAAAAATAGAATGACAAAAAATGGAATAGTGAAAATGAATAAAAACAAGAAAGTCAACAGAGTAGACAGAGAGGGACAGAGAGGGGAAAAGTAAAAAGAAAAAAATCAATAATGAAAGGAAGCAAACTATTTCTATTTCTTTCAATATGCTGAATTAAATAACCAGCAATTTTCTCCTAGTCCAGTACACTTCAAAATATCAGATAAAAGGCATATGTTATGTATGTTTTATATACAGTAGGAGGTCTTTACAGATGTACAGCCAACTAATGACCCACAAAAACTCTGATCTTATTCCCTCAAACCCAGTTAGAGTATCTTTCAATTCCAGTGAGTAAGCAATCCCTCGAGTCATTAAATAAATAGTTTATGTGGCAAGAAAGTTAGGAAAATCCTCAGAGGCCCCAAATCACAAGAAAGCATGAATTGAGAGGGTGAGCCAGCACTGAAGTCAAAGGTTGCAGTAAAAATATTTGTCAATCCCTGGCGGCCTATGGGAAAAAGGGGCACAGGAGAAGAAGCACAGCGCCCACGCAGGGAGAGTCAGGTCAGATCCCCCACATAAAGCAAGACCCCTGCAGGGTAACACTCTTAGTGGGCAAAATGGAAAACAAAGAAACAAAAGCCCCATTGAAAGAAATTTGCCTATCTCAGACTTGCCTCAGAGAGAGGAAATAAAATTTCTCTCCTGAAATTTCTAAAATCATAGCATGGAGTTAAATTTCTATTGGGTTCAAAAAACTTTTCTTTTTTCTTTTTTGGTTAATACTCACCCGAGGATATTTTCCCATTGATTTTTAGAGAGAGTGAAAAGGAGAGGAAGAGACAGAGAGAAATATCCATGTGACAGAGACACATCGACTGGTTGCCTCCTGCACAGCACCCTGACCAGGTTCATGCCCTTGACCCAATTAAACCCAGAACCCTTCAATCCATGGGTTGACGCTCTATCCACTGAGCCAAATCGGCTAAGGCCAAAATCTTTTTTCTTTTTTTTTTTCTTTTTTTCATTTAAAGGGTTCTCAGGTTGTAAAGGCCCTATACATGCTGCAGAAGCAAACACAGTTCTTTGCTGGTAGCACGCTTTAATTAAACCAGGATTCAGTGAATTTCAAGAATAAAGTTTCAGAGCACTTGAGTTCCCCTTAAAAAAATGTCACCAAACTTGACAAAAGAATATACTTTAGAATTATACCTACAAAAACTGGATATGTTAGAATAATTTTTTAAAATAAATATAAAGTATCTTTGCTTAAAATTCTTTAAAACTATCAAAAATATGTCAAAGAATGAGTTTATCAAAAATAGCAAGAAATCATTTCTTGAAAAGCACATAAAATGTTTAGAAATTAAAATTAGAAATTCAATGACAGATGAAACAGCAGATCAGATACAGCTGAAAAGAGACTTTGCAAAGTGAATAATAGGGCGAAAGAAATAACTACAATGCAAGTCAATAGATACAGACATAAAAATTGTGAAATAGAACATGGATTGAGAAGTTTGAACTACAGTTAATCAGAGTCCTAGTGAAGGAGGTAATAGGGAGAGGCAATATTTTGAAGAGATTATAGCTGAGATTTTTCCAGAATCTATTAAACTCATGAATCTTCAGATCCAGGAACTATAGTGAACCCCAAGCAAAATAGATACAAACAAATCTTCACTAGACATATTGTAATGAGACAGTAAAACATCAAGTTAAAAAGATGACGATCTTAAAAGTACACTACACTTCCCCACAAGCACCCCCCTAAAAAGAGCAGCCAAGGAGTAAACCAACAGATTATTTTCAAGGAAACATCACTTAGACAAAAGCTGATTTCTCACCAACAAGAAAATCACGACAATGGGATAACGTCTCAAAGCACTGAACGAAGCTGTCAATTTATAAATCTGTACCAGCAATGTTGTCTATTAACATTGAAGTAAAAAATAAATTTTTAAAAAATTTTCAGACAAACTAAAAGAATTACTTCCAATATTTACCAAGGGAACTTCTACAGCAAAAAAGAAAATAGCCTCAAAAGGAAAGTCTGAAATATAAGAGGAAATACTAGTGAGAAAAATAATAAGAATTTGGATAAATCTCAACAAACAATAACTGCATAAAACAAAAATGATATATAACTTGTGGGATTACTTTTTAAGTGAACTAAAATTTTGCACAACAAAAGCATAAAATATAAATGCTGAAAGTAGAAGGATAAAAATGATATACCAGTCAAGTACTAATGAAAAAAAATCTGGCATTGTTATATTAACCTAAATGGAAGGTGAACACTTTACCAAAGATAATGAAGGCCACTAGGTAGATTTTTTTTTTTTACGTTTTAGTAAACCAAGAAGGAATATTAATTCAAAATGTGTGTGAACATAAGACAGCTTCAAAAATATATAAAGAAATTTTGAAACCACCACAAGGACATATTGATGAATTCACTGTCTCTGTGAGAGATTTCACATACCTCTTAAAATAACTGACAGATTGAGTGAACAAGAAATTGTAAGGACATAGAAAATTTAAACAAACACATTTGTCAAGCTTAATCAAATGATCACATATAAAACAGGGGCCTCCAAAATAGATAACATACATTATTTTAAAACACACAAGGAACATTTGAAAGGAAATGGGAAGATACTGAGTATAACTCAACGCTGACAGAAAAAGTAAAGAAATCATTGACTCCTCTTCCTGGGTCCTAATCCTTACTTAAATAGTAACCGGTAGCCATTCTCAGAAAGAATGAAACTCCTTCATAGAATCTCAGGCACTTCAGAGTTGCGTACTCCAACCCTATGCCTAATTGAAAAGTCTCGACAACCTTCCCTAAAGCCTTAACCTAGCTTCTGTTTAAATGTATGCATGATGCCCGGCCAGCATGGCTCAGTGGCTGAGAGTCGACTGACCTATAACCAGGAGGTCAAGGTTTAATTCTCAGTCAGGGCACATGCCTGGGTTGCAGGCTCAATCCTCAGTGTGGGGTGTGCAGGAGGCAGCCGATCAATGATTCTCTCTCATCATTAATGTTTCTGTCTATCTCTCCCCTCTTGCTTCCTCTCTGAAATCAATAAAAAAAATATTTAAAAAATAAAATAAAATGAATAAATAAATGTATCCATGATGGGGAACTGTGGTGTGCCTGGGCAGCAATGCCATGCCCAGCCCCTCCCAGCCTTTAACCAGTTACCATGCCTGCAAGCAAGTCATTTTTTCACAGCAGCAATTCAACTATACCTCTGAGATAACTAGTAATTATCTTAGAGTCTGTCATAAGATGAGTCTGGTAATGATGTAAAAAATTCTACCCAGAATCCAAATGTTATACCTAGGTGACAGGGCTTACTGAAAGCAGTTTTATAACCAGGCAAGGCAATTATGTGGAGTGTCAGAACAATGTGGTTAGGCTTTGTAAGCACTATTCACAGCTTCCTACAACCTGGACTAGCAAAATACATACACATCTCCCATTAAGAGTTTTAAAATTTGTAATAAAAAAATACATATAATAAAATCCTGCCCCATCTTTCCCTACTTCCAATTCCTGTCCTCCAGTGGCAATAACTTTCAATTTCTTTGTCTGTGTTTTCTAGAATTTATTTCAAAATTCTTAATAATGTGTTATGTTAATTTTTCTTAAATTTTTTAATTTTATGTTTTATTTCCACTATCTACATATAGAAAAGCCTAAGCGATTGAACGACCGGTGGACTGGTCACTATGATGTGCACTGACCACCAGGGAGCAAGAAGCTGCCCCCTGGTGATCAGTGCGCTCCCCCAGCCAACCTCCTGCAGCTGTTCAACCTCCCATGGTCCCTCCCCAGCTGGCCAGCCCCGATTGGCCCCAATCGCCAGCCTGGCCGAGGCACCCCACCCGTGCACAAATTCATGCACTTGGCCTCTAGTATAAAATAAAAATTTAACTCTTACATATCCTGCTTGTATGTATGTGTATGTATATATATATTTCCCTGATAATCTCAATATAGCTTTTTGCTCTTTTTGCTTAAATCAGTATAAAGTACTTACATTATTATAATAAAATTAATATTATTCAGGAATGAGCCTATAGTATACAATGATAAGGTTTCTTTCCATGTGCAACTTTTTTTTCCTAGAGGAAATACTGCCTTTTATTTCCTCAACTTTTTATATACTTGTCTCTTATTATTTTATCCACAATTCTTCAACTGAACTAAAAATATTCTCTCAAGTTCAAACTCTATAAGGTATTCTATAAGTTTCCTTTTTCTTTAAGAACTCACTCTCTTGGGTATCTCCATCCTTCTGATTGCACTGTAGATCTGTTGTACTGTTAGGACTTCTCTTCACAGTCATCCTGGGAATTTCCTTCCTTTTCCACTGTGTTCTATTGGATCCTTATCCCCTGGATCCTATGTTTTCCACATTTCTTTGTCACCTTGTTTTGGCAATGCACATCCCATAATTGTCTCCTAAAAAATGAGTAAATTTTAGAAGATATTGCAATGTACATCTTATTGACAGGGTGAGTTTTGAATTATGAACTGAAAATCTTTCCCATCAGAATTTTAAAGGCACTGACTTCTAATTTTGTCAATTGCCATATAGAAGTCTCATGCTCTCTGATTACTGATTCTTATTCTGTGACCTCTTTTTCAAAAATATGTTTTTATTGTTTTTTAGATAGAGAGGAAAGGAGAGGCAGAGAGAGAGAAACTTTGATGCGCTGCCTCCTGCATATCCACCACTGGGATTGAGCCCACAACCTGGGCATGTGTCCTGACTGGGAATTAAATAGGGGACCTCTTGGTCTATGGGACAGTGCACAATCTACTGAGCCACACGGGCCAGGTTCTGTGACCTCTTTTTATGTGAGCATTTATGTGAAAATTCAAAAACAATGTATGTCAAATAATAGATGTTATTAATTTTTCTATCTTCATTTAATTTAGCCATTAGAAATTATATTTCAGAAAAATATTTAATGTCTTAATAAAATAACCAAAATAGAAAAGATAACGTATTAATGTTTTAAAATACTGAAAGATAACTCACCAAAGTATTAAAAGTGGCACTGCTGTATGATACAATTTTGAGTTCCCTTTATAGGCTGATGTATGGTTGTGTCCCCTGACCCCGAATACAAAATTGAAGCCCTAAGCTCACAATGTGATTATATTTGTAGCTGGGGTCTTGGGAGGTAAGTAGGTATAGATGAGATTTTGGGGGTGCAGCTCCCATGATGGACTTCGTGTCCTTAGAAGAAGAGGTAAAGACCCTAGAGCACTCTTTCTCTCTCAAGGTCATGAGAACATGAGAGAAGGCAGCTGTCTGCAAACCAAGAAAAGGATTCTCACCAGGATCCAAATATGCCAACACCTTAATCTTGACTTCTCAGTCTCCAGAGCTGTGAGAAATAAATGTCTCTTGTTTAAGCCACCTTGATATAGCAACTGAAGCTGACTAAGACACTTCTATACTAAGTAAGTGTATGGGACCTCTTTTTTACTATGTATATATTTGGGTTTAAAAAAGTGTCCTAATGCCATGTTAAAAATCCTCTTTCAACCAGTAATAAATATCATTATTACTCTGGAAAAATCAGTAAAGGAGCATATTAACATAAATATTTACAATTATAATTTTAATCTTCTATTTCCAACATCTTATAATAAACATTTTCAACACATAGCAAAGTTAAAAAAATTTGTCAGTAAACAACTGTATTTCTACTGCCTGGATTATAGCAATAACATTTTGCTATATGTTTTTTATCACATATCTATCCATCTATCCATTCCTCTAGCCATACATTAATCTCTCTTACTTTTTATGTATTTCAAAATGAATGTTTCAGTATGCATATTATTAACTCAAGTTCAATATTATTTGTAGTAATTTTCTTTAGAGGTAATTTTTATATAAAGTAAAATGTACAAATATGAGTATAAATTCACTGAGTTTTAGTAAATGCATATATCTGTGTAACTCAAACTGCTATCAAGATATATAACTGTATGACTCCATGTAAAATTTAACACTCTTTCAACCATATAGGACCACTTATCAGCCACCTCCAGCCTTTATGCTATAATTGTCATATGTATTACATCTATATACATTATAAAACTCATGAGACAATGTTACAAGTGTTCCTTTAAACTGTCACATATTTTAAAGAAATTAAGAGAAAAGTAATATTTTATTTTTACTAGTTCAGATGCTCTTTCTTCCTTTTTCCCTACTTCTCTCCCTCCCTCTCTCTCTTCCTTCTTTCTGAAGAACCAGGTTTCCATCTGGCCTTATTTTCCATCAGCCTGAACTTCATTTAACATATCTTTAGTGTAGTTCTGTTTAAGACAAGTTCTCTGAATTTTCTTTTATCTGAAAATATCTTCATTTGCCTCCATTTCTTAAACAATATTTTTGTTGATATAAAAATTTTAATATAGTTTTGGGCAAACAGGTTTTTTTTCTCTCTTTCTTATAGTTCTTTAAAGATGTTGGGTAGCTATCTTCTCTCTTCATTGTTTCTGAGAATTTTTAATACCAAAGTATTAAAAGTGGCACTGGTGTATAAAATTTGAACTCATTCAAATTATTGTACCCTTATATGTAATGCATTGCTTTTTTTTTTCCTGGCTGCTATCTAGAGTTACTCTGTATTCTTAATTTTAAGCAATTTGACTATACTCTGATTTTGGGTTTGCTAAGCTTTTATAAACTGTAAACTTATAATTTACACAAAATTGGGGTATTTTGGCCATTATTTCTTAAAATGTTTCTTTGTGTTGCATTTGCTTTTTCTTCTTACTTCTGAGCCTCCAATTATACATATGTTAAGTGTTTTGATATTGTACCACAAATCCATGAAGTACTATTTCTTTTATTTTTAAAGTGTTTTTGCTCACTGTACTTTGGATTAGATAATTCTGTTGATTTATCTTCAAGTTCAGTGGTTCTTTCTCTGTCATCTCCTTTTGGCTCTTAAATGGTTCTTTCCTCTGTCTCCTCCTTTCTGTTGTTAAATTTTATATTTCATGTAATCTAATTTTTAGTTCAAGAATTTGTTTGGTTCTTTTCATGGTTTATTTTCTTGCTGAAATTTCCTGTCTTTTCATTTATTTTAAGCATATTTTCCTTTACATAATTGTGCATAGTTATAATAACTGCTTTAAAATCCTTTGATAATTACAAAAGCTGGGTCATATCAGGTTTCATCTTTTTTTATTGTCATTCTTCTCAAGAATAGATCATATTTTTTTGTTTCTATTATGTTAAATAAATTTGGATTGTATCCTTTATGTTGTGAACCTTATCTAGGGACACTCTGGAATAGGTTATATTCCTCTTATGAATATTACTTTTTGTTTTGTTTTTTGTTGTTGTTTTGGTTTGGTTTAGCAGATAAGTAACTTAGCTGAATTTAAACTGCAAGTTTTTGTCTCTTGGGCACTAGCCCAAATCTGTTATTTTATCCTGAGCTAAGCTACTTAAAATCTGACCCACCCATAAGGAGTTCAGGGATCAGTACAAGTTTTAGCAAAAATTTGTACACAGGATTTTTGGTTCCTCTCTTAGGATTTGTCATTGCCAGAATTCCTCCCTTACTTCCCAGGGGCCATGATTGCCTTAAGCTCTGCTCTCTGATCCTTCAGGCCAGAAAGACTATTGGTTTTCTACAGGTATTTTAGCTGCCACATGTATTCAACTATAAAAAAAAAACAAGACAAAGAAAACTCACCCTTAACCATTTCCCTCTTCCAAACCAATCCTCTCCATAATCTGTTTAACTTTGTTCAGCCTCCATTGCTTCCAGGAAGTTTTTGTTTGTTCGTTCTCCTATTGTTTATAGTTGTTATCTCTGGGAGGACCATTCTAAAAGTAATCAGAGTTACTTTTATAATTAAGAAAATTACTTTTTATTATATTAATATCCTATATAATAAAACCCTATTATGCAAATCGACCAAATGGTGGAATGACCAGCCAAACGACCAGTCACTATGACATGCACTGACCACCAGGGGCAGATGCTCAATGTAGGAGCTTCCCCCTGGTGGTCAGTGTGCTCCCACAGGCGGAGCACTGCTCAGCTAGAAGCCAGGCTCACAGCTGGCGAGCGCAGTGGCAGTAAGGAGTAAGGGGTCCTGGACTGAGAGAGCCCCAACTGCAAGAGGGATGTCTGACTGCCGGCTTAGGCCCAATACCCCTGGGGGGATTAGGCCTAAGTCAGCAGACGGACATCTCCCAGGGGGTCCCCAACTGCGAGAGGGTGCAGGCCGGGCTGAGAGACCTCCCCAGTCCTCGAATTTCATGCACCAGGCCTCTAGTTGTATCATAAGCAAAAACTTTCCATTCCAAAAAAAGAAAAAACTTTACATTTATATAGAGAGCAATGGGAAGTAGACTTTGGAGAATAATAGTAAAAGTTTTAAGAGAATGAAACAGAGCTAAACATTACACAGCAATAATTCAGATTGTAAAATAGGAAAGTCTCTAAGACAAAGGACACCTCTGAGCAGGTATTGCACCCATCAACATTAGCAAGGAGAAAGGCAAACCAGAGCTTACCTGGTCAGTATTTTCATCTCTAGGTATTCTTGTTAACAGTTACTCTTCCCTTCCTGGTGTAAGCCCCTCTCATCCCAGAGTACCCATAATCCATGATACACTTACTGAGTTTGATTTCCAACTTCCTCCAAAGCATAAGTCTCTCCTCGGATGATGAGCATCTGAGTGGACATCTGTAAGCTTCCTAGTTCCATGGAAACCATAAATTTATATGGACAATATCATCATTTGTGGTGAGAAGATCTGATTGAAACCAACTATGTGATATTGAGTAAGTCATTTCCCCTTTCTGCCTTAATTTCTTCACTTACAAAATGAGCAGTAAACTAACAGAACTTCAAGTTCAATTTTTTTATCTTTAAATTCAACAGAATTATCCAGAAGTTCTGTAAAACATAAATATGCTTTAAATATATTTTAAAATTATTTTTTCCTCTAAAATCTGCTATCCTATATAAAAAGCCACTAGAGGGGAGTAAAACATTAGATGAGGACATACCACAATTCAACTTGGGTATCTTGTATAAACTGTATTTGCAACTGTTGCCTAATGTGTGTTTCAAATCAATCATATTTGATTGCTTTAAAATACAAAGATGTGAGGGCATCACCATTTCCGTGTGGAAATCTTCCACTTTGTGGAATACAGCCTTAAGCCTTATACTCTTTAAAGTCACTGGCTAATGGAACAAGACCAGTTCCTTATAACAAGCATGCCCATCCCATTTTTAGTTTTCTGTTTATTTACAACTGAGTTACAGCAACCAAAAAGATTCCCTAATCCTTAGTTCAGAAGAGATGTTTCGTTCTGACAACTAATTCTTACTGAAAGGCAGGAGCAACGCCAGTGTGCCCAGCCCTTGAGTAGTTCCATGTTTAAAGAGACCTCAGAACCTTGTCTGCGTTCCAAGTTCTTTGCACCCAAAGGCTGAAAAAAAGATTCCTTAGGTGGGATTTCTCTCATGTTAAGATGATTAGAGACCCCTGGCCCAGTAGTTTAATACTTTTACTTCAAAGAAATACCATCTTAATATAATTTTCCCATCTTCTTCTCTTTCAAAGTTAGGTTTTAAAAGGCGGTCTGAGCCTCTGGTTCTTAATCACAGGGAACCAGCCTCAGAGGAAAGGAAGGAGGAACAGAAGCAGAAACAGCAAGATGGTGCCCTAGTGGGGCTCCACTGGAAAATCAGGCAGAGGACCAGGGATTTACATTCGTCTTCTTTGAATTCTACTTCAGGGGTGGGAGGTGTCTTAATTTCTTAGTTTCCCAGTAGTTGTAGAGAGAGCATTAATTTTGGAGTCAGTTGGACAGATCCTAGGTTGATGAACTGACTTCTGTGTGACCTGGAGCTGTTTACATAACCTTTTCTGCACAATATGTGATTCTAGAGTCCCTGAATTTCATTCTAATAGCATACTGCCTACTTTATTTGGCCAATGGAAGAGGATCTAAAAAAATGACATCCACCCCTGAAAGTCTTTCTTTCAACAGCTATATATACAATCCTAGAGACAGGCTGATTGCCTAGCTTGAGTCTTGTGCCCATCTCTGTGCTAACTCATGTCCCTAAGATTAATCAATACATTAATCATGTAGCCACTAAGATTAATAACTAGGGTTGCCAGATAAAATAAAGGATTCCTTACTAAATCTGAATATTAGATGAACAAATAATTTTTTTAACATAAGTCCCATGTAATTTCGGACATCCTATCTAATAACGATGGAATATGCTAATTGACCCTCACACCATTGCAAAAATGGAGGCGCCCACAGCCAATAAGGAGGGAATATGCTAATTGACTGCCCTGCCCTCAAAGATGGTGGTGCCCATAGCCAATAAGGAGGGAATATGCTAATTGACTACCATGCCCTCAAAGATGGCGGCGCCCTCAGCCACAACATGGCCAGCAGGGGAGGGAGTTGTGGGTGACCAGGCCAGCAGGGGAGGGCAGTTGGGGGCAACCGGGCTGGCAGGGTAGGGCAGTTGGGGGTGATCAGGCTGGCAGGGGAGTGGTTAGGGGGTGATCAGGCTGGCAGGCAGAAGCGGTTAGGGGCAATCAAGCAGGCAGGCAGGCAAGCGGTTGGGAGCCAGCAGTCCCGGATTGTGAGAGGGATGTCCGCCAAGGGGTTCCAGATTGGAGAGGGTGCAGGCTGGGCTGAGGGACAACCCCTCAGCAGTGCACAAATTTCATGCACTGGGCCTCTAGTACTTATACTAAAGGGGTATTTGCTGTTTACCAGAAATGCACATTTAAATTCTAATAGTCCCATGTGTTATTTAGGGCATTCTTATCTGACCTGCATGTGAGCTAATGGAGGACTGTTTAGGAGCTCACATGTATAAGTTTCTGCTTGACATTCTGATGACTACATGGTTTGTACCCCATCCACAGAACACTGCCAACATCCTGGGACCTACACTCCCTTTGCATATTGTTCGAGAGAGCAGTTGAGTGTGCTATCTTGTACTGCTGATGCTTGAAGAGGCTTCTGTGAACCAGTTTTCAGTGATTACATATAACTGCACAGTCCCCACTAGAAGGTCACCCCACACTTCAGTTATAAATATCTGTAGAGGACCACCCCATGCTTGTAAGTGACTGATCTTTTTTATCCAGTTTTCACTATTTTCAGGTTCTCATTATTTTGTAGCATTAGAAAAGTATGACAATCTGTTGTTCATATGCTTGCTTTAATTTGTTTATGTAACAGTAAGGTACAGAACAGTAGGTATAACCAGCTACCACTTAGAATAGAGGCTATTTACATACACATCCCTGTGTACATAGACTCGGAGTAATCGATTCTGCTTCAAAGATGGAGAACGAGGGGCCTGGGAATCAGAGCTGGGAAGGAGGCTTTTCATTGTACACCTTCTTGCAATGTTAAACTTAACATCTATAAGTCTAGCTTACCATTCATGTGTAACTTACCATTAATAATTTTTAAAACAAGATCAACCGAAGGACTTGTATACATGTATATAAGCCAAACCAATGGACATGGACAACAGGGGGATGGGAGCATGAGTGTGCGGGGCGGGGGGGGGGGGGGAGGTTGGGGGTTAATGGGGGGATGAGGACACATTTGTAATACCTTAACTAATAATAATAAAAAAAAATAATAATTTTTAAAACAATATAAACTCAGTTATGAACAATTTTCACGTATAGATCGATCATTCTGTCTGCGGCACCTACAACACAACTCTGCACAGAGCAGCCAGCCACTGCTGTCCTCATCTCCTTCCTAAGCCTCTCCAGAGCCCAGCCAGCTGGGACCTCAGTGAGATACTCCACTTGCCCTCATTCCTCCTCAGCAAGCATGTAGCTGTGCCTGTTAACTGCATGGGCTGTAGTGACCACGCTCACCATTGGTACAACCACCTATGCATTGTGGGAAAAGAAGAAAACCCAATAAGACATAGAACCAACATTTCCCAACTAACATTAATGAAGACTCCAGAGCAAAACGAATACATTTGGACCCATTTATATGCTTAAGATGTGAATCTTGATCAAGAAAACAAAACCACACCCACCACGAGGAAGCAGTACATATGAGATACAGCATGGAGGGGGCTCTCTTTCTCTTTTTTCACCAATAGAAACTCGCACATAGGTTTGGCCTTAAACAATGATCTGTGGTCTCTAGAATTGTGGCAATAGAGGGGAACCCACATCCACATCAACTTAGTGTTTTAAAAAACCCACAGCGAAGCTTTGTGTGATGACAAAGCCACGAATACAAATGAGAGAGAGATTTGCCAGCTGGAGCCACGGGAAAGGGCTCCTCGTGGCGAAGCTACTACGTGTCTTGAGAAAACAACCAGCATGTGTTGCAGGCCCAGTGGAATGTGTTTAATAAGTTGCACATTTGTCATTGTAGGTCAGTTCTTTGGATGCCAGAAGACATAACTTCTCGTTATATAATCAAATATCTGTCCCTGCTGGAAAATGAGCGCTCAAGAACGTCCATCACTCGGCTGTTTCCAAAAGCCTTTCTCTGGCCAGTTGGGTGTTCCGCGTTCCGCGCGGAGCCCATCATAGGGGAGGTTTTGAAAGCTATGTCTGGCCTTGGCCTTGGCTCCTCTGACACTCATCTTTGCACCTACTCGTGGAGACTGGCCTGGCCTCTCTCTATAGGCTGATGGGAAGGGGGAGGAGAGCAGCAAGGTGGAAAGTCAAAGGATTCCAGATTTTCAACTTGCAGGTTTCTATATATTTGGCCATAGATTTTGTCAGCTACGGCAACATCTTAACTACTCTGAAGGACTTAGGAGACAAAACATTTCATTTTTTTAGATCTTTTTTCATCTTCTAGTGCCCATACCCATATGTGTTTGGCTCTAAAATCTGAGCCCTAGCCAGTAGCTCAGTTGGATAGAGCGTATCCCCCATATGCCATGATTGTGAGTCCAATCTCCGGTAAGGGCACATACAAGAATCAATCAATGAATGCATGAATAAGTGGAACAACAAATCGATGTTTCTCTCTCACTCTCTCTAAAAACTCAATTAAGAAATAAACAGCATAAAAGTTTTGAAGACTTCTTCCCAGAACAAGACTTTTCATTTCTCCTAAGGAAACCTCTGGCTAATCTTACATATCTTGATTTTGAGCCAGTTCAGAATATCTTCTTTTGTCTGTTTTTGCTTCCGTTTGGGCAAATACATGTAAATAATTAGATTTGCTCCAGAGAAAAGACCTTTGCGAGCAAACTTCCTACAGTATTTATTCAGGTGACTTGAAGAAGATAATTTGCTTCCAATAGGTAAGACATCGAGGAAGTGGGTCTCACCACCAATCTAGAAATTACACATTTGTCATTATAGATCAGTTCTCCTTCCCAGTGAGGAAGGACACACAGTTAGGAAGGAACATTTTCCAGAAGCCCTCCAGCCCTTCCCTTCTATCAGTGCCCCACAAAACTGAGTCCTATGCCCACCCCTAAACCAATCCTGGCAGCTGGAATTGGGGCCGGGACACTGTGATTAGCTCCTGCCAACCAGGAGTCAGCTCTGGAGGCGGGACTGAGTCATGAGGGAAGGAAGACACCCCCACCTCCTTGCTCTGCCAACAAGAAGTAGGTAATCATGTTGGGTACACAACCAACAGTGTCAGTCACATAACCCCAACCTTTCAGTTGTGGGGTCTAGGTTCACTGGTAAGTGATGGAATAAAAATCTGAACCTTATTTGATTCCAAAGTTCTGATCCTAATCACTACCTCAGTGTCTAACCGGAGAAAAGCCTGCTTTGTACTAACTAGATATGAGCTATGCAGCACACACCTAATCTAATTTTAGGAAGGTTTTTTGTTTTTGATTTTTAAGGACAGTGCAGCAACTCTTAACCGTCTTTAGTATGAAGACTTCTTATTAATGATACAGTAGCATCCACATATGTTGTTCTTGAGGGGGAAGCAATATCAATGCTAGAAATGTATGGCTTTGGTTTAAAGACAATGTTTGCTGAGCATATGGGCTCATATCCACCTTCACATTTATGGCCACTGTGGGTACCTGCTCAGCCACAGAGAGTCCCTGTGCAAGCCCCTTCACCTTTCAAGCCTTCCTGATTGGTCAAATGAGGATAAGAAGACGCACTTTGAAAGGCTGTTGAAAGGATTAGGACAAAGTGTATGTATGAAGCTTAATATGATGACTGCTCCATTATAGGTATCCAAAAAGCATATATTATTATTTGTGTTTATACCTAGGCCAAACCTTAAGAAACCAAACAGGTAAGAATTTTGGTTTGGGTGGTGGGCACATGGTGCAATGTACAGATCTTGTAACATAGAAAGCCACACCTGAAACCTATATGTTCATGTTGACCAATGTCGTCCCAATAAATTTAATTTAAAAAATTTTTTTGGAAAATTTTTAACTAATTAAAACAGAAACCTGAATTCATGGGAAAGTCAGAAACAACTTGGAATCACAGAATCAAAGTAACTAACAATAACCTAAGTCTTGTAGACTTTGCAGAGTAAATTGTGAAACTGAACCATTAATACCTATAGGGCCATTGTGATCACGCATAAAGTGGGTTCACTCTGTGTCCTTATACAAATGAACTCCGACTCTTGGGCGCATGAGGTCAGGAAGCACCAGGAGGAGAATTTGGTCAGCATACTATGTACACAACATGATTAATAAAATTGTGAAATCAAACTTCTTGTGAGAAAACAGAATCTTTCCGACAAGGACTGTGCCTGAACCCAAACAAGATAATTTTCAAAACCACATTTTTTTTGTTGGTTCTATTCAATTTACTCATCAGACATTTCTAAGAGCACAAGATTTAACTCAATCTCTGAGTTTTCATGTTATTGTTGAACTTTATGAAAGAAGTCCTTCAGTTTATGTTACTTTTGTAAATAAAGTTTCTCTTTAATGCTATTACTATTTTAATTTCCAATTAATTTCCTATTCCGGTCCTTAAGGAAAAATGTTGTCATAATAATATCAAGAAGCTTCAGAATGGCTTATTTACTGCTAGGAAATTTCTAAATGTCTTCTATTTTTTATTTTTAGATGAACTATTATTGGTTGAATTTTAAAATTACAAAAGATGACTCTATTGTGTTATAGATTTTCCAATTGTGTTGGTAAATTCTGAGTTGTAACACAACCTCCACATAATGTCATATTCCATAAATCTCCACTAAAGAGTAAGACCTTCCCACCCCCCCACCCCCACCCCTGTATTCTACCAAGAAAGCAAGTTAAAAGGATTTCACATGTGGAAAAGCCTGCTGAACTCATTTTCCTTCTCAGGAGCACGGGGGAGAAGTGGAAGGAGAGGAAAAAGGAAAGAACTCCCCTTTTAAAGTGAATTCCAGCTCACCTATAAGCCAAGCCAAATAGACAGGATAGGGATTAAGACTATGGGCTCTGGAGGAAAAAGAAAAAAAGACGTTGGTGAAATTGGTTCTTTATAGTAGTTGTGGCAAATACATCATAGTGATGTAAGATGCTAACAATAGGGGAGTCTGGGTGAGATACATTTGGAGACTCTCTGTAATAGCTTTCTAACTTTTTTTGTAAACCTAAAACTATTTTAAGTGAAAAGTTTATTTAAAAAAAAAAAAAAAGACCTGGGTGTGATTTCTGGCTCTGCCCATGTGTTAGCTGTGTTAGCTTTGAGCAAATTATTTAACCCCTCTAAGCCTCAGTTTCATTCATCTAAAAAGTGTCATATGGAGCCTACTTCAAAGACTGTTGTGAGGATTTAATGAGCTAATGAACTACTTGGCACAATGCTCCGCATGCAGTTAAGTGTCTGTAAATTAGTTTTAACATTAGTGTGTGGCCACCAGAGCACAGGCGTTGTAGTATTGAAGGGAAGGTACGTCCAGTTCAATTCACCATGTCCCGTTTTCGTCCTGATTTCCCAATACCTGTTGGTGAACAGCACAATAATCTTCACAATCATTCCAGCTCTAATCCTCTTTTGGTGCTTCTTTTGCTCTTGACCTTGTATTCAGTCAGGCGGCAGGTCCTGTTCAGCCCAGTGTTGGGATAGTCTCCTTCTTTTCTACCATGTCTACCCTGGCTCTGGCCTTGTTCCTGCCTAACTGTACCAGGACACTGTCCTCCTGGCTTCCCTGCCTGCTTCCTCTGAGCAGCATGGGAAGACCCCGACAGCATGGTCTCACTTGAAAGGAAAAATAGACACTTTAACAATTATTGTTGGAAATGACAATATCACATTTTTTTCATAATTAACAGAACAAATTGGCACAAATCAGCAAGGCTATCACAGACTTGAGCACTACTATCAACCAACGACTTGATCTGACATTTTTTTTTTTCAATCCTCACCCAAGGATATTTTTCCATTGATTTTTAGAGAGTGTGGAAGAGAAAGGGAAAGACAGAGAGAAACATTGATGTGAGAGAACCACATCGATTGGTTGCATCCTGCACAGGCCCAGGCCAGGGAGGAGTTTGCAACAGAGCTACATGCCCTTGACCACAATCAAACACGGGACCCTTCAGTCTGCAGGCGGATGCTCTACCCACTGAGCCAAACCAGCTAGGGCCTAACTGTTTTTAATACTCCATCAAACAAGAGAATGCTGTACACATTCTTTTCAGGTGTAACCATTCTCCACGATAAACTATACACCAGGCCATAAAACAAGTCTCAAGAAATTTGAAGGAATTTAAATCATTCAAAGTATAGTCTCCAATGACAAAAAAATAAAAATAAACAAGAAGAAATTTGGAAAATCCTTAATACTTAGAAATGAAGTTACATATTTCTATATAACCTATGGGTAAAAAAAAAAATCACAAGGGAAATTAGAAAATATTTTGAACTACCTGGTAAATAAAAAAAAGCAAAACATATCAACATTTACAAGATATGACTTAAATAGTACTTAGAGGTTTAAATACCTATAGAAGAAAAGGTTTCACATCAATAATCTAAGCTTCCACTTTAAGAAGAGACAAATAAGAGTGAATTAAACCTAAAGTATTAGAAAGAAAATAAAGATCAGAGGGGAGAAAAATCAATTTAATAAGAAACAGAAAAATAGGGGGGAGGGGGTCAAAGAAACCAAAATTTCACATAGTGACCTATCCAGTATTTAAATAATAATGTCAGTTCTATACAGATTCTTCCAGAAAACAGAGGGAGAGAACCACTTTCCAACCCATTCTATGAGACCAGTATCACCTTTTTATCACAGCAAGACGAAGTTATCACAAGAAAACTGACATCCTTTGTGAGCATACACATGAAAGTCCCTAACACAGTATTAGCAAACAGAACCCAGCAGCACATAGAAGAGATTAAACACCATGATGAAGTGAAATTTATGTGACCGTATCGTCCATGGAGCTCCCGCTTCCATTCTGTTCTGACATCAACCTTCACATGCAAATCGCTGTGCTGGTTTGGCTGTGCAGTCCCTTCGTTTGCACAGTTGTCTGTGTATACCTTCCTTGGTGGTTGTGTGTAAGGTGTTTGAAATAAGGTAACTTAATCCTACTGAATAGAATGAAATATGGATATCAAAAAAAATTAGGTTGAAATTATGATATCAAAAGAGATTAGAGACACCATAAGAGGAGCAGAAAGCATGATCTCCAATGTCGACCTTGATGCTGAGGATGTCAATACCTGACAAGGTTTTAAAACAAACAAAAGATGAAAAGGTAGGTGAGCAATGAGCTAGATTCTCGATTCAGTTACACCCCGGGCTTCAACGGATCAATAACTAATCAGAACCATAAATTCAGCTGGTTTAGGAGTTTTCCTAGAGTCAGAAATTCCAGCTAAACTATTAGACAAGGGGCACTGATACTTGGGAACAGAAGTGAGACTTTGAAGAGATGCCGTGTCCCTTTCCCTAACTGCATGTCAACTCAAGCACTGAAATCCGGGCTAGTTTTCAGGCTTCTCTCTCTACATTCGGTCACCAGATGAGCTGACACAGCTTTCCAAGCTCCAGAAGGTTCCATTCCAGGTTCTTGCTTTTAGATATGATTCACAGCAGGAGGAGGATGCATTTGCCACCCATCCCACCAACACCCATGTTAGCCTGGTTCTGGGTGGAAACTATATTGAATCAAACCACATATACTGTCCATACACAGTTGAGGGTGAGAGGTTTGAGAGAAGCACCTGCATACACCAACACTTTCATACGCACCTCTAAGAATCTGCAAAAGATTCCTCTAAAACAACAGTATTCAGGTGGTCATTCATTTCTGCGTGGTTTAAAGTTATGACCTTTGGCACATAGCATTAATAACTTAGCCAATTTCTATTCTATAAATGAACATAAAAATCTAACAGCTAAAAATTGTTTGCTACATGATAGGGCCTATCGTTTCCATTTTTTAAAAAGTGGTATTTTAACTAAAAGAAAGACTATGAAACCATAAAGGAGACAAAGAAAGTCTTTCTCTGGATGTCCTAGGAGACATGAAATAATGCAAATGCCAACTAAAAAATGTATACTATTATTCTAAACAGTACAACTAGGACACCGTTACATATTTTGTGGCAATCCGTACAAAACCTCTTTTCTACAAATTGAAAGCAAGAATAAAAATTTTGAGAAGATACTTCTAGGAAAGGTGTGTGTAGAGTGAGTATATAGCCTCATTAAATATTGCCAATTTAAAAAATTAAATTTGGCTGATCATATACACAAATCATCAAAGTTTACATTTTTTTTTTTCTGGATGAATTTCAAACATAATGTCAGTATAACATTTCTATATCATGAGGTACAAAATAATTCATAACAACTCTATAGACCATATGCAAGTTTATTTAAATAATTTAACAGTGCACAGAGAGCTAATTTGTAAGTATAAAAAAATAGAGGGTTTAGCAACCAAATGTAAACACCACACGGAAACAGATTACACAGACACTATCAGGCCTTTGGGAGATTAAGGCGACATGAATATCTCAAGTAGTTTTATGGGAATACTTTACTCATAGAATAGATGTTATTAAAACATCTCAAAACATTTTTCAATATGAAGTCTTCCCTTCCAGTTTTCTTGCCAATATATTCTTCTTAAATACTGTACAACGATTAGTCAAGATTGACAAAGGGGCTGTCAAAGCCGCTGTCCTGCTGGCTGGACAGAGGGGCCATCGGCCTTCTCGAAGGCTGCCGATGCGCTGAAGACGGCTCTGCGCTGCTCAGCTGTTGGAAATCTGCCGCCAACAGATCCGCCTTGGGACGAGCTGGGCGTCCAGGGGTCATGCTGGTCTTCCCCGGCTGGGCATACATGGCTTCTTCGGACAGGTCTGCAGTGCGACCAGTCCGGCACTGCATCGGTGGAGAAGTCTTATGATTTTTCTCTTTCTCTGAAAGGCAACCGGCTGCCAAGAACTGTTTGAAAGGACCGGCCCCGGCCCCGGCGCGCGCCTCCGGGGTGTCGTGCGGCCCTGCGCGGAGAAAGGACGCCTCGGGGCTGCCAAAGGGCAAGGTGGCGCTGCTGGAAGGCCAGCCCAGCGAGGCGCCCGGGTCCCCGCCGTCCTTGACCGGAGCTTCCTCGACACCCAGACCCTCACTTTTGTCCGATTCCCTTTCAGTGAGTGGAACACACTTGTAGACTTTGAAGCCGAGTCTTTCATTAGGACTCCGACAAGTTATGTGTGCGGATCCCGCTTCGGAAAGCGCGGGGCCATTTCTCGGCGAGGACTTGCTTCCGAAGGGTCCGAGGAAGGGGTATTCGGCTGCCTGCAGACACGAGCCCGAGCCGGCGTCACCGAGGAGGTCTTTCTTCCTGCGCAAACCATAGCCCCCTTCGCCTTCCCAAGGGACAAACTCGGGAGAGGCAGCCCCTGGCGACGCGTGCAGATGTTTGTGACTGCAATCCCCGCCCTGAAAGTCTGCACGCGACCCTTTGGGACTCACGTGCTTTGGGTCCCCACGCTCCGCCGCCTCCAGCCGCCTCCGAAGGTCGCAAGCAGCCCGCCTCTTGGGAACCTGGTCGCACGTACTTTGGGGGAGAGTTTTCATACTGTTTGATTTGCTTTCAGTGTGACCCGGTAGAGTCTGGTCCACGTCATTACTTTTTGATTTTTCAACACCAATTATCTCTGAAGTCAGGGGCAGTACTACAATATACAAGGGAACACAGAATGAGGGGAACGTAAAACCAGGAGAAAGTTAACATTGGAAGAGAAGGACAAAAACTCCATTTTTATGTATTCCCAAAGAAGGCACATTTATTTGAATCACTCTCAGAAATACATCAATGTCACCATGTTAAAATCCTCATTTACATATATCCATTCAAACAAGGTAGGTAATTTTAATACTGAAATCTGATACAGTATTATTGCTATCCACCGGGGTCTATTATTTTCTGCAACAGATGTTATAGCATTTTAAGAACCAACTGCGACATTTCCAGTCCTGTTCTGATATGGAGTTTCTGATAAAGAGAGTTGACTGGAAGAACCCCAGTGCCCAACACTAGGCCCACACACACAGCACAAACTAATCGGAGTTTCTCATTTAATCAGCTAAGCCAGTGGTTGGCAAACTCATTAGACAACAGAGCCAAATATCAACAGTACAACGACTGAAATTTCTTTTGAGAGCCAAATTTTTTAAACTTAAACTATATAGGTAGGTACATTGTTATTAACTTAATTAGGGTACTCCTAAGGCTTAGGAAGAGCCACACTCAAGGGGCCAAAGAGCCGCATGTGGCTCGCGAGCCGCAGTTTGCCGACCACGGAGCTAAGGCATTAAATCTGACCAGAGGCACAGTAGCCACACGGCACAGAATCAGAGGCAACTGCCTCAGAAGAGTACAGCTTGGTCCCCACAGTCCATGAAAAGGGCTTCGACTGGGAACATTATTTGCACACTGTTGCTCCAAATCCAGAAAAACCTTTTTCTTATTATATGCAACTGCCCTTTTCTACCCAAGGTTCACATTACCATTCCAAAATTTACACAAATAATCACATTTACCAATATCAGACTCAGTTTCCTGAACAATTTCTGCCTGAAGCTTCCCAGAGTCCAAATCCCACCCCGCCCCCACCCATGTGGAATTTACCAATGCTTTCATGTATTTTCACCAGCTGTTGCTTTACATATTCTAAAGCTTTTTTCTTTTCTTTTTTTAGAAAAAGAAACCATTGACATAGCTTCTTGGGAGGCAATTCCTTTATCATGAACTTTGGTCCCTTTTAATGCTAAAACACTCTAATTTTCCTAACATTGCATTTAGCTCTATAATTTTTCTACTATCAGCACTGCACTTACTAGGTATGTCACCCTCCATCCTTTTATTTTGAATTTTAAATGTTCTTCCTGTGGAAGTAACATATGTCTGGATTTTTAAAAAACCGTTTGCAAGTTGTGGTCTCTTAATAAGTGAGTTTAAGCTATTCACATTTGGTGTGAATGCTGATATTTCAACCAATCATTGTTTCCTACTTACCCATGCTTTCTAGTTGTATTTTTCCTCTTTCTTGATTTTGTTAGATTAAAAACATCATCTTCCAAGTTTTTCCCCTACCAATTTGAAAGTTACATACTCTATTTCTATTTCTCTATTGGTTATCCTTAAATTTCAATACACATACTTAAACCTATATTTTTCTAGCAATGGCTAGAATTACCAGTATCTATTTCCTCTCCTTAAAAATAATAAAAATCTTAGCATATTGTTAATTTCCACTACAATATTCTCTTACATTTTTCTGAGCATACTATACTTTTCTAACATTCTCAGGTCCTGCTGTTCGTTCTACGAATTCTATTTCCTTAGGTATAAGTTCTGTTTATTTGTTTTGTTTCGTTTTATTTTGAGTTTGGTGCTTTTTTTCATGGTACTGGCTTTCTATAAACATGTGATGATTCTTGGTTGAATGCTTACCTTTCAGATGTCCTCAATGACCTGTTTTGCTGTTGGTTTAAAGAAGTTGGGAATGGAATGGGAAGAAATGAGCTGCAGGGTAGAAAGACCTAAAACCTGATACTCTGGCCCTGGCCAGGTGGCTCAGTTGGTTGGAGCATTGTTCCATACACCAAAAGGATGCAGATTTGATTCCCAGTCAGGGCACTTACCTAGGTCATGGGTTTGATCCCTAGTAGGAGTGCATTTGGGAGGCAAATAGCGTGATCGATGTTTCTCTCTCACATCAATGTTTCTCTCTTTCTTTCTCTACCAAATCAATAAACATATCCGCAGGTGAGGATAAAAAACATTAAATTAAAAAAATACAAATGCTGGTCCTCTGAGCATGTGGGCTCCCACTCCGCGCCCCCTTGGTGTGGCTGGCCACCCAGAGCACTGCCCTGCTTCCAGGCCCTTCTTCCTGTTGCTCTGACCCAGCCCAGTATTGGGGTTGGGGAAGGGAGAGGCGGAGAAATGAAGAGGTGACCCCACCTGGATCCTGCTGTTCTAGAACCCCAACTAGTTTTCCTGGTGGGATGGCCCAGGCTTACTTCTCCTGCAACACCACCACCTTCTTCTGTGGGACAGCTCTGATACTGCTCCTGCTGTGGCTGTCACCTCTGGCAGTTCTGAACGGGGCTCCCCTCCTCAATCTTCTGCTGTATTTCTTTCAGGATTTCTCATGGCTTCTGGCCCCCAATCACACTTTTCTAAGCCCAGTTATAATTTCTTCTTTTATAGTTGTTGTTTACCATCTTTTCTACCATTTCTAGGGTTGGAAGCAGCAAAAGGAAGCTGATGGGTTTGCTGAGTCTGCCTACTTGAGCTGGAAACAACATTGTTTTGCACATTTCCAGTTTAAGTAAAAAACACACAGAAGTTAATAAATTACTTCTCACTCCCTACATTTCCTGTGGATTTTTTTTTCATTTGAAAAATATTAAGTATCAAAAAGAGAGAGAGAGAGAGAGAGAGAGAGAGAGAGAGAGAGAGAGAGAGAGAGAGAGAGAAAACCCCTCAAGTGACTCATGTTGACATACCTGACGCTGTGGTTTTGCTCTGGGATCTGTTTGCAATAGGTGTTTCCAGCAGCTTTGCCATTGTAGCAAGTTTGCTAGCAGCATTCATAATCTTTTTCTCAGCTCTGTGGGAATTCCAGAACATTAAATTAATATAGTTTAAGGGGAAAAATGAGTTTCCTTCACTCCAGGACTTCTGTTTTCCTATTAGCTCTGCCAACATTAGGGCAGCACAGCCTTTGAGCCTCTCTTAACCCCAATGGCTGATCATGTAGAAACAGTTAATAACGTGATTAAGCAAAATGCTTAAAAAAAAACATGCGTCATGGTACTGTACTCTAAGGACACGATGCTTGTTTAAGCTTACCCCTCCTGTTTCCCATTATCCTGCAAGATCTGTTGGAGGCAGGTCAAATAGTACGTGCGCATCTTACGGATGGTTTCTTGACGTTCTCGCAACACCTCTGCCTTGACCATTTCCGCAGCTCTCTCCTTACTCTCCCGGATGTACCGCAGCATGTCACCTGCGGGCAAGGGGGTGGGTGAGGGGGTGGGGTGCAGAGAAATCCCCACAGAGGCACGTTTGTTATCAGTTCTTTAAAAACAAGAGAAGCAGACTTCAGACCAATTTTCTAAGAGATGAACTGATTACAGGTATAATTTAGACACTGCACTTTTCCACAGTCATTAAAAGGGAATATTTCCGATCACTATTTTGGTAGACTCAAAGGCAAAGGAATCTAAAAGTCTTCCCAGAATGATGACAGCCACATATGGTAAGGACACAGAGCACATTCCCCAGGGAGATTCTGTCCTCTTCTAAAACACTGAGGTAAGAAAAAGACCATAAACACAGGGTGGGGCAAAAGTAGGCTTACGGTTGTTCATATGGAAAATACAATAATTCAGAAATAATGGCACAAGGATAAAGTTTCACATACAACTGTAAACCTACTTTTGCCCCACCCTGTATGCATTTTACTTGTCTATTAGGTTTGATTAAAAGAGAAAAAGAGAAATATACAGGAAAGGGAGCCAGAAAGGAGGAGATAGCAGACACAGAAGGAGGCAAAAGGAGCTGAAGAGACACAGAATCTTCTGTTTCCTTGTGCTCTGAAAATCCGTGTTTCATCATGTATTCAATCCTTTCAGCACCAGTGAGCATCCAACAACATGGAATCTCACCATCACGAGAGAGAGGTGCACAGTGCTACTGCAGGGAAAGGAATGGGACTCACGTTGCCTTCTGAATTCACATTTAAAATAGTCCACAAGCTTTCGAAATCTCTTTTTATCTGTAACTCGACATGCTTTGATTGGGAGTACCTTTAGCTAAGGTTGACTTTTGTTACCAAGCCCAGGCCTGCATTCTCCATCTAGAATATCAACACCCCTGTTATATTAAGGATTCCAATTCACAGAGGACAGTAACCTTGTCCTGAAAAATCACATGTTCTCTGCAAAAATACTGATAGACTACTTTTCACTACCTGAAGTGGAAAAAATGAAAATAAAGTACATGTCAACACAAAATTTCCAACCAACTTCTAAAATGTAAACACGCACACACACAAGTTATATTAGGGTGAAAAAAATACTTAAAATTTCACTTCCCCATTAATATGATTGGTAACAACAATTGCCTTGTTTGTAGTAATAGAGCCTCTATTAATATAAGCGGCAACTGAGAAGCAAATCCTCTTAAAAACTGACACTAAATGGGCTTTTCAAACATCTACACATGATTCTCATGATCTACCAATTATATTCGGAACTTGAGACCTGCTCCACTCCTTTGTTAAAAATGAATGCAGTATTAGGACGTAAGTATACATTTCTTCTGTATAAGTGTTGGTTATTGTTCTGGGACACACACATTCTATGCAATATTTATTGTAATTAAAAACCAGGAGGTATCCGTGCTACTAGGCAAACATAACTGAAGAAACGCTCTGCAGGGTGCTGCACCACCGAGGGCTGTAAAGGACGTGGCAAACAAATACATCCACAACTTAGTCCATTGTCAAAATAATGAGAAACCAGAGAACGCCGCCTAACTAGATCCATTTCCCCTGGTCCTAAAAAGTTGATGGTAGTAAAAAGTAATTTAACACTCACGAGAGAGTTTCTTTGCTATCAGTTAAAAGTTATAAGATTAGGACATTTTTAGTTTAATATTAGTGTCCAAAAAAGAAACAGGATAATCAACAATATAAAACAACTCTATCCTCTACGTCACTTCCAAAAGAAATTACTTGGGCAAAATGATCCATTACTGTTTAATTAAGAAAGGTATTGCCCTAACTGGTTTGGCTCAGTGGATAGAGCGTCAGCCTGCGGACTCAAGGGTCCCAGGTTTGATTCCGGTCAAGGGCATGTACCTTGGTTGTGGGCACATCCCCAGTGGGGAGTGTGCAGGAGGCAGCTGATCGATGTTTCTCTCTCATCAGTGTTTCTAACTCTCTATCCCTCTCCCTTCCTCTCTGTAAAAAATCAATAAAATATATATTTTTTTTAAAAAAAAAGAAAGGTATCCATGTTCTCTTATGCAAGCTGGTAAGAGTATAGGACAGGGGTGGGCAAACTTTTTGACTCGAGGGCCACAATGGGTTCTTAAACTGGACCGGAGGGCCGGAACAAAAGCATGGATGGAGTGTTTGTGTGAACTAATATAAATTCAAAGTAAACATCATTACATAAAAGGGTACGGTCTTTTTGTTTTTAGTTTTATTCATTTCAAACGGGCCGGATCCGGCCCGCGGGCCGTAGTTTGCCCACGGCTGGTCTAAGACAAAGTAGTTTGAAAAATTCCCCAAAATTACTTTTGTCAGTAACAAAAAGGCCCAAACCACTTGAAAATCATGGGACTCTCTCTAGGGACTTACGCTTGATTTTTTTCACTGCTTTAATGTACTGCTCACGGAGCTCTTCCAAGGCCCCCTGATTGCTCGGCAGGCAAGCATGTTCAATGGCCCCTTCTGACAATGACCTAAACAGAAACAGCATAGGTTGTAAGTGAAAAACTTCTATCTATAAATTCCAATAAGATAAACTGAAATGTGCTTAAAAGTTACATAGGAGAATCTTTATTATATAGTTATTTAAAATAGGAGAAAAATGAAAACAATTGAAATGTTATGGTTACTTAAGTAAGTCGTGGTAAATCCACATGATGAAAATCAATGCAGCATATTATAGAGTTTATAATGAGGTGGGGAAATGTTAATAAAGATTACAAAATAGCTTTTACAGTGTTCTCAACTTTTAAAACATGTGCACATGGTATGTGTATATGAAAGAGCCTAAATGATATAAAACAAGAGGTTCAAAGAGGGTATCCTAGGGATAGGATTTGGGAAGATTGTCCTCTTTTTTATACTTTGTGCCACACAGTTATGCACCACTTAATGATCAGGGTATGTTCTGGAAAATGTGTCAGTAGGCAATTTTACCATTGTGCAAGCATCGCCAAGTGCCCTTCCACAAACCTAGATGGCATAGCCTACTACACACCTAGCCTATACGGTGTAGCCTATTGCTCCTAGGCTCCAAGCCTGTACACCTGTCACTGTACGAAACAGCATGAGATTAAATCAAGCACAAGAAATAATGATGCAACCAAGAAACATAATAAACGTAAACCAGTAACATAGTTATTACCATTACCAAGTATTATGCACTGTACATAATTGTATGTATTATATGTTTGTATGACTCAGCAGGTTTGTTTACACCAGCATCTCCACAAACACGTGAATAAAGTGTTGCATTTCAACAGCTATGAGGTCACTAGGAAGAGGCATTTTTCAGCTCCATTATAATCTAACTAGAGGCCCGGTGCACAAAATTCGTGCACGGGGGGCGGGGGGTAGGGTCCCCTCAGCCCAGTCTGCACCCTCTCCAATCCGGGACCCCTCAGGGGATGTCTGACTGCTGGTTTAGGCCCGATCCCCAGCAGTCAGACATCCCTCTCACAATCTGGTACTGCTGGCTCCTAACTGCTCACCTGCCTGCCTACCTGATTGCCCCTAAATAACCCCCCCCCCCCCGGCAGCCTGATCAGCCCTAATCGCCTCTGCCTGCTGGCCTGATCGCCCCTAACTGCTCCCTCTGCTGGCCTGGTCACCCCAACTGCCCCCCCCCACCAGCCTGGTCACCCCTAACTAACCCCTCCACTACCGGCCTGGCCGCTCCTTACTGCCCCCACTCCCCCGCCAGCTTGGTTAACCCAAACAGCCTGCTGTTCAGTCATTTGGTCATCCCTCATTAACACCCCTGCCGGCCTTGTCACCCTACGCAGCCTGCTGTTCTGTTCAGTCGTTACTGTTACTGTGAGGGCATCTTGGACAATTTGCATATTCCTCTATCATTAGTATAGACTAGAGGCCTGGTGCACAAAAATTTGTGCACTCGGGGGGATCCCTCAGCCCGGTCTGTGCTCTCTCACAGTCCGGGACTCCTCGGGAGATGTCCACCTGCTGGCTTAGGCCCACTCCCTGGGGCGATCGGGCCTAAGCTGGCAGTCAGACATCCCTCTGGCAACCCGGGAGCCCTCAGGGGATGTCCACTTGCCCGCGGGGAGCAAGCCTAAACTGCAGTCGGACATGCTTAGCACTGCTGAGAAGGCAGGAGAGGCTCCCACCACCATCACTGTGCTGGCAGCCGTCAGCCTGGCTTGTGGCTGAGCAGAGCTCCCTCTGTGGGAGTGCACTGACCACACTAGGGGGCATCTCCTGCATTGAGCGTCTGCCCCTGGTGGTCAGTGTGTGTCATAGTGACCAGTCATTCCCAGTTGTTCTGCTGTTAGGGTCAATTTGCATATTACCCTTTTATTATATAGCAGTGGTTCTCAACCTTCTGGACCTTTAAATACAGTTCCTCATGCTGTGACCCAACCATAAAATTATTTTCGTTGCTACTTCATAACTATAATGTTGCTACTGTTATGAATCGTAATGTAAATATCTGATATGCAGGATGGTCTTAGGTGACCCCTGTGAAAGGGTCGTTCGACTGCCTAAGGGGTCGCGACCCACAGGTTGACAACCACTGTTATATAGGATAGAGGCCTGGTGCATGGGTGGGGGCCGGCTGATTTGCCCCAAAGGGTGTCCCAGATCAGGGTGGGGGTCCTGCTAGGGTGCCTGGTCAGCCTTGGTGAGAAGCTGATGGCTCTTTGCAGGCTGGTCAAGCCCCCCAGTGGGGACCCTCACCCCATGGGGGTGTGGCCAGCCTGGGTGAGGGGCTGATGGCTGTTTGCAGGCTGGCCACAGCCCCTTCAGGGTTTGGGGCCCTACTGGGGTGCCTGGCCAGCCTGGGTGAGGGGCTGAGGGCTGTGTTCAGGCTGGCCACGGCCACGGGCTGGAAGCAGGTATCTGGGATTTATTTAACTTCTATAATTGAAATTTTGTAGTCTTGGTCCCACTCAAAGCCTGGGTTGCCCCTGGCAACCCATGTTCCCAGCCCCTCCTTGAGCAGAGGCCACAGCGGCTGGAAGCAGGTATCTGGGATTTATTTATCTTCTATAATTGAAATTTTGTAGCCTTGAGTGGAGCTCAGGGCTGGCCAGGGCAGGCGGGAAGCTTGGCTTCCTCTATTGCCAGGGGCAACCTAAGCCTCCTGCTCACTCCAGCTCCGTGGCCGCTGCCATCTTTGTGACAGACTGGCAGAGTGAGGGAGTGATGGTTAATTTGCATATTACTCTTTTATTAGATAGGATGGGACTACTGTCATATATGAAGTCCATCATTAAGCAAAATGTTGTTACATGGCATAGGACTATATAACAATGACAATAATTGATTTTCCTGGTATATTATCTACACAATTGATATAATTTAAAGATACTTAGAAATAAGCAATTTCTTTAAAATAGTAAAAGTATACCTTGGTGGTAAATTACAAAGTGTTCTCAGTTCTTCCAATTTACTCTTCATGTCATTGTTTTCTTCTATTAATTCTTCAACAACTTTACTATTCTCTTCTAAAAAAAGAAGTTTATAGAATACTGATCAATTAATCTCTTTTTTTCTCAGCCTCCTGTTCCCTTATGTTCACAACCCAAATGTTTATGGAGGAAACTACAGGATTTCCAGTTGCTCTCTGTGCCATTCATTCCCTGATGAGCCCTAACCTGACCACTCCTGTTCTGTTTTCTTAGCACTTAAAATCTGTGCTGCTTGTTCATCTTGCTTCAGGTTACACACTGCTCTGCAAGGGTTTCTAATTGTTTCAGAGGCATCTCTTTTGTTTTCCAGCTAGACTGAAGCTCTGCAGAAACTACTAGGTTTTCTAATTCCCAGTTCCCGTGGGTCCTGGTATACAGTCTATGATCATATCAATGATCACTGAACAAGCACCTCAAAACAACATTTTTTTAAAAATCAAGCTTAAGAACCCACTGTTTTCAGAATGAAGGTCAGATTTTTTAATTCCTTGAACTTTAAAAAAGATGAGGAGACTGATGGAGTCCATGAATTTCAGTCAGTGACACAGGTTTAAATGCTAACTCTACTTCTTACCAGTTGGATGAGCTTAGGCAAATTTCTTAAACTATCTGAACCTGAGTTTTTTCATTGGAAAAATGCAGATAGTGTTACCTACTTTAAGATTATGACAGAGATAAAACAATAAGTTAACAGCACTGTACGTGGGCCTGGCAATACCATTGTTCAGGAAGTACAAACCTGGCACCTCATGTATCCTACACTTAACCCTCTCATTACACCCCATACATTGGGGAATGATTCACTCTATTCCCCCTAGTGATTGATGTTAACTTGTATATTTTTAAACCGTTCATTATTACCCTATCACTTTCCAATAAATGCTACCAAGACAGTGGAAAGGGAATTTAAGAAACAAAAAGGAAGCAACCACAAGAGCAAAAACATTATCAACAGATTTACATTAAGACAAACACTAAAATGTAACTATTGAATGACTTAAATTCTGACCCTGACCCCTTTTTGCAGCCATTGTTTTGAGCTAATCACCAACTTCCTTGAAATATTTCTAAGTGCACAAATTACAGAAGAGATCTACCTCAAAAAGCACTGGGTAGCCCTAGCTGGTTTGGCTCAGTGGATAGAGTGTCCACCTGTGGACTGAAGAGTCCTGAGTTCCATTCCAGTCAAGGGCACATACCCAGGTTGCAGGCTCGATCTCCAGTAGGGGGGTGTGCAGGAAGCAGCCAATCAATGACTCTCTCTCATCATTGATGTTTCTCTCTCTCCCTCTCCCTTCCTCTGTGAAATCAATAAAAATATATGTATTTTTAAAAAGCACTATGTAGAATAATGATTTTATGATAACAATGAATGGTGCTAAATATTATTTATAAGTAATAATCACACCCAACTGCCCCTGTCATTTTACTCTATAAAACAGATATTGCTGGTTTTCACCTAATTTTACAGTAGCTACATTGTATCTACATCTACAGTTGAACAATTATACTAAATAAGTAAGCAATCACTATATAGGAGTTATAACTGTTAAAATTTTTTTCTCAAAATTCTTAAAACACTTTTTGCCTTAGAGTAATTATTATCTACTAGAGGCCCAGTGCACGAATTCGTGCATAGGTAGGATCTCTCAGCCTGGCCAGCCCAGCAGGGTGGGCTAGGGGTAAGGAACAAAGGAGGTTCACCAGCTGGCCCCACCCCCGTTCGGGGACCATCAGGGCCAGGCCAGCTGGGGGAGGGACCCCAGGAGGTTGGTTGGCCTGGGGAGGGACTATGGGAGGCTGGCTGAGGGGGAAGGGACCACAGGAGATTGGCTGGCCAGGGGGAGGGACTATGGTTGGTTGGCTGTGGGAGCGCACTGACCACCAGGGGGCTCCTGCATTGAGCATTTGCCCCCTGGTGGTCAGTGCTCATCATAGCGACCAGTCATTCGGTCATTTGGTCGTAACGGTCACTTAGGCTTTTATATACAGTGGGGCCTTGACTTACAAGTTTAATTCGTTCCGTGACGGAGCTCATAACTCAAATTACTCGTATGTCAAATCAAAAGTGAACGAGTGAGAAACGTGACGCTGGGCTGATGTTGTGGTGTTCACTGTGACATTCGCTGCGCCAACTAGCAGTGGGGTATCTGAAGCTAGCTCATAACCCAAATTTTAGCTCGCAACTCAAAGCAAAAAATCGGCCAAGAGACGGCTCGTATCTCGAAAAACTCGTTAGTTGGGACACTCGTAAGTCAAGGCCCCACTGTATATAGATCTTTAACAGACTTAGCAAGCAGTAGGAGGATGTAGATGGCTTCTCTTAGGCAACGGTGTTCACAGTGTGTGCTGATGCCAGACACTGTGCTAAGTGCTGGTCCAGGACTTGATCCCTGTCACCATGAAGTCTTTACTCCTTTGGAGAATATAAACGTCCAATAACTCCAAGGATGATGACTGTTATAAAAATCACAGGTGGTGAGGGGACGTCTATCAGAAGAACCTAATCAAGTCTGGCGGCTGGGATTACCTCCCTGAGGAAGGCATGCACTGAGAGAGAGATGCGGAGGAGCTAGCCAGGCAGTATGGTCTGGATGGTAGGGCAGATGTTCTGGTAAAAGGAGGGAATGCAAAGAGGTCCCGAGGAAAGAGACAATGAAATCCATGCTATGGCTCTATGAATGGGTATGTGGGCTGGGGAAGACGAAGCTGGAGGGGCTAGCAGATGCTCCGTCATGAAGGGCTTTTTAGACTCTTCAATTAAGTATTTGTATGTCTCACTGAGGACCACATCCAGCCCCTACTGGGCTTTAAGAGTGTGGTGACACAATTTACTTTGTAAAAGGTTGCTCTGGCTCAGTGATGGTGAACCTATGACACGCGTGTCAGAGGTGATACTCAAACTCATTTTTTTGGTTGATTTTTCTTTGTTAAATGGCATTTAAATATATAAAATAAATATCAAAAATATAAATCTTTGTTTTACTATGGTTGCAAATATCAAAAAATTTCTATATGTGACACGGCACCAGAGTTAAGTTAGGGTTTTTCAAAATGCTGACATGCCAAGCTCAAAAGGTTCGTCATCACTGCTCTAGCTACCTGAAGGAGAACAGATGAGAGGGGCAAGAGTGGAAGCAGAAAGACTCAGGAAGTGACTGAGGTTGCCCAGGCAAGCAAGAGGTGAATGTAGAAAAAAACAAAGTAAATCTATCCACCTGGTCTTTTATGGATGATGCAATTATTTGGAGTCCATGGATTCAGGCTTTCATTCATTCAGACGTTTACTATTGTCTGGTATGTAGTGGGCACCATGACAACAAGGGTGAATAAGACAAAACATTCCTTATCCTCAGGGTACTTACAGGAGTAAAAGAAAATTCCTGACCAGTTCAAGAATCTGAACTATTTCAAATGTAAAGAATACAGAGCACAGAATATAAGTGAAGAGTGAAAGGTAAGAGGGTGTACCCTCATAAGCTCAATAGCTTCCTTTCTTATAAGGGCAATAGAAAATGGCAGAAATGCCCGTTTAAATAATTTCCCTGAAAACACTGTGAAAAATGGACTGGAAGGCAACCAGGTCAGACCCAGGCGCCTTTGCCCTCTGCCTAGAATGCTGTTCTCTCTGGCAAAGACCTTCACCTTTCACGGCTCAGTCAAGCCTCCCTTAACTCTAAACAGGAGGAAGAGTTAATGAACATCTTTTCTTCCAAGTTTACACGAACATACTGCCAGTAGCACTCAATGCTGCAATTATTGATTAACTTGTTTTCAATTGTCCTCACTTGATAAGAAGCTTCTTGAAGGAAAAGAACAGTCTTGCATATCTCCATCTAAAGTGGAATTCTGCCTGATGCATTTACTGCGATATCGCCAGTGCCTACAATACTGCCTGACACGTAATGGGCACTCAGTGTCTCTTCAATCAAAACAGGAAGAAAGGAGTGTGACCTTTTCATCAGAGCTCCAATTTTCCTCTTTTGAGTTCAGTAATAATTTGGTGAGTAAAAATAAGGTCCAAATTAGTCTACATTAACTCCCAAAGAGAAGCAGTGCCTGTTAAGTAAAAGTTCACATGTGAACATGTCAACAAGGATCAGAGAGATTCCTACCGGTAGCAATGCCACCTTAAATGCTAACCTCCGATTTTTTCCACTACGGCTTTGTGCTTCCTTTCTAAATGCTGAAGGTGCCGACAGCATTTCTCCAGTTTTCTTTTTAGATCTTGACATTCCTCCTTTGACTTTTCAAGTTCTTGGAAGCTGTGTCCACAGCATGAACCTTTAATCTCAGGGACATTTTTCTTATCTGCAAAAATTAAATGATAGCAAAGTTTTATATCAATTTAGACTAAGAACTACAAGGAAGGAAAGGAGGGAGGGTACGAGGGTGGGAGGGAGAGAGGGATGGAAGGAGGGAAAAAGGAGACCAAATGACATGACTAAAGGCTACAGTATAACTGGAAAAAGTATGATGCTTAAGAGAAAGACTTGGGTTTAAATCCTGTTTCCACTATTTACTGGGTGTGTGACTCGGAGAATATCACTTAACCTCTCTGAGACTTAGTATTTTAATGTGCAAAACTGAATAAAACCCTCTATTTTAAATTGCTATGAAAAATAATGCTCAGATTTTAGTATTGAATACCATTTCCCACTAAAAAGGACCTCAAATCTTCAAGAAATGACTGACTCTAGTACCGGGAAAGGGTATATACAAGATGAGGCTAGAGTATTTTGCTATACCAGAAAGTAAGAAATTACTCAAATATATAGCATGTCCCAAGGACATGGGAGCCAGTTTGAAGAGGCTCCACTAGCTAAATCTGGGAAAATTTTAACACTTAGTAATGAATTATAAAACATATTTTAGCCTGGCTCGTGTGGCTCAGCGGCTGAGCATCGACCCAGGAACCAAGAAGGCACCGGGCACATGCCCGGGTGTGGGTCCATCCCTAGTAGGGGGCATGCAGGAGGCAGCTGATCGATGATGGTCCTCTCTCATCAATATTTCTCTCTCTCTCTCTTCCTCTCTCTCTAAAAAGTCAATAAAGTGTATATTTAAAATATGTTTTTTTAAAAATATGAATTCATGGTTCATACCAATAATCCTACCAAAAATGGGATGGATGGATGGATGGATGGATGGATGGATGGATGGATGGACGGATAGATGGATATGTAGGCAAGTTGGTAAGTAGATAGGCAGATGGATGGGTGGACACACAGATAGATAAATAACTACGCAAACTGGAGGGGAGCAGTCTTTAACAGTATTGGTAATGTTCTATTTCTTAAGTCTTAAAGTGGATTCCTGGTCATCAGCCCTCGTAACTTATGTGATCATTACATGTATTTTTTGTATGTGTCAAGTATTTAATAATTAATGTTTAAATTACTTTTAAAAATAATGAGATATTAGAAGACTATAACCAAATAGTCAACAGTGGCACTCTGGGAGTAAGATTGTAAAGGACTTTATCTCTTACTATATGTTTTGGATTATTTAATCCTTTCTAATGAAGTTGTTAATGTGTTGTTTTTAGGGGAAAAGACTAAAAAAAGAAAAATAAATTTGTTTATAGTCTGATTTGACTTAGTCCAATTTCTTTCATATTGACAGGATTTCCCAAAGCCAAACTACTCATTTCACACACACAAATATGATTCTCAGGCCATTCCAAATATGATAACAGACATAAAATGACACTGAAAAGTAAGAAGCAAGATATAAATTAAGGTGGTATTACCACGCACCTAATGAGCAATTAGATATTCTCGACCATCTAGAACCTAGAAGTAAGGGAAAAAGATCTATGAACAATGAGAAAAATACTGTTGACTGATTTCTCAGGCAAGGCAGGGGTTCTCTAAGGATCCTGGTAATACTGCCTACTGAATTAGAAACGTGTGAAAACTAAGGTTTGGTTTAGTACGTATGATTTGCTCTGGCAATTCTTAGTTCTTTTTGGGTTACAAACAGAGAGAGTGTGCATGTGTTGGTATGTGGGGGGAAGAAGCAGGCTGCAAGGGGCCAATCCCCTATTAGGGATGAAAGCTACTAAAAGACATGCCAAGGCTCGCTCAAAAGCTCAGTGAATAGAAGCCCTATAGTCCTCTGTGACCTCTGAAAACTTCAGGGGCCTGCAGTAAGCACACCAACTCTTCTTCATAATGACAATTCTAAGTCTTAAGGAAAAGTTAAACTGTTAATTCATCAAATGCTCAAGGACCGCAAATTCTGTGTCATTCACTCGGCCATGTGTTAGGAAGAAAGAGATAAAAACACTGCCCCTGCCCACAAGAAACTCACAAATAAATCAGAAAACACCTAATACACTTCAGGAACATTATCATTAAAAAAATGGTTGAGCCCTAGCCGGTTTGGCTCAGTGGACAGAGTGTTGGCCTGTGGACTGAAGGGTCCCGGGATCGATTCCAGTCAAGGGCACATGCCTGGGTTGCGGGCTCGATCCCCAACGTGGGGGGGGGGGGGCGGGGGGGGGCCTGCAGGAAGCAGCCAATCAGTGATTCTCTCTCATCCCTGATGTTTCTACCTCTCCCTCTCTCTTCCTCTCTGAAATCAATAAAAATATATTTTAAAAAAAGAAAAAAATGGTTGAAATAAACCAGTAATGTGAATGAAAAAGTGTCCGCTATTTGTCAATTTTCTTATGTGAAGCCCTTGATTTCTCAATAAAGCCAGGGAATAAAAATATGACTGTGCCATTAAAATTCTCATTGTTCTCCTTCTAAACAGAATCACTTCCGAATGGAGGGAACGCCATGAAAAATAGACGTAAGAAGGCCTAGGGCAACTTTGTCTTTTAAATGCAAAATGAAATTTAGGGGGAGGACACACATCAAGTAGGAGTAACATTACGCATTTGTTCACTCAAAAACTAGATACATCTTTGCTCTCCTTTTATTTTCAAAGCAACCCTCTGGAACTGTGGTTATGGATGTTACAAAGATCAGCAGGAATCAAACCCCATTACCAGCTTCTGCTTCTGTTTGTTTTGAGGCCGAGGTCTGAGCATGGTGTCCGGACGTGGGTGTAGGAAGGACGACCAGGGTTCCAGGGTCTCCTCGGCCGGTGACACCCATGTTTCTCTGAAACAAATTAGCTTTATAGTTATTGCCTAGTAAAAGTCTTCACACAATTCTCTATTTAACATGCTAATATTAAACACACACACACACACACACACACACACACACCAAAAAAAAAAAAAAACACACAAAAACCATCACCCTGAAACAAATCCTGCCTAAACTATCACCAATATTTTTCTATGGTATTAATGTGAATACTGTCATTACGATGAACTAGTCTCTCTAATTTTCCAAATTAGAACATTATCTGGCAGAGGACTGGCGGCCAACTATGAGACAGGAGATACATATGAATTTGAAGTATTTTAATAGTTTGTGTGATCAAACCATTGGACTAGATGAAATCAAAATTGCTCTTGAAAATCCAGAACATTTTCACTGCAGCAGGAATCAAATTCATTACAAATTGCGGACTCTCATAGCCAATTAGCCTGGAGGTCAAATCACCCCTGGTATTACCGACAACAATCAAGGCTTAACTACAAGACTGCGCACAAAGACCACTAGGGGGTGCACCAAGAAAAGATAAAAAAATGCGGAGACAAAGAAACAGGACGCAAATGTCAGAAATGGAAGATATAGAGCTCAAAACCACACTTTTAAGGTCTCTCAAGAACTGTCTAGAAGCTGCTGATAAACTTAGTAAGGCCCTCGAAAAGACTGGTGAGACCGCCGATAAATGTAGTGAGATCCTCAAGAAATCTAATGAGACCCTCGATGTTGTGATAAAGAACCAACTAGAAATTAAGCATACACTGACTGAAATAAAGAATATTATTCAGACACCCAACAGCAGACCAGAGGAGTGCAAGAATCAAGTCAAAGATTCAAAACGCGAAGAAGCAAAAAACACCCAACTGGAAAAGCAAAATGAAAAAAGAATCCGAAAATACGAAGATAGTGTAAGGAGCCTCTGGGACAGCTTCAAGCGTACCAACATCAGAATTATAGGGGTGCCAGAAGATGAGAGAGAGCAAGATATTGAAAACCTATTTGAAGAAATAATGACAGAAAACTTCCCCCAGCTGGTGAAAGAAATAGACTTACAGGTCCAGGAAGCGCAGAGAACCCCAAACAAAAGGAATCCAAAGAGGACCACACCAAGACACATCATAATTAAAATGCCAAGAGCAAAAGACAAAGAGAGAATCTTAAAAGCAGCAAGAGAAAGAAACTCAGTTACCTACAAGGGAGTACCCATATGACTGTCAGCTGATTTCTCAACAGAAACTTTGCAGGCCAGAAGGGAGTGGCAAGAAATATTCAAAGTGATGAATACCAAGAACCTACAACCAAGATTACTTTATCCAGCAAAGCTATCATTCAGAACGGAAGGTCAGATAAAGAGCTTCACAGATAAGGAAAAGCTAAAGGAGTTCATCACCACCAAACCAGGATTATATGAAATGCTGAAAGGTATCCTTTAAGAACAGGAAGAAGAAGAAAAAGGTAAAGATACAAATTATGAACAACAAATATGCATCTATCAACAAGTGAATCTAAGAATCAAGTGAATAAATAATCTGGTGATCATAATAGAATCAGGGACATAGAAAGGCAATGGACTGACTATTCTTGGGGGGAAAGGGGTGTGGGAGATGCGGAAAGAGACTGGACAAAAATCGTGCACCTATGGAAGAGGACAGTGGGTGGGGAGTGAGGGCGGAGGGTGGGGTGGGAACTGGGAGGAGGGGAGTTATGGGGGGGAAAAAGAGGAACAAATGTAATAATCTGAACAATAAAGATTTAATTAAAAAAAATAAAAAATAAGAAATTGCAATACCAATCTTTTGCCTTCCATGAATTGAGAGTAAAATAACAGTAAAAATATTTTTTTAACTTACATAAGTATGCTATATGTTTCTAAATATTTTAATATATGCTACCATTTTGAAAGAAAGGCCAGTTAAATTCCAATGTTAAAAAGAGAAACTGAGGCTCACCTAAATGAAGCACCTTGCACAAGACCATTTCTTCACTAACACGTATTGAACACTTTCTGCATTCTAGTCCTATTACAGGCAATACAGCCACCATACTAATTTGTGGTGAGACATTCTTTTAAAGTAGTATTTTCAGATTTTGGACAACTACTAAATCCCAAAGAATGATCTTGCGAGGGCTGTCTTGTTTAATTACTTAAAACACATTATATATGCTTGATTCTAGAAGCCTTTATTTTGATTATAAGAAACTCATTTAACTGTCAGGAAACCTACCTACAATGCCCACCACAAGCAGAGATCAGCAAGTAAAGAGAAGAGGCAAATTCTGAGCATTCAAGAGGACACAGATGGGGTTGAGCCAAAAGGAGTAACAAAGGTGGAGCCCCCAAACAGTCAATGTTTCCAGTTTCTACTCAAAACTGGAGAAAAGCTAAGATAACAAAAAAAATTAGCAAGCACTTTCTGGTCTTAGCTTTGACTTGACTTTGGTGGTATGAAAAGATAGAATGCACATCCTTTAGTCTGTTTGAAATTTTTATTCCAATTGATATTTCTCTTTTATCAACTATGAAATGTTGTGTTAATATATTTTGATAAGGCATTATTTTCCTTGGACACTTGATTTTTAATTCATTTCATCCTTTCCATTTTATTTATTTATTTATTTATTTGTTTTTTAAATATTCTTATTGATTTCAGAGAGGAAGGGAGATGGAGGAGAGATAGAAACATCAATAATAAGAATCACTGATCGGCTGCCTTCTGCATGCCCCTTACTGGGGATCAAGCCTGCAACCTGGGCATTTGCCCCTGATTGGAATCAAACCTGGGACCCTTCAGTCTGCAGGCCATGCTCTATCCACTGATCCAAACCAGCTAGGGCCATCCTTTCCATTTAAAAAAAACCCTTTGATCATCTAAATTATTTTAACGAGACTTATTTTATATGTACCTGTAGATCAGTGTTTCTGTTTTAATTTTCATGAACAGCTCTAAAAACTATAAATTTAATAAATCATCAATCACAGCTCTTCACATTTATGGCACCTATATTGCAAATTTATAATCACTGCTTTACCTCAAGGTTCTGAAATGAGTTAGCTTTAAAAGAGCAAAATTCAAGTATTACTCTGTGACAAATGCCAGATTAGGCATTTCAAAGCCACCCTTTTTCAGGAATGGAATCTGATCCCACCCAACTAAAGCCGCAGAAGTCTAAGTTCTTAGCCAAATTACGTGATTCTGTCTCCAGAGACATGTAAGCCACATTGAGTCATACAAATGATCTTACACTGTTTGCACAATTATAAGTCCTATAAAAAGACCCCGGGTTTGATTACATATTAATGGTAGAAGAAAGGTGTTACATTTTCTTGATTTTTTTATAGCAGAAATTGCCTTTTCAGGAAAGTAAACTTGAAAGCATACATAATATGATTTTCCCATCACTTATCATTAAAACCTCCTATGGATAATTCTTCTTATTTTAATTATCTATTTTTTCCCAAAATTCTCAATAGAATATTATAAGCATTATTCATGGGAAGGAGTCTCACCCAATTATTCTTAAATTGAAAGCAACTAGTAAGTAATAACATCTTTTGAAATCAGTAATTTAAAATATCAGATTTGAGCTGTAGAGAAGATGGCGGCATAGGTAAACGTGGTACTCGCCACCTCCCACAACCCATCAAAATTACAACTAAAACACAGAACAACCATCATTCAGAACCGCTTAAAATCTGACTGAATAAAAGCCCTCCAACTAGGAAATTTAAAGAAACCACACTGAGACTGGTAGGTGAGGCAGAGGCGCAGAATGGGCTGGTCCAATACGTGTTTTCAATTGGGATGGATATCTTGGCTGAGAAGGCCTCCTCTGAGGAGCAAGGGTCCCAGCTCCACATCAAAACTGTCAGCCCAGGGTTCCAGTGCTGGGAAGAGAAGTCCCCTTAACTTTGGGCTGGAAAAACCAGCAGGAATTGTGGCTAAGTGACACAGAGGCTGCCTGAGATCCAGGCAGTTCCTCTTAAAGGGCCCTTGCACAGACTTACTCCCTCTGAGCTCCAGTGCTGGGCAGCAGCTTGAAAGGATCCAGGGACATATGGGGAGGAACTAAATTGTCTAGCATCAGGGCAAGAACTTGGCGGGCAGCTATCTCCTAAACAAAAGTGCTGGCAGAGGTCATTGTTTTCCTGCTGAGATCTCCCCCCACACAGAGCTGACTGGCAGGTGCTCCATTATTCTGGCCAACATTGTTCAACTTGGTGATTCCCTGAGATCCCACTCCACCCAATTTGCAGCCCCACCCAACCTGTTTGCAGTGGCTTTTTTTATATTAATGGTCTGTTCTGGCTCAGGCTTCAGATTTTCCTAAAATCTCTCAAATAAGCAGCAGCTGGACTTGGTGTGCCCCATACCTCTCAATAAGTGGCCCCAGGCCTGGCACTAGCAGCAACTTGCCAATGTTCACAGCTTGGCCTCTCCTGGACACCTCCTAGCACAACACAAGTAGCAGCCATCTGCAGATTGCTCTGTAGTTCATGCCAGGTGGCCCCAGGCAAGGGACAAGCAGTGGCTGACTTTGCACCTCCCAGGAGGCCCCAGAGCCATTGCACCTGGTGGAAAAGTTTCAGACCACACCAAATTACAACTCTACCACATCTAAAGCGACACACTCAAAGGGCGGACTCAGTGAGCACCAAAGCCCCACAGAAGCAAGTCTTGATCCATAGGGGTGTCTCCTGCACAGCAGCTCTTCCACTGTAGTCACAGCTAGTCCTCACAGCCAATTGGCCTGGGGGTCAATTCCTCCCAGTTATTCCAAGAGTAATCAAGGCTCAACTACAACAGGACACAGCCCACACAGGAGCACACCAAGAGTGCCCAGCTCAGGTGACTGGGTATGCTGAGCCACTAGGCCCTATAGGACACCTACTACACAAGGCCACTCTACCAATTCCAGGAGACACAGCAGCTCTACCTAATACATAGAAACAAACACAGGGAAGCAACCAAAATGCGGAGACAAAGAAACATGTCACAAATGAAAGAACAGGAGAAATCTCCAGAAAAAAGAACTAAATGAAAAGGAAGCAAGCAAACTACTAGAACAGCGGTTCTCAACCTGTGGGTCGCGACCCCTCTGGCGGTCGAACGACCCTTTCACAGGGGTCGCCTAAGACCATCCTGCATCTCAGATATTTACATTATGATTCCTATCAGTAGCAACATTACAGTTATGAAGTAGCAACGAAAATAATTTTATGGTTGGGTCACAACATGAGGAACTGTATTTAAAGGGCCAGAAGGTTGAGAACCACTGTATTAGATACAGAGTTCAAAACAATGGTTATAAGGATGCTCAAGGAACTTAGTGAGAATTCCAAGGAAATTAGTGAGAACATCAATAACTAAAAAAGGACCAGTCAGAAATGAAGGATACACTAACTCAGCGGTTCTCAACCTGTGGGTCGCGACCCCTTTGGGGTCAAACGACCCTTTCACAGGGGTACCTAAGACCATCGGAAAACACATATATAATTACATATTGTTTTTGTGATTAATCATTATGCTTTAATTATGTTCAATTTGTAACAATGAAATTGGGGGTCACCACAACATGAGGAACTGTATTAAAGGGTTGCAGCATTAGGAAGGTTGAGAACCACTGCACTAACTGAAATGAAGATTTACAGGGAATTGACAGTAGAGGATGCCAAGAATCAAATCAGCAACTTGAAATATAAGGAAGCAAAAAACATCCAATCAGAAAAGCAAAAGGAGAAAAGAACCCAAAATTATGAAGATAGTATAAAGAGCTTCTGGGACAATTTCAAGTGTACCATAATTTGCATCCTATGGGTGCCAGAAGGCAAAGAGAGAGTGCAAGAAATTAAAAACCTATTTGAAGCAATAATGACAGAAAACTTCCCCTACCTGGTAAAAGAAATAGACTTACTAGTCCAGGAAGCACAGAAAGTCCCAAACAAGAGGCCCACACCAAGGTACATCATAATTAAAATACCAAAGGTTAAAGACAAACAGAGAATCTCAAAAGGAGCAAGAGAAAAGCAGTTAGTTACATATAAGGGAGCTCCCATAAGACTGTTTGCAGATTTCTCAACAAAAACTTTGCAGGTCAGAAGGGAGTGGCAAGAAATATTCAGTGATGAAAAGCAAGGACCTAAACCCAAGATTACCCAGCAAAGATATCATTTAGAATTGAAGGTCAGATAAAGAGCTTCACAGAGAAGAAAAAGCTAGAGTTCATCACCACCAAACCAGTATTACATGAAATGTTGAAGGGTCTTTTTTAAGAAGAAAAATAATAATAATAATATGAACAGTAAAATGGCAATACATACCTATCAACAATAGAATCTAAAAATCAAAATAAATAAATAAGGACTCTAATGCACAACAACAAAAAAACTGATGAAAATAGAACCAGAGGCATGGAAACATGGAACAGACTGATGAATCTTGGATGGAAGAGTGAGGGAAGGGGGAGGGGAGGAAAGAGCAGGAAGAGCTTAACCAAAGAACTTATACTTATATATGCACTACCCATTGACACAGACAATAGGGTGAGGCAGGATCCAGTGCAGGAGGACAATGAAGGGAAAAAGGGGGGGAAAAAACATCTGTAATGCTCTTAACAATAAAGACTTAAAAAATAATAACAATAAAAGAATTAAAAATATCACCTGGCGCCTGGCTGGTGTGGCTCAGTGGTTTAGTAGGGACCTATGCACCAGTAAGTCATTGGTTTAATTCCTGGTCAGGGCACATCCCCGAGTTGCAGGCTCAATCCCCAGTGGGGGGCATGCAGGAGACAGCCAATCAATGTTGATGTTTATCTCTCATCAATGTTTTTAACTCTCCCTCCCTTTCCCTTCCTCTCTAAAATCAATAAAAACACATTTAAAAGAGGAAAAAACAAACAAACATGACAGGAGTGAAATGGGATGGAGTGGACTGATCTTTCGGGTTTCTTCAGCTCTAAAATTCTGGGATGCAGAAAGGCCGAGCTGCATCATGGGTATCCTACCAAAACCCAAGGGATTTGTACTTTCTTTTTCAGATGACAAACAATACTATATGATTGCCCAAGATAATAAGTTAATTACCCCCATGTATGGGACTGGAATTCAGATTTTTTTCCTAGCTTATTATGACTCTTTCCAGGAGGTATTAATACCAAATACTTTTTGCCTTGAAAATATTTAGTCATGCTATCTGGCTGAATTAACTCATATCTCAACTCTTCTATCAGACAAACCTTATAATACTGGTTTGTTTTTTCTTCCTCTAATTACAAATGTTGAAACTGGCTGATCACAATGCCTAGAACAGCCGTGGGCAAACTACGGCCCGCGGGCCGGATCCAGCCCGTTTGAAATGAATAAAACTTAAAAAAAAAAAAAAAAGACTGTACCCTTTTATGTAATGATGTTTACTTTGAATTTATATTAGTTCACACAAACACTCCATCCATGCTTTTGTTCCGGCCCTCTGGTCCAGTTTAAGAACCCATTGTGGCCCTCGAGTCAAAAAGTTTGCCCACCCCTGGCCTAGAATATCATTCTGGATTTTTTCACTCATACCAAATTTCTTCAATCATAAGGAGCAAGACTTTATCAACTGTTCCACAAACTCAAAGCTGGTGTCAGAAAGTACTTATACAATGAGAAGGATACAATGATTTCATGACACATGCATGTGCATGGAACACCAGCCAAACTGGGCTTCCGAGCTTGTGTGAGCAAGCCATACCTCTACTTGCTTGTTTCTACATCAATATTCTTTATACTTGGTTGGCACTTTTTTGCCTACATGAGATATAAATTCCCTGAGGGCAAGAAATAGGTTTCTAAACTCTTTAGAAGCTCTTAAGAAACCCTACTTTAATATGATGCGTATTTCTTGGAGCGGCAATGCCGAAGAAACAAAACAGGAATGAGAGTTACTCCGTTTCTGAAATCTCAGGCCCTTACAAAGAATATCATATATATTTTTAGGGAAAAAGATGTCTGGGGGTTAAAAGCGCTGCCTCATATTTATGAAGAAGTAATGTTATTTTGGCCAAAAAAAAAAAAAAAATGCAATGCTTTGGATTTGTTACAAAAAGTTTTTTAAACCACTGGTTAAAAAACACACAAGTATTACATCTGTAAAATGAAAGGAAAAAATACTGTATGCAACGTCTACAATCACCCTTGATGTTTAAGAGCTCTTTTCACTTCCTGGGCACATACCTTTTCCCATTCTGAGTTGGTGTTTTCCGTAAGTAGGGAGAGTAGATCTTGAAGTGCTTTCTGAATGCAGGCCTTTAGTTTTTCAAAATATCGCACAGACGCCCACTTTGAAGAACACGTCGACATGAGTTCTGAGAGTTGCCTGTTCTCTGAACCAGGGGCTTGCTCCTTCGGGGTACCCTTTAGGAGAAGTTCAAGGACAGTCAGAATGTCCTCCTCGTACTGACAGATTTCCAGTTGGACCCGCCTGGCTTCCTGCACAGTCCACTCCCTGCGACTCTGGTCTAGACAGGTTTGCAATTCTGTCTCCTTCTGGAGGAGCAGTTCCGCTTTCTGTTTCAGAAAGTCTTCTTTAGCTGCTGCAAGCACCTCATTAATTTTATTTCGATGATCATCTAAAAACTGTCTGTAATCTTGCTCATTTTGTTCTTGAATTCTGTGGATTTCTTCTTGCTTTTCTTTGTTCCATTCACTCCGGGCCTTTGCCAACTCGGCCCTGATAACCACAGGGACTTCCTCGTCCTTCAGTTCCAGCTCTCTCTGAAGAGAATGAATCTTCTCCTCCAATTTTTCCAGGTGTTGCATTTTTCCAGGCGTTGCATTTTTCTTCGTATTTTCAAGCTCGCTTTTCCATTTCTCTTTAGCTTCAGAAACAGCAAACGATATCTAAAGGACATAATGAACATTTTAAAATCTTTAAGATTCTCTCATTAATAAAAAAAAAATTAAAGTAATTATTTGGGTTAACCTCTGAACTTAGTAAGAGATTTAGAATCAGAATTAGGGGGAAACAGTGAATTTAGATACTATTCCTAAAATATTCTTACACTATACTTAAGGATCTTTTCCTTCATTTTAAGTCACCTAACATTTTATCTTACGTTATTTAAAAAACAAAATATCTGCCCTGGCTAGCATGGCTCAGAGGTTAGATCGTCGGCCTGCACACCACAGGGTGAGGGGTTTGATTCCTGGTCTAGAGCATGAAACTGGGTTTCAGGTTCGGTTTCTGGCCCTGGTCTGGGTGCTTGCAGGAGGCAGCCAATTGATTTGTCTCTCTTATATCATGTTTCTCTCTCTCTCTCCCTCTCCTCCCTTACCTATCATGCTCTCTAAATAATCAATGGAGATCTCCTCCCCCTCTCCTCCCCCCTCCTAAAAAAAAAAAGAGAGAGAGAGAAAATAAATAAATAAATAAATAATCAATGGAGCCCAGTGGTTGAGTTCAGTGGTTGAGCATCACTATGAACCAGGAGGTCATGGTTCAATTCCCAGTCGGGGCACAAGCCCAGAATTACGGGCTCAACCCCAGTGTGGGGCATCATTGATGTTTCTATCTCTCCCTCTCCCTTCTTCTCTGAAATTAATGTTTTATATACATATAAAATAATCAATGGAAAAAGTGTCCTCCGGTGAGGATTAACAAAAAACAAAAACAAAACAAAACACGTTTTCTTGATGAAGAATTAGAACTTTAAACTGACCAAAAATATGTATTTGTGATTATTTACTCAAAACTAATTTTAGGAAAAATTCCAAATCACTTGTTTTATACATTTGCAGTCTCAAATTTTATCTAAACCCCCAAAACAAATTAAGCATCATTTACATTAAAGCAAAAGCAGCCTCATTAGGAAATCTTATTGTTACTTAGGAATATAACACATACCTGCATAATTACTTGCTGACAAACATAACTGTATTTTAATGCAATTTTAGTGGTAATGCAGTTCATGAAATGACAATAGCAAACAGAAAAGGTTATTGTTTTCCCCTTTGGTTAATTTTCTTTTATAACAGAACAGAAATAGTAGATCATAGAAAATAAGAGTATATAACCAAAAAGTGACAGGGAATCAAAACACCTGGGCTCTAGCTCTAATCCTGCCTAGTACAGTACAGTGCTTATCAGAGGGGGCTCTGGAGACCAACTGCTGCAGGATCTCAGGAATTAGCTTTGGAACCTCAGGCCCATTCCTCAACTTCTTGGAGACTCAGTTTCCTCAGCAATAAAATCGGGATAGCCTTGGCCGGGTTGCTCAGTTGGTTGGAGTGTCGTCCCATACACCAAACGGTTGTGGCTTCGATTCCCGGTCAGGGCATATACAGGAGGCAACCAGTCGATGTTACTTGAGTGAGGATTACAAAATAAATAAATACACAGACAAACAAATAAAATGGGGATAATTACCAGGCCTACATGAAAGTTATTTTAGGATTAAATGACAGAGATAATCCATTTGAAGCACTTAACCCAGAGTGTGGCAAATAATAAGGACTCGATAATGTTATGTAGTTATTGTTGCTTTTGGCTTCTTGAACTTGGAAAAGTCAATCTCTTTAGCATTTGGTGTCTTCATCTATATAATGAGCAAACTGGATAACGACCTTGAATCCCTTTTACTTCTAATATCCCCTGAGTGACTCCAAAACATCATTAGAATACAAAGTGTTAAAAGAACTGGGCATCTCCAAAGGCTTGGCCTAGATTAATTAATACTACATTTTTGCTCTGAATGCTGAGATAGGCTATCTGCTTACTAAATTTTCTATTATGTAATTATAGCAAACATCTTCACCTATACAGATTTATACACACATGCTCTATGCCTTTATTCACTTGTATGTGCTCTTAAATAGTTGCATATAATAATTTAAAAATTTGAAGTAATTGCATTTGAATTATTTTACTAAAGGAACCCACTAAGAATTCACAGTAAAATTCTTTTGCTCCCAGCAGAATGGTTCAGTTGTGCATGAAACATGTTTAAAGAATGCTTTAGAGAAAACAGGTCATGTCGCAATGGATGCCTGGAAATCACTGCCAGGTGGCAGGCGGAGGTAGTGGATCTTACGGAATGTGGATAGCCGGCCCAAGCTCACTGAAAGCACACATCCTCTCACATGAAGTTTTACAAGGAGCATCAGACAGCATTTATTGACTCAGTGGTTCCCAACTTTGCTGCATATTTGAACCACCTGAGCACCTTCTAAAAATCCCGATGCCCAAGCCACACCCCATACCAAGTAGAACATAAAGTGTGGGAGTGGGAGCCAGGCACCAATATTTTTTTTTTAAATCCTCAAGGGTTTCCACTGTGCAGCAAAGTGTGGGGACCGCCAAACCAACCTGACTACTTCTCGACTCCGGGAAACGGCTTTAAGTTTCCACACACTTGATGAGCACTCTAATCCTGCAAGAACTTGCCTCTCTAGCCAGTGCTAGGAAACTGGACCTTGCCCACCTCCTGTGGTTTGAGGATGGATGCCCAACATGTTAACATTGTTCTGTGGCTGAATAATTATCTCAATTGTGCCAACTCCCACCCACGTGTGGTCCAGAGACCAGCAGTGTCATGTCAGCGGGAAGCCTGTCTGAAAGGCAAATTCTCAGGACTCACTCGAGACCCTCCAAATCAGATTTCCAGAAGAGCCCAGAAATCTGCTTTAACAAACCCTCCTGGTGACTCGTGTGCCTGCTCAAGTTTGAGAAGCAACACACTGTCCTCTCATCTCTCTATTTCTGCATTCACATATGTGCAGGACTCTGCGTTCTTTTTTTTTTATTATTAAATCTTTATTGTTCAGATTATTACAGTTATACCTCTTTTTCCCCCCATAGCTCCCCTCCACCCGGTTCCCACCCCACCCTCCGCCCTTACCCTCCTCCCCCACTGTCCTCATCCATAGGTGCATGATTTTTGTTCAATCTCTTCCCTCAGCCCCCACACCCCTTCCCCCCGCTCCAGAGTAGTCAGTCCACTCCCTTTCTATGCCCCTGATTCTATTATATTCACCAGTTTATTCTGTTAATCAGATTATTTATTCACTTGATTTTTAGTTTCACTTGTTGATAGATGTGTATTTGTTGTTCATAATTTGTATCTTTACCTTTTTCTTCTTCCTCTTCTTAAAGGATACCTTTCAGCATTTCATATAATACTGGTTTGGTGGTGATGAACTCCTTTAGCTTTTCCTTATCTGTGAAGCTCTTTATCTGACCTTCAATTCTGATTGAGAGCTTTGCTGGGTAAAGTAATCTTGGTTGTAGGTTCTTGCCACTCCCTTCTGGCCTGCATAGTTTTTGTTGAGAAATCAGCTGACAGTCGTATGGGTACTCCCTTGTAGGTAACTGTCTTTCTCTTGCTGCTTTTAAGATTCTCTCTTTGTCTTTTGCTCTTGGCATTTTAATTATGATGTGTCTTGGTGTGGTCCTCTTTGGATTCCTCTTGTTTGGGGTTCTCTGCACTTCCTGGGGTGTAAGTCTATTTCTTTCACCAGGTAGGGGAAGTTTTCTGTCATTATTTCTTCAAATAGGTTTTCAATATCTTGCTATCTCTCATCTTCTGGCACCCCTATAATTCGGATGTTGGTACGCTTAAAGTCGTCCCAGAGGCTCCTTACACTATCTTCATATTTTTGGATTCATTTTTCTTTTTGTTTTTCTGGTTGGTTGTTTTTTGCTTCTTCGTATTTCAAATCTTTGACTTGATTCTTGCAATCCTCTAGTCTGCTGCTTTGTATAATATTCTTTATTTCAGTCAGTGTATGCTTAATTTCTAGTTGGTCCTTTTTCATAACCTCGAGGGTCTCACTAGATTTCTTGAGGGTCTCACTAAATTTATCGGCGGTTTCTAGAAAATTCTTGAAAAACCTTAAAAGTGTGGTTTTGAACTCTATATCCAGTCGTTTGCTTTCCTCCATTTCTGTCATTTGTGACTTGTTTCTTTGTCTCTGCATTTTTTATGCTTCCCTGTTTTGATAGAGTGGCTTTCTGTGCTAGGTGTCTTATAGGGCCCAGTGGCTCAGCCTCCCCAATTACCTGAGGTGGACACTCTTGGTGGACCCCTTTATGGGCTGTGTACACAGTCTTGTTGTAGTTAAGCCTTGATTGTTGTAGGTATCACTGGGAGGAATTGACCTCCAGGCCAACTGGCTGTGAGAATCAGCTATGTCTGCAGTGGGAGAACTGTTTCTGGAGACACCCTTCTGGGGCAAGACTTGCTTCAGTGGGGCTTTGGTGCTCACTGCGTCTGCCCCCTGAGTGTGTCCCTTATGGATCTGAGGAGTTGTAATCTGGATGGTCCCACTCTGACCACTGAGTACACTGGCTCTTGGATCTCTAAGGAGATGCTAATTTAGCCTCTGCCTGAGGCTACCCAGCAGGAGCTATGGAGAGATCTGCAGATTCCTCTTCTTTGTTTGGGGTTTGGAGATGCCCAGATGAGGGAAGCAATGCAAGCTGCTGTGGGGCCTTGGGCCTTCTTTTGGAAGTTCTGGGTCTCTCTGACCCAGCTGCAGTTTGTTAGGTAATTTTCAGATTGCAAAGGGCCAGGCCTTTCATATGCAAAAGCCTCTGTGCACAGCTTGGGTGGGGCGGGATCTCAGGGGATCAACAGGGCGGAGCAAGCAGCTATGGATGCTCCTCAGTCCTGCCCTAAGGGGCCCTGCGTCTCAGTGTCCTGGTAATCACTGCAAGCACCTCTGAGAGAAAGCTGCCCTCGAATTCCGACCGATGCCAAACAGTCCGGTTTCTCCCCGTATGAGTCTGGGTCCCCAGAGACTCGCCTGGAACTGGAGTTCAGAGATGTCAGGAGCTTGTGTCTCCCTCCCGATTGAAAAAGACAGCTGCGTCCTCAGTTGCCAGCCCTTTCCACGTGCGCCTCCGTACCTCTGCACTTTACTTCCATACCTCCTCTGAGTCTCAGTGTGCTTTTCTCTTTCCTTCTAGTTATAGAATTTCCACTCAGCCAGCCTTCCTTTGGTTCGGGATGATGTTCGTTTTGTCTTTTAGTTGTATTTTTGAAGTGGTTGTGCGAGGCAGCAATTTCCAGTGTTTACCTATGCCACCATCTTGGTTTCTCTCTCCAGGGCTCTGTGTTCTTAAGGAATGATCTCTTTTCTATTTTCTATATTCTACCCAATTTTATTACACTTCAGCTCTGAGACACATATGCGTAACACCTATTATTTCCTCTTTCTCTCTCCCTCCTAAATTTCCTTTTGAACTATTTCAACAAACTAAAAAGTATAGAGAATAATGTAATAAACACCCAGGTACTGCCACATGACTTAAAACTAGATAAAAACACTTTTACTTATGTTGGATTATTTCCCTAAGTAATTTGTGGAATAAGATTATGAATACAATGTGTGAATCATTTATAATATCTGTCATGCACATTATTATCCAAAGTGGCTGTGACATTGGGACAGTAGCGCATGCTTGATATTATAATCCATGATGTTTTGTGTATGACAGCTAAGAAGAGAGGATCTATACATTTGGCACAAAATGGCACCTGAAGTTTGGCTTAGTTTGCATGTCTCCAACCTGGTAGGTATGAACATTTTTCCATTGATTTTTGCTGTTTGGAATTCTCATGAAGATTATTTGTTCATGTCTTTGACATACTTATTCATGGATGCTTGTTTTGTTAACATATACTAGTAATAATGCTCTTCCTGTTTGATTCATTTATTTTCCTTATTTTTATCATCTTCTTTTGTTATTTTTTATTACAAGTAAAAATGTTTTAAATATTTGTACATATTTTATCCTATTTGTCTTTGCTACTGAGTCTGTTGCCTCAAATTTTATTATGATACATATCTGAAATATCTGATTTAATGTAAAAAAATAACTCCTTACCCCTGGCTGATGTTCAGTGGTTAGAGTGTTGGCCCAAAAACCAAAGGGTCACAGGTTCCATTCCCAGTAAAGGGAACATACCTGGGTTGTAGGTTTCATACCTGCTCCCAGTTGGGGTGTGTGCAGGAAGCAACCAATCTATGTGTCTCTCTCACATCGATGTTCCTCTCTCTTTTTCTCTCTCTCTCCTCTCTCCTCTCCTCCCTCTCTCTCTCTCTCTCCCCCTCCTTCTCGTCTACTCTCTCTAAAAATCCATGGAAGGCCTTGGGGGGTAACAGGTGCAGAGTGGAGGGGTCAATGGGAAAATACGAGACATCTATAATACTTGCAACAATAAATATAAAATTTTAAAAATCAATGGAAAATAAAAAAACAAAACTCTTCAATCAACCTAGATTTTATGGCAATGCTGGGTGTGGGTAAACTTAATATTTCCCAAGTGTTATCTGGTTGTCAGAAGAGTGTTTATTATAATGTTATTTATTATTCTGTTGTTTTGAAATAATTTACTGATGTTTTATTCACAGTTGGGCCTAACTCTGAAGTCTGTATTTTACTGAATAAAAAAGAATGTTATATTCGTGACTCTATACTATTGGAATTATTGCTTTTCCAAGAATTCTGTGTTGGAGTTGGACTACTACTTCTTTTCTAGAACATTAAAAAAAAAATCTCTAGTCCTTTTAGTTTTCCAATAAATTTTAAAATCATAGGGTCAAATTTTAAGACTATGTTCAGTTTGATGGCATTTTGATTAGAATTGATTTATACTAGCAAACTAAGCCGGGAGAATACAAATGATTACAGTGAAGGAACATAAGATCTCTGGAAAGGAGAGTTGGATTGATTATTTACCAAGGAGAATCCTATATAATAAAAGGGTAATATGAAAATCGACCGAATGGCAGAATGACCGTTCGCTATGATGTGCACTGACCACCAGGAGGTAGATGCTCAATGCAGGAGCTGCCCCCTGGTGGTCAGCACTCCCACCCACAAGCCGGACTGATGGCTGGGAAGCGCAGCAGCAGTGCTAAGGATGTCTGACTGCAGCTTAGGCCTGCTCCCCGCAGTATTAGGGTATTAAGCCTTCAGTCGGACATCCCCCGAGGGCTCTCAGACCGCAAGAGGGTGCAGGCCAGGCTGAGGGACCCCCACCTCCCCCAGTGCATGAATCTTGTGTAACAAGCCTCTAGTATGTTATAAGCTGACACAGAACAAAAAACAATCTTTAAGCAGGTGAAAGGACACTGAATAGCTAGTAAATCGATAAACACCTGTCCTCAAATTTCTCCTAAAGATCTGGCAAGACAGAGTGCAACTGAGTTTCACAGGTAAGGTTATCTTCCTGATTCTGTGAGTTTCAAGATTTCCTAAATATATTCTCTCTCCCTGAGCAACTTGATGACAATGAGAACAGGGACCACCGGCCAGGCGCTGAGCTAATACTTAACACGCATCATCACATTTAACCCTCCAACAACCCTGTGAGTCGGCACCAATTCCCAGGACTGAGATGAGAGAAGAGGGCAGAAGGGGCCCTTTCCGGGAGAGTTCTTACCCGTTTGGCCACAGAGACCTCTTGCTGTTCTTCCCACCTCTTCTGTTCCGCTCTGACACGTGCTTTATACTCTGCAAGCTCAGGCAGTTCTTCCAGCCATCGATGGCGAGCATTTTGCACAGCTGTTTCTACCTGCAGGATATTTAGAGAGAAAGAGGTAAAAGGAGGTATAAAATTTCAAAAGGATCCCATTTGCAAATGGCAACTATGATGGCATGTGTATGTTACACTGCACTGTACTACATCACAGGTATAACTGACTTCAAGTACCTCCCCTTACCCCAAACAGTGGAGTCTAATCCATCTGTTCCCATACCGACCCATGCAAATGCCACAATAGGAAGTGAGGGCCTAGAAATGTTTGGTGGCCAGTACTACTTTAGAAAGCTCTATACAAAGTACCAATTGCCATTTCCCTATGTATCTTGGGAAAAGGAGAAGGCAGGCAGGAGGGCTGCTTGGTGCCAGCTGCTGTCCAATCAGTACACCTACCCCCTCTCAGTCCTCACGCCCTACACACACACACACACACACACACACACACACACACACACACACATGCATTCACACACATGTATGCAAGCACCAATACAGTTTAGAGCCTTATACCTGGCAAATTTTCCTGCAGTCAAGAATGAGTTTGTGACTAAAGAATAAGGGTAATACATCAATTCAGGCAAAAATCTAAGACTTGATGAATTATAAGGCTAATCTGCTTATAAATCTATTACAAGATCATTTATTAAATAATCACTCCTTATTCTCTTGTTTTGAAATACACAGATACACACATACATACTATATCCACACATACACACCAAAGTGCAGCTGATATAAGAGGCTGTATTCCTCACTAAAATGTCAAATACAGTTACAGGTAAATTCCAAAGAGTTAAAAATATGGGGAAAAGATAAAGTACCTGTAGAAATTTATATTCCTTACAAAGTTAGTATGAACAATTCCCTTGCTACTATACTATGCTATTTGCTTTTCCTCACAAGAGCTATACTTGAGCTTGATCTATCACTGAACCCTTAAACATGTCTCTGTGTTGACAGAATATTTTCTTGCTCTGTTCAAGTCTTACGGCAAATATTTCAGAAAATTATAACTGATGGAAGATATACTTGATACCATTACGTACATTTTCCTATGTTTCCAGACTTTAAGGATGCCCTGCAACATCATGTAGAACAATTTAACAAGTAGGCAGAATTTTCAAGTGTTTAGCAAAAGCTGAGTATATTTTTCAAAATGTTACTTCAGGTTATTATCTTAAGACTTTTAATAATAGTTTTAAATAATAAATACACAATAAATAATCCTATCTAATAAAAGAGAAACATGGTAATTGGCGTACAACTGCTACCCTTCCCATTGGCTAATCAGCGAGATATGCAAATTAACTGCCAGCCTAGATGGCGGCCGGCAGCCAGGCAACTTGAAACTAACATGAGGCTTGCTTGCTTCAGTGACGGAGGACTGCAACGTTCCCCGCCTGCCTTGCCGGCCTCTGAGCCTGCAGTCTGAAACATTGTAACAAATATAGAAGATAAACAAAACCCCAGAAACCAGCTTTCAGTGAGCAGGGATCTCAGAGCTGGAGTTGATACAGTGTCTCAACTATAGAACCCAGCAGAGGCCTCAGAGATGGAGCCAGAGCTAAAGCTGGCCCAGAATAAAAAAATAAAAATAAAAAAAAATAAAAAAAGAGCAGTTGGGAGCTTCAGTCACCCGCGAGCCTGAAAACAGCCCTCAGCCCCTCACCCAGGCTGGCCAGGCACCCCAGTGGGGACCCCCACCCTGAAGGGTGTGTGACCAGCTGCAAACAGCCATCATCCCTCACCCAGGCTGGCCAGGCACCCCAGTGGGGACCCCTACCCTGGTCCAGGACACCCTTCAGGGCAAACCAGCCAGCCCCACCCATGCACCAGGCCTCTATCCTATATAGTAAAAGGGTAATATGCCTCCCAGCACCGGGATCAGCATGACAGGGGGCAGCGCCCAAACCCCCTGATCGCTCTGCGGCTCTGTGTGTGACAGGGTGCGGCGCCCCAACCCCCCCCCCCCCACGGGCCCTGCTCTGTGTGTGACAGGGTAGAACCATAACCTCCCCATCGGCCCTGCCCTGAGTGTGACAGTGGGAGCACCCCAACCCCCTGATCGGCCCTGCTCTGTGGGTGATAGAGGGCGGCGCCCCAACCCCCTGATCCACCCTGCTGTGTGTGTGACAGGGGGCGGTGCCCCAACTCCCCTATCGGCCCTGCTCTGTGAGTGACAGGGGGGAGCTCCTCAACCCCCTGATGGGCCCTGCTCTGTGCGTGACAGGGGGGAGCTCCCCAACCCCCGATCTACCCTGCTATGTGCGTGACAGGGGGGAGCTCCCCAAACCCCTGATCGACCCTGCTCTGTGCATGACAGGGTAAGGAGCCCCAACCCCCCTGATCGGCCCTGCTCTGTGCGTGACAGGGGGTGGTGCTGCAACCTCCCCATCAACCCTGCCTTGAGTGTGACAGGGGGCAGTGCCCCAACCCCCCAATCGGCCCTACCCTGAGTGTGACTGAGGGTGGCGTTGCAACCTCCCAATCCGCCCTGCTCTGTGCATGACAGGGGGCAGCGCCCCAACTCCCCAATCGGCCCTGCTCTGAGCCCGACCAGGGGCTGCACCTAGGGATTGGGCCTACCCTCTGCCACCCGGGAGCAGGCCTAAGCCAGCAGGTCGTTATTTCCCGAGGGGTCCCAGACTGCGAGAGGGCACAGGCCAGGCTGAGCGACTCCCCCCTCCCCTCCGAGTGCACAAATTTTTGTGCACCGGGCCTCTAGTATTATATAAAGGTTCCAGGAACTTCTAAGGTCTAGAAACCCTATCATATGGTACGTGAGGTCAAAACCACTCTGAAAACAATTGAATTCAGACATTCTCCATCTTTTTTACTCTTGTTCTCTCGCGTTGAAACAGTATCGTTCTCCGGCAACATGCTATGTGGTGCTGTCGCTGCTCTCATGGCCGATGGAATATGTGCTAGAGTAGATGTTTTTGAAAAATTTCTTATGTAAAGGTAGCCCAAGACCAAAAAATTCAAGAAGTGCTGTTATTGATAAAACACACAGCTCATCTTTATTCTGTGCACACAGAGCTGTACTTTTCTCGGTGGGACAGTCCTTGGAAATGAAGTGACAAGCCCATTAAAAGTGAAACAGCTTTCTGGGTGTGTCCCAGGGGAGGTAAGGGCACCACTTTGGGGCAGAGGATGGGATTTACAGACCACGTCCCTGCTTATTCAACTCCACAAGTCTCAACACAAACACCGTCGCTTTAAGTTTGCTTACCTACAGCTACGTTGGTGGAATGTTTTCTATACAGGTAGACAGGAAAGGTTCGTAATTAAATTGTGTTTAATTCAGCTGTAAAACCACCGTCTTTAACCTCAGCTATCTGAATGCTCAGAGTAACCTCAGAGGAGCAAACATTTTGTCAACGGAAAGAACATACAGAAACGTTGAGGGCAACAGTTTTTATAACAGAAATATAATGAAGATAATTTTAGGGACCGCATAGGAGTCCTCTACCCTAGAATGCACAAACATTTTAAAGTATAAAGTTCTGAACCAGTGCAGTGATAGCATTTTATAGGCTTTTGCTAATAGACAAGCAGTTCCAATAATTTACCTGTCTGGCAATGTTTTCACAATATTTGAGTTCCAATTCAACCTCAAGTTTCTTCAAGGCTGCCTTGATAGCTCTTTCCTTTTCCTGCTCTAGATCCTGCTGGGCCCCCTGCTCCTGTCCTTCTGCCACCATTGCCATCTCTTTCTGGGAAACAGCATCTTTGGCGGCTACCTGGTCCGTCTGGCTGTAACAGTCAGAGGTTGTCTTTTTCATTGCCTTTGCAGTTTGAGCCAGCTTAGCCTGCCACTCCTTTTCAATCTGCTGAAAAAGTTCTTCTTTCATCTGTTTTCAAAAGAAAAATCGTATGAGAAGGAAAATATTCAAATCATTATTAGTGAAAACTAGGATAGCCAAAAAGACAGCCACAGCTGTGTTTGAAAACCATCTAGACATTGTTGTGATAATTACATGAGGTTTGGAAATAAAGTCTGTGGAAATATGTTCTCAAGTAATTCCTGAAAATTACTCTTTGACCTTATCTACGTGACATAAATCACATGGAAAATTTAAGTATGTCGTGTAAGGTCAGGCTTTCTTGCTCTCAAGATGCAACCTGCTGGAGGCTTCGGCGTTGCCGATACCAAGATGACATGATAGGAAGAAAGGAACAGGGGGAGAAATGGAGAGAGGAAGAGGGAGAGAAGGAGAGAGGAAGAGATGGAGAGAGGGAGGGAGAAGGGGAGGAGATGGGAGGGGGGAGAAGGGAGGGAAGGAGAAAGGAAGGGAAAAACTTTTGCTATTAATATGTGTTTCCCATAAACATAAGGCTTTCCACAAAGCAGACACTCTGCACGTCTAATTAATGAACCTAATTTCAGTCAGTTGAACGGTGTCCACCTGGCCAGCAGCCACAAGGACCAGAGCAGCACAGACTCAGGTGCCTTGTCCTTGACAGCCTACAAGTCTCACCAGACTGTTTGTCAGCCTGCACGCAAGCTGTTCCAAGCATGGCACCTGCCCCCTCTCCTCTCCTAGGTAAGCCCCGGCCTAACCCTGGCCGAGGGCGGAAACATTCCTGCCGTGGGGTCTTCTCCACGTCTAAGTAATAAAGGCTACATCCTTCCTCTCTGGTCCCCCGTGTGGTTTTTTTTACTATCAAAGGACGGTGTGGCACTCCTGGGATTGGAGTGCTTCTGTCACACTGGTTGTCTGGGTCTTTTCTGGTTCACAGCTGACCTAGCCTAGTTCTGTCTTAAATGCCATCTGATTCCTCCCCACCACTGGCACATGCCGACTAGATGATCTCTATGTCTGTTCAGTGCTCTGTGATTTTGGAAAATCTCCAGTGACCAAGGGACCCATTTCTTCACTATCAGGTCATGGGGACTTGCAGCTGCACCACATAGGTGAGTAAGTTGTCTGGTGCTGCATCACAAAACACTGGTATTATTGTTTTGTCTGATTGTTTGACTATAGAAGAAATCCTCAAATTTTCCTCTCTGTGTATGTCTATCCCTCAGGAGATTTTCCCATTTGTACCTGCATTTCCTTTTGAACCACAGCAGAAAATTGCTACCAATTTTCTCTGTTTGTGGGTATATAAGTTAACTTTGCTACCTCATAAACCAGCTAAAATTTAGTGATTTAAAACAACAAGCCTCTCTTATTTTTCATGATTCTGTGGGTCAGCCAGGGCTTGATTCTGGTCTAAGCCAATACAGCTGGTCTCTGCAGGCGACTGGGGCTACATGGTCTAAGCTGGCCTCACTCACATGTCTGGTAGTTAGTGTGATGTCTGCAAGGGCAATGGCGATGACTTGATCACATGTGTCATCATCCAACAGGTTATCCCAGATCATTCACATGGTGGTGGCCACAGGGTTCCTAAGAGCACCAAGCTTCCAAAAGCCTCAATGCATCAATGCTTCCCAATGGCCAGTCAGTCATTCAAGGTCAAATTCAAGGATGAGAAAGAGTCTCTGCCTCTGATTGAGAAGAGCCACAATATCACTCTGCAAGGGGGCATGCATTCAGGGGTAGGAAGAAGGTCTGGCCATTTCTGCAATTCACCACAGTGAGGAAGACCTTGTTCCCTCTCTTCATAAAGGAAAAATAGTAGATTTATTGGGTATAGGGATCCGCCATCTGAAGATATTACAGAAATATCTATTCCGAAAGTTGTACCACTAAAGGGAAAGAAATATTTGGATAGTTTTAAAGCACTTAAACTTGTTTTGCATGGCTCAAACTGCAAAAATCCCTCTAACTTGTAAGGACTGACTTAACATGTATTACAACTAAACTAGAGGCCCAGCACGCGATTGATATTGCACAAAGTGGTGCCCCCCCTCCCGCCGTGCGAGGAGGCACCCCGCGGGTGGCCGGGACCCGCGCCTGACTTCTGCCCCAGGCCCCCCAGCCCCCCTGCCTGTGTCCGCTCAGGGCCACTGGAGCCACCACCCTGGCTCGGGCAGGCTCCCCTGACTCTGTCTCCATCTCCGTCTCTGCTCTGGGCCTCACCTGCACACGCAACCTCCTCCTCTCCAGTGTGACCCGTTACGGCGTCCCGGCCTAATTTGCATATTACCTCTTTAGAGATAGATATAGATATAGATATAGATTTAGATATAGATTCAGATATATGAGCCTTAATGTGTACAGGTATGGCATTATGAATGCGACTATTGAACATCTCTGCCTTGTCTATGTGTCTGAAGGGTTCTGTGTGCATGACTTTTTTCCCCTTTCTCTGAACAAGCCAGGTTAACAGGAGGAAAGTTCTGTGTCAATAAAAGCTTTAGAAATTGGACTTCAGCTCCTACTTAACCCCCAGCTGGACTCAATAACTGTTTCAGAACACAGCACATATGAAACATATGAAACTTTGGAATACTGGTTTTGACTATCTTATAAATTCTGTATCCAGACTAAGTCCCCGACCTGAAGCTCAGCCATACGAAATGTGGCTTATGCCCAGCAGAGAAGGGCTACCCAAAAAGTTACTTACTTTTTTCCAGAGTCTAATATCATTCTTCCATTGTATGAGTGTGAAATATATCATAGGCCCTAGCTGGTTTGGCTCAGTGGATAGAGCGTCAGCCCATGGACTGAAGGGTCCCAGGTTCAATTTCAGTCAAGGGCACATGCCCAAGTTGTGGGCTCGATCCCCAGTAGGGGGCGTGGAGGAGGCAGCCGATCAATGATTCTCTTTCATCATTGATGTTTCTATCTCTCTCTCTCTCTCCCTCTCCCTTCCTCTCTGAAATCAATAAAAATATATTAAAATATATGTATATACACACATATATATGAATATATATAATAGAAAAACAGTTTGGTATATCTTTACCTACCTCTGGAGGATACGAAATAATTAAAGTCTCTTAAATTTCAAGAAATGCTGTTCTGACTGGCTTAGAAAGACTCCTAAGCCATATAAAGGATATACAGAGAGAGAAGGAAGGAATTAAACTTTTCATGCTCTAAGTACAGTGGCCCTTTCAGTGTGTGTGGGGTTGTAACTACAAAGGGCCAGATAGCACAAGGGACTTTTTTAGGATGATTAAACTGCTCTGTATCCTGATCAATCTACATGTGTTAAAATGTGTAGAACAGTATACCAAATTTAAAAATAAGTCAATTATACTGTAGGGACAATTATTCAATTTTAAAGATAAAAAATTAACCTGTAAGTGTCTTCAGAAGGGCCAAATAACAGTTTTGACTTTTCTTCCTGCCCCAGTGCAAGCACTCAAGAGCCAAAGTACCAATCTGCAGCAGCTATAAATTGCAACTGGCCAATTATATGAGGTCTAATTTTACAGCCAAATTGATTCCTTTTTTTTAAATCCTCACCTGAGGGTACGTCTTCATTGATTTTAGAGAGGAAAAGAGGAGAGAGAGAGAGAGAGAGAGAGAGAGAGAGAGAGAGAGATATCAATTAGTTGCCTCCTGCACTCACCCTGACTGAGGTTCGAACCTGCAACCTAAACATGTGCCCTGACAGGGATGGAACCCGCAACCTTTTGTTGTATGGAACAACACTCCAACCAACTGAGCCACCTGGCCAGGGCCAAATTGATTCTTTTTAAAGTACCAGAAAATATATTCCTGAAAAGAATTACTTCTTTGAGAGAATGATCTTATGCTCTTGCCATTGATCATATATGTGTGTGTGTATATATATATATATAAAGAATAAAAAAAGAATCACACAAGAGATCTATTTTAATTTTTATAACATTACTAAAAGCTAAGTTTTTAACTTCTAGGTAATTTAAGATCCCTTCTAACTTTTACACTTCCAGTACTAACTTAAACAGCTCCCTTTAGAATTACACATGACACGTTTTTTATGTTTTTATTAATCTACTCAAAAGTAACCAAAATATTTGAGTTCCTCACCTGCTCTTTACTATTCTTTTTAAGTCTGTGGTAGCAAGGCCTTGCTTTAATGTGACTTATTCAAAAGCTTCTGTTTAGAACATTTACTCAGGCCTTTAAAAATATTTTCTAATCTAGATGCAGGTGGCTTTCAAACTGTGGTCTGTACCTGATCCAAAGTGGGAGTGAGAATTGTGTCTGGATGAGACTCTGAGGACAGGGAAGAAAAGAAGAGGTGCCCCTCTTTCCACGCGATCGGACTCTGGACACTCAGCAATGGCCGCTTGGAAGAGCCAGGGAGGAGCAGAGCACACGGTAGCCCCTCCCATTTCCCTGAGAGGCCACACTGGCACTGACCTTTCTCTCCACAGCCTCCATGCCACCCCCTTCCCTGTCATGAAACCCAAATTCAAGTGACCACTGTGCCCCCTCCAGAAGGTAACAATGCTCCGACACTGGCGGAGAAATGGGCCGGAGCAAAATGCCCCTGAAGGAATACTCTGTACCGGGCTCAGAGGACTGGGTAGGGTCGCCTGAGCAGCCCACAAGCAAATGCAAAATGAGGATCCCGGGTTTCAGACTCAAAGTGACTCAGGTCCACTCCTATTTTCAGAATTCTTTTTGTCTCTTAGGAAAAGATCGATACAGAAGAATGACTTTCTCCTATATGTAGGCCAGTTTCTACTAAGGTCTTAAAAATCATCTCAACACTTAAAAGTATGATGTGACCTATATTAGTGTGAAATCACCAAAAGAGACATCCACGTATGCCTTCCCCCCTGCACAGGAGAACAAGTGTACTGGTTTCAACAAAACAGTGAGGCTGGGGAAATCAACTGAAGGAAACATGGTATTAACTTGTGCTATACCTTCTCCTGCATCTGCTGCTCCTTTTCGATGGTCTTCCTGAGAGTTGATTCTAGGTCATCCTTCTCTCTGCACACTTCCAGGTAACACTCCTGCACAGCGGCCATCTCCTTATTCATCTTATCCAGTTCAGACCTTGGATACACAAAACCAGCAGCTAAATGACCACAAAAAAAAATACAAGGGCTGCAGCACAATGTTCTCTAAAATAGGAAATAGGAGAGTGTTGTCTTCCAGCTTCGAAGGCAGCTAAACTGTTTTATTCTCACCTAAGTTGCAAGCGAGTCCCCTCATAGACCTCAAAGAGCTGCTGCTTCTCCACAGCATGCCTCGCTAACAGGCTCTCGCGAATCTGGGCTTTCACGGCTTCATGGTGCTGCTGGTAAGTCCTCTCACACCTGCGAACAAGGCGGCCAGCGGAACCTCAGGCAGTGCCCAGCTTCAAAGAAACCCCAAGTCCACTGGTTTCCCTTCCTCCCTTTCCCCAACTCTTCTCTAATGCACATGATAATTAAGGTCAGATTGGTTGTCCCCAACCAAAAATAGTAATGATTAATTTCACTGTATCATAAGAATCTTCAAATTTTCTTTCCTCAAATGTTTCTAGAAAAAGAATTAGTAACTTGGATTGCGGATGTCCTTCCCACAGAGAGAACAGTCTGTGTTGAGGACTTGTTTATAAAAAATGAATTGAAATAACAGGGTATGTGTGGTTCCTAAATTGCAAGTCATCTACATTAAACACAAATACTTAGTAGTACCAAACTCACAAGTAAGTTATGTTCCAAAAGTCCGTTTCCAAGTTTATGATTTGGTATTTGGAAGACATACCCTTTCACAGATCTCTTCCTTATATAGAGTAGCCTTTAAAACATCATTACGCTATCCCATTTCAATGAACCACCATTTGACGGTGCTATAGAACCCAACACACCACCTAACATCACTTCTATGGAAAATGGGTTCCAAATTCTAATTTGAGAAACCAGGGACTCGTCTTCTCCAAGCTAAGGTCTCAATAGGGAGGGATCACTCCATCATTTCTCTTGAATCTTTTTTTTGGGGGGGTCGGGAGGGTGGGAGGGGAGGAAGATGAGGGGAAAGCAAATGCGGAGGGTGTCCAGGAGGCAGGCATTATACAGACTTTATAGACTTTACCTATCAATAGTTTCTTGTTTATCACGGTCAAAATCTTGTACCATTTGTCTCATTTGACTACATAACTCCTGATTTGTATTTCTCAGTTTTTCTTCCATTTCTTTTAGTGCCTACATATAAAAGAATAAAGTGTTTATTGGAAATAAACATCATTTTCAATGATTAATCTCATTTTTAAACATCCTCTGTACTTTATCTCTACCCTGTAACATTATCTGACATAGCATTTTAATAATTCCACAAAAGTCTCTTCATGCTTTGATAAGAGTACAGAATCATTTCTTTGACAAGGAGCTTTCTCTAAGGAGTAAAAATTTAAATTTTGTATTTTATTTGAAATATATGAAATGAAAACACTTAACCAGAGAAGTATTGGCTAATTGATGCCTTAAAATAAGTCTTAAAATTAACAGTCTTCAGTAGCCTTTTAAATAAACAAAGTTTTACTTTTTGGTCAAGGGCTGGCTAAGGAGGAAAGAACACCTCTATTAGCCAAGCTACTGTACAGACAGAAAACTGGATTTACACTAACTTACTTTCTAATGAAACTACTGCCCTGTGACCAACACTAATGGGAAATAACTGGAATCCTCAATCACCTACTAACATCCTTTTCTACTAACCCACATTGCCTCCATATTTTTGCATTTAATGAGGCCATGGAAATTCTCACAAAATATTTTTAACATTTTTAATTACCTGATTTTGTTGTTGCAAAACTTGAATTTCATTTTCAAGTCGCAGAATATCATCTTTGACAATCAATTCAGAAGTAGAAGAGGGATCTGTTTTAGTCTAAATGTTTAAAAAAAAAGTCAAACATTTTTCAGGTTCTTAAAAAAAGTCTAAGAACTTATCTATCTATATAAAAAGCTAATATGCAAAGTGTCCCCTCAGGAGTTCAACCGGGAGACTGGGAGTTCAATCTCTTGCTATGATGTGCGCTGACCACCAGGGGGTGATGAGGAACATGGCAGGCAACCAGCAGCGGCAGCGGGGCGCTGAGGGAGCAAGGGAAGGAGGAGGCGGGTAGGTGGGGGGGGGGGGGGGAATGGAACCACGCAGGGTGGCAGTCGGGTATCAAGGGAAGGAGAAGGCAGGGAGGTAGGGATGCGGGGAACCTGATCAGCCCTGATCACTGGTCAGGCCTAGGGACCCTACCCGTGCACGAATTTTGTGCACTGGGTCTCTAGTTTTGAAATAATGTCATACAAAGAAATTGCAGAAACAGTACAAATGATTTCCATATACCTTTTACCATGTCCCCAAATATAACCACAGTACAATGATCAAAACCAGGACATTGACTAGGGCACAATACTATTAACTAATCTACAAAATTTTCTGATTTTCCTCTAATGTCCTTTTCTGGCTCAGGATCCAATCTATGATCCCCCACTGCACTTACGTAGTTGTCATATCTCATCGGTCTCCTCCAGTCTAGGACAGCTCCTCAGTCTCTGACCTTCAAACTCCTGATATTTTTGAGTACTAACCAATTATTTTGTAGCATGGCCCTCCATTTTTGTTTTTTTCAGATGTTACTTCATTAGTAAATTCAGGTTATGCATTTTTGGCATGAATGCCACAGCAATGATGCGCATGCTTTTCATGGGAGCCACGATACCAATACGTCTCGTCACTGGTGATGATCAATTGATCAAGGGAGTGTTTGCAAGTACCTTCACTGAAAAGTTACTATTTTTCCACTTACAATTAATAAGTACTTTATAAGGAGATACTTCGAGACTATGCAAATATTTTATTTTTCATCATACTTACACCCATTAAATTTAGCATTTATTTATTTATATAACCAGTATTAACTCATAGATACATATTTTACTCAACAGGTACAATTTTTAAGGCTTATGATAGGCTTTGGCAAATTTTTTCCAGAAAGTTTGTACAAATGTATACTCTCATGACTTTGTCCAACTCTCTTTACCTCCAATGGCAGTGACTATCTTTAAATAATGGTTGTGAAGTGCCCGGCTAGCTCAGTCGGTAGAGCATGAGACTCTTAAATAATGGTTGTATTTGATGGGGGAAAGGGTATCTAACAATGGCTTCCATTGGCATTCCTTGTATTGCCATCAGAGTGGAACCTCTTACATACCTTCATTGTTCATTTGTTTTACATCTTCCCAAGTTTGTCTCTTTACATGACTGCATGTTTTCCGCTCACCATCTAAATATCTTCTGTATTTATTTTTATGAGTTCTTTTTCTAATATTTTTTAAATGATTTCAGAAAAGAAGGGAGAGGGAGAGACAGAAACATCGATGAGAAAGAAACATCGATTGGGTGCCTCCTGCACTGGCAATCGAGCCTGCAACCCAGGCATGTGCCCTGACCGGGAATGGAACTGGCGACCTCCTGGTGCATGGAATGACGCTCAACCAACTGAGCCACACCAGCCAGGCTATTTAGGACTTTTTTATTAACTGAGGGGTACAAAGGTTGAAAAAAAATAAAACCTACATTATTAGGCTTGTTGGTTTATGTATTTACCTGAACTCTGAGCTCTCGTACACAATCCTTAAAAAATATCATGTACCCATTTACACGATGGAATACTATGCTGCTGTAAAAAAGAAGGAATTCTTACCATTTGCAACAGCATGGATGGAACTGGAGAGCATTATGCTAAGTGAAATAAGCCAGTCAATGAAAGAAAAATACCACATGATCTCACTCATTTATGAATAATTAAGACCATTATAAACTGATGAACAAAAATAGATACAGAGGCAGAGCAACATCGAACAGACTGTCAAACCACAGTGGGAAGGCCGGGGAAGGTTGGGGAGGGGGACGTAAGAGATCAACTGAAGGACTTGTATGCAGGCATACAAGCATAACCAATGGACACAAGACACTGGGGGGTATGGGAGACCAGGGGAATGTCAGGGGAGAGAAAAAAAAAGGAGACATATGTAATACTCTTTGTAATACTTTAAGCAATAAAACAAATTTTTTAAAAAATATATCATGTACCAAGGTTCATTCTACTCATTGGGGAGGGGAAGGTATGTATATCTCATTCCCATGTGGGGTGACAAAACACCAAGGCTTTGGCTCAGTCTTCCAATTCACAGAGCCTTCACTTTCAGAGGGAAGCTGCTCAGTTGCTGACTTTCCCTTTTTCACTTGCCATCATTTCCCAGAAGCCATTTTTCTACCCCAGTTGGCAGAGAAAGTAGCTAAGACTGCTTATTCTGTTAGCTTCTCTCCAGATTTGGGGATACTAATGACACTTAAAAAGATCTCTGACTCAGGAGAATGGCTTTCAATTTTTTAACCTGGCCTCCACTTTTTTTTTTAACCCTCACCCAAGATACGTTTATTTTTTTATTGATTTGAGAGAGAGAAACATCGACATGAGAAAGAAACATCGATCTGTTGCCTCCTGAATGCACCCAAACCAGGGAGTGAACCCACAACCTGGGTTATGTGCCCTGACCAGGAATCGAACCCACATCCTTTTGTTGTATGCGGAGGATGCTCAACCAACCAAGCTACCCAGCCAAGGCTGGCCCCTACTTTTTAAAGTTTTGATATTCATTTGTGCTTCCTTCCCCACTGGTAAGTTTTTATTACTAGAAATATAAGTAATATGCAGATACACTAAAAAAAGAAAACTCTTTCATAGCTATTACTCAGTTTTGACCTGTTTTCACACTGCAGGCACACAGGGCCTAGATACCTGTACTTGTCAGCACAAAACCCTTACAAACATCTTGAAAAAGAGAAGGACCACATAATGGCACAATAAAATCTCTTTCTAAAGGTGGAATTCTGAAGACATTATATTCAAGAAAACAAGAACTATAATATTACACCAACTCTCGTACTATCTTCCTAATTCCTAAAAGATTCTAGCGAGGAACCTTCTAGGTTGGCTATCGAACACTGTCGATCAAATACCTTGGAATCAAAGTATGGCTTTCACCACAACATGCGGTGAGGTAACGGTCTCTATTGAGTGTCAGGCACAGAAAGGCCTCTATGTTTTACGTATTATGCTTACAGAATGTTAAGTGCAGGTGCAGACCCTGACTGTTAGTGAGGAGTCTGGTTTCCTAAGGCCTTGGCCACATTCTACCTTAACAGCCTAGTTTTCAACTGGAACGATCAGCAAAGTATCGGATCCATTCCCAATCATTACACAGTCTGCTATGAATGGGCAGACTCCTAACTTTCTTCACATGTTATCCTAGGAATGCCAGAAAACAACACCGCTTTAAACAGTCATATGATTTGAAAGCAAAATACTGATTCTCTATCATAATATTAATTTGTTCTGTATGAGGGATATATTTAACATAAAATGTACTACAAGGTATGTATAATGCAATAAATATATCAATACCTTTATAATGTTCATTTAAAAAATGCCAAATAAGACTGCATACGTAGCCCTGGCCAGGTAGGCTCAGTTGGTTAGAGCATTGTCCTGATACACCAAGGTTGTGGGTTCAATCCCCGCATGTGGGGTATTGTGTCACCCTGCACACACAAAAATCAACCAATAAACGCATAAGTAAGTGGAACAACAAATTAATATTTCTTTCTCTCAAATCAAGAAAAATTTTAAAAAATTTTAAAGACTACATACATAAATATTTTTGCTGGCTTTCTTAATTCATACAAAAGCTTTAAGGAGAGAATTTTGATGGCCTAGTTATCTTTAAAAACACATCCACACAAGTTTAAATTTATGTGTTACTTCTCACTTGAAGGTGTCCATGGGCTAATTAGATGACTAAACTTGAGAGTTTACTTAAAAAAACCACCCACTGGTTAAATTACTGTATCCTCTCCCATTCCCCCATGTAGGAAGTAGATCCTAGATGTTGTATGAATTCAACAAATATTTATTGAAAAAATATGCAGAGAATTATCAACTCATAAGAATTTCCTATATATTAAGTTGAGGCAGAACAGACATAGCAGCAAGGGCTAAAGTCACATTTAAAAACACACACACACACACATACACAAACACACAAAATGCAGCCCTGACTGGGTGGCTCTGTTAGTTGGAATACCACCCACACACCAAAAGGTTTTGGGTTCAATCCCCAGTCAGGGCACATACGGGAGGCAACTGATTGATGTTTCTCTTTCACATTGATGTTTCTCTTCCTTTCTTTCTTCCTTTCTTTCTTTCTTTCTCTTGTTCTCTCTCTCTCTCTCTCTCTCTCTCTCTCTCTCTCTCTCTCTCTCTCTCTCTCTCTCTCAAAAATCAAAACATATCCTTGGGTGAGGGGGAAAAAAGAAAGAAAAACCGAATGCAGACTGCTAGGAAATGACTATGGCAAAAGAGAAGCTGGACAAAAGGAGTATTCAAAGAGGAGGTAGCCCGCTTCAACTTATTGATCAACTAGACTACAGAGGCAAAGGGAAAGGCTAAAACAGAAAGACGACATAGGCCACGACCACTATCACTGCCACACATGTGAAAGTGTACCTGTCTGACCAATGCCACCAGTAATTTCAATATAAAACAAAAAAAGCATCAAGATACCTGAGCTCAAGTTCAGACTCAAAAACAGGTTCCTACTCTCCTAAATGTTAGGATACTCTCACCAGAAAGTGTAAACTAATTCACTCGGATCTAACACAATTTGAGACACCAACTTTCACTCCCATCCTCTTTAAGAAACATATAGAAACAGTTCAAACAGCTTGATTTACAGACACTGGATGTGCTGCAGAGAAGGGGGTCTTTCACATGTGGTCGTTAACACTGAAATCAATGTTGTCCTCATCAAATATAGTTACTCAGAAGAGGGAACCAGACTGGGCAGGCCTTTAACAGGAAGAACACTATTATTTCTAGAAAATAAATTAGAACCAATTAAATTTCCACAATAATTTAGAACCATAGAACATCCTGCAAACTGTGTGTGAATAGGACTGTTTTAATGAACACAGTTCCTAGTTTAACGGATCAGGAGATAAAACAGTACTAACATAGGAAGTAAAAAAAGTTTTCCATCCAGGAGGAAAAGGAATACACCATCTACATTAATCTTCCTCCTTCCCTTTCCTGTTAGTTGCTAAGTCTCTCCGCCTTGTTTTCCATTGGGAGTACACATGGGCTTGAACTTGTAAAATGTGAAAAAGGCAGCTGTCCATGGAGGGCAACCCTAAAGATCTCCGTGAGAGCACGACCTTGGGGAAGTAACCTTCACCTATTTGTCATTCGAGTGTTTTAATTTCATTGTGCTTCAGAAGGGTCACAAACTGCTCCAGCTTCCTTCCCTCATCTATACAGTAAGGAGAGTAACTGAAGATATAAAGGCAGATCAGTGACGCCGACAAAACCTGATTCTGTGCCTCTCCCCCTGTAACACCATCACTGCATAATTCATTTCCTTATATGGAATGACTTTCATTACAGAAATATGGGTCAGAGAAATGTGATGGACACCATGCTAAGTGGGGAACTTAGCTAGATGTTAGTGCATGGTGGTATGAGCCAATCTTGAGGAAATGCAGATACCAAGTTACATAGGATAGATGCTTCCTTGGATTTGTGATTTTAAAAAAAATTATCTAATTGGCATCTCAGGTGCCGAGAGTAACCAGAAAATGTATTCCTTTAAGTGGCATTCCCTTCTCTAAATTTTACTTCTAAGAAAGTCAAATGAACCCCTGAAAGACAAAGGTTTAACTTAACTGTGAAAATTGTAAGCATTTTCTTTACTGAGCTCTTTAAAAATGGCGTTTTAGCTCCACAAACTCTACGAACCTGGATTGCGATGCTTTCTACATCCTTCTGCCCTTGCTGTAGGTCTTCGATTTTCTTCCGACAGCCTTTGAGGTCACTCTGCAGCTGAGACACCAGGCGGCGCTTCACGGAGTTGCTGCCCAGCAAACGCTGCACTTCTGCTTTCAGCATCAGGATCACCTCATCGTTGGAAAGCTCTTTAGCTGGGTCTTCTTGCTGGACCATGCTAATGGAGAAATTGCCATGTTTAAAATTAAATCAAGTAACAGATCAAGCATGGTTATTCCTTAAAAGCTACAACCTGAAGGGGAACCCTGAAATACTTTCTAAATAATGTATCAATTATTTGACTATTCTGATGACTAGATGGTTGTTATATTAAATTTTATTAAATTAAAAAAAAAAAGCTACAAACTGCAATGGTGGCCATGTGTTGTGACCTATACAATCCTATGCCAGTATTTCAAAAGCAATTTTAACCTTTGTCAGACACAAGGCCACTTTGGCTACATCCCCATATACAGGAATACATTTATTCCTAGGAGGACCATTCCTAAGCTTAGTCCTGTTGCCCCCTTGCAAGGTCAGCCACAGGAACTTCAAGAGGGCATGTGCTTTTGTTTTTGATAAGCTGCACACGGTATATGCATATATGTGTGTCCTTTAGGACTTCGGGAGAAATACAACAAAACAAAGGAGGAAAAAACAGTAAACACAAGTCATCCTAATCTACAATTTCTGTATCCCGTTTACTAAAACACAAGTCTAAGTGGATATCTGAACAACTGGAAAAAAATAAGAAAAATAAAAGCCATTTAATCCCAATTTTAGTTTCAATAAATTTCAAAACTGCAATGAGAATTTCTGCTCCTTCTCGTAATGGGTTAAAAGAACCAGATTTATCTTCCCACCTTAAAAAACTGGAAAACCAAATAAAATATATGAAGCAATGCTTTCCGGCTGTTAGGCAATGGCAGCATAGCACGGTGATCCCTGAGAAAAGAAGAGCAGATAAGGGGAGTCCTCGGCTGCCACGGCTTCCTGCCTGCGTCCTCCAGGGTGGAGCACAGGGAGAGTGAACCCAAACAGGACCCAGCAATCTCACTGAGTTGCAAAGACCACAGTTTGGGGAGGACAAAATGGCTAGAATTTGAGGAGGAAAAGAAAGCCACACAGAAAGAGCTCTAGAGCTCTCTGTAGGAATGTCAGGAAGTTACCTCAAGACCAGGAAAAGAACAGAGAGGGAAGTATTTGCATTCCAATGAGCCACAGTGGGAAGACCTCCGAATTTAGAGCATCAAATATTGCCTGAGTAATGGGGCCACATAAACCCCAGATTAAAGGCTGCTCTAAACCTAATCTCACAAAACCTATAAAATAGCCTCAAAAGGATAAAGTGAATTCCAGGTAACTTAACTGTGTCACAGGAAAAAAATGACAGTATTTTAAAATATACAGTAAAATCTAACTTCTAAAATAAAAATTTTAAGTGTCCAGCACCCAATCAAAATTTACCAGGCACGCAGATAAGTGGGAAAGAAAATAACCAGGAGATAAATCAATCAAGAGAAAATGAACCAGAAATGACACAGGCAATAAAATTAAATATACCATATGTTTAAGAAGGTAGAAAAAAATCAAACATGATGAGGATAGAAATGGAAAACATAAAAAAGATCCAAATTGGACTTACAGAGACAAAAAAAAAAAATGATAATATGGTTGCCTAGAGCTGTGTGGGCAGGAAGGGGTAATGGAGAATAACTGGCAATGGGTATGGGGTTTTGGGGGGGGGGGATATTAAAATGTTCTAAAATTCGGTTATGGTGATGGTTGCACAACTCTGTGACTATACTAAAAACCACTGACTGTACTCTTAAAATTGGTAAATTTTATGGTTTGTGAAATATATAAACAAAACTGTACAAGAAAACAAACAAGCACAAACACTATATGAGTTCCATTCGTATGAAGGCAAACCCAATCTATAGTGTTTAGGTATGAATATTAGGTCCTGAAAGGATAACAACAATAAGCAAAAACAGAAAATGATTGCCATAACAGTCAAAATAGCAGTTACTCTCCAGGCTGTGACTGGAAAGAGGACTGTGGGCAGTTTCTAGACCTGGGCAGTGATTCCATGGGTATTCACTTTAAAATCATTCATTAAGTTTATGCTTCAAGCACTTTTCTTTATGTGTTGTACTTCACAATTTTAAAAGGTTTAAAAAGTAAACTAGACTATAAAAACACTAGAAAAATACCACCAACAAGATTTTAAACAGGAAAAATGATAACTTTCAACACTGGCTAGGTACATAGAAATAGGTACTGTCAGGATGTGGGAAACAATGCAAACTACAGGGCTACTTGGCAACATGCAAATCCTTTAGCAAGAATATTCCTCCCCATCTTAAGGAAATAATCAAAGATGTGAATAAAGATTTGGCTATAAGGATGCTTGTAATAATAATGTATTATTTACAATTTCAAATTTTTTAAACAGTGTGTCACTAACGAAAATATATTACACTCATCCACATATCCATTAGTAAATATCCTATATAATAAAAGCCTAATATGCAAATCGACCAACCGGTCACTATGAAGTGCACTGACCACCAGCGGGGCAGACGCTCAATGCAGGAGCTGCCCCCAGCCCTCAGGCCCCAGGCCAGCCAAGGCAGGTGTCAGTGGGGACCCCCCGACCACCCCACAGAGGGAGGCGACCAGCGGCGGTGGCAGGAGGCAGGGCTAGGGAGCAGGCAGCACCAGGCCAGCCACGGTGGGTGCCAGTGGGGGCCCCCCAATCACCCCACCGGTCGCCCCACAGATCAGCCCTGATTGCTAGCCAGGCCTAGGGACCCTACCCGTGCACGAATTTTGTGCACCAGGCCTCTAGTATATACTGACTAAAGATTTCAGAATGTACTAAGGAACATTATAAAACTATATTCTACATTATTTTATCTCTTAGAAACATCAAAACCGATGTGGAAATTATATACCAAAATGTGCCTTGGCCAGTATGGCTCAGTTGGTTGAACATCGTCCCAGGCACTGAAAGGTCACCAGTTGGATTCTCAGTCAGGGCACATGCCCAGGTTTCAGGTTTGATCCCAAGTTGGAGTGCATGTGGGAGGCAACCGATTTAGGGTTCTCTCTCACATCAATGTTTCTCTCTCTCTCCCTCTCCCTTCCTCTCATTCTCTAAAATCAATAAAAACAGATTTTTTTTAAAAAAGACATTATATACTAAAATGTCAATAAAGGTTTTCTTCATGGGAGTTGAAGTAAGATTATAAGTGCTTTTAATTTTCTTGTTTTCTCACTCTGTATTTTCTATTTTTTTCCCCATAATAAAGGAGAAAGGTACTTTAAAAAATAAATATTGATAGCATGTACCCTTAAAATGATGTTAAGAAAATGGAACCTTGTTGCTGTGGTCTTCCTCCACAAAACCCAAAGGAAAAACATAATTGTGAGATAAACAGCAAATTCCAATAAAGGGGCTTCCTAGAAAATAGTTGACCAGTATTTCTCAGAACGGTCACGGTCATCAAAAAGAAGGAAATTCAATAACCAATGGACACAAGACACTGGGGGGTAGGGGAGGCCAGGGGAAGGTCAAGGGGGGAAAAAAAAACGGAGACATATGTAATACTCTTTGTAATACTTTAAGCAGTAAAACAAAATTTTAAAAAAAAAAACATTAAGTTTACTCTGAGCATCTTAGAACTGAACAAAAACTGTAATGGCTCCCTATTTAGATAATAAAGTTTTTTCCATGAAAATTTAAAAAAGCCCTAACCGGTTTGGCTCAGTGGATAGAGCATCGGCCTGCGGACTGAAGGGTCCCAGGTTCGATTCCGGTCAAGGGCATGTACCTTGATTGCGGGCACAGCCCCAGGAGTGAGTGTGCAGGAGGCAGCTGATCGATGTTTCTCTCTCATTGATGTTTCTAACTCTCTATTCCCTCTCCCTTCTTCTCTGTAAAAAAATCAATAAAATATATTTTTTTTTTAAAAAAAGAAGGAAATTCAAGAGGAACTAAGGAAATATGACTCCTAAATACAATGTGGTACCCTGTCATGTGATCCTGGGACAGAAAAGGGACATCAAGTAAAAACAAAGACCATCTAAATCAGTGATGGTGAACCTTTTGAGCTCAGCGTGTCAGCATTTTGAAAAACCCTAACTTAACTCTGGTGCCGTGTCACATATAGAAATTTTTTGATATTTGCAACCATAGTAAAACAAAGATTTATATTTTTGATATTTATTTTATATATTTAAATGCCATTTAACAAAGAAAAATCAACCAAAAAAATGAGTTCACGTGTCACCTCTGACACGCGTGCCATCACTGATCTAAATCAACCATGGATATATCAGTCAATGATACTATATCAATATTATTTCATTAATTGTAACAAAGTACTGTGCTGATGTAGGATGTTAATAGGGGAAAATGGGTGCAGAGTATACAAAAACTATATTATTCTAATTTTGTTTAAATCTAAAACTGTTCTAAAATATTAACATCTATTTCTTAAAAAATAAATAGTATCTGAGTCAAAATTTTTACTGTTTTCAGCTTCAAATGATTCCAAATGAAACATTAGTATATATGCTACATGTACACATACTCACGCATACAGAGAGAGAATTAAGAACATATATAGTTTTAACATAATAAAAGGAGCTCCTTCCAATATGCTACATACTTATTGATATGCTATTCATATATGTGATATATATGTATCACAGTGTATATATAGATCTCAGTGTATGTAAATATATGCCTATATATATATATATATACATATATATATATACATATATATATATACATATATATATATATATATAGATCTCACCTATTTTAACCACTTCTATCTATATAGAAACAGAATATGTAAATATAATAGAAATAAACTTATATAAGAAATAGAATATAAAACATATTGAATGCATCTGCCCATGCTGTGAGACATGGTGAACTGACTTTAAGCAGAACACTTATTTTGCTCAGTTAACAAATTATGCATCCCTCATTTCTTTCCTTACTGACTGCTGACCACTGAAACAGCACATCGTGTACTCCTGGAGGGAGCCAAGTCAGAGAGCAGAGAAAGTACTTGCTAAAATAATTTTCTCTTCTTTTCCAAAAGGGAAAAGTCAACGGGGGTGACCAGCCCTGCATAAGGCTCACTACTGAGCCCTGTGGAAGTTGGTTCCCCTGAATCCAAATAAACTGTAGTCCCTTGTGAAGCCTGCTGAGAAGACCAAAGGGAAAAGGCATTCCACTTGTTAAATGTTTATTATTTGAGCTTCGCAGCCAACTATAATAAGGGAGAGGAGAAGCTGTCTGCAAGCCACATGCAGATTTAGTTACTCAAATTCCACGAATATGAAACAGAACGCTGAGACCAAGCCCTTCACATTTACCAGGCGGCAGCTTGAGCGATGTAGTAGCTGGGGATAAAAGCTTGGAGCCGCTAATAATTGGGGCTGTGATTTGAAAGCAGCTCAAGTCAACAAAGAACTAAAATTCTCTACAATGGGAAAACCATTGCTTCCTCTTTTCTAAGAATCACAGGCCAGCAGAGGAAAGGTACAAATCTTCTCTCCTATTACAACTCTCACGTTGATCTAAGAAGGAATATTTCTACTTTCTCCTCTAAACTGAATTCTTATCTATTAGACTGCGGGTAGGTGGGATGACTGTAGCTGAACCTTTCTTCAGATATCCCGTGTTTCACTGAATTCTTCTCAATGACTGAGCCTCAATGACTACCCACTATGTGTTAAGTTACTCTCCACTTTCCCAGTTGTACATGGCTGGTATTCCTTTTCCCATGACAGAGATGTGATGTCTCAGATTTATTATCTATGGGAATGGGTTTTAGATTACTCAAAGATTTTAGCTATGAGTATTATACTTAAGTAGAAAGAGAAAAAGTAGAATACATTTTAGTAGACATTATGATGAAGTCAGTCTACTTGAAAATATATATATTATATACACATATATAATATATATATACATATTATTATTTACCCAACTTCCAAGCTAATTATGGCATAAATTAAGGCAATAACATACAGTACTGAAAAGAAAGCTTTTCTGGAGTGAACTAAATATTTAAAATAGAAGACATAAAGAATGACGTTTAAGGCCAAATGGTTTGACTGTCATGTAAACACAGAACAGCAGGTTTACGTGACAGTGAAGTTTGGGGTTCAAGGACTGGCTCTGCTGATAATGGTCCACTTTCTTGGGCAGAAGAGTTTAGCTCTTTGAGCTCTGATTTTCCCAGTTCTAATGTGATGACTGATAACGGATCTGACACTTTTCTCAAGGTTGAGATGTGGATCAAGGACCTTTTATAAAGAATGTGTTGAGTAAGAAGTGGATTGATATAAGATCTGATCAATGGTGTGTTTTAACCAATCACCTATTAAATAATAATAGTAACACCTACCGTTGATGAAGTGCCTCACGTATTGGAACATATTACATAAGGTCCTTCTTATTCATTATCTGTTTTAATCCTCACTTGAACCCCCAAGATATATCCTATAATCCACTTATAGAAAAAGCCTGATAAGAAAACAGGCTTAGAAAAGTTAAGAAAATTGCCCAAGGTCATAAAGCTACTAATAAATGGCAAAACTATTATTCAAAACAAAATCTGAATCATCTGGCATCAACAGGAAATGAGGCATTCACAACAGTAAATTTTCCAGATGACATTTTTAACTTTAAATTTTTATGTAAATCTGTCTAAAAAATGTAACACATACATCCTCTTGCACTTTAATTAACTAACCATGCTGACAGCTTTCTTGGACAACCTGGGATCATGTGGATCAGCAGCTCCATCCAACCCATTGTGCTCCCATAGACCTCTCCTTGCTGCGCTGTCTGGCTAACCCATGGCAGTACCTCTCCCAACCCCTAGCCCCAGCTACTCTTCCATCAGATAACTCATGGGTACAAACAAATCCAAGTCCGTAATGGCCCTAGGCTAAGAGCCTGACAATGACTCCAATGAAATACACCACATGATTTAGTTCTATGATTTTCTTCTTTGCTTTCTCGCGGATTGTAGCTGTGGTCTTTAGAGATGACAGTCGCTAAAGGCTGACCTCCAGGTAAATGGGGCCTTACTAAACTAAACAACATATTGTTTCACAGTATTTCCTGATCACTTGAGATTTCAATTTACTGAATCTCATCTTACAGGTCTAAAAACAAAAGCCAGTACTAAAATATATAAGTTCTAAAAGCTACTGCAGAGCAAACCCTTCAGGATACTTACATACTTGTATTTAGCTGCCTGATGTCTGAAGCACAACAGATAATGGACACTCCCACTAAACAATAATGATGGTAAACGTGGTCTTGAACTGGAAACCGGATGGTGCTGGTGTGGGCCAATGCATTCAAGGCTTTCCTTAGCCTGAACACAGTCTCTTCCAGACAGGCACCTCTCATCTTATCCCAGATCACCAGAGAGAAGGGGAAATACCCCTTGGTACACTAAGCATGTAGCACTTGGCTGCTTACAAGTATGTCTCCCCCTCCCCACCAGACAGGTGAACCCCTGTGGGAAGGGACTGTCTATAGCTCATCTTCTGTACTCCACTCCCAGAGCCTTCATCACACCTTCCAGAAAGCAAGTGCTTCACAAATGTGCATCCTCTCCTCCATTCATCTTTTAAGTGTTTAATGATTCCTAAATATACTTCCTCCTCTAACATTACCATGTCCTCCCCCGTCAGTCCCAGGGAGGGACGATAAAACAGTCCCTTCCATAGAACTGCTAAAATAGCTGTGTTAAAAATCCCTATTTTAAGATGAAATCCCTATTTTAAAAGGCCACAGTAAGGTTCCTAGAGAAAATTAATGCTTATTTTCTCATATACTACTGATAAATGCCAGACGCCTGCCTTCAACAGTGTTAATATAATAAAAATAATATGCTTCGCCTTAATAGTAAAACAGATCCATAACCTCAATTGTAGAATTTACTTTGTATATTTTAGCTATATTAGTCATTTTTTTACCTTACTAAAACTGATGTGCCTATTGGTGCTGAAGATAGCGCACTATCAGTTCTTGAGGTTTCTGTTCATTTTGATATCAGACGTTTGCACTTCATCAGATATTACTAAAACATATTGGGACCCCTGGTCAGCTCATCATCTCATGCCTGGTGCCAGTTGTTTACCAAGCCTCATCAGCATTAATAATGTAGACTCTTCTACAGTAAACTATTTTCTCCATACCTCTTAACTTCGGATTTCTTCCAGTTGGCTTTTTTAATACCCAAATCCACGTATGAGTCCATGAGTTCTGCGTTTAATTCTCCTTCTGAGTCACTTGGAAGTATTCCTAGTCTTGCAGCAGATTCATAGAGAGAAATTTCATCTTTTAGTTCTGTTAATTCTTCCTACAACACAAAATTATTAAAAGTTATTTTCATGATTTTCCTATAAGAAGGAATCAGGCATATTGTCTATGCTTCAAGAGAAGGCAGAAACGCTTCTTCAAATACATGTTAGCACACGTTAACTATAACTTTACAAAGGCCAGGGCGGATCAGGTTTTCCGCAAACTGAATGGAGGAACGAACACATGAGGAAGAACATGCAAGTCGGTTCTCTCACACCTCCCTCACATTCTGTTCTCTTCCATGAAAAGTACCCCTGGAGCTGAGGTACCGGTGGCAGCACTTTTGGGCTCGCTAGAGCAGGAGACAGCGTAGACTGGTTTCCCAGCAACAGCTGTCCTTCATGGTCTGCCAGCAGCAAAAAGGCAAACCACCTCTCTCCAGTGGAGGGTCCCCTGGACCGCTACCTCCAGCAGGAAATGTCAGCGGCGCCGGAGGAGGAGGTGATAGCATCCCAGCTGCGCTGTAGGTTTTCATGCCTGTAGACAACCTTTTCTCTGGGGCACACACAGAGACAGGCCCCTGGGCCTGACTCCCCAGCCATAGGGGTGAGCCTGTGAACAACTCTGACGGGCTGCTCTGGAGATGGTCCACTGCCTTTCTGATGTAGAGAAATCCAAGGTTCAGAAAGGTGATGTAATCCAGCCACCCACCGTCTCTTCCAAGGGGCCATGCTCACCTGCAAAGCCCTGTTCATGCTTTCACTCATTGCATGTGCCTTCTGAGCTTGCTGCAGCTGGAGCCGGAGCTGAGCCACCTCCTGGACTGAGCCTAGCAGGGAAGGGTCACAGAATACACCAAACGTAAATGGCCAAAGCACCTATGGGGTACAGAAGACATGAATCCACTGAGGCTACAGAAGGTGGGATTCTGCTTTATTACGTTTTAATATCTATTCAGGTGCACACAAGAATAGTCAGGGGACCCAGAAGGCACAGGTCCAAGATTTAATATGGCTCCCCATATGTCTTTGGGAAGTTAAAAACATGGGCTACTGTGATCTTGCTGTGAATCAAATCACGTCTCCAGACCTGAACACTCTAGAAGTCCTTTAATAGGAGCATAACATTCCAACTCATAGAAAGCCAAAGTGAAAATTCTTTGGAACCCATTTCTATCCTCTAATAAGAAAACTACATCTGGTTGCCTTTAGCTTCTTTCTAAATGTTTTTATTTCCGCCACCCTGACCTCCACAAGTGAAAGATGCCTATTAGAATTATGCCTCTGAAACTTTAGTAACCTAGTATTATAAATGTAACAAGGGAGGGTCCCATTTAATTTTTTTTCTTGTTTCTTTTATTCTTTTTTTAATGTTTTTATTAATTTGAGAGAGAGAGGAAGGGAGAGGGATAGAAAGATAGACGCATTGATGAGAGAGAGACATCAACCCGCACACACCCCCACCGGGGATCGAGCCCACAACCCAGACACATGCCCTGACCGGGAATGGAACCCAGACCCCCTGGTTCAACCACTGAGCCACACCCACATGGGAGTCAAATGAGGTGGGGGGAGGGGAGAGGATTCCATTTACAAGGGACTTTATTGGGTTTCCTCAAAAGAAAATGAGCATCTGGGAAATGTTTAAGCAAAGTAATGATGACATATTATGCAACTAAGAAAATCATATTTTCAAATCCTTTAATGGCAAGGAAAAAGTCTCATAGTTTATGACATGGGAAACAAAAGAATACTAAACTAAACCAGGAGGGGAGACCTAAATAGAGCATGGTCCAAATTTTGATCAAAACACACACATTTAGACAATCTTTGACATTAGTACTTTTGACTTGTTTTGTTTTGTTTTTTAGAGTGGGAAAGGGAGAGAAAAACATCGACGTGAGAGCAAAACATCAATTGGTTGCCCTTGCACGTGCCCCAAATAAGGCTGGGGATAGAACCTGTAACCTCACTTTTTGGTGTGTGTTTTTATAAGAGAAAGCTTCTTTAGAAAGTTACAGAGGTAGATGATGTGAGCTTTAGAAGAACTGGGCCCAGGAAACAAGGCAGAGAAGCAAAAGAAGGGCCCTTGAAAATCAAGAGAAATAAAGCAAAGAACACTTTAAAAAAGACTCCAGTGGGCATGCTCTAGGGAGCAAAAGAATGAGCTAAGTGCTCTGTCTTGAGGGTTTTAAAGGTGGCGATCTGAGGGGAGGTCTTAGCGACAGATCTCAATAGAATATTCATCAGCTTTCCAGGTGTGTCCTTTCAGGGCTGTGGTCTCCACTGATTGGTGGGCGCCAGGGCAGGGGACCATTAATCCTTGCAGCTGGTCCTGATGTCAGCCCTGGCATGCAACTGAGGCCTAGACATTATCGCTAAGGAGTCAGTGCTTAAGAGAGTGGTTGTGCAAGGCCCTGCATGGGAGTCGAATGAGGCCACTCTTCAGCCCTTTGTCCCTTCTCTAAGGGGGTCTATCACATAACTAGCGGCATGCCAGGGGAGGAAAGGTCAGGGGAGGGTCCGAACCACATGACCATCAATGTGAAGGATCAGGGAGTCTAAACCCATGACCAGAGACACTCCAGGGGAGGAAAGGTCACCCTGAGGCAGGTCCTGGTTTTCCTAGTTTCTCCCATTGCCAGGTACCTGGGGATTTCTGCCCAGGGGAACTTCTATACCTGGCCCCTCATCCTTGCTCTGCTCATGTCTACCACATTCCCCACTCCAGGGTCAGGGCTCTGATTGACTTTTGAATAACCCACTCATACCCGTTGTACCAATAGTCAGAATTGACTTAACATGCCAAAGTGTAACTTTCATATATATACTAATTAATAACCCCTGAGCTATTTCCACAGCACAGAAAATAAAAATTTGATTATTTTATTGCCTTTTATTCTAATAGCTACACTAATAAAAGACAAAAATGAGAATTGACCTTACCTTCGCTACACCTTAAGCCATGCCCACCCACCAATCAGAGCAACTATATGCAAATTAATCCAACCAAGATGACGGCCGGCAGCCACAGAGCTGGAGCGAGCAGGAGGCTTGGTTGCCCAGTATAGGAGGAAGCCAAGCTTCCCGCCTGCTGTGGCCAGCTCTGAGCTCCACTCAAAGCAACAAAGTTTCAATTATAGAAGATAAATAAACCCCAGATACCTGCTTTCAGCCAGCCATGGCCACGGAGCTGGAGCGAGCAGGAGGCTTGGGTTGCCCCTGGCGATGGAGGAAGCCAAGCTTCCTGCCCGCCCTGGCCGGCTCTGAGCTCCACTCAAGGCTACAAAGTTTCAATTATAGAAGGTAAATAAATCCCAGAATAAAAAAAAAAATTTAAAAAAGGAGAGGCTGGGAGCTTCCATCGCCGGGGGCTTGGCCAGCCTGAAAACGGCCCTCAGCCCCTCACCCAGACTGGCCAGGCACCCCAGTGGGGACCCCGTACCCTAAAGGGTGTGTGGCCAGCCTGCAAACAGCCATCAGCCCCTCACCCAGGCTGGACAGGTACCCCAGTGGGGACCCCCACCCTGAAGTGGGTGTGACCAGCCTGAAAACAGCCATCAGCCCCTCACCCAGGCTGGCCAGGCACCCCAGTGGGACCCCCACCCTGATCCGGGACACACTTCAGGGCAAACCAGCCGGGCCCCACCTGTGCACCAGGCCTCTATCCTATATAATAAAAGGGTAATATGCAAATTGACCCTAACAGCAGAACGACTGGGAATGACTGGTCAATGTGACACACACTGACCACCAGGGGGCAGATGCTTAATGCAGGAGCTGTCCCCTGGTGGTCAGTGTGCTCCCACAAGGGGAGCTCTGCTCAGCCACAAGCCAGGCTGATGGCTGCCAGCACAGCGGTGGTGATGGGAGCCTCTCCCGCCTCCTCAGCAGCACTAAGGATGTCCAACTGCAGCTTAGGTCTGCTCCCTGCTTATAAGTGGACATCCCCCAAGGGCTGCCGGGCTGCCAGAGGGATGTCTGACTGCTAGCTTGGGCCCAATCCCCCAGGGAGCAGGCCTACACCAGCAGGTGGACATCCTCCGAGAGGTCCCAGACTGCAAGAGGGCATAGGCCGGGCTGAGGGACCCCCGCCGAGTGCACAAATTTTTGTGCACCGGGCCTCTAGTCATTTTATAAAAATGAATAGGAAATCAAAACACTGCTGAAACTAATGATAGGAAGCATATTCTCAAACTTAATACCATGGAGACCATAGGAGAAATCTTAAGAATGACAGCCCTGGATGGTGTGCTCAGTGGCTATAGTGTCTGCCCCTGGACCAAAGGGACATGAGTTCAAAATCGGATCAAGGGCACATAATGGGTTGCAGGTTCGATTCCCGTTCCCCCTCCTAGCTCCCCCCTCCCCTACCACCTCCGGGAGCGTGCAGGAGGCAACCAATCAATGTGTCTCTCTCACATCAATGTTTCTCTCTCTCTCTCTCTCTCTCCCCCCCCCCCCCCCTTCTCCCTTCCACTCTCTATAAAAATCAATGGAGCCTGCCCGGTGTGGTTCAGTGGTTGAGCATTGACCTATAAACTAGAAGGTCACTGTTCGATTCCTGGTCAGGGCACATGCCCAGGTTGTGGGTTCGATCCCCAGTGTGGGGCATGCAGGAGGCTTCTCACCAGGGCCCAGGCGAGAGACAACCAATCAATGTGTTTCTCTCACATCAATGTTTCTCTCTGTCTTTCCCTCTCTCTTCCACTCTCTCTAAAAATCAATGGAAAAATATCCTTCGGTGAGGATTGATTTTTTTTAAAAATTATAAAAACTATAACTCACTGGCTTCAATTGATTAGGTAAGTGGCTATATTCCATTGTGAGAGGGAAAATAATTAAAGAAGTTACACAAAATGACAGAACTACATGATCAGTGATCAATTCTAAACAGCAAAATATAACAGGATTTCATATCATTTTTAGCTTTCAGAGATAGACTCTACATTATAACATGTCATTTATTATTCAATTTTTGAACATTCAGCTTTGGCACATTTTCAAAAGCAGGTTATTATCTATGCGTGTGGCCTTTATTTCACTTGAAGGAAATACATTCAAATGTCTACTGCAGTTACCTCTGTGCAGTAGAATTATTGGTTATTGTTATTTTCTACCTTATATTGTCTGTGTTTTCCAAATTATCTAATAAATATGCACTAGCTCTGACACATGTATAGTAACGATGTTTAAAAAATTGTTACCAACGATCTTGATTGTCTTTTCTGGGACTTTATAATTCAAGGCTCCTATGTTCTCTCTGTATAGCATACTAGCCTTCCGGGAGACCACAGAGCCTCAGAAACCCACCTGAGTGCAGCAAGTTGGCACACTGTTTTTGACTCTCCTCTAGACTTCTGGACAATCTGTTAATCATCTCCGTCTTTTCTAATTTGGTTGCTTCTTGATTCCTTTCCAGTTGTTTCACCTTGTCTTTCAAATGACAGCAAATGTCTTCCTAAATAGAAAAAGTGTTCAAGAAGTCATTTTTATGATCCGTTATTAAGTATTAAACTATCAATTATCATTCATGATTGGGTTTTAAGTCAACTATAAAATCATCACATGGCAACATCACCTCCTCTACAAGGATAAGTGCACGGGACTGGGAGTCAGGCGAACCAAGTCATGCGTTCTTGGATGAGCCATCAACTTCTCGGTCTGTTTTTTTTCTTTTGGAATTACACTAACAAAGGTTGAATTCCATGATTTCTAAAGTGCCTTCTGCTCTACATTCACAAGACACTGCTGTTCTAGAACTAGGTCCTATTCAGGCCAAAGGAAAGGCAGTACATTCCTACTAGTATTTGCACTTTACACTGCCAGTGAAGTGTGTGTAGACACATTCAGGCATGCCACTCTGACTCTGAAGCATGGAGTGTCTATCCCAGGACAGCAAGGACACAGACAAACACGCGGAGCCTCCCTTGACTCTGAGCATCCAAAAGCTCATTCAGTTCTGAGCAGCCAAAAATAATCTTTCCCTCTTCTGAGCTCCTTTTAAACTTGATCTGTTTCTCTCGTGTTTCTCCTTCTACCTTTTACTGTCTTGTTTCTCTTCATCGTTTCCTGGCAGGTGCCTATGCCGTGCCTTACACATAGTATGTACTACAAAAAAACCAAACTTAAAAATAAATGACAAAGAACAAATAGAATGAATGTGTGCACACATGTATGTGTGTAGCTGTATGGGGATGTATAAATACAGAGCACGTATACAATGTATTCAAGTTTCTTAAAAAAAAAAAAATGCGTTTGTGTGTTTGGGAGTAGTGAGTCACGGGAGTGCCGAGCCCCTGTAGGAGAAATCATCACCTCTCATTCAAAAAGGACTTCACAGGCTGAATTCCAGGCCAAAGGAGCATGAGAAAGGCAGAGAGGTAAATTGGCTAAAGTTCCCTGGAAAAAACCTGAAGAAATTAATAGAAAGAGGAAAATCAAGAAAGGGCTTTAAAGCAGAAAGCATTGGGGGCCTGATCCATAGGAAAACCTCAAGCCTAATAATGCCCTAAGGATACCACTCCAAAGCACACCTCAAAAGGATACGGACGGTGCCCCTGAGCGGAGGAAAGGGACTCTGAAGCCTCCTGTTTTGGCTTAACAATTCATGTGAACTTTGTGTTCTAGTTCATGATGTAGACATGTTTGCTTTAAATTTTTCTTCTGAATTTGTGGGCAAAATGGAGCTCCTGGAAACTGCCTGTGTTTATCCAACCCTGCCAGCCTCTTGGCCACGCTGCTGATCCCCAGGCCAGCTCGGAAAGCAGGGCTCTCACGCACCGGGGTACCACGCAAGCACAGTGAGTGCCCTAAAGTCAATGACAGCGGGAACGTGTGTGCAAGAAGGGGTGGGGAGACAACTAACGTTTATGAGCTGGGGAAGTCATAGAGATTTTACAAGAGACTGCAAACTGGTTAAAAAAAACAAAAGTAGATATGAAAAACATTGTAAACAAATGGCAGACTGTGGCGATGGTTTACCTACATGCGTTAATCAATTAAATCATGCAGTTTCCTGTTGACAAGTTCAGGAAAACAGGTTACACTCATAAACTGTGCAACTTAAACACCAAAAACAAACAAAACAAAATGAATGGCTCCATCTTTTCCATGATTAGCATGAGTGATGAGAACACTCAATTCAAGATAAAGACAGACATCTTTTAAGACTGAATGAGACAAGTGGAAGCAAATAAAATTGAACAGATTTCTATGGCACAGCCAAAATGAAGATTAGGACACACACACACACACACACACACACACACACACACACACGTCTGAGAGAATCCCTCAGCCAATAGAATGAGTTTAAATTAAATATAACCTTAAAGAAAGGTAGGGAAGGGATCACGTGAAAATCATGACACAGAAACCAAAGTCCCTGACTTCACTGAAAGCTGAAGATTTCAAAACCAGAATGAAAAAACGTTTTAGACCCTCGAGGAGATAGAGATCCTCCCATGACACTTCCATGCATTAGAGACACAGAGGCAGGGTAGAGGAGAGAATCTGGGGGACAGCTGGCCAGGAGCGAGTTCTGTCGCTGAAGAACACTCCGAGCTCCGAGCAGCTCGTCTGCTCTCATCTTCTCTGTCACACGGGAGGACCTGGAAAAACTCAGCCAAAGTAACGAGAACTGTTACAATGTGTTGTGAGTGTGTACAAGCCTTCCTACCCAGAAAAGCTGGTGGCTAAAAGACAACACTAAAGTAATATTATAATTTCACAAGCCATATATTTCTCAAAATATACTAGTTACAGAGACATTTTTAAAAAGCCCAGCTGTACCATGGAGAGCTAAGTTAGGCAATCGCCGTGTTGAATTTTGTCTTTCAAAATATACTTAAATATACATCAAGCTAATTTACATCCTGATGTTTAGCTGTTGTTCAATAAAGGTTTGCTGAACAGGTGAAAAAATGCAATTAATCTACAACTGCAGTTGCTTCCCAGCAAGAATGTGTTTTTCATAAAGTGGTGATTTTCAACCTTTCAATCTGAAGAAGCTCCCTGGTCTTCTAAAAAAAACAACACTGCATATGCTCACACCCAAAGGAAACTCCTCCACTGTTTCAGAGGATTCATCCATCTCCTGGGGCCTAGTCCCGACTGCCTTAGAGGATGCCAGGGTAAGAATCGCTTTAACCAGGAACACTTACACCGTGTGAGCATCTACTCTGTCAACACTGTGCACATTAAACACATAGTACATGGCACACAGTCATAACTACATGAGAGCCGCTCAGAACCCAGACACTGGCAAACGTATTCATTTACTGAATTACCCAGTTATTTGTTCCTTGCTACTTACTTTCTAAGACTTGTTTTACTTTTCTTTGCAATCTGCTGAACAGAGTGTAGCAGATAAGTGTTCACCCAAAAGGGAAATAACATGCAGCTCCCTCTGTAATAACCCCTATGAAGAAAAAGCAGGCAAGGGGTAAAATGCAGTATGTACGTATGGCTACCGGTTATGTGAGAAAATCTACATCGACCCTCTCCATGTGGAAGAGACTCAATGCATTTTCAGATGACAGGCGGGCATCTCCCTCGCTCCTGGTGGATTTTTACAGCACCTCTACAGTCAGGAGTCTCAATTTCAATTCTGAAATTATATAGACTGACCTTTCATTAAAAACACTACTGAGGCAACTGACAGCAAAGGGAGAGCACAAAAGGGCACCATAATGAAACACTCCCAGGAAGAAACAACGATAAGCACTTTGGCATCAGCACTTTGCAAAGCAGTTGTGTAATTATACACAGAGGCCTATATCCGTGCTGTGCTACGCGATGCTATTTAAGAACAACAACAAAACAATCACAGAATGTAACGGCAGAAAAAAGACCTTAATCAGCACCTTCAGTGTCTGGTTCAGGGGTCCGAAGCCCATTCAGCACAGAGTCAAGACTTTGTTCTCTGCTCCAGACGGGGGCAGAGAATCGAGAATGGACGGGGCTCAGGAGCTGAACACACAGGAGTTCTCCCAGCCCTCCCCGTAACTGTGTCTAAGGCAGCAGAGAATGGAGACACCTCAAGTAACCCAGGATGCAAAAGCCGCCAGACTCCACTCCTCTCATCATCCAAAGAGGACCATTCTCCACGTCTAACTTTAATGCTATTCCCCACACACAACCTAAATTAATAAAACTGTATTTCAAATTCCATTTGTCTATATATTATATAAAGTAAATTCTCAATAATTTTACCTAACCTTTGTCTTTCCCCGCCCCTATATATGCTCCACACTGGTCAAATTCATAATAAGTTTCTCTATAAAAAGAATAAAAACATGTTTAGGAAAATGAACATAAATAAAAACTCATATAAATGTACATTAAAATAAAATAAAATGGTATACAAACAATTATTATTGCCAATAATGCATCTTATACAGCTCTATCTAAATAATGGAAAATTTTAGAGTCAGCTGTATAAATAAGAAATAAGAACCCAAATCAGAATAAATTTTAAGTGTAGTGGAATTTTCCATACACTCACATCTTATTTTTCTTCTTCTCTTCCTTTGGGTTAAATTAGTTCTGAAACTGCATTAAGGAAAATGCGCTTTGAAATTTTATTCACTGAAACGATTACCTGCAGTTTTGGAGCACAAGCAAACCCCCACCTGACTCACCATCAGCTTACAACATCCTATTCCCTTTGGGGCAAAAGTAATAAAAACTGTGAAATGTGCTCAAGTCTCAAACCTCAATAATTTTAGATCAGACTACCTTCCCTCATTTACTATGCTAGTCTCAAAATGAACTCTTCTCTCAAGAACCATTTCTAGACAGTCTTAATGATGGGCTTCTTACCAAATGCTGGGAGACCCAAGAAAGGTGTTCTAGTGGTTAAGCTCCCAGGACCAGCCCTCAAGCCATCTCCCAGAACACTCATTCCTTCCAGTCTGGATTTATTCCAGGACAGTATGTATAAACTAGAGGCCCGGTGTACAGATTCGTGCACCAGTGAGGTCCCTCAGCCTGGCCTGCGGGATTGGGCCGAAACTGGCTCTATGACATCCCCCGAGGGATCCCAGATTGTGAGATGGCACAGGCCAGGCTGAGGGACCCCACTGGTGCAAGATCAGGGCCGGGGAGGGACACCGGAGGTTGGCTAGCCAGGGAGGGACTGCGGGAGGGCTCCAGGGTGTGTCCGGCTCAATCCTGATCAGGCGGACCCCAGCAACAAGCTAACCTACCAGTCGGAGCATCTGCCCCCTGGCGGTCGGTGAACATCATAGCGAGTGGTTGAGCAGCCTTAGCATATCATTAGCATATTACACTTTGATTGCTTGAACGGCCGACCTGACAACCAGACAATTAGCATATTAGGCTTTTATTATATAGGATACCCTACAAGTAAACAACTAGCACTGTGAGAATCCATCCTACCTCAGGAAGGGTTTCCAAAATCATGCCTGCCTTAGGGAGTATGCATACATAAAAAATCTTTGTCTTTAAATTTTTACTTACAATAAAAAACCTACCGCAAACATCCAAAAGTTCTATATGAAGAACCACAAAATGTCAGTTACAAGACAGAACGGCTTTGCTTATTGACAACAGTGGCTCATTTGAAATCATCCCAACCTGTTCCTTAAGGGCAGCCACCGTAGCATCCAACTTGTTTTGTAAGGACAGCACTTGCTCCTCGTACTTGTTGGTGAGGCCCGCCACGACGGTCTCGTGCTGCTCCCGGGCGCGCTGCAGGGACTCGGAGTGATGCAGGTCCAGCAGCTGCTGCTTCAGGCTTTCCAGGGCCATTTCCGTCGTCCTGGACTTCTTAATCATCTAGCAGACACACGGCAGACCCGTTTATTGTATGTGACTCTGTGCTCTCTTTATAAACATTAACCCCCAAAATCAACATGCTTTAATGACAGTAGAGAAGGGTCTCCCCATGGTGGCTCTGGTTCCTTAAGGCTTCCCTGTCCGGGACCCACCAGGCCCATAGGGGCTGCAAACATTATTCACTGAGAAGAAAGAAAAAAAACTGGAATTACCCGAGATGACAATGTGGGCACCAGACAAGGAACCTGCGGCAACTATACGGTCCCAGTGCTGTTTGCAACGCTCTGTGAGCCAAGTGTGGGGGGCAATCCAATTGTCAGGGCACAGAAAAATGACAACTGTTACTTGAAACACTGATGAAACTTGTCAATGGTCACTTACTAAAAACACGGTTTTGAAAGCTATAATTGTACAGTTACAAAATCCTGGTGTAGTTACTACACCAGGATTTTGTAACTGTACAATTATAGCTTTCAATACTGGCTCCCAAAATATGTCCATGTCCTAATTCCTGAAACTTGTGACTACCTTATGTTACATGGCAAGAGAAAATTGAGGTTGCGGACTGAACTGAAGTTGTTAAACTGATGAGTTTAAAATAAGGAGATTATCCCGGATTATCTAGGTGGGCCTAATGTATCCACAATGGTCCTTAAATGAGGAAAACTGAGGCAGAAAGGTCAGAACCAGAGACCGCTGGCTCTGAGGATGGAAAAGGGCCATACACCCTTTGCATGTAGCCTCTCAAGGCTTGAAAACACAAGAAAATGGATTATCCCACTAATACCGTTTTAATTAGCTGGTTATTAAGTACACCAAAGAAGGAAAAGGGAGGCCAGAACATTATAGGCATGTCACTGGGGCAGCTTCACCAGGAAGCTGCAACTTCACACTCCCCAGGAAACAACCGGCCCATTCCCTGCAGATTACTAGGAGAAGGGACTGAACAAAGGCAAGATGGGCACATGGGCAGTGAAGTTGGGGTGACCTAGGGAAGGTGCCCATCAGTCAAACCTGGGAACAGAAGTCACTGGACAAAGGAGGCAGGGCTACTGCAAGCCCCAAAAATTTGGGAATACATAATCCCCTAGACTAGTGGTCGGAAAATTGCGGCTAGGCAAACCGCGGCTCGCGAGCCACATGAGGCTCTTTGGCCCCTTCAGTGTGGCTCTTCCACAAAATACCGACTTCTGCGCATGGGCCACGAAGTTTCAACCACACTGTATGTGTGCGCCCACACGTGGTATTTTGTGGAAGAGCCACACTCAAGGGGCCAAAGAGCCGCATGTGGCTCGCGAGCCACGGTTTGCCAACCACGGCCCTAGACAAAGGCGCTCTCTCTCTTGGCTCTTGGCTCTCTGGTTTCTTTGGCTTTGCTCCTGCCCGTGTTCCTTCCATGGCCATGTGGCCCTGGGGACCCCACACGCAGTGGACTGCTGAACTGCAGCTGGGAACACAAACTAAGCTGGTTTAATGCTGGACTGGACACTGTTCCAACATGGGATGAAAACTCTGGGCAACGGCTTTCATTCTAGCCCTACTGACATCACAGCTACACTTCTTCTATGATGGGACAGAGGGAAATGTGACCTTGGAAACTCAGGGGGGTAACCCCACAGAAATAAAGCTTTCTACAATGTCTCAGCTTCCCATGGGGACCTCCGGAAATTCTTATTCCAGTGGCACCCCAAGAAGCCCACTTCCCCCAGCAACTGGCGGGGATGAGGGGATCTCCCTACCGCTAACACCATAGAGCTTCCAAAAAGCAACACAGCCCTATTCACACCTTACTTTTAGCCCAGTGAGACCCATGCCAGACGTCGAACGTCTGGAACTCTAAGATAATAATTTGTGTTGTTTTAAACCACTAAGTTTTTGGTATTCTGTTATAGCAGCAATAGGAAACCAAAACACGTGGTGATTCTGTTAGTTTTTTTAAATTTTATTCTTTTATTTATGCTACTTTATTTCTGATAAATGCAATTTCTAATTCAGAAGATTACAAAGTTATAACCTTTTACTACATAAAAAGAAATTCAACTTTTTAATCTAATAACTTTATCAGTTTTCAAAACTTTTTAAATACAAATAATGTACTGCAATATTGTGATTTCTAAGAAATATATATTTGGTCATTCAAATGACCAATGTATTTGGTCCTCATCTGCAATCCCTGGCTCACAGCTCCCAAAACCTTGGCATTTCCTAAGTGTTGAGAGTGATAAAATGTCTCTTGTTGCATGAATGAGGTTGACTTTTCACCTGAGGATGGGGGCTGGTTGTGTTGGAACTTTCAGTCCCATCCCCTGACCTCCAAAGTGGGTAGAGGGGCTAGAGGTTCAATTAATCGTAGATGTCTGATTTTAATCAACCACGCAAGTCAATGAAGTCTCCATAAAAACCCAATCAGACAAGGTTTTCAGAGCTTCTGAGGTGGTGGACATGTGGAGATGCAGGGAGAGGGTGTACTCAAGGGGGCACGAAAGCTCCACGTCCTTTTCCCATACCCTACTCCATGCCTCTCTTCCCCTGGCTGTTCCTGAGTTATATCCTTTTATAATAAACCAACTAGAGGCCCGGTGCACAAAAATTCGTGCACTCAAAGGGAGGTGGGGGGAAGAGTCCCTCAGCCTGACCTGCACCCTCTTGCAGTCTGGGAGCCCTCAGGGGATATCCAACTGATGGCTTAGGCCCGCTCCCCAGAGGCCACAGTCTGGCCTCCCTCTGTGGGAAGCAACCAGCAGGCCGATTGGGCAACTGGTGAGTGGCCGGCCCCACCCCCCCAATCGCCCCTCCGCCCCCCAATTGCCGTCCCCTCTCTCTGCCTGCTGGCACCTGCCTTGGCTGGTCTGGCGCCACCCACTCCCAGCCCCGCCCCCTGCTGACCGGTCATTCCGCAGTTTGGTCGATTTGCATATTAGGCTTTTATTACATAGGATAATCTAGTAAGTAAAATGTTTCTCTGAGTTCTGTGAGCCTCTCTAGAAAATTAATGGGACCCAACGAGGGGGTCGAGGGAACCACTGATTTACAGCCAATCAGTCAGAGTACAGGTAACAACCTCGGATTACAACTGGTGTCTAAAGTTGGTGCAGACAGTGTCAGAATTGATGAATTCCTGGACCTCCAGCTTGTGTCTGAGAATTGCTTGGTGTTGGTTTGGGGAGGAAAGCAGGGGAGACTTGGGAAAAGAAAACCTGTGAGCAGGGGCTTGGTAAGCAAATAGCAGCGTGCCGTGGAAAGTTTTGTCCGTGTACAAGCATCGAAAACAACAAACAGACTTGAGTGTGAGAGTAAGAGAAGAGACAGGCAAGGGAAAAACATAATCAGAACTGTACTTTAGAAAGATTAACCAGATGGCCATAAGAGAGAATTTGGAGAAGGGATAAAAGAATAGAGACTAGGAAGGGAATTTTGCAATAGATAAAATCCCAAATTGAGGACTTGTAAACAGAAATGAGGAGACTCAACAGAATGTAGCAGATGAAGGGGAACAGAGAAGCTGGGGTTTCTTCCTGATGTCTGATGTACAGATGGCTGGGTGGATGGGAGCACCATGCCTCCGAAGTAAGGAAAAGAATAGCAGGCTTGTGGTGGAAGAAAGTATGAACTTCAAAGTTCTTCTAAATGTAGTCCTACCATACCAAAAGTTGAGTAACTAAATTCTTCATAAATAGTTAAAATATTTACCTGTTCTTCCTTGACTTTTAATGCTTGTATTTGGGTCTCCAGCGCTTTGATTTGTGCTTCAAGCTGTATCTCTCTTTCTTTTCCATTCTGAAAGAGTTTCTGTGATTCTCGAAGGCTGAGGGCCAAACCATCCTTTTCATCTAGGACATTAAAAGTGTTTATAGGAATAATATGTTACTGTAAGGGGACCCCAATTGTCACAATCTCTATCAAATATCAGATCTATATCACATATAAAAGTTGTTGCATTCAATTTAATTCAGATAACGAACTTTAGCTGATTTAGAGAAAAACAGAAAAGTTCCAAAAATGAATGCCTGAGTGACACCAAAAAAATTTAGAGAACCAGAACCTCTTCCTTCAAAAATCTGATTGTATCCCTTTGGGGACCAAAAGATTTCCTAACAATGACTTCAGCATCTATTTATTTGAGAAGCTACACAGATATGACAAAACAGTTAATCAGAAAAGAAATCTGAGGGCCCAGCCAGCATGGCTCAGTGGTTGAGCTTCGACCTATAAACCAGGAGGTCATGGTTCGATTCCCGATCGGGTTTTGGGCTCGATCCCCAGTGTGGGGCATACATGAGGCAGCCTATCAATGATTCTCTCTCATCACTGATATTTCTCTCTCTCTCTCTCTCTCCCCTTTCCTCTCTGAAATTAATAAAAATATATTTTTTAAAAAAGGAATCTGAAGACTAATTACATTCTATACATACTTGCAATGAACTCTTAAATTCACCTAACCTTAAATTCTTCCCACATACTTTATATGATAGCCTACAAATTCTTCTCTCAACATAAAATGTATGATCACTACAGAAAGATGCCTTTATCACTATCAATTAAGTTTGAAATGAGCTGGAGTGCAGTCACAAAATTATTCTATAAATGAAACCTTCAACATGGACCGAAACTACAGAAAGCACGAAGAGTAAGCAATTAGAGTTTGAATCTGTATTTACTCTGTGTGCTTTTCCCAGGTGTGGCTCCATGTTCTCCTTGGCACACCTGCAGGAGTTCAGGGTCACTGTCTCTTCCTTGGATTAAAACAGTGGTTCTCAACCTTGGCTGCACATTAGAATCACCTGGGAATCTTTTGAAAATCCTGATTTCTGGGTCTCATCCTCCAGAAATTCTGTTTCTTTGTTATGGGTGGGGCCACAACATTAGTAACAAAGAAACAGAATTTCCGGAGGATGGGGCCCAGAAATCAGGATTTTCAAAAGATTCCCAGGTGATTCTAATGTGCAGCCAAGGTTGAGAACCACTGGATTAAATCATGATGCTAATTTGTAGGCTCAGAAAATATCTTGCAAACTAATCCCAAGTCTCACTGGGTATTGTAACACTTCATCCAAGATAAATTCCTCAACCAATTTTCAGGACAGGATGCCATCAGCATAGTTAAATAATGTTCACTTATTCTAACAGCCTAACAGATAGAAGAGGAGGAGGAAGCGGGGGGGAATGAGGACCTCAAAGCAGTTTGCTCTGGAGAGAAGTCATCCGAAGAAAGGTGTCACAGGCCTGGGTTCTGTTTCCTTCGGACCGACTCACTATGATCCCTCTGACCAAATACGTCAGCTCGCTGAGCTTCATATTTAAAATGAGGATCTTGGAAACAAGACATCTAAGCTCCAGCACACCTCATAAGTGACAGCTGTCATCTTACCTTTGATTATCAGAAGCTGGTGATTCAGATACCTGATCTGACGCTCACTTTCATTTAACTTTTCAACTAAATTGTCCAGTTGCCTCTCTTTTGCTTTGTTAAGAACCTGAAGTTGAATGATCTGCATATTTTCTGCAGAACCTGATTTGGAATGAAAGACAATTTATTAGATAAAAGCATACCAAAATATAAATCTGTGGTCATTTAGGGCAGTGTTTCCCCAAACTGTAGGTACTATTCATCAGAGTATCATGAAAACAATTCGGTGAACTGTGGCTAGCATTTCTTAAAGAAACAAAAAATATAGACTATAATAGAACATATCAGAGTCCATCACATAGTACAAATGAGTACTATTTTGTGATTTTGTGGAACGTATGTTTTAGTTACATACACTTATTTACCTAGATAAGTATTGTAGACCCCATCACAATGTACAAAATGTACTTCATACTGTGCTCACTGCCAGAAAAGTTTGAAATGTCACTAATTTATAGAGTTTAACCCTTCATCACTACCCTTTTGGCTAATTAAAAATAAATATATACGAATGTGAATGAAAATGTGTCAGGCTATGCAATAAACCTGACAAGCTCAGAGGAACACGTGGCAGGCTGACAAGCTCTGTGACCAAAAGTAACCACACAGATGATCTGGTCACATCTTAACTGGGCATGTCACAGTGGGTAGTCACGTCCCAGGCCTATGGCATCATTGGTGGAGGTCAATCTTTACCTTAAGGAAACCCTGTCCATTGTTCTGATTCATCCAAGACAACATTGTTCTGATACATCCAGGACAACATGGCTTTGAAATAACAAAGTAATTTTCTTTTCCTACCCCTCGAAGGCACAACTGCAGGCACCAGAGCACAAGACCACAGAACCCTATTGCTATCTTGTTCTCCATAGGCCATCTCTATGTGCTGCAATTTAATTAACTACCCCGTACCCACCAGGTAAAAGTATGTGTTTCTCCATTTTGCCTCTTATCCAATGCTAGAGTTTTTCCTGCTATGCTTTCTCGCAGCCCCTTAACCTACCAGCATTGGATTTCATCCTCCTTCCTTATGTCTTCTCCTTTGATTCTAATACATAAAATAAGTTGCAAAGCTGCCATTCTCGGAGCATATGTTCCCCGGCAGTGCCATCAGTTGGTTCAAATAAACTCATAAAAATTCTCTACAGGTCTGGACATTTCTTACATTGACACCATTACAATGGAATAGAGTTCTATGACCTCATAAAATTGAAAAATAAGTACATCAGCTTCTATAAAACCATTTTTTAAAAACATTTCTAGATATCCTCCTCAAAATATCTATTATAAGCAGGAGTGGGGATTACATAGTATTCATGTTTATGCTGGCACATAACTGCTGAATTAATAAAGTAATGAATAGATTAATAAAGGATTTCGAGGACTTCTTTCACAAATAATTAAAGTCACATTAGGGAGCACTTTAAATGATTGGAGGGTGGGGGGGACTTACAGGAAAATAATGCTTAAACTACATAATGACAAATGCATTTTCTACTAGATCACTGCTCCTACTTGCTAGCAAACAAAGCAGGCCTCTTTTTAAAAAGAGATATGGTTAAACCTCCCCCCCCAAAAAAACAAAAACAAAAAACTGAAGCCTGAAAACTTTGTTAGAAGTTAACTTTCTCTCCAGCCTTAGAGGAGGGCTAGCCCAGGGGTAAACACAGTGTACAAGCCACACCTTTCTCCAAGGTCATCTTTTTAAACTACTGTTTCTAAGAAGCCGCAGTCACTAAATCTGGCACTGCCATTAAGTTACTCAGTTAACTTCCAAACGTCAAATTTAGGCACATGTGTAACTGATGTAAACAAAAAATCAATCAACTTGACAAAATGCAGATTAAGAAAATGATAAAAGGTTATATATGCAGAACGACCAACTGACCATGGGAACTGAAGGCGTCTACACCTCAGGCCCCTGTGGTGGTGCTAATGGACACATCCCCAAACCAGTTCTGCCACTCACTGTCCACTTCCGCATCTCTTCAGGCCACGCCACAGTGGCATAAACAAAGAGGGGCCACCCCCATGTTTGCTTTGACTCCTCGAGAGCCTGTGAGTCTGGAGCCTGAGCCTATGTGGAGTTAGAGCCTGAAGGCTAGCTTTTCTCTTTGGCCGTAGCCCAGGAAACCTACAATATCCAATATGACTCCCTCCCCCTACCAGCCCATTTCTTAAATGTAAGACAAACAAACAAAAAACTTGCTGTCACACCCTAGAATCACTATGGTTCTTCAACATGCACAACAATTAGCTTTTTCACATGCCCGAGAGTAGACAATGCAAGCTGAATGTATGACAACACTGATTCAGGTCAGTCTAAGTAAACGTTTTGATTTTTGGTTTTGGGTATTTTATCTCCTCAAAATGCTCTCATAGCTACTTTTCTCATTTTCATATTTATACATACACAATCCAAAAAAAAAAAAAATGTTGGTAAGTGCCACAGGACTAAAACTGAGATAGGAGTCCAGTTTCAATTCTGAACATAAAGTAATTTATATCAGAGTTGTCTAATTATTACATTAAAATTCTAAAAATCAAAAGGAAAAATTAAGATGATAATGGCTGATTTACTAAATTACATTTCTATATAACAAAAAATCTAGAATAAAGGGAAAACTATATTTCTTTTTCCAAATTAGACTTCAGTTAGAAAACTATAAAACTAATGAAAAATCTGAACCAATTACAATGACTCAAATGTAAAATTGAGAAAATTTTATTTTTGTTTTTATTATGGAAAATTTCAAATATATAAGAAGGTAGAAAAAGAGCACAAAGAATCCCATCACCATATTATTTGAAGTAAATGCTAGACTTCATATCAGTTTATTCATAAATACTTCAGCTATATCACCAACAATAGGGTTCTTTTTAAAAACCAACCACAATTCAATCACCATATTTAAAAAAGAAATAATCCTTGAACATGCATAACGTGTTTAACATTCTCCAATCATTAAAAAATAAAAACCCGATACATACTTTCATTAGCTCCTAAGAATTGTTGTTGCAGGCCTTCAAATGTGTCACCTCCTGCTATCTCCTGGGCTGGCGGGTCACTGTGCTGAGCAGGAGACTGATAAGGTTTATATACCACTGTATACGGTTCCAACACTTGACAACTGGGAGCTTGTGATGCACCGAATTGCTATATAAGATGATAAATGAAACTGACAATTAGGATTTGGCCTTTTCCTCAAAAATTACCTGAGTCACCTTAATTTTGTTACAAAACTTAATGGTGGTACAATTAAAATTTTATACAGACATCTTTGCTTTAAAATAACTTATTGTTATTTAACACTGAAAGTCTATGAAATATAATTTCTCACGTCTTAATTGGACTTTTGAGCTTATAACAGGCCAATCCCATAAATAACACAGGAGAATTCTAACAAGACTGCATAGAAATATTTTTTTTAATATATTTTATTGATTTTTTACAGAGAGAGAGGGAGAGAGATAGAGAGCTAGAAACATCGATGAGAGAGAAACATCGATCAGCTGCCTCCTGCACATCTCCCACTGGGGATGTGCCTGCAACCCAGGTACATGCCCTTGGCCGGAATCGAACCTGGGACCTTTCAGTCCGCAGGCCGACGCTCTATCCACTGAGCCAAACCGGTTTCGGCAGCATAGAAATATTTAAGAATGATTTAGATGATGCCAACATCCTGGGAACACAAAAATACACATATCCAAGAACATGTAATACAATGCTTCATAGGTAATAGATGTTCAATAACTTTTGTGGAATGAATACTATCCTACAGAGACAGAAGAGAAAATGACACTTTAAAAGAAAAAAAAAAAATCATCCTGTCATTGGGGGACACAGAATAGATACTGGCAAAATGAGGCATTCATTATCATTAAGAAAGTCTAAGAAACAGCTATCTATATCCTAAGGTCTTACTTCATTAAACTCTGACAGGGTTAAGTAAAACAAAATAAAAAAATAATTTTCCTTCACATTCATCCCATCTACTGCCATTATTATCACAAAACAGGTATCAGCTTTGAAGTGTTTGACCTAAAATATGTTATAAGGGTGGTCACAATAATTAAATAAATAGATTTACTGCTTTAAAACTGTATCGGCTTTGGCCAGGTAGCTCAGTTGGTTAGCACATCATCCCAATATGACAAGGTTGTGGGTTCAATCCCAGGTCAGGGCACACACAAGAATCAACCAATAAATGCATAAAGAAGTTGAATAACAAACTGATGTCTTTCTTTCTCTCTCCGTTCCTCTCTCTAAAATCAATATATTAAAAAAAATAAAAAGCTATATCAAGATATCTGAACATAGCTTCTCACTAAAGCATAGTGAAGTGGTAGAAGCTTGAAACAGCAGTAAATGAGGAATATTAGTCTGTGACAAGCTTAATTCTTAATGTTTAATTGTCTCCATAAAGCCTCTATGATATTTTAAAATTCTGACTTAAGATCATGATTTCGTTAGATTGTAAACAGAAACCAGCATGACTAATTCAGCATGAGCCTGAATAATGCACTCTCAAATTGTTTATACTTGTAAATCTTATCCTTGTACTTATATACATTCCTTAAACAGACACGTGTGTGGGCACATTTAAGCAAATTCTTAAAAGTCAAGTTCTTATAATACCTGAAAATGATTCCTTTGAGGATCTGAAAATTTAATTACATTGGCTGGCTGATTATTAAATTCCTGCTTCTGACCATTGGTAAATGGCCTAAAGTCTTCAGGAAGGTGATATAAATCAGTCTGTTCATATTTACTCGGAGGACTGTAACCCCTTCCGCCTTCATCTCCACCTTCTTCGGGATGGTACCCAGGATGCTGCTCTTCAGCCTCACTTGGATTCTCTTCCCAGCCATTGCCGATTTTCTCTCCCATATATATATTCGGAATCTCATTATAGTCCTATTAGATAACAAGAGTAAGACAAAAGCACTAAGATCTAGTCCCACCCTCATCAAAATCATTATCACACCAGATACTCACGTTTGCACTTTTAGATTTAGGCAGCACCTGATGGTCATTCCAGTTCACCTCCAATTGCTCAGAAGGATGAGGTCTTGAGAAAAATCAACATTTTGGTTTAGAGCTTATCCTTTATTTGGATGCGGCTATCACAAAGAACCCCAAGGTTTAACATGTTTTCCCTCCAACCTTTACCTACAAGCTTAAGAATTAGTCCACAATTTTATAATCTCATACATTGTTATAACCTGCAGAGAATCAAAGGACGGACACTTACAGAATGCAATACACATATGAAGATGATCCGCGCCCTTACCGTCCCTCTGTGTCGTCCTCACTGCAGTCCGAGGAGTGGAGCTCGGGGGAGGACAGGTCGTCATCCAGCATATCATGGGGCAGGTCTGTGAGTAACTGCTGCAACTGAGACGGGAGAGTCGGCGTCAATAGCACACTGACTTAGATCAAGATGCCAAACCAAAGCTGCCCTGGAACAAGTAATCAACTGTAGAAGTCAAAGAAGTTCCTAATTTCTACATTTAATAATGTCACCAATTCCTCACCAATTACTTTCACCATTTCACTTGGGGAAAGGGGAATAGATCAGTTCAGGATTTATATTAGAAGGCTTTATTTTTTTTCTACAAAGGTTTTAGATTTAAACACACATAACATTGCATTAGAACTTAAAAACTTCTTTCTGGAAACACAGCACGTCGTGATAAGGGTACAACCACTATTATGTTATCGCAGGGTAGATGTGAGTCTCAGAATCCTATTCTACCAGAAACCAGGCCTTGGGGACTTGATTACCAGACTTCCTGCAGGAAATCTGAACTGCCAGACTGGCTTTGCCCAGGTGGTGAGCAGCAGAAAAAGCAGCAGGTGGCCTAGAAACCCTTATTAAACGCTCAAAAACGTGACAAAAACCTCCCAGGGAGTGATTCATTAGTAGACAGCCATCTAATCCCAATGATGAAAAGATATGCAATATTCAGCTGTTGTAAAACATTTGAGTAAAAAGAGATGTAAGATTCAGGTTTCTACAGGTTGCACTCTCAAAAGCATAACTCGAAAACTAACAATAAAAGCATCTGACTTTGATCTCCAATTTTTTTTTCTAGAAAACTCTTATCTTTAGCATTCTCACTATAAAAACTAGATATAGAATAAATTCATTTAAGTTTCCAGATAAATTGTGATAAAGAGATGAATGGTCTAATCTGTTGAATTTTAATATCTATCAGTAAATGTTTTTCCTCAAATCCCAATACATTATCAAATCCCAAAGTAACTGTAACAGATTCAAATACTATATTACTAAATAGTTAAAAGACTGTTTATGATGCCTTCTCTTTCAAATTAAGCACCAGTTAAATACATAAGTTGACTGAGGCCCTCCACAGTACATAAATCAATCCCATAAAATTATGCAATGAGTAAAATTTAAAGATATTAAATACTCTGTGTAAAACCCTGGAGGAAGAAAATGAAACATTTCTTAGCCTATGACAGATTTTCCCCACTTTATCATTATAATAAAAAATAAAGTGTAGTTATAAAACATATCTGAGAATTACATTTATAATAAAAAAAACTTTCATAAACTAAATACATATGGTAAAAGTTAAATAAAAATATTTTAAGAAAGGTCTGAAAGGTATGCTCCAATTGTTAAGTTCGTTTTGGTGAAATCAAACTTGGAAATGGAAAATAGGTGGGTGTGGTGGGAAGGGAGGTATACTTCCTCACTCCCTTATATACTTCTAATATTCACTGGATAACTTTTTTAAAAAAAGATTTTCTCAATTCATTTGGTTCTTTACAAATATTCCTATATTAGAGAAAAAAATTCTATTCAATGACAAGTTATCTTCATTTGAAAATTTATTTGACACTAATATAAATAAGGCAGGCTTTGACTGATTGGCCACCTGCCCATGCAAGGTTATTGAAAAATCATTTTGAGAGTCAGCCATCACAGAGCTGATCCAAAGATATAAATAATAAGAAACACAAAAGAGACAATACTAAAAACCAAACAGAACATATCAAAATGTTAGTATATTACATGTGAGCCTCAAGTGAAAAATGTGATTTTACAAACACAAAATTTACTAAGAAGAAAAAAAAACATCTATGAAGTCTTTTTAAATAGTCTAACCTGTTATGTCGATAATTATGTATCACTGCTTTAAGGAAAAAGACTATGCCCACACATTATACAGGGGAAAAATAACAAATAAATATTTTATACTTACATCAAGTAAGGACTCCTGTACAGAAAGAATACTGTCTTCTAAGTCTTCAGTGAGGTTCAAGTACATAGCCTTATAATTCAGGGGAAGTTTGACAGGGACATCTGAACAGTACATTTTCCCCTCACAAAGACAGAAAAAGCTATGCAATAATTAAGGAGCTCTTGTAACATTCTTTGTGACACCACAGGTGTAACTGAAAAAGCATTAACAAAATTGGTATCTATGAAGAAAATTTAACTGAGTATAAAAAATAAGTTCTGAATGTTTCTGGATCAGTAAGTAAACTTATCAATCAGCAAAATCATCCCTGTAGTATTTAATGCCTTATAAACTATTTTTTTTATGTAAGCTAACATTTGAAATCGTTTCCTTCCCTTCAGAAACGTTCTCCATTAAAGTTTTTTGGCATAGCTGGGGCATATTCCCTTGACTTCCACAACTTTTAGGGCAGAGAGAAGCTAAATGAGGTGAGTCCTCATTCAGGTACAAAATCCCACCCCCAAGGCTTCCATTTTCCCAGGATCAAAGTGTACCCTTCTTCTTACCAGGTTGGCCCCAGGCCAGATACAGGCAGTGCCTGACCTTGGCTTGCATGAGAGCCCCACCCCAAGAGACCCCAGAACCAACACACCTGGTGGCCAGCTTCAGAGCACACCAGAGCACCACCCAATTAGTGCCACAGATGACATACCCAAAGGGTGGACTCATTGGGCACCAGAACCCCACTAAAGCAAATCCACAACAGCTTGTCCACTACAATCACTGCCAGTCCTCACAGACAGACAGCCTAAGCATCAATCCTATTCACTGATGTGCCAACAGCAATCAAGGCTCAACTACAACAGGAGGGCACACACAACGGACTCAGGGGAAATCCTGGAGCACCAAGATCAGGTAAATAGGGAGATTGCACCACTGCTACATCAGGCCACTCTGCCAAGATTGAGAGATGTAGTAGCTCTTTCTAATAAACATAAACCTAGAATGACAGCCAAAATGAGACAAAAAGCATGTACCAAATAAAAGAACAGGACAAAACTAAAAAAAAAAAAAAAAAATGGAGGCAAGCAATCTGCCAGATGCAGAGTTTAAAACACTGGTTATAAGGATGCTCAATGAGCTTAGGGGAAGAATAAATGATCTCAGTGAAAACTTTAACAAAGAGATAGGGAATAAAAAATAACCAGTCAGAAATGAAGAATAAAATAACTGAAATGAAGACTACATTACTTGGAGTCAACATCAAATTACATGAAGCAGAGGATCAATTCAGTGATTTGGAAGACTAGGTAGAAGAAAAGACTCAATCAAAACAAACAAACAAAAAAAAGGATTAAAAAAAAAGAGGATAGTTTAAGGAACCTCTTGGACAACATCAAGCATAACAACAATCACATCATGGGGGTACCAAAAGGAGAAGATATAGAGCTGGGGATTGAAAATCTATTTGAAGAAATAACAATGGAAAACTTCCCTAAGCTGGCAAAGGAAATTGACACACAAGTCTAGGAAGCAGAGAGAGTCACAAACAAGATGAACCTAAAGAGTCCCACACCCAGACACAGCATAATTTAAATCCCAAAGTTTAGAAACAAAGAGAGAATCTTAAAAGAGAAAAGTAGTTGTTACCTACAAGGAAGCTCCCATAAAACTGATTTCTCAACAGAAACTTTGCAGGCTAGAAGGGATTAGCATGAAATACTCAATGTGATGAAAAGCAAGGACTTAAACCAAGATTACTCTACCCAGCAAGGTTATCATTTAGAGATAAAGAACTTCCCAGACAAGAAAAGCCTGAAGGAATTTATACTGCCAAACCAGTATTACAAGAATTGTTAAAGAGACTTCTTTAAGAAGAGAAAGGAAAAAATAAAAAATATGAATAAGAAAATAATGCAGAAAAAAATTCTCACTGACCCTAATAAAAGCAGCAGATAAAAAGCAGTGGATCAATCAACACTAAAGCTAGTACAAAGGTTAAAAGGCAAATGTAGAAAGATCATGCATAATTACAACAGTAAATCAAGAGACATATACACACCCACACAAAAGAAGTAAAAAATAATGACAATAACAAACATGGAGGGAGTGAAAAAAAATGGTGGTGATTTTAGAATGTGTTCGAACTTGAGCAGACATCAACTTAAAATAGACTGCTATATACATATAGTATGGTATATATGCAGCACATTGTAACTACAAACCAAAAATCTACAAAAGATATACAAGAAATAAAGAGAAAGGAATTCAAAAACAACACTACAGAAAGTTATCAACATATAAGAGAAAAGATCAAGAGATTAAGAAGTGAGCCAAGAGCTATAAAACCAATCAAAAAACAATTAATAAAATGGCAATAACTATATATCTATTAATAATTACTTTAAATGCAAATGGATTAAATACTCCAATCAAAGGATGAATGGATAAAGACATGGTACATATATATAATGGAATATTACTCAACCATAAAAGATAATGTAATCTTACCATTTGCCAAAACATGAGGGTATTATGCTACGTGAAGTAAGTCAGACAAAGACAAATACCATATGATTTCACTTATATGTGGAATATAAAGAACAAAATAAGAAAACAAAACAAAAACAAACTTACAGATACAGAGAACAGACTGATGGCTGCCAGAGGGGAGAATGGTTGGGGGACTGGGTGAAAAGGGTAAAGGAATTAATAAGTACAAATTGGCCCAATCAGCTTAGTTCAGTGATTAAGTGTTGACCTATGAACCAGGAGGTCATGGTTCCATTCCTGGTCAGGGCACATGCCTGGGTTTCGGGCTTGATCCCAGTGTGAGGCATGCAGGAGGCAGCCGATCAATGATTCTCTCTCATTATTGATGTTTCTGTCTCTCTCCTCCTCTCCCTTCCTCTCTGAAATCAATAAAAAAATTTTTTTTAAAGTACAAATTTTTGGCAGTTACAAAATAGTCATGGGGATGTAAAGTACAGCGTGTGGAGTATAGTCAATATTTACATATGCTGTCAGGTGGGTTTAAGACTTATTGGGGAGGAATCACTTCATAAGTTATATAAATGTCTAACCACTAAGTTGTACAGCTGAAACCAATAAATAGTGAAAGTCAACTGTAATTGAAAAAACTGAAAAAAAACAACATTTTTTTAGGTGTGCTCTCCTCATATTCACTGTCAAATGGATTTTGCTTTTGGTCACGGAACCTTGTGCCATAAAACACAGTATTACCAGATCAACTTATGCATGTTACCAAATTGAAAATTTTAGAAACTATGAAGTTTCCTCATTAAAGATCAACCCACTACCAAATAGATTCAAGGGCAAAGATAACAATCCTTATAAATGACAAGATTTTTAATTCCACTCTACTTTCCCCAAATATGTCAAATTGCTTTTTGGCTGCAAATGCCATCTGCTCAGTGGGATACTACTGTGAATCAGCTGAGTTTAGTAATTAAAGAGTTACCTTCCCTAGAAAAAGCAATAATTAGCTATTGTGAAGTCTTCTATAGAAGTGCATTTTAAACCATTCCATACACCTCTCTCCCTTTACTACTTCATACTGGTCCTTCCTTTAAAAGGGGGCATTTTACTCAAAGAACTTCAGGAAAATAAAAATAAAAAACTTTACAATCACCCAATGTAGAACACCCAACAAGCCTATGTGTAGGGCGAATGTAAAACAGAGAACACATAAACCTTTTGTTAGGATTTAGAACTTAAATTAACTAAACAGACAGTATTCAGAGCCTCTGATCCTCAATATTCATGAAAGCAGGACTTCTCAGCTTACAAACTGTACAATACATCTTCTCCCCAGAGCAAAGCACCAAATGGACTCCCAACACGTGTGTGCCTTGTGAACAGGTTACCTCATCAGTAGGCTGTAAAGATTCTGATCATTTAGAAGATGAATTATTAATAACTAGAGGCCCGGTGCACAAAAATTTGTGCACTCGAGGGGGGGGGGGTTCCCTCAGCCCGGCCTGTGCCCTCTCACAGTCTGGGACCCCTTGGGAGATAACGACCTGCTGGCTTAGGCCTGCTCCCGGGTGGCAGAGGGCAGGCCCAATCCCTAGGTGCAGCCCCTGGTTGGGCTCAGAGCAGGGCCGATTGGGGAGTTGGGGCGCCACCCCGTCATGCACAGAGCAGGGCGGATTGGGAGGTTGCGATGCCACCCTCAGTCACACTCAGGGAAGGGCCGATTTGGGGGGTTGGGGCACCGCCCCCTGTCATGCACAGAGCAGGGCGGATTGGGAGGTTGCGATGCCACCCTCAGTCATGCTCAGGGTAGGGCCGATTGGGGGATTGGGGCACCGCCCCCTGTCACACTCAAGGCAGAGTCGATGGGGAGGTTGTGGCGCCACCCCCTGTCACGCACAGAGCAGGGCCAATCAGGGGGTTGGGGTGCTCCCCCCTGTCACGCACAGAGCAGGGCCCATCAGAGGGTTGGGGAGCTCCCCCCTGTCATGCACAGAGCAGGGCCCATAAGGGGGTTGAGGAGCTCCCCCGTCACTCACAGAGTAGGGCTGATAGGGGAGTTGGAGCACCGCCCCCTGTCACACAAAGAGCAGGGCGGATCAGGGGGTTGGGGCGCCGCCCTCTATCACCCACAGAGCAGGGCCAATCAGGGGGTTGGGGCACCGCCACTGTCACACTCAGGGCAGGGCAGATGGGGAGGTTATGGCTCTACCCCATCACACACAGAGCAGGGCCCTTGGGGGGTGGGGGGGGTTGGGGCGCCACACCCTGTCACACACAGAGCTGCAGGGTGACCAGGGGGTTGGGGAGCTCCCCCCTATCAGGCACAGAGCAGGGCCGATCAGGGGGTTGGGGCGCTTTTCCCTGTCAGGAACAGAGCAGGGCCGATAGGGAGGTTGTGGCCCCGCCCCCTGTCACACACAGAGCCACAGGGCGATCAGGGGGTTTGGGCGCTGCCCCCTGTCATGCTGATCCCGGTGCCGGGAGGCCTCGCGGCTCCGCTGATCCCGGTGCTGGGAGGCATATTACCCTTTTACTATATAGGATAGAGGCCTGGTGCATGGGTGGGGGCTGGCTGGTTTGCCCTGAAGGGTGTCCTGGATCAGGGTGGGGGTCCCCACTGGGGTGCCTGGCCAGCCTGGATGAGGGGATGATGGCTGTTTGCAGCTGGTCACACACCCTTCAGGGTGGGGGTCCCCACTGGGGTGCCTGGCCAGTCTGGGTGAGGGGCTGAGGGCTGTTTTCAGGCTGGGACTGAAGCTCCCAACTGCTCCTTTTTTTCTATTTTTGTTTTTATTCTGAGCCAGCTTTAGCTCTGAGGCTCCAGCTCTGAGGCCTCAGCTGCTGAAAGCAGGTATCTGGTTTGTTTCGGTTCTACAATTGAAACTCTGTATCAACTCCAGGTCTGAGATCCCACCCGGCTGAAAGCTGGTTTCTGGGGTTTTGTTTAGCGTCTATATTTGTTACAATGTTTGAAACTGCAGGCTCAGAGGCCTGCAGCGGCAGGTGGGGAACGTTGGAGTCCTCCGTCACTGAAGCAAGGAAGCCTCATGTTAGTTTCAAGCTGCCTGGCTGCCAGCCGCCATCTTGGCTGACAGTTAATTTGCATATCTCGCTGATTAGCCAATGGGAAGGGTAGCGGTCGTACGCCAATTATCATGTTTCTCTTTTATTAGATACTAGAGGCCCGGTGCACAAAAATTTGTGCACTCGGGGGGGGAGGGGGGGTCCCTCAGCCTGGCCTGTGCCCTCTAGCAGTCTGGGACCCCTCGGGAGATAACGACCTGCTGGCTTAGGCCTGCTCCCGGGTGGCAGAGGGCAGGCCCAATCCCTAGGTGCAGCCCCTGGTCGGGCTCAGAGCAGGGCTGATTGGGGAGTTGGGGGGCCGCCCCCTGTCACACTCAAGGCAGGGTCGATGGGGAGGTTGTGGAGCAACCCCCTGTCACACACAGAGCAGGGCCCATCAGGGGGGTTGGGGCTCTGTACCCTGTCACGCACAGAGCAGGGCCCATCAGGGGGTTGGGGTGCTGCCCTCTATCACCCACAGAGCAGGGCGGATCAGGGGGTTGGGGCGCCGCCACTCTCACACTCAGGGCAGGGCTGATGGGGAGGTTATGGCTCTACCCCGTCACACACAGAGCAGGGCCCGTGGGGGGGGGGGGGAGCTCCCCCCTATCAGGCACAGAGCAGGGTGGATAGGGAGGTTGTGTCCCCGCCCCCTGTCACACACAGAGCCGCAGGGCGATCAGGGGGTTTGGGTGCTGCCCCCTGTCACGCTGATTCCAGTGCCGGGAGGCCTCACGGCTCCGCTGATCCCGGTTCTGGGAGGCATATTACCCTTTTACTATATAGGGTAGAGGCCTGGTGCACGGGTGGGGCCGGCTGGTTTGCCCTGAAGGGTGTTCTGGATCAGGGTGGGGGTCCCCACTGGGGTGCCTGGCCAGTCTGAGTGAGGGGCTGAGGGCTGTTTTCAGGCTGGGGGTGACTGAACTCCCAAACGCTCCTTTTTTCCTTTTTTTTTTTTTTTTTTTTTTAATTCTGGGCCAGCTTTAGCTTGAGGCTTGGCTCCAGCTCTTAGGCCTCCGGCTGAAAGTAGGTTTCTGGCCTTTGCTTACAATGTTGCGAATCTGCTGGCTGAAGTTGGGCGTATTTGTTACAGAGTTTCTTAAACTGCCAGCTCAGAGGCAGCGGCAGGCGGGGAACGTTGGTTTCCTCCGTCACTGAGGCAACCAAGCCTCATGGTAGTTTCAAGCTGCCTGGCTGCCGGCCGCCATCTTGGCTGACAGTTAATTTGCATAACTCGCTGATTAGCCAATGAAAAGGGTATCGGTCGTACGCCAATTACCATGTTTCTCTTTTATTAGATAGGAAGGATACTTTTATGGATACGCACTAAGCAGAATCTCCATTCTAACCTAAGAGCCAAGTTAAAAACTTCTCTGAAAAGGCCCTCTATGGGCTTCATAATAAGCCAAATAACTTGGCAGCTAAAACTTTAGTGGACAAATTACATTCTGTGCAGGATACAAAAAAAAAGTCCCTTCCATGAGTTAAAGTAAATTTTATAATGTTAGTGGGGAAGACTTTATCTAGGTTGCCACATCTCTGCAAAAAGAAACATGGCAACATGAGACAAAGACCGGCTGCACTACAGACGACACAGAGAGAACTTTAGGCCTGAAAGGAGCACAGGAGCGCCTCCAGGCCAAACCTCGCCTACAGGTCAGCCAACCAAGGCCCAGAGGAGGTCAGGGGCAGGCCCACGAAAAGAGAGAATTATAGCCCCAGAGCTCACTCCATTTCCTGAACCTCTCCATTTCCACACCTATTTTCTTCCACGGGACATTTAATCATCCCTGGGAGACACTTACTTCTACCTGTTGGTATACAAACTTCAGGCTGCCGGAGTCCAATGTGTTTGTTCCCATTGCAACAGTCCTTGAAAAATACCTGTATGTTATGGGAAACATTCAAAGGCCCAATGTAGATAAAGTATAAAAAGTTGCTAAAGAAATATATCAGAAAAATATGAATATTCAGCCATTTGTTTCTTTGATTTTCTTGGGTGATGACAAGAAATTTCCACTAAATAGGTCAAATAATATTAAAGGTAAACAAATAGTAGCTTTACAACTCCCTCTACTGGGGACAAAATATCAAAATGCTTCCATAACTATATTAAATCAGGCAGTAAAAAAAAAAATAAAGTGGAAGAAAGGCTATACCATGGAAACCTTACCTCTAAAATACACAATGCCAAGCTTAACTGAGCTTTATTATCCTATTAGAGGAGTACCCATAGAAAAACCGAAAGAGCCTCAAATCAGAACTGCCAGGTGCAAGGGTCTGTCTGCCATCTGCTATTTGAACCACCTGCCTTTCTACTCAAGATCAATTTCCAGGTTTCAAATATTTCATCACTAAATGAACCAGCATCAGCAAATATTATCTGGATAGCATAGATTACTAAGTACTGCTGCCCCAAACCACCAGCTCCAAAATATGTACACACATACATCATTTTATTATCAAGAATCACGCAATGATCACAGAGCTGTTTGTGGTGACACTGCATAAAGTACCTGTATACTAGCAAACTGTCATTTGGGGAGAACCAAAATGACAATCTACCTAATTGTGTGCCTTGTGAACATGACGCACCCGGCCCAACCTCCAGCTCGCACCCGGCCCACCTCCAGCTCGCAGGCTCACTCTAGAGTGCTATGGTTAAATACTCGTGGGTTGATTGATTACTCGCGGGTGTGATTAAGTAATTAAGCTGAGGAGCCACTCGGAGCCGCCAGGTGCCCACCCTTGAAGTTTTCGCAGAACCAGCTGGGCCAGAGCCTCTGCTCCTCCCCAGGGATGAAGCTGGCAGCCTGGGCTCCTCGCAGCCCCCCATGGCCAGGACACCCCGCCCCCCACCCCCACCCCCCCCCCACCCCCCGCTCCGTGCCTCCAGGCTGCTGTGGCTTCCATGACCCGGGCACAGCACTGGCCCTGCCTCGCCTGAGTTCAATCCCTGTTGGCTGTGACGCCGTTGCCCCATTTTGCTTCCATTAAAAATGTCTGTGTATTTCCAGAAAAGAAAAAAAAAACGAAAAAGGGAGGGAATAAAAGGGAAGTTATTGTATAAAATCAAAGTTCTAGTCAGTGTAAAATGGACTTTTATATCTAGATGAAGTTTTATATAAGCTCCAGTAACCACACAGCAAAAAACCTACAACAGATTCACAGGAGAGGAGAAGGAAGATGCAAGGAAGAAAGAATTCTACCCAGAGTCTCCGAGGGTGGTGGCCCTTCTGATACCTTGATATAGGACTGTGATGCAATAAATTTCTGTTCTCTTAAGCCACAAAGGAAAAAAAAAAAAAAAAAAGAATGAGTTAATAGCCCGGGCTGGTTTGGCTCAGCAGATAGAGTGTTGGCCTGGGGATTGAAGGGAACCGGGTTCGATTCCAGTCAAAGGCACATGCCTGGGTTGCGGGCTCGATCCCCAGTGTGGGGTGTGCAGGAGGCAGCCAATCAATGATTCTCTCTCATCATTGATGTTTCTATCTCTCCCTCTCTCTTCCTCTCAGAAATCAATAAAAACATATTTAAAAAAAAAAAAAAAGAATGAGTTAATGAAAGAACTTTTCAATTCCTCTTCTCTGGGCCAGCTTTTCCAGTAAAATTTCATCTAAAATGTTTTGGATGAGGTCTACTTAGTAGCAAGAAAGAGAACTATATCAGTAGTTCTCAAATGGTACAGCAAGAAAGCAATGAGCTCCAATAAGTTGTAAGGAATGTGAGTGATATGACTATTGACTGGCATAACACCATGTCTCCATGGTATCATCGCCCTCACTCACCTGCACCCTAATCTGTTCTGTTTACTACCTAGGAGATGGAGTTCCAGGTGAAACACTGGGTGAGGCTGTGGGTTATGCACTTATCTGCTATGCCTTGGCCCACAGTAGCCAAGCGTTTACCAATATACCAGTTAGAATGTAACGATTTAGAAATGATAGTACTGCCTATTTTCTGCAAAATTCTTGGATCTTAAAAAAAATAAAATGGGTCTATTCATGGTGGGCTGTGACTTGAGACTCCACTGGTCTAAGTGTTCTCTGAATATTAAATCACTTTACTAAATCCTTTGTTTTTCTGAAGATTAAATGCATTTTCTCCATTTGCTCTTCAAAGCAAACAATGGAGGGAATAGAAATGGAAAAGGCTGCCCTGACCGGTTTGGCTCAGCGGATAGAACGTCGGCCTGCGGACTGAAGGGTCCCGGGTTCGATTCCAGTCAAGGGCGTGTACCTGGGTTGCGAGCACATCCCCAGCAGGAGGCATGCAGGAGGCAGCTGATCGATGTTTCTCTCTCATCGATGTTTCTAACTCTCTATCCCTCTCTCTTCCTCTCTGTAAAAAATCAATAAAATATATTTTTAAAAAAAAGAAATGGAAAAGTCAAGACAATGATCATAGAGCTGCTAATTAGAAGGGCACGGAGGATGGAATTTGACTCTGGTTTATTTAGGGACTTATGGGAAAGTGTGGACAAAATCCCAACTGACCCCAAAGCTCCAAAATTAAAACTCAACTTGGTAAAGCATCTTGTATTAGCAACTGACCAAAACCAGGATTATTCCGCCAAGAGAGGATCTCAAAAGCCTTAGCAAGGTGGCCTCTGAGTCAGACATGGCCTGCTTGGCCAGCCCTACAGCACATCCTCGCCGACACAGGCATTCCTCCCACGTAAGTGAACTGAATACAAAGGGATTCACTAGGTAGAGAAAGCCATTTGCATTAGCCCGCTGCTAACACTCATAACCCAGCCAGCAATCCCACAACTACCCACCAGGCAGGCAAGAAAAGACCACAGCTAACATCTAACTGTTCTACTACCACAGGGTCAGGGAGTGAGGAGATTTGAAAAGGCTTTTAGGTATGCAAGCAACTTAGGTCTGGTCAGTCAACTTCTCCTTTTAACTAGCTGTGACAAAATATACATACAGCTGGATTTTTATGAATAATTCTGAATTTTGTTGCTGAAAATCTTAAAATCTCTATACAATGGAAACCTTATCCATTGTATGTCTTACCTTGAAGCAATTTTTTAAAAAAAGGTAATACCACTTTTTATTAACATGAAACACTTTTTATTAACACGGAGCATAATCATCATACCAGAGTCACATAATCTGTATGTTATTTTCTTCCACTCTGCTAGAAATACTCATTCTCAGATACTTTACCTCGAAAGAGCTTCTTTGCCTCTGGAAAGTCCCTACCCCAGCACATAATCTGTCACGAAATGGTTCCGCCCTAGCAGGTGTGGCTCAGTTGGTTGGCATCGTCCCATGCACCAAGAGGTCACGGTCAGATTCCCAGTCAGGGCACATGCCCTGATTGAGGGCCCCATCCCCAGTAGGGGGCATGCAGGAGGCAGCCCATCAATGTTTCTCTTTCTCCCTCTCCCTCCCTCTCTCTAAAATCAATAAAGACATATTTTTAAAAAAAAAAAAAAAGTTATCCTAATGGCTATTTTTGTCTATTATCTAGAACTAATTGATTCCTTAACTCATACCCCTTTAAAACTTTCACCACACAATACACTTGGCAGTAAGTTCTCTCCAATCCCCTATCCATCTCTCTACTACTATCTTTTCCAATGAAAAATCACCTGTCAGTTCATTTTTTTCCTCTTCTCTAAAGTCGACTATAGTAATTACTTAAACGATCCTCTCAAGAATCCCAGCAGCTAAATCCCAGCAAACTATGCAAAGCCATTGGGGTCATGAAAACCTCATGCTGTGAGTTCACAAAGCAACAGCAAATCCTCATCCCTGTCCTTGCCACACTGCTGTGAAGGACCCTGTCAAAATCCAAACACCCTGACCAGGGTCACAAAGCCTAGTCCCTCAGAGACCTGGCGGAGGATTTACAAGAGCGAAGCTGGCAGGTCCAAGAGCGGCACCCAGGTCTGTGTGAGGGGTGGAGACCGCGGCCAGCAGGGAGACCGTTCAGCTCCGCCCACCTGCGCATGGTGCAGACACAGGCCGCATGTGGCCAAGGCTTAGGACGTCTCAAGACAAACCAGAAAATCTGAACTGTTATATGAAAATTTCCAATCTTGAAATATAGATTCAATGTTTTAAAAATACCGTGCAACCAAATAATACATGTCTATGGACAAGACCCACTGAGCTGGCAGTTTTGTATCTCTGCCCTAACTGTACTGCCAACCCCAAGGGCAACTGACCCTATTCCTTGCTTCCTGTCAACACGAATGGGCCACTTAGAGAAGTGTCATATCAAGCATAGACTCAATGCAAAAGAAACCTGCTATCACAGTCAGTCAAGAAATCTGACTCAAACTAAAAACAATTCTAACAAGTAAACTGACTTGCACCAACTGCTACTATTACTATTGCCACCATTTACTACGTGCCAAGAATTCTATTAAACACTATATATAAAATCTCCTCCACATACTCCTTTTCTCCTTTAGTCTATTCACCACACAGCATTTACATAGATCGTTCAAAAATATGGTCAGATATCACTTCCTTGCTTAAAATTCTCCACTGGCCTCCCATTGCTCCTAGAATAAACTACAAACGTCTCACCATGACATACTGAGATCTGGCCCAGCCCACGTCTTTGCCCCATCTCCACCACTCAGCCCTTGCTCACACAATCTCAACAGCTATTCGGTGGACACACAGGGTCTCTTTCTGACTTCTGGGCTTTACACTCATTGATGTCTTGGCCTGGAATATTCTTCCTCAGGCTTCTGCAAGGCTGCTCCTTCTCACTCGTAAGTCAAGGCCCCACTGTATATGGTCTGCCTCCACTAAGAAGCAAGCTAAGAACCTTGCCACACTTGGTCAACGCAATGTTCCAAGCAGCTAGATTCTAGGCCTCTGCCTCCAAAACCAGCCACTACCTCCTAAATCAGTGGTTCTCAACCTTCCTAATACCGCGACCCTTTAATACAGTTCCTCATGTTGTGGTGACCCCCAATTTCATTGTTACAAATTGAACATAATTAAAGCACAGTGATTAATCACAAAAACAATATGTAATTATATATGTGTTTTCCAATGGTCTTAGGCGACCCCTGTGAAAGGGTCGTTCGACCCCCAAAGGGGTCACGACCCACAGGTTGAGAACCGCTGTCCTAAATGAAACAGCGCAGAGAATCTAGCCATTATCTGGTGGCATCATTCAAGGTTGTGTTCTATTCTCGTCTCAAAAAAGGAAGCATTCCACTCATCTACCTCTTAGAAGTCCAAGAACTGATCAAGTTTCATGGGGGATTATAAACTCCTTCAAAATAACACAAAAGGACATAATTTTGATGAGGAAATAAAATTGTTCAAGATTGGGTTTGGAGTCTTTTTTTCTGAGCAACTCACCTCTTTCTCCCTTTCATAATCTTCGTTGTCGTATTCTTCATCTTCGTTTTGTGTCTGCAGTGCCACACTGCCAAAGTCTAGTGACATGGTCCTCCTGTAGGACGAGAAAGACGTCTGGTTTCTGAATGTCCCAAAACTCTCGCCAGACCGAACTATACAGAAGATGCTGCACACAAAGAAGACTCATACGTGACAAATGGTTAGTATTCCAAATATAAAGGGAGTTCTTACAAATCAAGTGTGATTCACAGAAAACAGCGGTATGATAGCAATTCGCAGGGAAAAAAATGCAAAAATGTAATAAACTGATGACTAGACCTTCCCAGTGTTTTGAAAAATATAACTTAAAACAATAAGACTTCATAACCCATGGACACAGAGAATAGTGTGGTGAAGGCCTGGGGCAGAGGGGTGGGTGCAGGCTAGAAGGGGTCAATGGGGATGAAAGAGGACATGTGCAATACTCTCAACAATGAAGATTTTTTTTTTAAAAAAAGTAAGACATTTGTTCACACACACAAAAATAAAATAATAATAAATTAGAAATGTCCCTAAACATAAAAAATCTTAAGAACATGCTCCAATTTTCTAATTAGACATATTCGGTGTGGCACAGGTAGTACCCCCAGCAATTGGCTTCCTCCTTTGAATGCCACAAATCCAAAGTTCATGCTTTACAAAAAGTGAGCCATTGCCCTGACCGGTTTGGCTCAGTGGATAGAGCGTCGGCCTGCGGACTGAAAGGTCCCAGGTTCGATTCCAGTCAAGGGCATGTACCTTGGTTGCGGCACATCCCCGGTGTGGGGTGTGCAGGAGGCAGCTGATCGATGTTTCTCTCTCATCGATGTTTCTAACTCTGTCCCTCTCCCTTCCTCTCTGTAAAGAATCAATAAAATATATTTTTTTAAAAAGTGAGCCATTAAATCCTAAGGAAATCATTGGAACCCAAAAATCATTTTCAATCTGGTGGACTCCATACTGCACACAACTAAACTGTAAGTGGTTAATGTCCTGTTCTTAAACCTGATAAAATCAGGTTCCAGGGGGGAAAAATACTCCAGAAAAACAGAAGTGGAGCCTATGAAGTGGTACCACTGTGGAGTTCCCATTCCAAAGGCAACAGCCAGGGCTCCCTGGAGAATGGTAACGGCTGTGGCAGAAGCAGCAGCAGGAAATGGGTTTTCAAGTACTTACACTAAAAAAGCTGCCGATGATTTGAATTACGCTTTGGGATCCTGACGCTACACAGAAACGACCCGGATTTTCAAAGCTCTGAACAATCCTGACAGAAAGGTAGGCGGGCGCCATCAATTACCCCCGCTCCGGCCCTCCACGCGGGCCCTTCCGTGTGCCAGGCCCTTCCGTGTGCTGGTGAAAGGCACTTTGAAGTGAGCCTGAGCCACAGCTCATTCGCTACACTGTTCAGGCTCTGAAATGTCATTAAGCTGGAAGTGAAATAAGAAACATGGACCCAGCCATCCAAAAGCATTTTGCCATACAGAACTCAACTCCTTCGCGTGAACAGTTGAGAACTATGATCACAAACTTTCATATAAGCCAACAGCTCCATAGGAAAAGATATTCCACTTCATCAGATCTGAGGCTCCCTGGATGGGATGACACAGTTCCATCTGTACCACCAAGAAAAAGATGTGGCCAATTAAATTATGGCACATCATTAATTTTAAAAGGCAGCCTGACTTTGTGGATGTTAAAATGTGCACTTGAAAGTAGGAGAAACATGGGATTACAGGTCAACACAAACATGATTTTCAATGCTGAAATCCCCAGTTGTCCAGTTTTTGTTTTTCAAGGTCTGAATTAGGTTTCCTGGCCAAACTCTAATTTGCTGTCCACCGTATTTATCCCTCCCTCCTGGATCCCTACACCCTGCCCATCACTTTCGACTCTATAGACTCAAACTCCTTGCATCAGCTGTAAACCTGCCAAGCCTGCTTCCTAGGCCTGCCCCGCTCCTTGCTGCTCCTGTGCCAGGGCTAAAAGGAGGAGGGGACATGTGTTCTCTTTCACTGAGAGGGAAAATATCTATGCTTGGGGAGTCTAACCCTGTCTCCCCCCAGCAGCTACAACAGAGGTGGGGAACCTTTTTTCTGTCAAGCGCCATTTGGATATTTGTAACATCACTTGCAGGCCATCCAAAATCATCAACTTAAAAACTAGTCTGCTAGTTGGTCAAACATTTCATTAGCTCACCCCTAACGCTTTGCCAGACCAAATGATTTCACGGGTCCTATACGGCCGTGGGCCAGGCATTGCCCACCCCTGAGCTACAAGTCTATAGTAGAGCTGAAATGGCGAGGGGAAGACATACAGGCTCGGGTCCGCGGCTTCTTTCACTACTGCGTGTAAACATCAAGTCTACAAATCTATAGATAAAGAAAATACTAGGCGTTTAAATCCCGGCTCCGTAAAAGAACTGAGATTAAGCTAGACCTTAAAGACTTCCCGAAAGTCTCCAGGCATAAATAATCTTTCCTGCTTTTGATTCTTACTCACCTCTTCCTGAATTTTACCATTAAAGCCAGGAGGTGGGACTTGGGTTAATTTCTTCTTTATTAGGTAAAAGAAGGGGAGGTGTTCTTTCACCAACATGCCAGTAATGTGTTGAACATTGAAAAAAAAAGATTTATAAGAGCCTACTTTTTTCTCAGATAGGGAATAATGAATTCTATAAGGTATTTTCATTTTTTTATTGTTGTTGTTATTTATTGAATTTAGAGAGAGAGGAAGGGGGAGAGGGAAGAGAAAGAAAGAAAGAATAAGAAAGAGAGAAAAACATCAATTTCTTGTTCCACTCATTTATGCATTCATTTGTTGCTTCTCGGATGTGCCTTGCCAGGCATTCAAACTCCGTAGCCTTGGCCTATGGGGACATCACTCTAGTCAACTGACCTACCCAGCCATTTGAAAATAAAAATGTTACTTTCATTTCTAAGTGAAGATAATGTAAAAGATCAAAGCACATCTTTTTTTAAATTACATTTTAAATTCAAACCATCTCACTAAAGAAGAAATTTGAAAATATCTGAAAAGGCCAAAATCTCTCTCCATTGCAGAGGAAATGATACAAACAAGTTTTCCTTCTAAAAAGTGCAGACTACCGTAGAACTATTATAAGCATAAAGGGGAATCTGATAAATTTACTGTGGTTCAGAAAAAAAGACTAAAACGATCATTAGTATTTTACTTAAAATTTAAAATAAAAGCCAATGTTTTTCTTCAACTTATTAACCTCTACTAATTATCATTGCTATCAGGGACTTTACTATAATATTCAGAACAATAAAAGAGCCTGCTTTAGAAGAAAAATTAGCAAGATAATAAACCCAGAAGCCATAAAGGAAAAACTTGACAGAAATTAATCACACAAAAAGTTTTGTATATAGCTAAAGATAACATTAACAAGTTAAAAATTATGTAGGGGAAAATACATCACTAAAAATGTCAAAAGATAAAATAATAGTAATAATGAGAAAAAATATTTGCAAAATACATGACAAAGTCCCAATATACAGTTCTCACACAGAAAATGAGGGGGGAAAAAACACAAAACAAAATAATTTAAAAATAGGCAACTGACATGACAATCTTTTTTTTTTGTTTGTTAACCCTCACCTAAGGACATTTTTTCCACTAAAAGAGAGAGAAACATCTATGTGAGAAAGACACATCCATCGATTGGTTGCTTCCCGGGGGCAGGGAATGAACCTGCAACCCAGGTACATGCCCCTGACTGGGAATCAAACCTGAAACCCTTCAGTGTTCGGGCCTAAACTCTACCACTGCGCCACACCAGCCAGGGCTAGTAAATGTACTCTTGAATAAATTTGGCAATACTATGCCACTAATAAAAATTAAATATTTCTATATTTATTGCCTGATCATTTAAAAATCAAGAGGCAGAATGTGTCCAGTATGCTTTTTTAATAGCAAGCTAGTTAATACTTTCTTCCAGACAGATAGCTTTTCTGAACCTATTAACAAGACTACGGTGTGCCCTTTCGTACCCTCAGTACTCATTTTGTTGTCCCTGGTTATGTTGTCTTTGCTCTCCTTACAATGAGAAGGAAGACCAATGGGTGTTTAGTTAGACAAAACGTTAAGCTAAACTAAAACATTTTGTTTTTACCTCATTTAAGAATCTACAAGCATTCTGAAGGTAGAAATTAAATGTTATCTACCCTACCCTTTGGACATGGTAGGCACACAACGAATACTGGTTGAATGAATATAATGCATTCATGTTACCCCATATGGATCCATTATTTCAATAAAACTTTACTGAACACCTACTGGGTGCCAGGTTATATCCTAGATATATCCAAGACATAGTACCAGATGTGAGAAGCTAACAGTTCCTTAGGGAAACAATGATATTAATTAATTGTTACAGTGATACATTGTCATAAATTTTATAACAGAGAAAAGTAACAGCAAATAATAACTTTGAAAAGGAAAAAAGGCTGAGGGAAGTTTTACAAAAAGACTTCTAATAAGAAATAGATGTTCAAGGACACAATATGGCTGGAAGTGGTTAAGAATGAGGGCTCTCAGACAACCCGGGCTCAAATCTGGCTCTTCTACTTACAAGCTGTCCAACTTTGAGCAAAGAGTTTCCATTTCTTAATTAGTAAAATGCGGACAAAAGTAGTACCCACCTCCACGATTGGCTTCACCAGATAATGCATATAAAGTGCTTAGCACTGTGTAGCAACCAATACACTTTAGTTATTATTATTATGATGACATTAACGCTGAATAAGAGTCGGCCAGCTACAAAAGAGGTTAAAGGAACAGAGAGCATTCAGAATATTTGAGAAAAGGTCAACGTTTAGCCTGTGGGAAACTTTTACTAATAAATAACACAACCCCTTCTGAGATAAAAATGCCACCTCCTTCAAAATGCCCTCCCTACCCGGTTCCCCCATGGAATTAATCACTCTTTTTCCACTTTTGGTCGATATTTCTTATGCTTTTCTTATGATTTCAATTCCAGCCATAAGAAAATTCCAAGGCAATTAGTTGAATGCATTCACATATCTAGAAGTGCATATATATTGTCACATCTGGTGAAAGGATACCACGAAATGCAACTTAAACCACACTATAAGTTCATAACTATCAGGTAGAAAACGTTAGGTGCCACAAAAGGGGTTTAGAAGAGCTCTGAGAGTTAGTAAATCCTATTGATTTGCTGACATGCCTGCTTCTCTTCTAGAATGGAAAGAGCCGGAGCACACTAGCCTGTTTTAGACTTGCAATATCAGGCTTAGGAGGTCTATGCATTCATTCAACCATTTACCAAGCACTGTTCGAGATTGCAAAGCTTAGCAGGACTTGGTGGAAGAAAATAAACATATAAACAAAGGATGACGATCATCTGTGATCAGTGCTAATGACAGCAGCTTAGACAAATCAAGTCCGGGATCCCAGAGGATGCAGCGAGTAAGCAAGCACCCACGGGCTGAACGAATGAATTAATCAGGGCCTTACCCAGGAACTCCGCCTGGCGTCAGCTATGGCACAACAAGCAGGTTCCGCGAGACCGAAGCTGCACCGAGCCCAGGATGCCTGGGATGGCGGGCTTTGCCTGCCAGCGACACATGCACTCGGTCAACACACGTGTACAGAGCACCCACTGTGAGCCAGGCGGGCGCCAGGGCGACCACGCGGGGGTCCCCAGGGGAGGGTCTCAGGGTGACCCCAGCAGCCTGGAAGAGAAGAGGGCCTCCCGGAGTTCACAGCTAAGCAGAATGACACTTCAAAGTCAAAGGCTGAGCTCCCGCAGGGCCGTGCACCTCCGCGGGATTTGGGGAGGGGGCGGGTCAGCCCTCCCGGAAGCCTCAGCCAGAATCCGGAGGATCCCGCACCTCCTCTGACTGCACCCCCAAGCCCGGAGGCGAAGCGGAACTCACCGGAGGCTGCGGATGCTGTCACCGCGGGGAAACTCTAGCCCCAGCTGAAGTCCAGCTTCTAGCAAACCCCCAGACCCAGGCTCCAATCTGCTAGTTCCTTCCTAGTCACAACCGAACCCGGAGTCCTGACGTTATTGAGGAACAGCTGCCTCCTTCAATCGCCCACTAGAGGCTCTCCTGGTGGGCGGGGCCATGCCGGGGTGGGCGGGGCGTGGAGGCGAAAGTCTCCGCCTTGCTCAAGGTTGGTTGAGACGTCCGTCTGCAGTTGCAAAAGTAAGGCTGTTTAAAAGCGGGCGCCAGAGGTGGCGGGAAGCGCCTCCTGTGCGCCCATTGGTGGATTCGTGAGCCAATTACAAAAGAGTTGACTCTGGAGAGGGAAGGTTTATCGGTTGCCTAGAGACGCCCAAGCGCTTAGTAACTCCACCCTTGGGCTAAGATGAACTTGGTCCTCCCTGAACCCCATGACCCATCTGTCCCCTGGTGTGGTGACTGTGCCCCCTGCGCTTGCCGTTCCTAATCCTCAGCACACAGAATCCCCCACTTGCCTATCAAACCCTTACCTTGCAGTTTGGCCTTCTGATTCTCCAAGGTGCCTGCTTAACATCTTAAATGGTTTTTTTTTACTTTGTCTTCCTGATTACTAAGTCCCTCCTTGTTTGAATTTGTGTTTCTTTAATTACTAGTTAGGTGGCACATTTTCCCACGTATTTATTCACTACTTGAATTTCCTCCGATGTGAAAGTTCTTGTCACTTACTAGTAGATGTTAACCTGTCCCTTAAGACAGCGCTGCCCAGTTTGCAGTAAAGCCCCTTTATGTTCCTTCCATGGATGAAAGGGTTCCAGAGAATATCAAGGAGTTGGTAGCAGCAGGTTCACAGAGCCTTTTAACCCTTTCCCATATATGGAGTAAAATGGTTGTACAAGGCTCTTCATAATCTGGCTAGTTTTCCTTTGCTACTGTTACAGAACTTGCCGCTTGGGGTATTCTATTCAAGAACTACAAAGTGTGAGGCAGGACCCTTACTCTCAAGGTACCTACACTCTTTTTGGAGTGCAAGATGCTTACATAAAAAGACAACTCAGAAACGTAGTTGACTACAGATAATGTGAGTAGAATAGGCAATAATTCTCTAGGGGAAAGTGAACATCTCATGAAGGCTCTATCAGGAAAGGTTCCTAGAGGAAGAGAGTCAACAGGCAAGTTGACTAGCATGAATGACTGCAATGTGAAGGCCAGACAAGCAAAAATGAAGGATTCTTATATCCAGAGGTGAGATTGGAGAAGTAGGCAGACAGAAGGTAACCAATAGAAGAGCTTGGGGCCTGGAAGAATGGGAAAGGCATTCTACAGAGGTAAGAATGAACATGTCCAGAGATACACAGACAGAGGTATTCTGAGGTAATAAAGACAAATGATGGAAGAGAGAAAAACTACCAAAGACCTTGACTGCTGGACAAGAGATTATTTGGAATGTTGGGTTAAAGCTTATCCTGCAATTTTTCAACAGACACACCTGTGAGCTGGAAGGAGGCTACCTCTACCAGACTTGTCTACATTTCAAGTGTAAATGTCACATTGTTGATGAGATGTGGTTCTTCCCATTAAGAAACATTTATAAAGGTGGAGTTATGCTAACATTTCTCTTTTTTCCTACCTTCTCAGAGCTATCAGATCAATGCAATGCAATCATGAAATGAGTGCTATCCTCTGAGTTCAAGTCCCAGCTCTCCTACCTACCAGCTTTTGTCTGCACAGTTTTTTTAAGATATATTTTATTGATTTTTTTTACAGAGAGGAAGGGAAAGAGATATAGAGAGTTAGAAACATCAATGAGAGAGAAACATCGATCAGCTGCCTCCTGCACACCCCCCACTGGGGATGTGCCCGCAACCAAGATACATGCCCTTGACCGGAATCAAACCTGGGACCCCTCAGTCCCCAGGCCGACACTCTATCCACCGAGCCAAAACAGCCAGGGCTGTCTGCACAATTTTTCTTTGACCTCTCTGAGCCTCCAAATCCCCATCTGAAAATAGGAATGATACCTACTACACAGGATTGTGCAAAGGATGAAATAAGATTGTGTGAAAAAAGCTTTTAAAATGTAGGAATACTATTTCTCAAGATTATTTGTATTGTTTCCTGTAGTTATAGCTGGTTGAACTGGAGTACATACTGGAATCTGAGAGAGTAAAGAAAAATCATGAAGTTATACTTGCCATAACCCAAATGCTACAGTGGCCTAAGCGTGGATGGTAGAGAAAAACATGTGTGACTGTGTGCAGAGGGCAGCAGGAGCCTATGGAATGGGGAAAAAGAGGAGTTTGTTCAAGAGAGATAGCTTTATGAGGACAAGACCAAAATGCGAAGTGCTGAGATGGAAAAGGAGGACTTGGAAGAACCAAGGAAGATCAGGCCATTATTTGTAATTTAGAATATTCAATCAATCATATTTGGGGAGCATCTACTTTGTGCCACGCACTGTTCCAGAGGCTCATTTAAGGCTGACACATGGATCAAAATGCCTGTCCTGACCAAGCTCCTTTTCACAGAATCTGCTCCTGCCCACAGCCACCATGACTCCACCATCAACACCTCGCCACCACCCTGAGACCTGATTGGATCAAAGCTGAGCATCAAGCCCAAGCTGGGCCAATCACATCCCCTTCCCACATAACTGAAATAAGACTTCATGAAACTGAGGCAGGTGGGAACCGTACAGAAAAGAAGCAGACTTTTATTACACTCGTCTGTATTTTATGGGAAATACGCTACCACCATAGCTGTGGCTTGTGTATGGTAGAACCTAGACTAAAGAGCATGAACTTCTGTCACTCAAAGCCATGGATCTATCTGGTTCCTGCACTTTGTGAAGCCTGACACTTCAGCTTTCCCTTGGGTCCTGTGATACCTGAGCCTTAAAACATCTTTTGACTTGAGCTGGCTTGGGTCATGTAGGGATTGAATAGTTCAATCTTTCATGTTCACTCAGAACCTTAGAATGTGACCTTACTTGCAAATAGGGTCTTTGCAAATGCAATTAATTAAGAGGTTATTCTGGATGAGGATGGATCCTAAATCTAATTACTAATACTAGTGTCCCTAAAAGAAGAGGAGAGATACAGAGAGACACACAGGGAGAAGACAGCCACGTGGAGATGCAGGCAGAGATTGGAGTTCTACTGCCTGGGCCCAGCAGAAGCTAGGAGAGGCCAGGAAGGATTCCCCAGTAGAGCTTTCAGGGGGAGCATGGCCCTTGAAGTCACCTTTATTTCAGACTTCTGGTCTCCAGAACTGTGAGAAAATAAATTTCTCTTGTTTTAAGGCATCTGGTTTGTGTTACTTAGTTGCAGCAGCTCTAAGAAATTAATACAGGATGGTTTCCATTTCTTGCAAGCAAGCATTTATGACTAAGATGCATTCATGATGATAGATTATATTTGAAAAGTCTAGACCAGTGACTCTCCCAACATTGTTCCCCGTGCACTGTTGGAACGCAAGGATCTTCCTGATGGGCCATTAAATGATATCAACAAGCATGTCATTTCTTCAGTTGCCATGAAAAAAAACTTGCAATTTGATAGGTTTTTATTTTTACATATAAGTAAGGTTTCTCTATTAGAAATCTACCAAGTAAGATGTTAGGGATTTCTAATGTTTAGAATTCATAAATTCAAATTAGCACCTTATTCAAGTTTACCAAGAATGGCTGTTCATCATTTCTATGCACAACATTGCAAAGTTCCTGTCATATACACTTGAAGAGAATGGAAATTCCCACTTTGGGGAGAAGGATGTTAATTGTGATAAAATAAGTTTTTCAAAAAATTTATGAGGCTGTATTTTGGAATATATAATCATATTGATGAGATTATATCTTCCCTTAAAAGTAAATAAACAACTCCTAGCATTCTTTCCAGTTCTTAATTGTCACTGAGTTACTTTTCCTTACATGCACACACAAAAAAAGGATGGGTTGGGGGGTGAAATGTATGTAGCATGGTAGGTCTTTTCTCAAAAGAGTGTGAGAACCACCCAGCTGGTGTGGCTCAGTGGTTGAGTGTCAACCCATGAACCAGGAGGTCACGGTTTGATTTCTGGTTAGGGCACAGGCACGAGTTACAGGCTCCATCCCCAGTAGGGAGCGTGCAGGAGGCAGCCGATCGATGAAGTTTTCCTCAATGTTTCTGTCTCTCTATCCCTCTCCCTTCCTCTATCTCTTAAAAAAATCAATAAAAACATATATATGAATTATATTTGAACTTGGAACGCAGACACCACCCCCCCCCCCCGCAAAGGCCACTATGCTTTATGTTTCTTGAAACACTCAGTAGATTACAAAGGAAAGAAGGAGGTACTCAAATGAGATTTAAAATTGGTGTACATTTTAAATGCTTAGATGACACATTCAATGCATATTGACAAAAATACAACATAATGTAATCATAACATTCATAAAAATATCACAGGATTTATTTAAAATGCTAATGGATTTGAATACTTAGGTGGTATACTCCAGGAATGAGATACATGTTTAAAGTGGTTTGATGTTCTTTGTCTTAGATCAGGCTCTTAGAAGTGAACATTAGGATGAAAATTTGAGCACAAATGATTGACTGAGGAAGGACTTCCCAGAGAAAGCTGTCAGGGAGTGAGGAAGATCACCGAAAGGGAAGAGGCGGTACAGGGCTGTGCTTTGGGAGAAGTGCCCGCCCCAGCCTGATTCACTGGGAGCTCCGGAGTATAATTGGGAGGGGGGAGCAGGGGCGGGAGGGGAGCTTTCCCACTTCTGCATCAGTGATGGTGGCAGGGAAGGGGAGAAGGAAACACAGGCGCTTCTGGCTATTGGTGACTCAAAGCAACTCCCTAGCCTGAGGCAGTCCTCAGAATGAAGAGTCACAGTGCAGGTAGTTAAGAGCAAAACACATAGAAGCCAGCAGTGTGAGCATACAGATATGATTCAAGGATCCAACGGGGTCTGGGCGGAGCTGACGGTATCTCCTACAACATCTGTTTGCCATCTTTTGATTTTGTCTGCATATATTCCTTTTTTTTTTGCTGAGTAGTACTCCATGATATAGATGTACCATTTATTTAGCCATTCACCTGGGAACATCTGGGCTGTTTCCAGTTGTACGTAGTTAAAAACAAAGCTACCATGAACATTCCCGTACAAGTGTTTCTGTGAACACAGGTTTCCACTTCTCGGTGGTCAATGCCCAGGAATGCAATTACTCGGTTGAATATTAGATGCATGTTTAGTTTTGTAATAAACTACCAAATTGCTTTCCAGAGTGGCTGTACTATTTTACATTCTCACCAGGAATGTATTTGTGATCCACTTTCTTCTCATCCTAGCAGCATTTAGTGTTGTTGCTATTTTTCGTTTTACCCATTCTGGTAGGTATGTGGTAATGTCTCCTTGTGATTTTAATTTGCATTTCCCTACTCGCGAATGGTGTTGAACCTATTTTCATGGGCTTATTTGCCATCTCTATATCATCAGGGATATGCCTGTGTTTCTTTGCCCATTTTCTAATTAGATTTTTTTACTGTTTAGTTTTAAAGAATTTTTTATATATTCTAAATATTAGCCCTTTTTCAGATTTCTGGTTGGCAAGTATTTTATTCCAGTCTATTGCTTATCTTTCATCTTCTTAACATTCTTTCACAGAGAAAAAATTTATATTTTTTAAATATAGCAGGCTAATTTTTAAAAAATATTTTTATTAATTTCAGAGAGGAAGGGACAGGGAGAGATAGAAACATCAATGATGAGAGGGAATCATTGATCAGCTGCCTCCTGCATGCCCCACACTGGGGATCAAGCCCACAACCCAGGCATGTACCCTGACCAGGAATCAAAACAAACCCTGACCTCCTGGTTCACAGATGCTCAACCACTGAGCCACAGCAGTCAGGCCAAAAATTTGTATTTTCAATGAAGTGTAATACACTAGGTTTTTGTTCTCTTTATTTTTTTTTTACCAGTGTGTTTTTTAATGGATCATGTCAAGTGCAAGAACTCTTTGCCTAGCCTTATATCCTGAAGATTTGCCCTTATTTTTTCTTTCATAAAAGTTTTATATTCAAGAAACCAAGATGGCCGAAACCGGTTTGGCTCAGTGGACAGAGCGTCAGCCTGCGGACTGAAGGGTCCCAGGTTCGATTCCGGTCAAGGGCATGTACCTGGGTTGCGGGCATATCCCCAGTAGGAGATGTGCAGAAGGCAGCTGATCGATGTTTCTCTCTCATCGATGTTTCTAACTCTCCATCTCTCTCCCTTCTTCCTCTCTGTAAAAAGTCAATAAAATATATTTTAAAAAAAATAAAAAAAAAGAAACCAAGATGGCGGCATAGGTAAACACCGGAGTTTGCTGCCTCAAACAACCACTTCAAAAATACAACTAAAAGACGGAACGGACATCATCCAGAACCACAGGAAGGCTGGCTGAGTGGAAATTCTACATTAGAGGGAAAGAGAAAAGCATACCGAGACTCAGAGGAGGGGCAGTGCGGGAGTAAAATACTAAGGTGCGGAGGTCCATGCGGAGCAGGCTGGCGGCTGAGGGCGCGGTTGTCTTTTTCAATCTGTCTTTTTCAATCGGGAGGGAGTCTCAGGCTCTGAGCTTCAGTTCCTGGTGAGTCTCTGGGGACCCAGACTCAAACAGGAGAAGCGGGACTGTCTGGCATCGGTCGGAACTCAGGGCAGCTTTCTCTCAAAGGGGCTGACAGGGATTTCCAGGATACTGAGAAGTGGAGACGCCATAACTGCTAGCCCTGCCCTGTTGATCCTGTGAGACCTGCCCCTCCCAAGCCCTGCAGGGAGGCTTTTGCTGGATAGCCTCAGGCAAAGGCTAGATTAGCACCTCCCTAGAGATTCAGGACCCAGGAAACCCAGAGGTCAGAGTGGGACCATCCAGTTTGCAGCTCTGTGGAACCATAAAGGACACACTCAGGGGGCAGACTCAGTGAGCACCAAAGCCCCATTGAAGCAAGTCTTGCCCCAGAGGGGTGTCTCCAGCACAGAAGTTCTCCCACTGCAGACATAGCTGATTCTCACAGCCAATTGGCCTGGAGGTCAATTCCTCTCAGTGATACCTACAACAATCAAGGCTTAACTACAACAAGACTGTGCACAAAGACCACAAGGGGGTGTACCAAGAGTGTCCTCCTCAGGTAATTGGGGAGGCTGAGCCACTGGGACCTATAAGACACCTAGCACAGAAAGCCACTTTATCAACACAGGGAAGCATAAAAAATGCAGAGACAAAGAAAAAGGACACAAATGACAGAAATGGAGGAAAGCAAACGACTGGATATAGAGTTCAAAACCACACTTTTAAGCTTTTTCAAGAATTTTCTAGAAACTGCCGATAAACTTAATGAGATCTACAAGAAATCTAATGAGACCCTCGAGGTAGTGATAAAAGACCAACTAGAAATTAAGCATACACTGACTGAAATAAAGAATATTATACAGACTCCCAACAGCAGACTAGAGGATTGCAAGAATCAAGTCAACGATTTGAAATACGAAGAAGCAAAAAACACCCAACCGGAAAAGCAAAATGAAAAAAGAATCCAAAAATACGAAGATAGTGTAAAGAGCCTCTGGGACAGCTTCAAGTGTACCAACATCCGAATTATAGGGGTGCCAGAAGAAGAGAGAGAGAGCAAGATATTGAAAACCTATTTGAAGAAATAATGACAGAAAACTTCCCCTACCTGGTGAAAGAAATAGACTTACAAGTCCAGGAAGCGCAGAGAACCCCAAACAAAAGGAATCCAAAGAGGACCACACCAAGACACATCATAATTAAAATGCCAAGAGCAAAAGACAAAGAGAGAATCTTAAAAGCAGCAAGAGAAAGAAAGTCAGTTACCTACAAGGGAGTACCCATACGACTGTCAGCTGATTTCTCAACAGAAACTTTGCAGGCCAGAAGGGAGTGGCAAGAAATATTCAAAGTGATGAATGCCAAGAACCTACAACCAAGATTACTTTATCCAGCAAAGCTATCATTCAGAAGTGAAGGTCAGATAAAGAGCTTCCCAGATAAGGAAAAGCTAAAGGAGTTCATCACCTCCAAACTAGTATTATATGAAATGCTGAAAGGTATCCTTTAAGAAGAGGAAGAAGAAGGTAAAGATACAAATTATGAACAACAAATACACATCTATCAACAAGTGAACCTGAAAATCAAGTGAATAATCTGATGAACAGAATGAACTGGTGATTATAATAGAATCAGGGTCATAGAAAGTGAGTGGACTGGCTATTCTTGGGGGGGAAAGGGGTGAGGGGGATGCAGGAAGAGACTGGACAAAAATCGTGCACCTATGGATGAGGACAGTGGGTGGGGAGTGAGGGAGGAGGGTGGGGTGGGAACTGGGAGGAGGGGAGTTATGGGGGGAAAAAAGAGAAATAAATGTAATAATCTGAACAATAAAGCTTTAATTAATTAAAAAAAAAGTTTTACATTCATGCTCATAATGCATTGAGTTAAAGTTTATGTAAAATGTGAGGTTCACTCTTTTGCCTCCAGAGGTCCGATTGCTCCAACACCATTTGTGGAATAATGACCCTGGTTTTGAGCCACCAAGACTGGTTGAGTCCCTCCACCGTAGCCATAGCTCCTAAAAAGCAGCCTTCCCACAGCTCTCTCACCTTCTGCTACTGTCTCCTCCCTCCCCCTTCCCTGGCCCCAAGGCTGTGTCCTCCCCTGTGCTTTCCCACACTCTGCCCACACCTTTGTAAAACGGAGTCCCTTTATTAACATCTCAAATTACCCACTTTAGGCGAGCCATCTGTTTCCTGTTGGGACTCTGACACAGCCCGCAAATGACACATTTTCCAAATCCCAAACATCAGACATATACTGTCGATAGTCACAAAGTAATAATCATTTATTTTTCTGAAAAGTCATTTACAGGTATTTATAGTCAAATGGACTTCCACTTTAAGACAGATGAAGATGAGAGTGTGTCAGTTAACGAGCATGCAATCAAACATTCCCTTTGTTGTTTCTTTCTGTTTTCAGAGAGTCTGTGGTGTTTGTAAGTATGGTATTTGCTCATCCAACTAAGATACCATCACAGTCAAATATTGATTTTCCATGTGCACTGCTCACATCCTTTATACTCTGCATTTTTTGGACCAGGAACTCTTTCTTGCTACCCAGGGAACACTGCTCCGCAGACTGACACCACAGCCCTTCTCTGCCTCTGATAAAGGTGATTAGATCACCCGTAAGTCTCTATGAGCTATTCTATACCCTCCTGAACCCCTTCCTTTATGAGGACAGATAATCAAGAACTAAGATGTATGCAAAAGTGATGAAAAATACATTCTTTCCTAGTTGTATAGAAGGAAACAAACCTGTCTAAGAAATTAATAGAATAAAGTAAAATGATAAACCTTTTCATAAAAATATTAGAGTTCAGTATGCTTGATTTCTGATGATTTCTATCCAAAAGAAGTTTCCCATACTGTATTTAAAACTTAGCAAATATATCACAATTACAAATATTAAGTTGTATCTACGTAGCCAAAATGAAGTGGAGTTAAGACTATTATCCAGATAATTGAGGATGAAAAAAACACTTTATAGTAATGGCCATATGTCTCCATGCAAAGGCAAGTGGAGGACTGAAGCAGTTTTCTTGCTACTCACAATAACCAAATCCACTTCTACCATATTTGCTTGTGTTATGCCACCGTTTCAATGTTTTTTACTGAAAGGCTTGGGGTGTCCACTACCTGAATGTTGATCTCAGTTGTGCCATTCATTCTGAGTATAGAGACAGACTAAAAGAGAATACTGAAGTTTTCACCTTAACTATACAGACTGGCGATCAACATTGCCATTACATGGAAATTTTGCTTTTTATAGACTTATGTGAGGGCTGAAAGGGACCCTAACCCAGTTCTCTCACATGAGAGACACGGCAATGGGAATCCAGACAGGTTCAGCAACTTGCTCGTGGTCACCCTGAAGACAGCCAGCCCAGTGCTTTTCCCTACACAGCGCTTAATTATACCATCACTTTCCCACTGTGTCTCTACATGGCAAACCTTTCCCACTGTTTCATTCACTATGTTTTCTCCCTTCTGCATTAGGCCTGATCTTATGTAGAAAAGGTGAGGGACCATCATGTAGTCACAGCCCATCAGGAGGAGATCTCCCCATCCTTTCAAATAAATTCAGCATTTTAAATAGTAATAGAACCAATTTGGATATTAATTATGAAGAACACTGGTTTGTTTGCCGTCTTTTAAATCCATGTACTCATGAGCTTTTTTTGGTGGGCAGAGAGATGGAGGGAGAAATATGATGAAATCAGAAATGACTACTAGATTTGGCCTCTTCAGCTTGTCACATGCTGCATACAAACAGTCCAAATAGCAAAAATCGAGAAATACTAGGCCACACAATTTGGGCCCCAACCCTTTAACCAGCAAATGGGGCAAGTCAATGCAACAGACCAATGTTTTCAGTGGCTTTTGATTTGATTCCACTGCCATAGACACAGTCCAGATTCAATGTCAAATTTATTTTAACATTGCAGTGAAAGTGCTAATAAACAGAAAAATGCAAGTCAATATCCATCAAGCAAATTGCTCCTTATTTTTGTAACGAGGAAAGATTTTTTTTTTTTTTTTGGCAAATGGTTCTGTAGTTATAGAATATGAAGACACTTAGAACTAATTTCCCCAATATGAAAATGTCCCCTAATGATCAGGTTGAAAGGCACATACCACTGCCCCAGCAGTTCATTCAAGTTGTCTTCAGCATGTGAGATTTTAATTGTGCTTTTAGCTTGTTATCAATGCAATATGGCCCTAAAAAGTGACATCCGTGCATATGTATAACTTTTCAAATGGACCAATCCTCTTCCCCTCTTCTGACTTCCACTTTCTGAAGACCAGTTTTCGTTAGTCCATGATGGTCTCGAAAGATGCACTTCACAGTTTGTGTTCTATTTTATCTAGAAACCAAGTTTGAATCATCCTTGTGTCCTAACACAAAATGGAGTTTCTTGAATCACCAGTGTGATGGTATTTCTATATTATCATTTGTTTAAATGCAAAAGTCCTGGAATATTATCTCTTTTCACTGGTTGTTTAAGGCTTACTTCACTTCCAGAAGAGATGATTGGCAAACTATTATCCATGTGGTATCTGATAAGGTGGCCGACATTATCAAATACATGATCCTTGGTCCTCACCTTGAAAAAGAGGAACAAAAGTATGTTAAATGATAATTGTTCTCCTGACAGATATAAACAACTGGGGGTTGGGGGGGGGGAGGATGACACATAACCCTGAAAGAGACATTTTGCTTAATGAAAAAAAGAAAAGATACTTTTCAACTCTATATCCCTTAGGAAAAAATACCTTTTTAAAACAACTGTCTCTCCCAGTTTGGAAAATGGTAAGCACTTGTCATCTATTTCTCCCTTCAGTTGTATCAATGTTTGTGTGCATATATATTGGTAATTGTTATATCTTTCTAGTGAATTGATTCTTTTATCATTATACTAGAGGCCTGGTGCACAAATTTGTGCACAGGGGTGGGGGGGGGGTGGGAGGAGACCCTCGGCCTGGCCAGTGATCGGGGCCAATCGGGGCCATCTCGCCCCAGTCCTAATTGGGTTGATCAGGGCCTGCTGGCTGGGGGAAGGGACCACAGGAGGTTGGCCGGTCGTGGGAGGTTGGCTGTGGAAACACACTGACCACCAGGGGCAGCTCCTGTGTTGACAGTATGCCCCCTGGTGGTCCGTGCAGGTCATAGCTACTGGCTGGTCATCCATTTGTCTAGTCATAATGGGTGCTTAGGCTTTTATATATATAGATAATATCATTCTTTGTCTCTTTTGACAGTTTTTCATTTTAATCCAGGATCATTTCTGTCTACAGGCAGCCTCTGCTCCAGCCATACATCTTGTATTGGCTTAACACCACTCTGCTGCTCTGCTCCTGTGGTTCCTTTCCTACCCTCCAAATGCCCTCCCCTTTAAAGATTTTGCCCTCTTTCAAGGTTCATCTTATATGCCAGACCCTGCAGGGACCCTTTCCGTGTGCCTCATCCGGAGAACTCCTCTATCCTGAGGAACACCTAATGCTTTAGCTGAACCATTCTTATGTCATTCATCCTTATAATTATTTAAGCATCAATTTTATGAAATCATAAGCACCCTGACAGCAAGAACTAAGTATGTGATACTGAGCAATAGTCAACTGTGAATAGTCAACCGTGAACTTCCATGGAGGTATTCATTGAATTGAATTGAGAGAGGCAGAAAGAGGTTGTCCTCTACTCGATCCTATAAGGTGCCTTCTACTCACATCCCTCCACTAACCTCTATTTAGGACTTGCTGCCCCAGCTGGAGGGTTCAAGTAAAAGTAAACCCTTAGCCTTGAACACTCTTCAACAATGTCAATAGGTTTGGGACCTGTCATTCAGAGTAACCAACCACAACATCCTGTAAGGACCACAGAGAGAAGGCAATAATACCTTGCCTTCGGGATCCACCAGAAGAAGATGCTTTGCCTGGCCTCCCTGGAGTCCACTCAGCACATACTGGCCAGGAGATGTGGCACTCTCTCGAACCAGAAAGTCCCCATCCTTCACTAAGAGGTTCTCTGCTGCCTTCCTGCTCAGCTTGCCGTGGTAGCAGTCTTCACTCCGCAGCTGCTGCTGAATGTACGGCAGAGACTGGGAGCTGGCATGCTGGGCCGTGGCACCTGGTTGAACAGTTTCAGGTGCTTCTGAAGTCAAAATACAAAAGGAGACATCACCAAGTTAACTCCTCATCCATCCACTTATTCGATCATTCACTCATTCAGCAAATATAACTTGAGCCCCTACTACGTGCCAGGCGCTATTTGAACAATGCTGTTCCTGGAACAAATGAGGGTTTTGTTTTGGGAACTTCCAACAGGCTCTAATTGAATGGTAGATCCAAACACTGCCTTTGGCTTCTGTTGTCGAGAGGCTTGCCCAGGTGCGGGAGTTTTTCCTTCTGACGAGAAATGGAACTGACGCACGAGAACTGCTTTTAGAGCTGCCGCAAGAGGCTTGTTATGTCCCAGGGGCTGTCTGTCAAAGACAGTGGTCGGCAAACTGCGGCTCGCGAGCCACATGCGGCTCTTTGGCCCCTTGAGTGTGGCCACAAAGTTTCAATCGCACTGTACGTGCGCGCCCACACGTGGTATTTTGTGGAAGAGCCACACTCAAGGGGCCGCAGTTTGCTGACCACTGGTCAAAGAGAAAGAGGCTTATGCTGTGTCTGGATTACAGATAACTTCTAAGATTTTTCCAAACTCTTTGAAAATGCCTATGGTAACTTTGGCAATGCCATTTTTTTAGCATTTAGCTTTAAGAAAACACAACAAATTACCAATGTGCTTCAGAGATGCTTCTAACCAAATACATCTAAGCTGTGCTGAACCTCAGAGTATTCCTATTAAATGACTACTCTGTTTGTGTCATTCACTGGCCTGGACAAAACAGAGTCAGTCGGGTAAAAGAAGGCAAAACATCAGGGAGGCATGGCCTGAGACAGCGCCCCACGCCTCTGCAGAGTAAGTCCTATTTAGAGTCGAGAGCACTGGGGTAACAAGGCACCTCCAGGCAGCACTTAATAATACCATTGATACTCTTAGTGATAATAGATACTGTGTAGTTCCATTTACCGAGTATGACAGGCACTGCTCATGCTTTATATACTAGTATACTACTTGGTTTCACTCTCAAAATTAGGTAGGCAAGGCAATGGATCTTTACAAAGGTTAGATGACTTGTGCAAAGTCACACTGCTAATACGGTGCAGGTCTGAGATTTGAAACAAGTTCTGACTCCAAAGCCCAGGTTATTCATCACCACACGCTAAGGCAGTGGTTCTCAACCTTGGCTGCACATTAGAATCACCTGGGAATCTTTTTAAAATCCTGATTTCTGGGCCTCATCCTCCGGAAATTCTGTTTCTTTGTTATGGGGTGGGGCCACAACACTAGTAACAAAGAAACAGAATTTCCGGAGGATGAGGCCCAGAAATCAGGATTTTAAAAAGATTCCCAGGTGATTCTAATGTGCAGTCAAGATTGAGAACCACTGCTCTAAGGTGACTGACTTCCTTGCTTTGATGGGAAAATCTTTCCATTTCACAAGGTCTATCCACTCCATTCCTGTAGTGCCCACAAGGATCCTTAGAAGATAACAAGGCTGTCAGGATGATATACAGCATCTCCAGAAGGAATAACATAAAATTCTTAGGTCTGAATCCAGGTAAGAGTCATACGATTCCTTACGGCAAATTTACCAGGAAAATAACCATAGAAATCGGGCTTTGTCTTTAAATGCAAAGGACGTTTTGCATAGAAACCAGCCTTCACCTTTATAAATGCAACGGGGGTGTTCACATGTCCTTATGCAAGGGTCTCACATGAAAAATCCTCTGGCTTCTGAGACTTAGAACTTACACAAGACAATCCTATGAAGTCACTGATGTAGGGAATCAGTGCCCTGTAGGCACAATCCAGCTCTCCTGTTAATATGTTATAGCTTTGTCCCTGCTTAAGAACTTCTCTACGTAACACAATTATAATGCAGCACTATTTAAAAAATATCTTTAGTCTATATCTAGTGTCTATAAATATTCGCCTCTATTGTTGCTGGGGGAAGCCTGAAGAAATGTGTCTAGATTTGATAATACTTGTAGTTGGGCTTAGTGCTGCCTGCTTGAGGCATAACAGGGGACTTCTGATGAGTAGCTGTGTGTGTGTGTGTTTATGTTTGTGAAAAAGAGTTTGTGCAAGAGTGGGGGAGGAGCATGCATGTGTGTGGCACACACATCTTGGTGCATGGTGGTTTTGGTTTCTTCTGAGAGTATGGTGGAGAGCTTTTGGACAAGGACACAACAAAAGAAAAAGAGACATTATATCATCATGAAAAGAGGCAACAGATCATGGGCCAGCCAGAGGGTCTGGACAATATTTTCCCAACTCAGTTTCTCACAAGATACACTGTGCTAGGAGATTCCAGTCATCCAAACATTTGCTGAAAATCTAATTCTACTGAAAGAGAAAATCTCACAGACTTTTGTAAATTTTAGTTTTGATTTTAAAAGTTACCCAGGCTAGTTCTTTTAAATCTTGGAAAAATAAAGAAGATGAATCACCTCTGGCTCTATCACCAAATACAACCACTCTTAACATGGTGGTGCATTATCTATTATCTTGACCCTTCCCTCACATAAAGTTAACTTTGAGAAAGATAATCATACTTTCAATGTAGTTTTTTATATGTAATTCCCACACAATATTTAATAAATTATTGACTTGATATATTTTCCCAGAAGTAGTGAGGGTTAAAGAAGCAACAAGGAAAGCCACTCTAGACTTAACTGAGACCAAAAAAGAAAAAAAGTGATAGGAATCCTGGTAGAAAGTCATCATGTCATCTTGGAGTTCCCAATAGTAACTGGAGACATATTTGATCACAATCAAAACTTCAGGAAAGCACACGAGAGATGTGAATTTCCACACCCATATGCAGCTGACGGGCAAACCTCTGAAAAGGGGAATAGAGCTTAAGAAAGAAAAGTCTAACATGCGAAGTCTAGAATTAGCAATTGCAAGTAATGTCGATGAGAAAGGAAGGATGAGACCTTTAAAGAAACGAAACTAATGTGAACTGTGAAGACAGCATTCTGATGCAGTCAGCTTTTACAAGCACACGTAAAAGGATGTTTGGATAATGTTGACTATTATCAAAGGACTGGAAGAAAACTGTTTACAGAATTAAAAATGTATACAAAAGTCAGGATATTGGATAGCAACATAACTAAAGGTAAACTAGAAGAGGGATCTAAAGGTGTGAGAAGCGTGTCCAGGTTGGGGACAATCCTCAGGTTTCTGCTGTGGGAGGAAAAGCCCACCCTTGTCTCCCCGTAAGTGTTATAATGACTCCATCTCTGACTCAGGAGGACGCTAAGTAGTGAATTCTCTTCATTCGGGTAGCTATATTTTATAAAGTTACCATGAACACCGAATTAGTGAAAAGTGAACCATTGAACCTGGGGGTCATGCAGGGTTAAGTTCCTCCAGGCCTCAGGTCACCACATGTTCATCAGTCATACAACACCTTGCTTTATGCGTGCTTCTGTTTAAAGACACCTTCCATAGTATATATTTTTGATTCGTTAATGCATGGCCAACAGCCTGAACGAAGCTTATCTAACACATATTTTCTTGGTAAGGCACATCACAGCTTCTTGAGCTTAGGAATGCTTGACAGAACTTCAACACTACACTTAGAGGCCATTTGAAACAGCAAAGCCACAGAGAAATATCACAAACTGTGAAAAGCATGACACCATGTAGACAGGAAAAGGACACTTGCTTACAAAATGAAAGCTGAAGCAAGAAGGCAGAGCACTGCCTTGTTCCACCTCAGCTGGGAATGTGCACGTTGGGCAACTCTAATTTTTCATTGCTCTGCACACGCCTGCAAATGGCCACAAAAGTGCCATGACTGTTGATTTGGGGGTATGGATACATTTTACTGAGTGAGCAAATTCTCAAATACGGGATCCATGAACAATGAGAATCAACTGTATATTGTTTATTAGTATGGATTACTGGGCATCTGAAAATTATAAAATAGGGACTTATTTGCATTTTGAGGGGAAAATATGTTCATTCTATAAGATGTCTAAAAGTTGCTAGTAAAATATGTTAATGTAAAATGTTAAGCATATATGAAGGGCTGAAATACTACCCAGAGAAAACTTATCTGTAATATAAAGGAAAATGCACATGTCTATCCTATATAATAAAAGAGAAACATGTAAATTGACAGTCCCTCTGCTATGTTCACCAGCCAATCAGGAGTATGCAAATTAACACAACAAAGATGGTGGGTTAATTTGCATGCACAGGCACCGGGCAGAGAGCAGAGCGGGAGAGCTGGCAGAGAGTGGAGCAACTTGGGGAACTTGGCTCCCTAAGCCGCCAGACAGAGAGCAGAGAGGGAGAGCTGGCGGCTTGGAGGACTTGGCAGAGTGGGAGGCCATGGGACAGAGACAGAGCAGGAAGGGAAAACCAAGAGCGCAGGGAGCACCAGGAATGCTGGGAATAGTAGTTCTGGTGGCAGCTCCAGGACCAGAAGCAGAAGCCCAGAGCGCGGGGAGCACCAGGAATACTGGGAATCATAGTTCTGGTGGCAGATGGATCTCCTAGACACTAGAGCAGTGATGGCGAACCTTTTGAGCTCGGCGTGTCAGCATTTTGAAAAATCCTAACTTAACTCTGGTGCCATGTCACATATAGAAATTTTTTGATATTTGAAACCATAGTAAAACAAAAAATTATATTTTTGATATTTATTTTATATATTTAAATGCCATTTAACAAAAAAAAATCAACCAAAAAAATGAGTTCGCGTGTCACCTCTGACACACGTGTCATAGGTTCGCCATCACTGCACTAGAACAAAGTGAGCCTGGAGCAAGTTACTGTTGTGGTGGGGGATGGAGGGCAAGCAAAGGTGAGAGACATAAGTAAAATCAGAGTGTCTAGGAAAAATTAAAGGGAAGATATCCTAAAACTTCCAGGAAATCTCCACCAATGAAGCAAAGAAAAAAAAAGCCTCTATTATTCTGTGAGCAACAAACCAAACTGGGTTGGGGGTCTCAGATAATTCGCTCATATGATTGCAAAGACAGACAGAAACTCCTGGATTGGAGAGGGCTCCCCTGAGGGCTCCCAGATTGGAGAGGGTGCAGGTCAGCCTGAGGGACCCACCCCAGTGCACGAATCTTTGTGCACCGGGCCCCTAGTTAAGATATATTACAAAGCCACAAAAATTAGTATATAGTAATTAATATACTGGTATAGAACAGACAAATAAACCATCAGAAAAAGTATTCATGTATATAAAAGGCTCAGAAACAGACTCACATATATAGAGTCTAAAAGAAAAATCTAACATGCAAAGTCTAGCATTAGCAATTGTAAGTAATGTCAATGAGAAAGGAGGGATGAGACATTCAAAGAAATGAAACTAATGCGAATTGTGAAGACAGCTTATTGATACAGTCAGTTTTTAAAAGCACACGTAAAAGGATGTTTGAATAATATCGACTATTATATTATCAAAGGACTGGAAAAAACTGTTTACAGAATTAAAAATGTATACAAAAGTCAGGATATCAGATAGCAACATAATGAAAGGTAAACTAGAAAAGGGATATAAAGGTGTGAGCAGAGTGTTAGATAACACTGTTAGACTCCCCCTACCTCATATAAAATATAAATTTCAAGTTGAATAAATATTTTATTACATAAATAAAACAATAAAGCTGATAGAAGAAAATGTAGTAGGAGCTGGATAGAGAAGAGAAAAATTTAATCCAAAGCAAATAGAAGGAAGATATACTAAAGATAAAAATGGAAATTAATGAAATAGAAAATAAAAAACAATAGAGAAAATGAAACCAAAACTTAGGTACTTTGAAAAGATCAATTACGCTTAATAAATCTTAATGAACACTGATCAAGAAAAGAAGAGAGAAGACAGAAAATACCAATGACAAGAAAGAGAGAAGGCATCCTTCAGGCAATAAAAGGATAATAAAGGAATATTATGGGACATTTCATGTAGAACTGACTCTAAGTGAATAAAGCACAATCCTACTAAGTTTTTCGGTAAATTACACTGCCAAAGAAACCACAGCCTCTTCTGGTCTGGCTGTTTGGCCTCTTAAGCAAACTCCAATCTCTTGAGCCCATGCCAACAGGAATAGGCTGTGAAAGTTGTGACGCTCCCAAGAAAGACACATTCTCCAGCATCTCCTTTCAATGTACACATGGAGGATGATGGCAGAAACATCCCGGAAGGCACAGGTCCAGCCCCCAGATAACAGCAGACGAGGAGTCCTCTCCTAAAGCAGAACCAGCGTCCAGGCAGATCATCATCTCCCACCTCCAGCTCAGAGAGCCTGCACATCACCCCTGGCAGGATGAGGCAGTCACTAGAACCAATGGCCGCGGTGTGTTTTGCGTGCTCCCCTTTTGTAAGTGTGAGATTGTACTGCAGTTATCTTACTCCGTTTCCACCAGCAATTTTGGTTGTGCAGGAGGGCAGACAACTTGGCAAGTATAAGAATCCCTACCCAATCTTGATCGAGGGGACTCATGCCACCCAGATGTCATGGACTTTTAAGCTGCATGCTCTAACCAGATGGGGTATTTTCAAAGCCTTCCTTTGGGAGAGAGCAAATGGGTTCTCTGTGAAGAGAGCTCATTGGGGTGGCAGAAAAGTAGCAGGGACAGCTGTTCACCAATGTCTCTCCTCCCTTTCATTACATGCTAGTTTTAGCTGAGCACATGGCCACCCAGCTAGAGTAACATTGTTAGCCCCTTTGAAGCTAGGTATGGCCACATGACTAAGTCCCACAAATAGCAGGTGGGAAGAAATGATGCCTGCTTTTCTGAGTCACGTCTTTTAAAGGAATGTATGTGTATGTATGCCTCTTGCCTTTCTCTCTGCCCACTGGCTGAATACAGATATGATGGGGACTGGCCAAGCAGCCACTTTAGACCAGAGAGTGAGCCAGGTGTTAAGAATGACAAACTTCCTATCAGACCTGAACCACCAATTTTGGGGGCTAATAGGTAAAATGAATGAACTTCAGTCCTTTTTACACTATAATATTTCTTTGTTATGGAAGCTTTAGACTGAAACTAACATAAATTGGTACAAAAATTAAACAGTATGAGAACTAATGATTCCTCTGCCTTGTGTGATGAGAGTAAGGACTGTGCCAGAGCTTTCCTATGCTGGCTGTATGCCAGGATGAAGTGAGGAGCCCTGATGCTATGCTTGAGAGCTATTAGGTCATTGTCTCATTTTACTGAACTAATCAGTGAGCTTTTGAACGAATAAGGGAGGCTAAGGATGCCTCAAGAAGCTAGAAAGAAATAGGAGGAAACATTAGGGGAGAAAGGTTAAAAGGTGTATTTAAGATATTTTGCAGAAAAGTATGTCCAAAGTTATCCCTACTCCATCTCTACTAGATTTTCTTAACTCAACATTATTTATATTTCCGGAGCTGGATTTGAATTTTTGGAGGGAGTAACGATAAGATGAAATGAACCTGGAGGGGGTAGCAAGAAGCCCAGGAGAGCTATGGTACATCCAATCCTAATGGGAATAAAGAGAAGAGAGCACTAGAGGCCTAAATTATTAAAACTGTTGCCTCCAAGGCAGAGAGAGGGGAAAAGGATGAATAAAGAAGGCTGGAGTCAGTGAGAACACATGTGACATTACTATTTTGGATATAGCAGGACTTATTTACTTTCCACCAATGTCAGGATGATGTTACGGATTAATTTTGCCTTTTCACATTATAAAATTGTTTATGATAAAAGGCAAAGTTTCTTTGCTTGAGTTGTGAGCATTTTTAACATTAAAGACTCGGTTATAAAGGCACTGCAGTTGAGAATCAAGGACTAGGTCAGATCACCTGACTCAGGCCATATTTCTAATAATAGGTTGCTGCTCTGAACAGCCCATGACGTGGAAGCTGCCAATGTAAAGTCTTATAAAGTGACTTTTAAAATCTGAGGTCCACAAACTTGTTTTCAAAAAGCTGTGCCTCTCACAAATACTACCTTATCCAAACAGGATACTCTCCAGTGTAGCTAAGTTCGCTGCAGGAATCTGCATTCACTGCATATCCCATTACCCAGGGCACAAGCTTCCCCCTGTGATGGATGTGGAGCTACACGACCCAGATCCCCCTTCAGGGAAGGACCAAGAGCCCCAGGTGTCAGCAGCCAGCCTCCAGCCAACCATCCCCGCAGGGTCTGCCTCAGCTGCAGGGAGCTGTCCTACCCCCTCAGGCAAGCCCTCTTGTGGCCCACGTCCAGAGACTGAGATAAGTGGGGCCAATGTATGCCACTCTCACAGGCCCATAAGCTCTCTGCAGGGTTGGCTGAGGTTTTGCTAATCCCTCCCGGCCCCAGCCTGCTTCCTGCCCCTCCCTTCCTGATAACTGATCCCAATCAAGACCCTGCATGACAAGCCCCATCTCAGTGTCTGCTTCCAGAAAACCAACCCAGCAGGGATGTTTGAGAGCCAAGAGTGATCTTGGAAAGCGTGTAAGAAGACGGCCCATTCGCCACCTGTCTGGCCACGAGGACGTCTGTTTCTTAGTCTAGACCAGGGGTGGGCAAACTTTTTGACTCGAGGGCCACAATGGGTTCTTAAACTGGACCGGAGGGCCGGAACAAAAGCATGGATGGAGTGTTTGTGTGAACTAATATAAATTCAAAGTGAACATCCTATCTAATAAAACAGAAACATGGTAATTGGCATACGACCGCTACCATTTTCATTGGCTAATCAGCGAGATATGCAAATTAGTCGACAGCCAAGATGGCGGCTAATTTGCATATGTCAGCCCCAAGCCTCAGACTGAGGCTTTAGGCTGGGGCCTGGGCTGAGCCATCCAGCAATCATTGATGGCGGCAGCGGAGGGGAACCAGGCGGAGCCAGCCAGCTATGCTTGATGGCAACAGCGGCAGGAAGCTGGGGGTGCTCGGGCCCAAGCCTAAAGCCTCCGCCAGAGGCTTTAGGCTTGGGCCGGTCCAGCCAGCCAGGGATCCTTGATGGCAGTTGCAGCGGGGAACCGGGACGGAGCCAGCCAGCAATCGGTGGCGGCGGGGAGCTGGGGGTGCCCCAGTCCAGGCCTAAAGCCTTGGCCAGAGGCTTTAGGCTTGGGCCGGGGAGGAGCCAGCCAGCGATTGTTGATGGCGTCGGCTGCAGGGAGCTGGGGGTGCCCCGGCCCAGGCCTAAACCCTCAGCCTGAGGCGTTAGGCCTGGGTCAGGGAGGAGCCAGCCAGAGATCGTTGATGGTGGGGAGCATGGGGGGGTCCGGCCCAGGCCTAACGCCTCAGCCAGAGGCTTTAGGCTTGGACTGGGGCGGAGCCAGCCAGCAATAGTTTATGGCGGCTTTGGCGGGGAGCTGGTGGTGCCCAGGTCCAGGCCTAAAGCCTTAGCCTGAGGCTTTAGGCTTGGGCCGGGGAGGAGCCAGCCAGCAATCATGAACCAGCGATCCTTGATGGCCAAGGCGGCTGCAGGGAGCTGGGGGTGCCTCAGCCCAGGCCTAAACCCTCAGCCTGAGGCTTTAGGCCAGGGCCGGGGGCGGAGCCAGCCAGCGATCATTGATGGCAGAGGTGGCGGTGGGGAGCTGGGGGTGCCCAGGTCCAGGCCTAACGCCTCAGCCTGAGGCGTTAGGCCTGGGCCAGGGAGGAGCCAGCCAGCGATCTTGATGGCAGCAAAGGTGGGGAGCATGGGGGAGGGTCCCCGGCCCAGGCCTAACACTCAGCCAGAGGCTTTAGGCTTGGACCGTGACGGAGTCAGCAAGTGATCCTCATGGTGACTTTGGCAGGGAACCGGGTCAGAGCCAGCCAGTAATTGGTGGCGGGGAGCTGGGGGTGCCCCGGTCCAGGTCTAAAGCCTCGGCCTGAGGCTTTAGGCCGGGGCCAGGGGGAGCCAGCCAGCGATCAGCGGCAGGGAGCTGGGGGGGGCGGGGGGCGCCGGCCCAGGCCCAGGCCTAACACCTCAACCAGAGGCTTTAGGCTTGGGCCGGGGAGGAGCCAGCCAGGGATCATTGATGGCTGCAGCGGCGGGAAATCAGGGCGGAGCCAGCCAGTGATCCTTGATGGCTGTGGCAGCTGCTGTGGGGAGCTGGGGGTGCCCCGGCCCAGGCCTAAAACCTCGGCCTGAGGCTTTAGGTTTGGGCCGGGGAGGAGCCAGCCAGTGATCATTGAGCCAGTGATCATTGAGCCAGCGATCATTGATGGCGGCCCAGGCCTAACACCTCAGCCTGAGGCTTTAAGCTTGGGCCAAGGAGGAGCCAGCCAGCAATCGTTGATGGTGGCAGCGGTGGGGAGCTGGGGGTGACCCGGCCCAGGGCTAATAACTCTCCAGAGGCTTTAGGCCCGGCAGGGGCCATACTGGCAATTGGTGTGAACTACAGAGGAAACACCTTTTCTGACTGCTGATTGGCTAAGCTCCCTGTGGTCACTGGTAATATTCTTAGTAACTTGGGTAATGAGAGTCCAAATAGGTGATCTAGGGTTTTTCCACCTCACTCCTGGAGAAAAAAAGGAAGGTCTGCTGCTGGAGGGTTAAGAAATGTCATATCCTGCCCTAGCTGGTTTGGCTCAGTGGGTAATACCTCGGCCTGCCCAACGCAGATTCTGGGTTCAATTCTGACCAAGGGCATGTACCTAGGTTGCAGGTTCCTCCCTGGCCCAGGCCCAGGTCAGGGCTCATGCAGGAGGCAACCAATCAAAGTGTTCCTCTCACTTTGATGTTTCTCTCTGTCTTTCCCTTTCCCCTCCACATTCTCTAAAAATCAATGGAAACATATCCTTAGGTGAGGAGAAGGAAGGAAGGAAGGAAGGAAGGAAGGAAGGAAGGAAGGAAGGAAGGAAGGAAGGAAGATGGAAGGATGGAAGGATGGATTTTTTCACGGTAAAGGGACTGGAGTCCGTGTTGATGAAAACATCTTGGTGGCTGCAGTGACTGACAGTGGCTGCAACAGTGCGGTGATGGGGCTGCGGCCTTCCCCTGGTCAGCCTGGTTGACTCCCACAAAGGGAGGCCAGACTGTGGCTTAGGCCCACTCCCCAAGGGGAGCAGGGAGCAGGTAGTAGGACATCCCCTAGGGCTCCCAGTATGTGATAGGGGGCAAGCTGGGCTGAGGGACCCCCCCCCCCCGCCAGTGCACAAATTTTTGTGCACCGGGCCTCTAGTCATTACATAAAAGGGTACGGTCTTTTTTTTTTTAAACGGGCCGGATCCGGCCTGCGGCTGTAGTTTGCCCACGGCTGGTCTAGAGCTGTGGTTGGCAAACTGCGGCTTGCGAACCACATGCAGCTCTTTGGCTCCTTAAGTGTGGCTCTTCCTAAGCCTTAGGAGTACCCTAATTAAGTTAATAACAATGTACCTACCTATATAGTTTAAGTTTAAAAAATTTGGCTCAAAAGAAATTTCAATCGTTGTACTGTTGATATTTGGCTCTGTTGACTAATGAGTTTGCTGACCACTCGTCTAGAGCAGTGGTTCTCAACCTTGGCTGCACATTAGAATCACCTGGGAATCTTTTTAAAATCCTGATTTCTGGGCTTCATCCTCCGGAAATTCTGTTTCTTTGTTATGGGGTGGGGCCACAACATTAGTAACAAAGAAACAGAATTTTTGGAGGATGAGGCCCAGAAATCAGGATTTTAAAAAGATTCCCAGGTGATTCTAATGTGCAGCCAAGGTTGAGAACCACTGGTCTAGAGAGTTCAGGTGATCTGGTTAAGCCAAGGCTCAGCAAAGTCTCCATTCACATTTCATCTGGCCACCTGGCCACGCCAGCTGTGCGGTCCCTTGGCAGTTTGGGAAAGGCCTCCTGGGCCAGTGAAAGGACCTGCTCAGCAGCGTGTTCTCCATCCTTGGAATGAACCAGATCTGACACCAAGCCAACCTCTGAACCCAACACGCATCAACATTTTATGAGAAGCATGTTTTGTTTATTTTTCAGTTGATTGTATGCTTTTGGCTTGTTTTTGCTTTTATTTATTTACTAGAGGCCCGATGCACGAAATTCGTGCAAGGCACTCGGCCCTCGCAGCCCTGGCTTTGTCCAGAAGGTCCTTCCGCTGTTCAGCCGTCGGGTCTAATTAGCATATTACGCTTTTATTACTATAGATGTTCCTGTGTCTGCATTTATCCCTGGAAGCAATCGGCAAGAAAGTGATGTATTTTAAGATTAAGTACAGTCTTAGTGTTTTTACTCACAGTCTACAGTTTTAAAAAGGAGCCGTCTTATTTTAGTGCTGAATAGATGACTTACCAAGGGGTTGTGAAAAGAGTAAAATTAACATCATCAATAAACAGAACCGAAGTCATGGCCATTGTTTCTCATGCAAACAAACAAATTCAAAATTATCTCCTGGCTTTGACCATCCTCCCTTCAGCAAGAGCACATAGCAAAATTGAAAGGATGTGAAAAGATGATTTAAACCTCACTTCCTCAAGAGAGCCTTCTCTGACCTTCCCAGACCAGGCTCCGTCTCTCTGCTTTCCTAGCAGTTTGTACTGTCCCTTTGAAGCCCATACCACGAAGTCCCCACATTTTGGAATCTATTATCTCCACAAAATTCTGTTAATAACTGTTATTATCTGTTATTGTGGTGAGGGGCTGAGGCCAGAAAGAATCCTTTTGGCTTCCTGAAAATGAGGCCAAGGAAAGAGCCTTCTTTCATGTGAGACAGTGTAGTGAGCTCCACAGTAACCCCAAAAGATTAGGTTCAAGTCCTAACCCCCCCATACCGGTGACTGTGACCTCATTTGGGAAAAGGGTCTTTGCAGATGTCACTGATGTTCTCGAGATGACCTCTTCCTGGGTTTAGGTGGGCCCTAAATTCAGAAGCTGCTGTCTTATAAGAGAGAGAAGAGGGAGATCTGAGAGGCAGGGTGAAGGCCAGGTGAAGACTGAGGTGAAGACAAGCCAAGGAACTAGGAGAGGCCTGGGACAGATTCTTCTCCAGAGCTTTCAGAAGGCACTACCCCAGCTAACATGTTCATTTAGGATTCCTGGCCTCCAGAACTGTGAAACAATGAATTTCTGTTGTGTTAAGACACCCAGTTTGCAGCAATTTGTTACAGCACCTACAGGAGACTAATACAGACAGAAAATAGCTACTTACTTTCACGGTGCCACAGGCTCCCCAGCAGCTGGGCGGAGCTTGGATTCCGGGCAGAGCCCAGTGCGCTGTGAAGAGCCTGCGTGTTGATGTAGCAGGGGTCGTCGAAGAGATCCACTCGACACGTGTGCTTCATTAACGCGGTGTCCCTTTGGGACGGCACTGCTCTCTCGTGGGCATTACCTGTAGTGATTAGTTGAGATCAGTGAATCATGTTCTGCTTTGCAAACAATAAATGAAATAATATTTGAGTCTAGAATTGATAGGAAGCCAAAAGCCACCCTCATCCCTTAGAAGGATTGAATATTGACCTATAGAAATAAGATAAGCTCTGGTCTTTGAGGAAAAGCTCCCTCTCATTCGTCTCCCTGCCTCACGGCTTCAAACAGACAGAAAAGGAGCAGGAAGATCCCGGAGAACAGCCAGGCAGGAAAAGGGCCGACTGTCCAGCAAACAGACCAACCGGCAGACAACATTGCTCAGAGCTGCAGTCCAGAACCAAGAAAACACACGTGCCACATAGAACCTGAATACCAATTATTCAAACTCCTTTCCAAAAAACTCATTCCTTGATTTAAAATTATTTAGAGTGGGAAGCCTCTCTTCTCTCTATGCTCAGTTTTGTTCTGCCCAGCTCAGCCTTGCAGCAAGGACTGGTATTTCCACTGTTTTTTATCAGAAAGGACTCAGCCCTCAGGCCAATTCCTCCACTCCCCTGACTATCTCCTCCATCTCCCTGACTCCATCCTCTCCTCTCCATTCTATTCTGCACATTATGGCCAAAATGACCTTTTTAGAAGGTCACTGAAAATCTCATCGTATTTCTCAGAGGTTCAAAACCCTTTAATTCCTTCCATTGCATCTTCAGATAAAGCTCAAAGTCTTCAACAAGCCCGTGGCCCTCCTCCTGGCCACCCAGCTTCCCTGGTAACCCCTCTTGTCCCGCCTGGGCTCACGTTGGCCTTCTCGCAGTATGATCCCCACCACAAGGCCATCTTCTGATGGACATGCTCTTCTCTCCCCTTCTCCATCATCCTCATCCTTCAGGTGTCAGTTCAAACCTCACTTTCTCAAGAGAGCCTTCGCTGACCTTCTCAGACTAGGTGCAGTCTCTATTTTCCTAGCAGTTTGTACTTGGCCTTTGAAGCCCATATCACAAGAATAATATATTTTGCCCTGGCCAGTTTTGCTCAGTGGATAGAGCGTCGGCCTGCGGACTGAGGGGTCCCGGGTTCGATTCTGGTCAAGGGCATGTACCTTGGTTGTGGGCACATCCCCAGTGGGAGGTGTGCAGGAGGCAACTGATCAATGTTTCTGACTCTCTATCCCTCTCCCTTCCTCTCTGTAAAAAAAATCAATAAAATATATATTTTTTAAAAAAAGAGTAATATATTTTGTTGCTTATTATTTTTTAAGGTGTGTACTACATCTGAACTGCATGTTCCATGAGGACAGGGATCCTGTCTGTCTTGTTCACGGCTGCTACTCCTGCTCCTAGCACATGCCGGGCACATAAAATGACATCAACAACAGTTGCTGGATGAACGGATATTAGCACCATCGTTCACTACCTGATGTCAGGTAGTTCCATACTTTGTACCATCCAGATGGTTCTGTCTTGAGAATGCCAGGATGGAGTTTTTTTGCTTTGCTATTGAAACCAGTACATTTATAGTTTTTGGCCACATGTGCTACGAGATCACCAAGACGCACATGAAGTGGTGGCAGTGGCATTCCATCGTCCCACCATAAAACAACATCAGTCCTTCTATTGTTCCAGTCGTTAAACCCCTCCCATGTGGCCCAAAAGGGACCAACTTCACATTGGACTTCACATCATGGTGAATAGTTGTACGATGTAATGCAAAGCATGGAAACCCGAGTGCACCGACTCAGGGAAACCCAACCGGAAGACAACAGCTCTTAATACCTGCTCCTCCTTTACACCTTGTCTGGCTATTGGTGTCACATGTCACCTGGTGCCATGTCATGTTCTATACATGGTCTACCCTGAGGGAGGAGTGGGATTTCTAGAGGGAGAGGTTGGCAAGACACCTCATTTGTTTGCAGCACATGACAATTTGCATCTGCTTGGTGAGGTGGATTTATGAAGTGTGTTATCTCGTTTAATCTAAACTTACTTTCACAAATGCTTAAGTGGCTAAAAGATCACTGCAAATAAATCAAGAATTGAAGATTATTCTTTTTAGTACAAGCTCCTCCTCGGCTGCATTAGAGCTTCTAAGAGTAATATAATTAAATGCAAAGTTTAATCTACCAAAAGTTGGAATTATTGAGATTTGAAATGTGGATTTATATCAATTTTATTGATCAATAAATGCTTTAAATGTATATTGGGCCTTGAGATATTATCTAATGAGACTATTCAGCCAATGTAATTAGCAAGACATTTTTAGAAAATGTTTATCATTTACTCTAACTTCGAAAATTTCTATTTTTGTGTGTTTTATTATACATGCATAATATATTAGTATACGTGTCGACAGCTTATACATGATTAAATTACATTTAGGAGTGCCTGCTCATAAAAATTTACTGAAAGTGGAATATGATCAAAAGTGTCTGCAAGCAGTGTGCTTCTGAATGAACAGGGGCCTGACTTCAGATCCCTGTGTTCTCTCTTACTATTTGTGTGGCGTGAGGCACACCACTTAACCTCTCCAACTATCGTTTTTGTAAAATGGGGGGGGGGTGCCTCACTTAAAATATGGCTGTGCGGATTAAATGGAAGAATATGGCCGAGACCCTCACTGAGCATAGAGCCTGCCTCCCAGTAGGCATTCAGTAGCAGGTCCCTATCAATGCTCAGTGTGTATTTATTCACTGATACTGGGCCTCTGCACACAGTGCTTAGTTCCTGCTGTAATAGCCACCCCATCCCTTTCTATGGTTTTTTAAATACATTTTTATTTATTTCAGAGAGGAAGGTAGAGGGAGAGAGAGAGATAGAAACCTCAATGATGAGAGAGAATCATTGACTGGATGCCTCCTGCACGCCCTCTACTGGGGACGGAGCCCACAGCCCAGGCATGTGCCTTGACCAGGAATCGAACTGTGACTTCCTGATTCGTAAGTCAATGCTTAACCACTGAGCCACGCTGGCTGGGCCCCATCCCTTTCTTGACCTAACTTCCATTTATCTAGTAAGATTCTGCTCTGAATCCACCTCCTTTAGGAAGCCTTCCGGGAAGTTCCTCCCCTCCCCAGGCTGGGTAAGGAAGGTGCCACTCTCTGATACACTGAAGGCGTACTTGTCTGTCTTCCCCTTGAGACTACAAACTCCTTGAGTGCTTGAGGAGAGACTAGGATCCACTTATCGGTGCACCTTCTGCGTCCTCAATGTCTGGCCGAAAGCAGATGCTCAGAAGAAAAATGTCTGTCAGCTGAATGAGCAGATGACGGAGCGTCGACCCAGGCTGACCGCACCATGATCTAAAGACCCAGAGCCAGCCTTCGGCACAGGGCGCTGCTCGTCTGCCCCTCATGGCGCGCCGGCATGCGCTGACCACACCAAGTCTGCCATCCCACAGGCTGGCACAAAAGCGCCCATGTCCACACCCAGTCTCTCCTGAAAACTACCATTTTTTTTATTTCAAGTGTGCCATTATATTTATGTCAGCAATGTTGTCTTAAATTAAAAAAAAAAAAAAGATATCTCACCCTTTACCCAAATTTAAAATCTTTTTAGGGAGAAGCGTGTGGTTGATGAGAGCTTACCCACACCTGCCAGCCGCTATGCAGGCCAAAAGTCCTTTGTGCCAAGTACGACTGAGAACCACCCACCCAGCCCAAGAGGAGGTTTCTGGCAGAATATACTAGTAAGTACACACAGTGTGTACGCTGTAAGTACCAATGTTTATAGGTAGGGTTTGTGGGAATTTAACATCTTTTTGATTAAAAATATCCACATTCCCATTTTAAATTGAAGGTTGGGGGAACATTATTCTATTTTGCTAACTATTTCTTTCCATAAGGGAATTTATTATTAAGGATAGGGATATTTTATACATCTGGCAATAAATACAATTAACTCCTTCAACAACCAGAAGCCTATTGCAGTATTTATAATACACTGGGATTCAAGTTTTAAGTCAATATTTGAATAAATCAATGTCTTGGGAGGAAAAAGCCAAAACTTATTGAAAATATTTGTATAGGTATCTCCCAAATGCTTATGTATGAATCTCTGGGAAAAACCATAAAAATGTCTATTTGCTATTCTGGCAACTGCTATTAATTTGCTCACTGGTCAAGAACTTCAGATCACTTTTTAACATGTGTCCAATGCAGGCCCCAAGGTAGGAACACCTGATTCCTGTGTGTCTGTGGATGAAAGGATACGGAGTTAGGGGCGTCCGTCCTGCCACAATGGGAAGAACCACATCTGTCGTGGCCCCTGGAGCAGGGCTGACTCTTTCTAGCCCCATGGTCTCAGTGGCTGAGGTCTGGGGAAGTAGCTGCCTACTGTTCTGGTTCCCACTGGAAGTGAGGAACCTGCTTTTTAAAAGAAACAATGTTATAGCTCAGTGCTTGACCCACAGGACAGTAAAGAGGCATTGAGTGAATTGTTGAAGAAATCCTATATAATAAAAGCCTAATATGCTAAGTGTCTGGTCATCTATCTGTTCAACCAATCAAAGCATAATATGCTAATGATATGCTAAGGCTGCTCAACTGCTCGCTATGATGTGCACTGACCACCAGGGGGCAGACGCTTCGACTGGTACATTAGCTTGCTGCTGGGGTCCGGCCGATTGGGACTGTGATTGGGACTGAGTGCGATGGGCCAGACATGCCCTGGAGCCCTCCCGTGGTCCCTCCCCGCTGGCCAACCTCCCGTGTCCCTCCCTGGCCTGTATCGTGCACCGGTGGGTTCCCTTGGCCTGGCCTGCACCCTCTCACAATCTGGGACCCTTCAGGGGATGTCGGAGAGCCAGATTTGGCCTAACAGCAGAACAACCGTTCACTATGACATGCACTGACCACCAGGGGGCAGACGCTCAATGCAGAAGTTGCCCCCTGGTGGTCAGTGTGCTTCCACAGGGGGAGCACCGCTCAGCCAGAAGCTGGGCTCATGGCTGGTGAGAGCCTCTCCCATCTCCACAGCAGTGCTAAGGATGTCCGACTAATGGCTTATGCAGCCAAAGCCATCAGTCGGACATCCCCCAAGGTCTCCTGGACTGCAAGAGGGTGCAGGCCGGGCTGAGGGGCTCCCCCTAGCCCCTCTGAGTGCACAAATTTCATGCACTGGGCCTCTAGTGAAGACTATAAAATGAGATCAAGGCAGAGCATGGAGACAATTTCAGGGAGCTTCAGCACAGGTGGAAAATGGGGTCCTTAGGTGAGGGGTTTCCATAGAAAGGGAAAGGAGGGAAGGAGGGAGCAATTATAGCTCACAGGGAGCATAGTTTTATTTATTTTTAAATCTCCACCCAAGGATATTTTTTCCCATTGATTTTTAGAGAGAGTGGAAGGAAGGGGGAGAGACAGAGAGAGAGAAACATCTATGTGAGAGAGACATGCACCCCAACCAGAGCCAGGGATGGAGCCTGCAACTAAGGTACATGTCCTTGATTGGAACTGAACCTGAACCCTTCAGTCCATGGGCCGATGCTCTATCCACTGAGCCAAACTGGTTGGAGCAGGGAGCATAGTTTTAAAAAGACATTTACCATTCATCTAATTTGTTTTAGTCAGATCATTAAGAATTCCTTTAAAAATTTAAATAACTTTAAAGAATAGCATGAAATTTTAATTTCTATCAAAAGAAGCCATACTTTTGAAGAATTTTAATTACTGCATTACTCACTACTCCTATTATTTTTTCAGGTTGGAGGAAGGTGGTAATCATAGCTGTACCCAAAACAATAAATCCTCATGCTTTCCCTACTGCATAAAAATAATAAAATTAATAGATTACATTGGCATAATTCCATCAGAAATACCAAAGTATCCTTGGGAGTGCCTACCTTCTACAGGACAAGTTCCTGCTAATTTCCTTAGCATCCCTACGTGTGGTCATCCAGCTCTACCCTCCCCTGTACTATTTTCACTGTCCAGTTATCTCCCCTGTAAAGCTGCAACACTTTCCTTCCCAAATGAGTACATTAATGGATAAATACTTTCAACCATTTATAAGAATGAAACGACTACCTGTCAGTATACCTTGTTTTTATGAAAATAGTTTCCAATCTGAGAGTGGATGCCCTGCACCTGTGCTGTGGAAAAGCTGCGCCCTATGTCAATAACCACAAGCAGTCATCAGACATTTAACACCCCAGCAAGTCTGGGGTGGGTGAGACCAGGATCAGGACTCACATTTCAGATTTCTCTTTGTTCCCTTAGCCAAGCAGAAATAAAGGTTTTCTCTTAATCCTGGTGGACTTGACAAGCACTCATTTTCACATTCACCTACTGCCTGACCTTTGAAGTGGGAGTCAGAGAAAGCACCTTTCCAGTGCGAGCCTTTGTGCCGGAGCAGTGAGAGGCCCCGTGAGGGAGGAGGACAGTGCGGTAGAGGGAGAAACACGACCCTCCCCAGGGACCTGCCTGCGGCCTCCTGGGTCTCTCAGAACTCGGAGGCCTGTAGCTGAGGCAGTATGTGTTCAGAATATGCACCTGCCTTTCCCATCAAGTGTTACAGCAAGGCCTACACATGACCACGTGACATAAAGGAGTAGGGAGAGTGGCAGATGGGGAAGGGCGACTGTACCTACCGATTGCCCTGCTTTGCTCCAAACAGTTCTCATAGACACTGCTGCAGTTGGAGTTCCCAGGCTGCAGGGACAACAGATCGTGAGACATTTACAATCACAGACATTTACAATCCATTTCTGAACTTCCCCAAAATAAACTAAGCAGGAATAACACTCCCAGCAGACTACAGCAGACAACTTCACCTTCTGATACAGGAAGTGCCTGGCAGGTGAAAAAAGGAAACTGGGGTTTGGGGTGAGGAGTGTAGACTCCTTTCCATAGTGCGTTGTTGGGAGCTGCAGAGACGGGGTGAGGGTCGTCACAGCTGCCACCACCAGGCGCACCCTGAGGGCACTGCTTCTGCTGGGAGGTCACATTCCAGGACTCAGTCCAAGGCTCAGCGAGAAGGTGTGATTTCCAGGACACTTGTCTAAACACCAGCCACTTGGCAAACCTCTATCTAACCGTGCATGGCAGACCACAGCCCTACTCCGCTGGGGCTGGTGCCAGGCTCACTTTCACTTAAACATCTCGCGCTCGCTTCATAATGGGATGGGATCCAGGGATGCCTTCGAGAAGGGGTGTCTGTGCTTTAGGAAGATAACCCAGCCGTTTCGTGCGGGAGCGTTTGGGGGCATGAAATTAGAGATAAAGGGGCTTCCAGAGTCATCCAGGCAGGTGAAGACCAGAACTTAGAAAGATGTGCTAGGAATGGAAAAGGTTGGGTATATTCAAAAGACATAGAATCCCAGGTCTCTAAGATGAGTTGCTATAGGGCTCAATGTGTGAGGAAAACAAAAAACTGTAGATTATTGAAAGGGTGGCAATGCCATTCTTTAACACGAGTAAATCAGTAGAGGATTGTGGCTTGGAGTCCAGGAGAAAACGCTCAGTTCAGTCTTGATATAAACCAGCAACTTCATGCCTGTGGCATCACACAGCCGAGGGAGGTAAGAGCTGGGAGAAGAAGCTGGAGGAATACATACATAGGTGTCAGGCCACAGGAGAAACCGGGCCAGGGCAGCGCATTGGAGAGCGCCTCCCTGGTGGTGAGGCGGGGGCTTGGCTTCCCAGGGGAGGGGATGCAAGAATACAAGACAGAAAAAGAAAAGATGCAACTTACTTTGGAAATGCATCAAAAATAAGATGGATGGATGGTGGAGAATAGATGGCTACATAGGATGACAGAGCAAATATAGTAAAATGTTAATTGTAGAATCTAGATGGTGAGTCGATGAGTGTTCGTCGTATAATTCTTTCAACTTTTCTGTATGTTTGAAAATGTTCATAATAAAATTTGGAAAGCCAAACAAAAGGAAGAAAAACGGCAACTAGAGATGTGGGATCAGTATCACACAATGGAAATGTTTTAGAAGCTAACAGACGAGGTCTAAGAAAACACAAGGCAGCCAACACGTATCAAATGCTGGAGACAAATTCAGAATACTGGAGAAGGAAGTAGATTTAGCAATTAAACCACTGGGGACTAAAAAAATAATAATAATTGGTGACTACTGTAAAAGTAATTTCTCTCAAGTTGTCAAGTGGAGTTCAGATCTTAAAAGTATAGGTAAAGATACTTGTTTTTCTTTTTTTCTAGACGTTTGTGGGTTAAAGAAAGAGAAGGAGGTGAGACATTATTAGTTGGGTTGGAGGAGTCCAAGTTTATGTGCAGACAGAAGGGAAAGAACTGGTAGACAGAGAGAGATAGAGGTTGATGACAGAACAAGGACACAGAGTTGGTAGGATGGGTGGGTGGGATCAGGAGCCCAAGGGAAAGACTAGCTGTGGAGATGGTACTAAGGAAGAGAGGCAAGGAGAACGTCGGAAGACTTGGAGACGGGAGAGGGTGAAGTTGAGGATAATGTGTTGGACCGCCCTGGGGTTCCAGTGAAGTGAGATGTGAGGTCAGCTGCTGAGGCTGAGGTTGGGAATTGGAGTAAAAATGATCTACTCCAGGCCCTGTCAATGATTCACTCTCTGGCTCAGTACTGAGGAAGATGATATTTTCTCTAAATTAGCATTTGGAAACCCACAAATTAAACTCTCTAGTGATAAGGACAGAATCACTTTGCTAGTTCCAATCATAATAAAACGTTACTTACCAAATAGCACAACTTTTCACACCGTATAGGGCAGTAAGCCATCTGTTCTGTGGCTTGAACTCTGACCCGCACGTCTGAAACACCACCCATGGGTGGCTGCTTTCCTGGTATTTCATTGTAATACTCATGATCGTCTCTCTCGTCCGCATGGCTGTCAATATGGACCTCCTCACTGTAAGGCAAAAAAGAATCCCCAAGAGGCTGGGCGGGAATTCAAATGCTGTAGGGGATGCAGATGGGTCAGAACAACGCAAATCATCCTGGAAAACGCTGCATTCACGTTGTAACTTTACAGATGTGCTTAAACGATGTCAAACATCTGGATGGAAGCAACCAGATGGCTGAGTTGTTTAGATTTCCATGGACAATTAAACTGGGATAAGCCAACCAAAGTGACAAGGGTGATGCTTTTATGTCTCCCTTCCAGCCCAGGAAAAAAAAAAAAATGAACTCACTGAATGTAAGACATTTTTGTCAATGGTATATAAAAATACAAAGTGTTCCCGGGTACCTCCAGCATGCTTTGTACCATTTCACAAATGCTTTGCTCAAAGGAAATGTAGATATTGGGCAGAGGGCCTGGCCCAGTTTAGTAAACCAAGAGGAAAATAATTAAAAAGCTCTAGCCAGCTACCTTGTCTGCATAAGGCTGCAGGAGTATGTGGGATTCATAAATAAATATCAGAACCATATGTGGCAAGAGGGCAGATTGATGTAAACATGCATTGTTTTTAAAAATGAAACAGGGCAAGAAAACAAATGTACTTTCCTTCCAAATTGGAATTAGTAAAAGTTTCTTATGGAAAAGAATAAATCAAGTCCTTTTGGATTGAACCGATTCCACTGACAACACACACAGTTTTGTTGGGCTCCTTACATGTCAACACAGTGACAGCACTAAGGCTGTAAGAGCTCCCCTGGGAGAAATTCAACATCTGCACCTTCTGATAACCATCTCTCCTTTGCTGCCCTCAACCACCTCATAAAGGGTGAGCTCCAAACAAAGTGTTTGTTGAAACCCAAAATGACAAATTATGGGGAGAGATGCATTTAAAAGTGCCCAAGAGTTTTGTTTCTCAGGTGTGAATTCTGCGAGCCGAGGTCCTCACCGCATTCGCATTACACAGGCCTGAACGCATTCGGCTTTCACTGCAGCCTTTCTGTGCCTGAGACAGAACAACCAGACCCTTGCTTGGGTCACGGTGTATGTCACCCAGACACCATTTAGCTGGAGCTGACCTATTTACACTGCAAACCAACAACCCAACAGGAATTCCTGCAATAGACACTTGACTCTTACTATTTTGCTCTTCTTTCTCAATGTATTTTGTTTTTACTGATATGCTAGGGCTTTGGGGTTGAAATAAATCTGAGAAATCTGTTGATGTTTATTATTTTATGATGCTACTTAATTAATTCATAGTGCTGTGTAACATCAGAGAAACATGGCTGATCCCTTCTGGCTTTTAGTTTCTTCTTTCATTTTGTTAGAAACCAAGGAGAAATATCTGGACAAATATGAATGGAAGAAAAACGGAAAATGTTACTAGTAGTTTGTACTGACACTGTGCCCATTTGTAAGAAAAAAAAAAATTACTAATTCCATTAGTCAATTTTAAAATGCCCTATTCATTTTAAAATGAAACAAAATATAGTAAGTCAAATAATTATAGAACTGTTGGCTGACCTTTCACAGGAAGTACTCAAAGAAGGGTTTTTCAAATATTGTTTAAACCGGAGCTCAAAAGCCTGCCCTATGGTAGTTATGACATCTTGGGCCATTCCATTGCGGCATTCCAATATGTGGCAAGCTGCAAAAGGATATACAAAAAAATTATAACAAATTTTCAATAAGATTATATAAAGTCAAAATATTTCCAGAATATGGCCTGGTAATTGAATAAACAGGAGGAGCTACAAGCTCTTTTCAGCTCTGAAGTGGTATAACAAGACCTCATATTTCATACGTATCCGAGAGCAGAAACATGAGGTTTGGAATTGGAGTAAATTTCAATTCCCAACCTAGCCTCTCCTAATGAGATAGTCATGAACAAAAGGCTGACACTGCATAGTCTATATCTAAATATCTCAAAACACAAATTTCGGTCTCAAGGCAGGTATTTTGGGCTCACATTTTCATAAAAGTAGGACGATTTTGACGAATACTCAAGGTCAGTGTTAGCTCTGGAATTCAATACAGGAAAGGCTTAGGACAGCAATCCGCAGGGAAGATGGGGTTTTCAGCCTTGTCTTGGCATGGGATGCCACAGAAGATTGACCAAAGGTAACTTTCCAAACCTCCCCACCCCTCTCCCCCAAAAGAGATATGAACAACTAGTGAAGACAGAGGCTTTAGGAATACCCCCTCCTCTAGCCAACCCTTTGCCCTGCTGCTGCCAGTGATGGTCTGGAATCCCCATCACTGAACCCTACGGAAAAACTTCCTCCAAAAAGCATCAGAATGAAGAGTTTGTGAAGATGGCATTATTAGAATATAGTACAAGTTTTAGTAGACACCTTCTCTGAGAAGCAGTTCCTGGGAAAGGCTAGTTTTCACAAGCAAATTAGAGAAGTCAGTCGTGAAGGGGGCTGCTGCCGGAATGCCACCAACAAAGGAGCCCATGTTCAGGGGCTGGAGATCCCTCTCCCCTCCATCAGGGGCTGGAGGTCACTCTCCCCTCCATCAGGGGCTGGAGGTCACTCTCCCCTCCATCAGGAGCTGGAGATCCCTCTCCCCTCCATCAGGGGCTGGAGATCCCTCTCCCCTCCATCAGGGGCTGGAGATCCCTCTCCCCTCCATCAGGGGCTGGAGGTCACTCTCCCCTCCATCAGGGGCTGGAGGTCACTCTCCCCTCCATCAAGAATACCACCCCAGCCTTGGTGAGAGGTCGGCGTCATGCTTAAGGCCTTGCAATATGAAGGTTTCATTGAATTTGAGGTTTCATAAGAATGGCTTAGAAAGAGCCCAAGGATGACTTCAAGATAGAGGCAATGTCTCGTGAGAAATTTTTTAAGATATATATTGGTTAGTATAGCCGGAACAATTGCGGAAAAGCTTGATAACGGTTAAATGGGTACAAGAATGTTGTAAAAACTGTCAGCTGCTCTCTGAGAATAGGAAAGGAGAGTGCACAGGGGATCGGGTTAGATACTGGGGAAGCATCGTAGGTCCTGGGAACCCTAAAACCAACCCTGGGAGAATGAGAGAATGACTAAAGGGGACACGGGAGGAGAGGAGAGATGCCCGACTTTATGGAAGGGCTTAACTGTGTTGACGTGGAAGCCGGATTTTATGCTTTGCATTGTCTTGGAAAGAATGTTGAATTCACTTAAAGTAAGAGGCAACTCATTCACCTGTGTTTGAACTTGCAGAGTCTATAATAGTAGGTTATGGTAGAACCTATACTGGTGTTTCTTAGCGAAGCGTTGATAATCATGTCAAGAAATGTCAGATGTTGCCCTCACCATTTTGGCTCAATGGATAGAGCAGTGATGGCGAACCTATGACACGCGTGTCAGAAGTGACACGCAAACTCATTTTTTGGTTGATTTTTCTTTGTTAAATGGCATTTAAATATATAAAATAAATATCAAAAATATAAGTCTTTGTTTTACTATGGTTGCAAATATCAAAAAATTTCTATATGTGACACGACACCAGAGTTAAGTTAGGGTTTTTCAAAATGCTGACACATCGAGCTCAAAAGGTTCGCCATTACTGAGATAGAGCATTGGCTTGTGGACTAAAGGGTCCCAGGTTTGATTCTGGTCATTAGCACATGCCCAGGTTGCAGGCTTGATCCCCAGTGGGGGGCATGCAGGAAGCAGTCAATGAATGATTCTCATCATTGATGTTTCTATCTCTCTCTCCCTCTCCCTTTCTCTCTGAAATCAATAAAAAAATATTTTTTAAAAAGAGAAATGTCAGATAATTGTCATTTTAGGTTAGTTTGACATTTATTTAAAGGATTTATGTCTTTGAATACTTTTGGAAGGGATGGGGGGCAGGGTGCTATTACAAAATCAAACAACGCTCAGGTGTCAAATCCCCAAGAGTTATTGATCATTTCTTATAAAGTTGTCCCTTTAAAGAGCAACCTGGATCCTGAAGTAGACTAGGAGCTATTTACAATTTTGAAAACACAATTGAGAATATCTATAAATTTATATCCTTTCTACCAAAGGAAAACGTTTGATCTATCTTTAGACTGACATTTTATGGCCCCTTCTTTTTCTCTACAGTAGCTTCACATAGCGACCAATGCGTGTTTCAAAAATACGTTTTGATGGAATAAATTCTGATTTCCCTGAATCACATAAATAATTCTACTGTGAGAAATTGTCTCCACTTTTCTTAAAATAAGACCTACAATGAGCCCCAATAGTGGGGCAGGTCCTTCCAGCACGGAGTGGTGCAAGTGCCTGCATGATCTTTGGGGGATGCTCTCCTCCTTCCTGGTCAGGCCTCACAGCCTCAAACCTACCAAGTGCCCTTGGAGATGTAGCCTCTAGCTGAGCCGGAAAAAAGGTGTGCTACATTGTGATTAAAAAAAAGGTAATTCATTTGAATTTTTTTTTGTTTTTCACTTCATAAATTCTTTGTCCAATTAAACATGAAGACCAGAAAACATATGGAAATGGAGACAAAAATTTTTGTAATTTTATTATTTCTTAGAATCAAGCAGATATCTAGAGATAAACATGGGGAAGATAATGAGAGAGGCAGAAAATTCAAACATACATGAACGAATTAATGAAAGGGGGAAGGAAGGAAGGAAGGAAGGAAGGAAGGAAGGAAGGAAGGAAGGAAGGAAGGAAGGAAGGGAGGAAGGAAGGAAGGAAAGGAGGGAGGGAGGGAGGAGGAAAGAATGTAGGGAGGAAGGAAAGGAGGGTGACTAAAGCGTGCCTCCCATGAGAAGATGAGAGAACAAGGATGGTTAAAAGAACTCTACGAAAAGATTCAGATCCAAGTTCAGGTTCCGATTACACTACAATCTGTGTGACCCCAAATAAGCTGCTCTACAGCAAGGCCCTCACCTGCGCGGCAGGGCGCTGGGGGATCTCTGAAGTCCCTGCTGCTTTATAGGAATTGCACCCTTCCTGGGACGCAGTCCCTTACACCCTCTGCGGAGCAGGGCGAGGCACGTGGGGCACTCAGGAATGAATGCATCAACCCACCCCACCGCGTCCTCCACCACTTCTCTTATACCGCTAATGTCTCATGTCTCTCAACTTTTCTCGTTCTGATACGTTGAGGGTTTGGTCCTGTTCCCAGGCTGAGGCTACCAACCTAAGAGTCTGCTTCACTTTGGATAACCTTGCTGTGGCCATATTACTTTTTTGAGAAGATTAAACAGAAAGAAAGAAAACCAGTGGTGCCTGTCTCCATGAGAGAAACAGCACTGGACCAAGAGGCTGGCCTGTGCAGAAGTCCGGTGCCACCTCAGCACTTCAGGGAACACACACGTCTTGGTGGCGCTCCTGCTGACAGGACATGCTGCTCTGTGGATATGGTCTTGGCTCTTTTTTAAGCTGGTCATGGGCCAGAATAGGGACGGGCTTTAAATCACATACAAATATGCCCACTTGCCCTAACCAGTTTGGCTCAGTGGATAGAGCATCGGCCTGCGGACTGAAAGGTCCCAGGTTCGATTCCGGTCAAGGGCATGTACCTTGGTTGCGGGCACATCCCCAGTAGGGGGTGTGCAGGAGGCAGCTGGTCGATGTTTCTCTCTCATCGATGTTTCTGGCTCTCTATCCCTCTCCCTTCCTCTCTGTAAAAAATCAATAAAAAATATTTTTAAAAAATATTTAAAAAAACACAAAAAACAAATATGCCCACTTTCCAGGGTGAGACAGGCCTCCAAAAGCTCAGATAAGCGGCCAGTTTGGCCAAGAATTGCCCAGTCTTTAGCTAATGGAAGGAAGAAAGACAAGCCTATAAAAAGTCCCAATTCCCAGAAAAGAATTTTCCAGTGATCTGATAACTTTGCTTGGAGGCCTGAGCTTTGATCTCCTTGACCGGAATCAGATGCAAACCTGGGTTCTTTTCACTCCACTGGCAGCCAGATAGACGCTGGGGTATCAGGTACTATATTAAGTAAAATTTAAAAAAATCTTAGGTTCATTTTCTTTTGTCTTTTACTTTGGGTTTCCTAATGAGATAGTCGTGAACAAAAGGCTGATGCTATTCTTTGAGGATAGCAGGGCATTCTTTCCTGATTTATATTTGTTTTTAATACACAAGGTTTTGGGGGTTGTTTCTGGGGGTTTTTTGTTGTTACTAGAAAACAAGAAATTGAAAAGTGCAGCTCCTCAGATTAACCACCAGATGGTGCTGTGGGGTCGAAGCATGGGGTCCACCATCTCTATCAAAGAAACCAGCCTGCAGAAGCAAGCCAGTCAGTCCGTACTCAACTAATGTGAGCAGGGCAGTAGTGCATGTATTTTTGTAACTATAAACATAAACCTAAATAACTGGGTTAAGTTAAATTGGTTTTACTATCTTTCTTTCTTTCTTTTTTTAACTTTCTTCAGAGACTCAGAACCATGGCCTTACTATATGGGCAGGTACTCCAGGTAAACTGGGGCCTCTTCACAGACTAGATCCAGAGAAAATGTTAACTCTCCTGGAAGAGACTTCCTCATTTGTGGCAATTACAGGGGCAGGCTGTATTAGTCACTAAGCAAACTCAAAACATTCTTACTGGAACTTACCTTATCTACAGAAAAGGTCTTTTATAAAATGAGGAGCTCACCGAAGGGCCCTAGCCAAGACGGAAAAAAAAGTGGCAACTGCCCCGACTTGCATGCACTAATGCTAAAAGTGAACCACGCAAGCAGGAGACAGTGGGGACATTCCAGATTATGAGCATGAAGCCAGTCTCCTCTGCCCAGCTCTACTTCCTATCAGCCACGTGCTCATCCCTGAGGCCCGGCTCCTGCTGCTACCAGTCCACTGACATCATGCTTCCCAGGTGACCATGGCCTGTTAATGCTGGCCTGAATGGCATTTTCCACCTTCATCCATTCATACTTTCAGTATGAGACATTCCAGAGTGTCCTCTCCCAGAGAACCTTGTTCTTCCTCCTTCGTTGCTACTCCTCTCCTGGTTTTCTCCCCTCCCCTGACTACTCCTCTGACTCTCCACTGTCCCTCTGCTTTCTCTCGCTCCCTGACACCCTGTGCCTCTTCTTCCTGGTTCTTCCTTTGGTGACCTCACTCATCCTTAGAGCAAAGAAGTCATAGTTTTTCCAAGCTCCTACAGAAGGCATAACTCATATTCTCTCTGTGGTGTTTCCTCTCTCTCTCTCTCTCTCTCTCTGCCTGCTTCTACCCACCACTATCACCCTCTCACCCCCAGGATTCTCCTG